>NC_080696.1:54555145-55286395 GCF_030445035.2 Dasypus novemcinctus | reverse complement strand
AAAAAATAAATCTTTAAAAAAAACGAATTAGGATTTTTACTCAAGTTTTTAATAGGTGATCTTTAGATGGCTATATAATGCTGTTGGGATGACGTGGTTTGAGTGTGGATGTGGGTTGTGAGGGGTGGGAGTGCGTGGTGGGCAGGTATGTTCTGCTAGTTTTGCACTTAAAAGTAAATGCAGGATTTGGGATCCCTGTGTGTTTGTAAAACTCTCCTCCCCACCTGCTAGGTGGCACCTGGGAAATGTGATAAACTATCCCTCGGGGCTTTTTGCTCCTTTCAGGGAGAACCCTTTAGGGAGGACAATTTCCTAATATTCCAAATTCAACAAAAATGCTACTTAACATTGTTAAAGTTTGATTTTAGTAAAATTCAAAACAGTCTCCTTGGCCAATTGCCATTTTGAAAATCAATCCCACATTTTGGATTTGGTGGCCGAGTCATCCATCTGAGAGTATTTAAAAGGATCTGAGCAGAGTTGATAGAAAAATTGTTTCCAAGGAAGTGTCATTTACAAGGGTTCTAGTTGCAGTCCTTCTAATTGGGGAGCGTTGGAAACAACCTACATGCCCAGCCATAGGGTGAGTGAAAACTGTGGGACCTGCATAGGATGGAAATGCCAGGCTGGGAGGTGAGGCGGCTTCCCCGGGGCAAAGCCTGAGGGGCTCCCTCTCGGGCGACCCCCTTGCAATTGTACGGCCTGGAGAGCCAGCGCCTGCTCCTATCGGGCCAGTCCCTGCCCTGGGAAATGCTATGCAATCATTGGAGACCTCTCATAGGAGAGGATTTAATTATAAGGGGAAATAGTCACAACATATTAAGTGGAAACCAATAGGTGGAACGGAATCCCAAATATGTTTATGTATGTGCCCAGAAAAAAAGGCTGGAAGGCTTTACACTCAAATGCTTACTTATTTTGAGGTGATATTTTCTTTATAATTTATATTTTTCTATAAAGTTTATTTTTTCTATACTGAACAAACCCTTATTACTTCCTTTCCTGAACCAAAGTAACAGATTAAGAAAATTTTTTCACTGTAGTAACAAATGTACAACTCAAAATTTCCTGTTTTAACCACATTCAAATATACGGTTCAGTGGTGTCAATTACATTATAATGTTGTGCTATTACCACCACTATCCATTCACCAAAACTTTTCCATCATCCCCGACACTCTGTACCAGTTAAGCATGAATTCCCCATTCCCTACCCCCACCCAGCCCTTGGGAACCTGTATTCTAATTTCTGATGGTGAATTTGCATATTCTAATTATTTCATGTAAACAAGATTATACAATATTTGCCTTTTTGTGTCTGGCTTATTTCATTCACCGTGATGTCTTCAGGGTTCACCCAGGTAGTAGCATGTATCAGAACTCCATGCCTCTTTACAGCTGAGTCATTTCCATTGTGTGTATACAGCACGTTTGTCTGTCCACTTGTCTGTCGAGGGATGCTTGGGTGGCCTCCACCTTTTGGCTGTTGTGAATAATGCTGCGATGAACATTGGTGTAGAACCCTGGCTGGTTTTATAACAAGAAAAAGCAAAAGCAAAAATCAACAAATACTCATGCCCTTTTTATGTTTCCACCAGGAAAGTTCAGTTGCTCTTATGGGTGGGTAGTGCTCGGCTCTCGGGTAGAGGTGAGTCTAATTAGCTTTCTTTATGAAACTGTAGGCCAGGCTCCAGGGGGATTTTGCCTTCTGGGTGGGGAGTCAGCTGTGATACAGAAGAAACAAATGTGGCCTGCTGGGACTGGCACACCACTTTTGTTTTTGTTTGTGATTGAGGTGAAATTCATGTAACATAAAAATTTTAAAGTTAACCATTACAATTCAGGGGCATTTACAATGCTATACAACCATCATGTCTAGTCTCCACACCTTTTCATTACCCCAGTATAAAAGCCTCTACCGATTAAGCAGCCGCTCCCCATTCCCTCCTGCCCCGAGCCCTGGCATCCTCCAGTGTACATTTTGTCTCGAAGGATTTGCCTCTTCCGGACATTTCCTATAAGTAGAATCACACCATATGTGGCCTTCGGTGCCTGGGTTTTTCTACTTAGCAGAATGTTTTTGAGGTTCATCTATATTGTAGCAAGTATTGGTACTTCATTCCTTTTTATGGCTGAGTAATATTCCATCAAATAGATGTTGCCACTTTTTCCTGTTGTGACTAATGTGGCACCCGATTGCTTTTGAGCTGTGCAGTCTCGAACAAGTCACTTCACCTCTCTGGGCCTCAGTTTTCTCATTTGAAGAGGAGGAAAACCATGCTTTCCTCTGAGAATTAAATTAGCTCTATGTGTAAGCATCAGAAACTAGAGTTTGCAAGTATTCTCTGTGCCGAGGTTGGACAGAATCATTTATGTAACTAGCTTTGGGGAAGGGGCAGGAGATGTTTAAACCACAGATGAACTCAAATGCTTCCACCTTCGGTTCTATTTTCAAGTAGCTGAGCTGGCAAGGGGAGGGTGCAGGTTATTAGCCAGCCCAGGCCCGGAGCCTGCAGCTTGCTCACTGGGTTCCCTTTCCTGGCAGCCTGCAGCCTGGGCCCCCACCCCTGTCACGCCCCTCAGCCCCTTGCCATGTGCATTGGAAACAACCCCCTTCCTGGAACCTTTTGACTAGCTGGGAAATTGAAAGAAGCAGGAAACGGTCGCCTCACCCCGGCTGCAGGAAGCAGTGCTTCCTCTGCTTGGGAGCCTGCGGCCCCGCGCCCCCTGCGTCGCTGCAGGTGCCTGTCATGCTGGAAGGAGGTCCTGCTTGCCCTTCCCCTTGACGGGGCCCGGAGAGACCTCACCAGAGCTTCCTGGCCAAGGTCTCCCTGCCATGCCAGGTTCCTCTTGCAAGTCCCGAATTACTCAGTTTTCAGAGAAGCAAGTAAACGGCTATGCGCTTTTCTTCTCCAGCCTCCAAGACGCCTTTAGAACGAGCGCAAAACCGAGCACCTAGGGCTCCAGGCAAGTTCCCCCTTCGCTTTCTTTTCACGCAAGACGGCGAGGTTTCTTCATCTGGCCCCTCCTCCCGGGGTGCCCCGTCCCTGACCGTGGAGTCCATGGAGAGGGCTGGAATTAGGTTTTTACCACACGCAAGGATGCTTCGTGGTTGTTTTCCCTTTGCTGGCCTTTCACAGGCATCCTCCGCCTTTTCATTCATTTCTGAAATCTCACCTCCGTTTTTGATTTGCGTCATCCTCTGAGGGCAGGGAAAATCCTGGCTGATGGGTGCCTGCTGTGTGGTGTGCGGTGTTGGGTGCCTTGCAAGGCTTGTCTTATTTAGCCTGCAAAAGAACCCCGAGGAGTGGGAGGCATGTCCCTCTTTTATAATGAGAAAATGGAAACTCAGAGAGGTGGAGAAACTTCCCCAAGGTCACACAGCTATGAAGAAGCAGAGGGGGTTGAAACTCAGGTGGGTCTGACCCAAGGTGAAATACTTTGTTCTGTCTACTATACTGTACCCCCTTTGGGGTTACTAGGGAGGGGGATGGAGGAGGAAGGGGTCCTTACCAAGGTGAACTGAGTTCCATTAGCTCCTCTATCAGCTAGTCCAGCTCAGCCTAGAACTCAGAGTTTAGAGAAGTCATTTTTGAGCCTTTTTTTTTTAAGAGTGGGGGATTTCTCTCTCAAGGGACATACTTTCTAACCTGTTGTCACTGATCAGAGAGCAGAAACAATTCCAAGGGGATTATGATGGTTGGGGAGGCAGACTTGAGCCTGATCAGCCAAATTCACATCCCGCTCTGCCCTATACTAATGGTGTTACCTAGAGCAAGTTGCCCAGCCTTTGCAAGCCTCAGTTTCCTCGTCTGTAAAGTGGGGAAAATAAGAGGCCCATCCTACATAGCGCTGTTGTGATATGTGTTAATCATGGCACACCTCGCTGGGCGCGAAGGAAGCACGCACGGTTAGCTCTGCTTGCCGGTGATGGTGACGATTCATTCATTCCCCATGTTGGTCGAATATACTGAGCAAAGTAAACACGGCTCCTGCTGCCGTGGATCTCACGGTCAGGTTGGAAGGAATGGTACTAAGCAAACAAACGACTAAGTAAATAAGAAAATAGCAGATAGTAACGAAGAAGCTATTCCAGTGGTGCGCTAGTAAATGTGTAACAACCAGCTCTGGGGGAGAACATCCTTGGGTTTGCTGATCTCTGTGCTGTAAATACTTCAAGCCGCCAAAGCCCAAACGACCAACATGATGTCACCTGGCTCTTAAAATCCCCCCAAATTCAACAATTGGCTTTCACAAGGCCGTAAGAGCTGGCTTTGACCCGCCACTGGATGTGTATAGATAGTGTGGTTAGAGAAAGAGCTGAGACTTAAATGCAAGGTATTCCCGGCAGAGAAAGTGACTGTGCAAAGGCCCTGAGGCTGGGCTTGGAGCGTTCGAGGGCCAGAAGGAAGGCGGGTGTTGGCAGGAGCCTAAAGAGGTGAAGGGGGCAGAGCTTGCATGAGGCCTCAAAGCCCATGACACGGAACTTCATTCCAGGCCACAGGAAGTCACCTGAGGGCTTGAAGGGAGCCGTGTCCAGATCTGATTTGCATTTCAAAAAAGATCATTGGACTGCTCCAGTGAAGACCAGGAAGAGGTCAGCTAGGGGCAGTAGTTGGTCACCTCAGGGCGAGGTGATGGAAAGAGGTTTGGATTCAGGGAGAGCTGTCGGGATGTGACAAAGAAGATGCTTGTCTCCAGGTGCTCCCCCAGAGTGTCCTTGGCTTGCCTCTCCCCCTCGGTAGCCTCCCTCTCTTCGTCTTGAGGTTGAGTTGACTACTCCTGATAAATCTAGGAGAGGTGATGAGGAAATATATTTATCTTGGCAATGAGGAAATATATTTATCTTGGGTCCCAATGCAAAGTCAAAACAAGAACAAAATCTCTTCTCAATACTGCTGTTCTTCCTTATGACTTCTCTTACCGAGAATAGTGCCTGTTTTTCAATTTGCATGGAGTAAAAAGATAAGAGGCGGCTGACTTGCATTTCCATCCCTACCCTAGATCTCTTGGGTGTTTATCAGGCACTTATGTAAATGTCGATGGGTATGCTTTGCCGACTATGAAAAAGGTTGTCAAATGGCTCTGCCCCACTCCCAGCCTCCCTCCTTGTATAGTTTTTAGAAGGTGACTCAAGAACTTCCCCATCCTTCTAGGCTGGTGTTGTGCAATAGAATTCTCTGTACTGATAGAAATGTTCTCTACCTGTACTGCCCCTTATAGTCTCCACTATCCACATGTGGCCCTTGAGCAGTTAAAATGTGGCAATGTAACCAAGAGACTGAATTTTATATTTTATTTCATTTTAATTAATTTAAATGGAAATAATCATGTGTGGCTACCATATTGCATAGCCCAGGTCTAGACTGTGTCTAAATCCTGTCACCTGGAGTCTTTCTCTGCTCTTTCAGCAGTCGACTGTAGAGACTACTGAAGTTTTCTAGAACTTTGGTGAAGGGTGGGGAACTTAGCTACTGATCACTCGTCATAGCCCCCTCAATTTGCAAAGGACAGAGGCACAGATGGGTTAAACAACTTGCCTAGCATTTCTCAGTCGGGGAATGAAAAGACCAGAGACCCACCTCCAAGCTCTCAGTGTACTTTTTACTTTTGTTATTATTTTTTAAACCAGTGGTACATTTCATGTTATCCAGAAACTCATTCTTCCTGCAAAATACTATAATACTGTGATAAAGTAAAAGTCCCCTTTGATTCCGTGCCCCATCTTGATCTCTTCCTCTACCCCCAGAGCTGATCATGGTGCGGTCAGTTTGGCAAGGGTCCTTCCACACCTTATCCCATTGCACTTACATATGTATAAATGGGTGGATAGAAAATATTCAGTATTTTAATAAGTTGTATCATGCTGTATGCAGTTTTCTACAAATTGATTTTCTCTTTCAAAGTGTCCTAGATATTTCTAGATCAATTCATAGACTTCTTTTTAACTGCTTTTTACTTACATACTTCTTTACTTCTTTCTAACTGCTGCCTAGCCTGGACATGTCCTATTAGCCACGACCTTATTGGTGTAATTAATTGCTCATTATTACATGTGTTTCAGTAAATATTTTTGTACATGCCTTCTACGTGCACAGTATTTCTCTAGAATACATACTAAGAAGTGGAATTACTGAGTTATGAAGGATATACATCTTTAAATTTAATATCTTTTCCTTCACTCTTTCAGTTATTATACCAGTTTATATTCCCATCAGCTATATAACAGTGACTCTTACCCCACAGCCTCCACAATACTTGCTGTTATGTACCAACCTAATGGGTGTAAATTGTATCTTATGGTTGCTTAATTTGCATTTTCCTGATTACAAGTCATATTGAATATCTTTTCTATGCTAATGGCCATTATTCCCCCTGCGAATTGCCTGTTCAATCTCTTACTCATTTTTTCTGTTGTACAGTTTCATTAATTCATTCAACAGATATGTAGTAGAGTACCTCCTATGTGCCAAACACTGTTCCAGGTGCTGGGAATTTTGTGGCAATAAATAGACAAACGTTCTGCACTCAAAGGGGATGACATGCTAGTTGTAGGACAAAGTCCTAGACAAAAGATATCAAGAATATGTGTAGCATGTTAAGTGGTGATAAAAAAGAAGGAAAAGGGCATAAGGAGGGAAACGGACTTGGCCCAGTGGTTAGGGCGTCCGTCTACCACATGGGAGGTCCGCGGTTCAAACCCCAGGCCTCCTTGACCCGTGTGGAGCTGGCCCAGGCGCAGCGCTGACGCGCGCAAGGAGTGCCCTGCCACGCAGGGGTGTCCCCGCGTAGGGGAGCCCCACGCGCAAGGAGTGCGCCCCGTAAGGAGAGCCGCCCAGCACGAAAGAAAGTGCAGCCTGCCCAGGAATGGCGCCGCCCACACTTCCCATGCCGCTGACGACAACAGAAGCGGACAAAGAAACAAGATGCAGCAAATAGACACAGAGTACAGACAACCGGGGGAGGGGGGGAATTAAATTTAAAATAAATAAATAAATAAATTTAAAAAAATTCTTTAAAAAAAAAAGGGGGATAAGGAATGCCATTAGGCTAGGAACTCAATTTTAAGTAAGATGGAGAGGGAATCTTGTCTTTTCCTACTTCATTTATAGACATCGTTTCTGTGTACTAACCCTTTGTCTGTTATATGTTGCACATATTTTCTTCCAGTCTTTAATTTTCTTTTGACTTAGATTATGGTGCTTTGGGCATACTCTTTCTTTTTTAAAATTAAAAAAAATTCTAAACTTGTTCATTGGAATCTAGTTATGTAAAAAGTGGAAGTTCTTTCCTCTGATCTTCCCTGACAACTATTGTCAAGAGCTTGGTGTTGGTCTCTTCAGATTTTTGTCCATCATTACCACTATGCAAAACCCTTCCCACCTCCTACCTCTCATAGATACTAGTATTCCATTTTAGAAGGGATCCCTGTGATTCATCCAAGCGGTCCCCTTTGGATGGACATCAAGGTTGCTTCTAGTTCTCAACTCTTCCAGATGATGCAGAAGTCTAGGCTCTTTCTGCTGCCTCTGAGCTTCTCCTAGCTGTTTGCTTTGTTGGCCCCTGCGTGGTAGGTGCTGTAATAGTGTGTGTGTGTTCTCTCCCCCCAGCTCCATGGCTATATGGAAAACAAGCCTCTGGGACTTCAGATCTTCATTGGGACGGCCGACGAGCGGATCCTGAAGCCCCACGCCTTCTACCAGGTTCACCGGATCACTGGGAAAACTGTCACCACCACCAGCTACGAGAAGATTGTGGGCAACACCAAAGTCCTGGAGATTCCTTTGGAGCCAAAAAACAACATGAGAGCAACGTAAGGGTTGGGGGTGGGGGGTCTTTATGGGGATAGGAGCAAGGGCCACGTCGGAGGGATTTGGGGGAGGGGATCCACGAAGTTGAGGGGAGCAGCCATAGATGGTGGTTTCGAACCTGAGGCTCACAGTGGTTTCAATTTCACAAGTGCTATGTATAGTATTTCTTCATGTGTATTGGGAGGGTGAATACTCATGCTTCTTTGGGTGATATTGCTTGGGATGAGCTACATTCATTTAAAATTTCAAAACTTGACTTTACTTAAACTATTAAATATTTTAAGTGAAGACCTTCAAAGTTAATATGCATGTGGCTAAAATTTGGGAATCATTGCACAAATGTATTGGGGTTTAAACACTTTTTGTTAGAAAATAACTTCACACTTGTAGAAAAGAATCATAGAGAGAACTCCTACTTATTGTTCACTCAGATTTTCCAATTGCTAATGTTTTCATAGTTGCTTTATCACTTGTTTTCTCACTTTGCATTTTTTCCCTGAACATTTGAGAGTTAGTTGCACACAGCATGCCTTTCTGCTTTTAAATACTTCAGTATGCATTTCCAAAGAACAAGGATATTCTTACATGACCACAATATAGTGATTGAATTCAAGGTATTTAATGTCAATACATGTCTCTCATCTCTTATATAGTCCATCTTTAATTTTTGTTAGTTACATATTTGACTTTTTCAGATACTTCGGAGGGTAGGAAGGATGGCGTGAAAAATCTTCCTAGAGAAATAATTTCCTCTGGGGAATTTCTCCAACGACCTAGACATTTTTTAGTCCTCAATTTTGGTCAGCTTTCTGGGCTGAAAAGCTCATCAGTATCTGCCAATGCCCCCCTGTCGCTGGCAGGAGAATTATTTTGGCTAAAGGATGACGGCGGCTGGGTGGGGTGATGTTGCTGCCCGTTGAGATGGGCAGCACTTGTAAGTGAGTTCTCCACCTCTGGCAGCATCGACTGCGCGGGGATCCTGAAGCTCCGGAACGCTGACATCGAGCTGCGGAAAGGCGAGACGGACATCGGCAGAAAGAACACGCGGGTGCGCCTGGTTTTCCGGGTGCACATTCCCGAGTCCAGCGGAAGGATCGTCTCCTTGCAAACCGCATCCAACCCCATCGAGTGCTGTAAGTTGGGCTCCGGGGGGCCTTTCTCTGGAAAGGGTGTTGGACGTGACCTTCTGTCCTGGGCAGTGTGCCCAGGTAGCCACCAAGAATGCGAAGGACCCGCGGGATGAAGAGTTGGTCCAAGAAGGCGACAGAGACAGCGCATTAGAGGGCCCTCTCTCTGCTTCTGCTTACTTCTGGAGGGTTTGTGGCCTCCAAGGAAGCTGAAAAGTAATTCAGTTAATGAGCAGGCTAAGGCTTTGTTTATAAGATTTGAAATGTATAGTTGTTGTTTGGGTCTTCAAAAGGGTAGGTGCAGGTGGAGTGGGCTCATTGCACATGGTCTCCATTTTCTTTTCCTGCTCTTTCCTTTCAATAATAATAACAATAAGACCGTGGCTGTCCTCTTTTATTGAGTTTTGACTCTGCCCTTTGGGGTGTTAAGCACTCAGCGTGCCATCTCTCTGAATCCTCACAGCAGTCGTTGGCAGTAGCTGGTGTCGTCATCCCTATTTTATGCAAGGGGAGGCAGACCTGGGAAGGGTTAACCTGTTCACACAACCAAAAAGTGACCCGGCTGGGATTTAAACCTGAGCTTTTGTACCTGGGAGACTTGCTCCACTGCCACCCTCCGCCGATCCCGCGTGCTTCCTGGGAGTCTCCGTGGCCTGTGGCATTGTGCAGATGTTGAGATCTGCGGACAAGCAAGGCATTTTCTCGGTTTGCAAGGAACCTGCAGTCTGGTGGGGATAAAGGCACCCAAACGAATGGTTGTAAATGTGCAGAAGTTTGTCAGAATCCAGTATGAAGCGGCTGAGCTTTGCCACTGGCCTGCCATTTGGAAGGGCACTGAGCAGAAATCTGGCTCAATTCTTCCAGGTTTCAAAAGAAGTAGTAGCTTTGAGCTCAGTCTTAGGTACTTTTCAGAACAGTTTTGTTTTTGGTTTTTGCAATTATATGCAAAAACTTATCTGCTCAGTTTTTTTAACGTTTAGAAATTATTAAAAAGAGAAAAGGCATAAAGGAGAAAAAAGTAAACATTGTTCCAGAAACAAAACCAGTTTATATAATTAAAACTTGTTCCCTTAAGGATGTTTTATGTTGTTGCAGTCATGTTCCGTGTTAAATTATCTTTCAGGATTTTTTTCCCTCTTAATGAAAGTTTGCCATAACTAGGGGTCACAAACTCAGTTGCCTACAGAGGCCAGACCAGTCATGGAAATAAGTAAAGTGGGTTGGGTGGCAGACAATAGGGAGTGGTGGAGACTAGGGATCAGGAAGGCACATTCCCCATCTAAAAGGGGTTGCCATTACTCAGTTCTGGCCCATATTTCCCTGTGGGAATGTAGGCACAGTGTGGTCCTATCTCCTGATTTTTAAAGATATGTTTTAAAAAAAGACTCCTGCTTCTAAAAAGTGGCAACAAATTTTTAGGATTTGAAAGTACCCTGTGGATCTGACAAAATCTGCCCATGGCTTCGATTAATCAGCTGTAGTCTTAATCAGACACTGAAGCAAGAGGGAAGGCATGGATATTTTATACAGGAAGACTTGAGGAAGACTGGCCCTCTGGATTAGTAGCCAGCAAGGAGAAAGGGTGGATGCTCCTCTGGGGGCGTTCCCAGAACCTGGCCTTGGTTGGTCTTTGGAAAATGGGGTGAGGAGCATGCTGATTTCTTGCAAGTCAGGATGCCGACAAGGCTGAGTCTGATGGCCAAGTCGTATGCTCTGATGTTAGGAGAGAGACTCAACAGCAGAACAAGGTAACACAAGTGTGAAAAACACATCATTGTAGAAATATTAGAATTCCCCTGTTCTCTCTTCCTGGCAAACCCCACCCCTGTCCCCCCCAGTGCTGGTCAGAGTGGCTGCCCCACCCCTGTCTTGGTTTGAACATCTCAAGGTGTTTTTGGAGGGAAACTGGAGCTCTTCCTCAGTGCTCTGAGATTTTGAGCAGATTAGGTCTCCTCTTCCTGGCAAATGACTCACTCTCCAGGACGGGGCTGTGGTTGCAGCAGGCTGAGGAGCACGAGGCTGGAGGAGGGGCCAGGCGCAGCAGCCTGTTCCTCTCCTTTGGGTTCCTCGCGTCACCTTCTCTTCCCTCAGTAACCTGGAGCTTGGAGGGTGATCATCGAGCCACGTGTACCTCCAGCAAGATCTTCAGGGCATTTTAGATTTGTTTAAAACTTACAAATAGATCTTTTCTTTTCTTTTCTGAAAACATTTGACTGATTCATCTACGTTGTTTGACAGATAAGAAAACCGAGACTTTATGATTCATGCGTTTTCACTCATTAGGCAGCAGAACCAGAGCCTCCAGCTTTCTAGTTCTGTGAAATAACTTTTTCTCTGCCTTTTTCTTTTTTGCAATACCCTGAGGGGTTATGAGTTGGCCACTGTCCCTCTCATCCAGAATCTTCCATCCTTTTTATTTCCTTCTTTGTTCTATTTTCCTAGATCAATGCCCGGTAGTTCAATAAATATTTACTGACTACACATTTATTGACTGTGTGCACGTAGTGTATGTACAGTAAATATTTATTGACTCAATGACTTACTGGATACTCTTTGGGGAGAGTGAGTTAGTAAGAAAACCACTTGGGGGTCTGGTACGTATTTGCAAGGCTAACTTACTTACTTTGGAGGAGCCTTTTAAGTACTGTCTTAGGGGTCAATTCTCAGATTCTAATAGAAAAAGCGAGAACAAACTTGGAGGCCGCCCTTTGGAAAGTGGGCTAATTTGATAGAAGTGCCGCTTCCTCATACGCTGTCTGTTCTGTGCCAGCTTGCCAGAGGTTCAGACTCAGCTTTGCCCAGCCGGGTACCCCACACGTTCCCAGCCTTCTGTTTCCACTAGGTCTTCAGTGCTGCCAAGGAGATACTTTGATGTTTCCTCCAACGCCCCTTCCTTTCTCATCAGTGAGTATTCTGAGCCTTCTCCAATCTTCCATCCTCTAAACACTGCCCCCGACACCCCCCACTCCAGGCAGATAACCGCACCTCCCACTTCCCTGAGAACAAGGAGGAGGTCAGAGGAGAGCACTGCCGTCCTTGGCAGCAGGAAGCCTACAAACCATCACAGCCGCCTGCGGCCCTCCCTCATCCAGTCCCACTGAGAAGGGGCAGTTCTCTCAGCCTTCAGGCAGGCTTGCATTGCCGATGAGCCCGCTGACTTCTTCAGCCGTGTTTCTTGTTTTCCCCCTTGCTTCCCCTTGCCCCGGTGCCCTGGGCTCTTCCTCTGACTTCCAGGCCGTGGCCCACCTTGTCACCACCACCCAGAGCCGGGGGCACAATGGAATCACCTGGGGAGTTAGAAAAAAACCCCGAGGCCCAGGTCCCGCCTCCAGATTTGGTTGGACTGGGGTACAGCCTGGGCGTGGAGACTCTCCAGGGGCCCCCCAGTGACTCTGAAATGCAGCTGAGTTTGAGACCCGCCTTCCTGGCACCCTCCCCAGCCCCATCCTTCTCCACGTGGCCAACTCCTCCTTACCCAAGGCCTTGCTTCGATGGCCCCTCCCCGAGGAAGCTTTCCCAGGCCCCTCCCTTGTGCTCTGACACCTCAGTTTACTTGTTAGTCTCCCTGTGAGGGCAGAGCCCCAGGGCCTGGCAGGTGGCAAAAGTCTCCAGACTGTTTGTCGAAACAAAGGAAAGGGTAAAAGCCAACGCGCCCAGCCCGTCCAGCCGGGAGACTGGCAGCGGGGAGTCGGACCGGACATGTCCTCAGGGAGAGGAGCCTTGTCCAGCGCGGACCCTCCTGAGCCACTGGCCCCTGATTGCCGCAGCCCTTCCGACAGCCCGCGGGCTCCCGCCCCGCACGGGGCCTCTCTGTGCAGCCCATTTCAGAAAACACCTCAAGTAATTTTATACCACGCCCTGCCCACTCAGAGGACAGAATGTAAATCCACTCTGCGCATTTTGCTGGGGTGGAAAGGGCTAGAAATAAATGTTCTCACATGCTCTTTCTCTCTGTGACTTATATGTATCTGTGTATTTTTTTTTTTTACTGAGGTTGACTTGAGATCAAATAAATTGCACAGATTATAAGGGTGCAGCCCAAGGATTTCTGACAATTATACGTACTCTTGGAGCCACCACTCGAGCCAGCCTAAATGCATCTCCTTCTTCTTGGAAGGTCCTTTGTGCCCACTCCAATCAATGCCCCCTCTCCAACTCATACGCAGACTTGACTCTGTTCTGATTTCTGTCACCATGGAGTTTTCCCTGTTCTGGAACCTCACATAATGAATCATACAGTATACACCTTTTGTGTCTGGCTGCTGTTGCTCAGCTAATGTTTTGCGCTCCATACCCATGGCCGTGCAGTTTCGTAGTTCATCCTTTTTTTTTTTTAAAGATTTATTTATTTATTTATTTAATTTCCCCCCCTCCCCTGGTTGTCTGTTCTTGGTGTCTATTTGTTGCGTCTTGTTTCTTTGTCTGCTTTTGTTTCTTTGTCCGCTTCTGTTGTCGTCAGCGGCACAGGAAGTGTGGGCGGCGCCATTCCTGGGCAGGCTGCACTTTCTTTTCACGCTGGGCGGCTTTCCTCACGGTGCACTCCTTGCGCGTGGGGCTCCCCTACGCGGGGGACACCCTTGCGTGGCACGGCACTCCTTGCGCGCATCAGCACTGCGCATGGCCAGCTCCACACGGGTCGAGGAGGCCCGGGGTTTGAACCGCGGACCTCCCATATGGTAGACGGACGCCCTAACCACTGGGCCAAAGTCCGTTTCCCTCATCCTTTTTTTACTGCTGACCAGTATTAAATGGTGTGAGTTTACCACCATTTGTTTATTTACCATTTGTAGACACATTGGGTTGTGTCCAGTGTTGGGATGTAATGGATAAGGCTGCTATGCTAGGAACATTTTTTTTTTTTTTTGGTGGACAAATCTTTTCCTTTTTCTTCGACAAATACCTAGGAGTAGAATTGCCAGGTCATAGGGTAAGTGCCTTTTCCATTTATAGGAAACTTCCAGACATTTCTCCACAGTGGCTGTATCGTTTTACACTCCCTTCATGATCATATGAGAGTTCCAGTTGCTCCAAATCAGCACCAGTATTTGGTGTTGCCCATCTTTTAAACTTTAGCCATTCTAGTAGGGTAGATGGTAGCTCACTGGGGCCTTAATTTGCATTTCCCTAATGATGCGCTCCTCCTCATACACTGGCTCTCTCTAGGTCTTCTTTTGTAAGGCATCTGTTCAAATCTTTTGCCTACTTTTTATTGGGTCATTAATATTTTTATTGTTGATATGCAGTAGTTCTTTAGTCTGGATATGAGTCCTTTGTCAGATAGACATACTGTGAATATTTTTTCTGTCTGTGGCTTGCCTATTTTCTCAATAATGTCTCTGTAGGAATATCAATTTCTTATTTTGATGAAGTCTAATTTATATATTTTTTTCTCTTGGAATCAGTGCTCTCTGTGTTCACCCCAGAACATTTGGCCTTCCCAAGGCAGCAACGAGGTTCTCCTGTGTTTTCTTGTGGAAGGCTCTTTGTTCCTGTTTAGAGACAGGATCACCCGCAGATGGATTTTGTGGATGGTGTGAGGCAGGGACGAGGGCCGTCCTTGTCCTTGTGGGTGTTTGGTGGTTCTGTCTGCCTCTCTGAAAGCAGGATGTTGGAAAACCCAAGACAGTGTTCTCCCCCTCACTGCCTCCCCTTTGCTCCCCATTTCCCCCTCCGTGGTCCAACTTGGAAAGTGGGTGATGATGCTTTTGATGAAAATTCTTAGAATTAGTGGGAGCGGAATGGCATATAGACGGCTTTGCCTCATGAACTGGAGAGGCTTGTCTTGGCCACCTGCACAAGGCAAGGTCCCCATCCCCACAGAGGCTAGTGGGGAAGACAGACAGTAAACGAGCAAGAAAGACAATTTCAAAGAGCGCTGAGTGTTGTGATGAGAATATCAGGGGCCTGTGTGGGTGCCTTGGGGGTGGGGAAGCTAGTCATTGCAGATCGGGGGCCTCTTGAAGGGACGGCACATTCACCGGGGCCTGAGTGAGGTACAGAGTGTGGTCCACATGGCGGATACAGCATGTGCAAAGGTCCTGCGGCAGGCGCGAGCTCGGGGTGTTTGGGAAACAGAGAGGCAGACAGTGAGGCTGGGGTGAATGGGCTTGGTGAGAGAGGTAGGCGGTGAGGAATGAGATGAAGCCAGAGGCTTTGGCTTTTATTCTAAGGGAAGTGAAAAGACTCAGGGAACTGAGATGACATGATTTGTCTCTCGGAAATGGTTTAGCACTGTGCCTGGAACACAGTGCTAATAAGTACTCGAAGAAATAATGAAAGAAAACAGGTGATGAAAGGGATTGGGACAGGGAAGAGAAAAAGGAAAATGAACAGTTATCTGTCACTTGCTATTTTGGCCAGGCAGCTTTGCCAGGCCTTTTTCAGCTCCTACCTTCCAGGGAGACTTTTAAGCCAAGACCAAGAAGCCACAGAAACTTCAGATACCTACGTGATGGGGAGAAGCAATTTAAGGCGGTGGTTAGCGTGTGGGCCCTGGAGCCAGTGCCTGGGTTCAAATCTTGCCTCTGCCATTTACAGACTGCTTAGTCTTGGGGGCAGTTATGTAACACTCTGTGCCTCAGTTTCCTCATCTGTAAAATGGGCAAAATAGTACCTCCCTTGCTGAGTTGTTGTGGGGATCACATGACTGTGTGTGTGCACGCCACACAGTAAGTTCTAGCTCAGCATTAGCTCTTAGGAGTACAGCAAAGTAACATAAGAGTCCCCCTTGGTGGGCCTGGTCTA
Source organism: Dasypus novemcinctus (assembly GCF_030445035.2). Lineage (NCBI taxonomy): Eukaryota > Metazoa > Chordata > Mammalia > Cingulata > Dasypodidae > Dasypus > Dasypus novemcinctus. The sequence goes on along the minus strand of NC_080696.1, from coordinate 55,270,714 downwards.
GGCGTGTCTCATCTTTTCTCGCTTGCAGCTGTCCCTGCAGCTCTGCCAAGCGAACTTGACCAAGCTCTGGCGGCCACTCTCTTACTGCAAAAGCCCACAGCCTGGGCAACAGAGGGCAGGGGTGGGGGCTCAGCAAATCCTAATGGTTTCACAGGAGCAGCAGCAAGGAGAGACCTGGGGGGCCTGCAGGGAAGCTGCTTTTGGGGGCGCCCAGCCTCAGGCCGCTTCCCTGCTGACCCGGGTCCCTGGCCGGCCTTTGGTAGAGCTAGTTGTGCAGGGACCGGGAAGGTAAAATGACCCTTTCCGGGACATCTATGGTGTGCCCACACACTGTCGCCTGGACGAACTCGTTTCCATCCCCATCACAAACTCGTAAGGCCCAGCTTGAAGACTCCCTCGGGTCATTACTTCAGAAACATTTGTCAAACTCTAACACGTGCCCACAACTCTCCGAGGCTCAAAATCCCTGCCCTCGCGGAGCTCACGCTCTAGCGGCTGAGGTTCGGAAAGGTTATGCGCCTGCCACTGTCACACGGCTCACGGACGAGGGACAGAACTGGAGTTCAAGCCACGTGCGCCAAAGCCTGAGGCCTCCCCTCTGCCCAGGCCCCTCGCCAGGCCACGTGTCAGTCCAGCGGGGGTCTCTGAGCTGGAGGGCAGCCCCGCGGCCTGCACCGCACCTCCACAGGTCCCTCGCAGAGGGGATCCCCACGCAAAGGGAGCACTGGGTCCCTCTGTTGCACTCTCCCGCTTCCCAGGGGGTCTTTAGGGTTCTGTCCACTGCCCTGCCACGGACACTCCCGTGGAGGCCTGGGTCAGCCTCGCCTCAGGGCCCGGCTCACAGCCAAGCACAGGGGCGCGGTGAAGACAAGAAGGGCTGCCAGCCGCTGAGCGCCACGCGAGGGGCGGCCCCTCGGAGCCCACCTGGGCTGGCCGGCAGCTCTCCCGCTCAGTCGTCCTCCGTTTCTCTGAAAAGGGAGTCCTGTGGAGTCAGGGAACCCCACTGCCCGGGGTCCCAGTTCCGCCTGGCTGCCGGACTTAGCTGGGAACTCTCCATGTATCCCTTGCCCTCGCGGAGACTCAGCTCCAAAATGGCAGAAGTTCCGGCTTTGCAGTCTCATCATGAAGTTTCTCATTAAGAAGAAACTCGACGAGTCCATGTGGGGCCTGGCTGGGTGCCAGGCTCTTCCCTGGCATCAGCTCGTCTAATCCTCATGCAACCCGACGAGGAGGGCCCTGCTTCTGTTCCTGTTTTGTGGCTGAGAAAGCGGAGGCGCAGGGAGATTAAGGGACTTGCTTGAAGTCCCAAAGCCAGGAGCTCGCCGAGCCGGGCTTCGCGCTCAGGCAGGCACGCTTCGGTGGCCTCCCCTTACCTGCCTCCCTCGGAGCGTGTGTTATAACATAAACAGAAATGTATACGCGAGCGCCTGGAACTGGAGCCCTCCCTGTGGCCGCTGGAATGCTTGGCGGTTCCTCGTGGGACCCCCCAGGCCAGGGCTCCGCAGATGCCTTTCCCTGGCCAGCCTCTCCCACGCATCTCCCGAGCTTCTGGGTAGATGGTGACTCTTGGCCACCCAGCCCCGTGACAGGGTGCGTTGCAGGCAGTAAGGCAGTACCGTCCCATCTCCAGGCAGACGCGGGCAGAACCCCCGGTTCCCTGGTGGGGCCTTCGCTCCGGCCGCGCCGCCTCGCGTCGGCCACCGTTGCTAGTGAAAGTCAACACCCCAACCGGTTAAACCAACAGTGCCCTGTTGATTCAGAGCCCATAAAACACGGGAGCCCCAAGCCACTTTATGACGTGCCAGAAGCTGGGGGCAGGAGGGGGGCCTGGGAAGTCACTTCGCGTGGGCCACCTGGAAGCTTAAGCTGGACAGAGGGTCAGGGCCTCACCCGCCGGCCACACCCAGGCCCTCGAGGAGGGGTTCCAGTGGCGGCCCCCGGTTGGGTCGGAGGGCGGCAGGGCCTGTTGTTGGGATGGCCTGGCCTCTCCAAGTGAGCGCAGAGCTGGAGGCCCCGGGGGGCCTCCTGAGAGCTGCCCCCCCCCCCCCCCGCCCCGTCCTGGATGGTGCCGCCCCAATCAGCAGCCAGCGGTGACCGAGGTTGCGTCAGAGAGCACGAAGGAAAGAAGTCGGCCCCCAGGAGGGTAATTTTGGTTGCTGTTTGCTTCCCCTCAGTTCCTCTTTCAGCGACTAATTGGATTCGTTTGCTTGGCTGCTGGGCCCTCTGAGGACGGCGGGACCTCCCCGGAGGAGTTCCCCTGTCCTCCCTTGGCCTTTTAAGTGTCGAACTTGGCTTTCAAACAAATGTGTGCAAGAGTCACCTGGAAAGATTGTTAAAAATGCAAATGGACGCCTCGGCCCAGAGATGCTTCTGGGTGTGTCGCCTGGGCTTCTGCATTTTTATGAAGCACCCCCCACCCCCCCACCAGGTGATTCTACTCCGAGGAGCTGCAGTTAGGACCAAGAAACCTGGGTGAGGGTTCAGGATCGTTTGAGAACAAGAGTGATGAGGGGTGATGGGTGTTAACACGTGGCCGCGGTCCCTTGGTGTTGGGCAAAAGAGCTAATATCAGACGAAAGCACGCTGCCCGTGCCCAGCACACAGCAAATGCTCGAGAATCTGCAGCCTTGACCACCATAAACCTTGGTGGCCAATAGCTATTGCACCAGATAGGCTTTTCGGGAACCCAGCCTTCCAATCCTCTCAGTAACCTGTGAGGCGTGACTGTTAATGGCCCCATTTTACAGATGGGGAAACTGAGGCTTAGATCTGTGAAGCCTGCTGCAAGGACACCCTGTAGGGGAACTCAAGCTTGAACCAAGATCTGCCCAAGAAGGCAGCCGGAGACTTGGCCCCTGGCCGAGGCTGCCTTCTGAGCTTCTGTTTCCTCCCCTGTGAAATGGCGCTGGCAGCGTGTTTCTTGCTCCTGCAGCAGGGTTGTCATTTAAGGGTTTAAGAAGACAGTGGGTGAGAAAGTGTTTGGACTCTGCAAGAAACAAAGAGCAGCATTTAGTAGGTTAATGGTATGCAAAGCTGCAGTTTCTTGAGTGTTTGCCATGTTAGGTATATGTCAGATATTTTATGAAATATATTCACCACGTCCACATGTTTACCTGCTTTATCTGTTGTGCTGCTTGAGGCAGACCCATGAGGGCAGGTACTGCTGTGCCTTTACAGAGGAGGCATCTGCAGCTCAGAGAGATACAGTGACTCACCTGGGGTCACACAGCAGGGGAGTGGCAGAAGCAGGACCTGAAGCCCTGGCTTTCTGCCCCCAGAGCCTGATAGCTATCACCCATGCATCCTCCTGTTGCCTCTGGGTGTCCTGCATTACCTTCAGCCATGGTACCTGGCTGTGGCACATTGGGATCTTGGAGGATTATTTAAAGAGAAACCTTTGCCAGGGTCCTACCCTCAGACCATTTAACTCAGAATCTTTAGCGTAGTGCTTCTCAAGTGGGGCAATTTTGCCCCCCAGGGGACATGTGGCAGTGTCCGGAGACACTTTTGGTTGTCACACCTGGGGGTGGGGGTGCTCCTGGCATCAAGTGATGCTGCTAAACCATCCTACAAAGCACAGGGTGGGCCCCAAGCAAAGGGGGATCTGGCGCTAAGTGCCGAACCGACGGGCCTTGCTCTAGGCTGGGGTGGCCTGGGTTTTCAGGTCCCCAGCTGATTCCAATGTGCCTCCAGGGCTGGGGTGCTGCGGGAAAGCCACGTGCTGGAGAACCACCCGGGATCTTGCTAAGATGCACGCTCAGGGTCAGCAGGCCTGGGCCGGGTCTGGGAGCCTGGACTTCTAACAAACAGCGTGCTGAACGCTCCTGGTCCGTGGACCACAAAGCACCCAGGAAGCCAGGCTGTTTTCTCATCCCTCTCTTTTCTGTTTCTTTACATTTTCCTTAAGATGGTTTTCCTGCAGGCAAGGAGAAAGGGTGGGAAATGCGAACTGGGCAACGAGAGAAGCAGTCAGTTGCTTGAAATGGTGAGACTCGTGGAAGGAGAGGCCAGGGAGCTGCTTCAGGAACTAGGCGCATTGCGTTCGCGGCAGTGCACGGTGAGGCCGAGCAGCTGGCCAGCCGGCCTCCTGCCCGGCGCTGGAAGCTCCGGCCGCCACGTCCAGTCCCCGGCCTGGCGTGCTCTGAGCTCTTGGCCGGCTTGCCCAGGAGCGATGACTCAGGCTTTCCACCTGCAGAATGGGAGGGATGGCTCTGGCCAACTCCCTGGGGCCCCCAGCTGCCCCCCGAGCTCAGCAAGGGCAGATCTTAAAAGCGGGGGACCTGCCTTCCCTAGCAATGCAGCTGCTGTTTTCACTGCTAATAAATCTCCATCTGTGGCAGCTCAATTAGAAAGTCATCACAAAACTTTGATACTGAAAGAAAGGATTAATAACCCAGCCCATGTGGGAGAAATTAGCAGCTTCTGCAGAGAGGCTTTCTCGGACATGCTCTTAACTGGTTGTCCCTGAGAACAGCGGCCGGCAGGCGGGTCTCTAGGTTGAGTGGGCGCCTGGGTCTGGCTGGGGATGGGCAGGACAAAGGGATCGTTGTGAGTGGCGGGGTTGCACTTTCAAGGTAAAGTGTCTGGAAGCATCTGGCCAGTCCATAGTAGACACCTTAAATGGTGCCAAGTGCATTGTTGTTCCAGAAGGCACCGGTTTCCACGTGGCCCCGGCAGCTCAGGGCAGACGCAGCTGCTGGGAGCGGAGGGCTAGGTCTGGGCCTGGGGCCTTGTGCGGCTGCTACCCTGGCTCCCGGGTGCGGAGGTCCGGGGCTGCTGGCATGGGCGGGCTGGCCCTTCGCCCGGTTCTCCGGGCTCTGGGAGGAACGCCAGGCACTGACTGACTCAGCTGAGGAGGACGGCCCAGGCTCAGCCCACGCCGTGAAGGCGAGGCCTGAGGGGGAGGGTCCCTGGCAGTGGCCGGGACCTGTTTCCCACCCTGCCCAGGGGAGGGACAGCGATGGGAGAGGGTCTTTGTTCTCTCCTGAAGCGTGCCTTCTAGAAGACTCCATGGCTGCCTCGAGTGGCTGAGAGACTGGGCTCTGGGGCTGGGCAAGCCCGCATTTGAGGGTTCAGCCCTAAGCCTTGCCACACACCCTTGCCTGAGTGGTGCCCTGACTTCTCCTCGCCTCAGCTTTCTCCTCAGCTTTCTCCTCAGTCATGTGGGGAGAATCTGAATACTTCCTTCCTCAGAGGGTTGCTGCAGTCATTCAAGTAGATCCTTCTGGTTAAGCTTCAGCATAGGCTTGCCCCATCCTTCATCACTCGTTCGTTATTCCTGTAGGTGCGGACGTAGTGAGCTGTTGAGGGAGCGAACGACCTCCCTGCCCACCCACCTTTCTCAAGTGTCTCCTGCTTGATCCTAGTTCCCAGTACTGGGCTTAGAGAAATTTGCAGAGCTTCTGGCAGAGAGAGAAAAGTTAAATAAACTACTAAAAACTGTATTTAATATCTCTGAAGGAAAAAAAATTCTGTGGAGAAAAGCTAAGCAGGGGGAAAGAGGAGAAAGGAAGACAGGGGTGGGTCCTGCTGTTTTGAGATGGTGGAGGGCAGGGGAAGTGAGGAGGTGACCCTTGAGTAGACACCTGCAAAGGTGAGGGAGGGAGCCATACAGGGGACAGGGGGACCCTCCCAGCCAGAGGGAGCGGCAAGTGTGAATGCTCAAGGAAGGAGGGTGCTGGATGTGTGTGAGAAACAGGTGCGAGGGGCAAGGAGGAGTTCAGGAAATGAGGGAACGAGGGTGGAGAGGTGATGGGGGAAGAGCATGGTATCTTGAAGACCATGTTAAAGACTTCCAGTGAATTCTGAAGCAAATATGTCTAAAACGTTCAGGCAGTGGCTCCTGAAAAATTTACCCTGTGTGATTCCATCACTTTTTTGCTGACCTTAAATGCAGAAAGAGAAAGTACACCCTAGCAAAGGAAAGCACTTACGGAAAAGTTGACCTGCTCAACCCTTTATATCTGTATATAATTCGTCTTTCAACTTTTCCTCCCTGAAGGAGAAGGGGCACGTGACTCTTGATTCATGAAAACAAAACATGTTGTTAGAAGAAAATTAGCCTAAATAACTGAGGGCACTTTCTCAAGAACATAAAGTTTGTGGAGTCACCGGTTGCCAGGGGTGATAGCTCCATGCTTGCCCTGACGACGGGGTGATAAGGGTGGGCAGCGGGCGTCCCGAGCTGGGTTGGGACAGCCTGTCACCGTGATTTCAGATTGCCTTTGCCTGAGCGGCGCGACAGCTCCCCTCATCACAGTGACTTCGTTTCTCTTCCCCTCAGCCCAGCGGTCTGCCCACGAGCTGCCCATGGTTGAAAGACAAGACATCGACAGCTGCCTGGTCTACGGGGGCCAGCAAATGATCCTCACGGGGCAGAACTTCACGGCCGAGTCCAAAGTCGTGTTTACCGAGAAGACCACAGGTCAGGCGGCTTTTGAGCTATTTCTTTGTCCTCAGGAGCCATATAAAATGACCGTCTTTCTTTTCTAAACAGCCTTGATTTGGGGGGAGGGCATCCTATGTCGAGTTTTAACTCCATGTGAGGGTTTCCCACATCTTCAGCGGTTACCACAGCAACACAGCCCACCATGGCATGGGGGTCCCGTAATGTATTTTAACCGACTCTGGGTTGTTTCGTTGGCTCTTAAAAGGTTGAGTCCCTCAACTTTTTTCCCACATAAAGATGCAGACTTTTTAAACTTTTAACTGTTCTCAAGAAGGGAGTGTAAACAGCGCAGAGGCTAAGGGTTCTCTGGCCCTGGATATCCTAGATTCAAACCCTGGTTCTGCCACTGGCTTGCCCTGTGATCGTAGGCAAGTTACCTAACCTTTCTGTTCCTGTGTAGGAACAGAGAAGGATGTTTAAAACGACTATAACAAACATTCTTACTTCTTAGCGCTGCCATAAAAGTTAAATAAGGCAGTGCATGTTAAGTAATTATCACAGTACCAGGTATATCACAAGCATTCAGTAAACATTGGCTATTCACATTATTCACGTTATGCAATTAATCTTCTCATACTTTTAGGATTGATCTTATACTTGGATCTCTATGGTACCTTTTTTGTTTATTTATGACTGATTGATAGCAGTGGAATGTTGGGTGGTTATTTTTAAGGTTTTACATATACGTTGCTAAATTACCTTCCAGAAAACTATAGATTGAAATTTCTATCAATACCATGTCATAGTTTCACCCCATCCCAGAAGTGCCATTGTTTTTTAAATTAACAGAATCTTTGCTGAATTGGTACTTCTTCTTACTTTGCATTTCTTTGCCATGAGAGGTTTAATGTTTTTGTTTATTGGCCATTTGTATTTTTTCTTCCATGCACCATCTGCTAATGGGGACATGGTAACAAGATAATTAAATGAAGTGGGAAAAAATCAGATTCTGTAGTTACTTGATAGTTACCGATATTAGTAGACCTAGGCTTTCTTTTTTCTAACAGTCAGGATTTCAGTAGTTGGATTCAAAGTGGTAATGACATTGGCTGAATTATTTATTGTCTTCAGGATGATCCAGAGCCATAACCTGCAGCTTGCCCACTTGGAGGGGCTGTACACTGCGCAAGGGTGCCAGCCTGAAGGCTGCCGCTCAAGCAGGTGCACTGATGATCTCTTTATGTCCTAAGACAATTTCTGATGGGTGGAAGCAGAGGGTCTTGGGGAAGGGCCGCTGCCTCCCACCTCACACAAAGGCTCCTTTGGGCTGCAATGGCTCTGTGACCAGGGCCTGAGAAATGATTTCTGACATGTTGAAAGTGTGATAGGAGGCAGAATTCGTTTTAAAGAGGATTAATAAAGCTATTGCAGCAAAAGGCATTAAGTCCATTATAGCAGTGGGGAACAGAGATAAACGGGAGGATCTGAGAGTGGTTTAGAAGGTAGAAGCGGTTGATCGCTGAGGGGTGGACTGGATGCGGTGGTGTAGACAGCAGGAGCACTGCCCTGGGGCAGCCAAAATTACAACCAAAAATATCTCCAGATATTGCCAAGTGTCCCTTGGGGGGCAAAATTACCCTTCGTTGAGAACTGCTGGCCTACAGTGTAGAGGTTTGTTGGGGAAGTCAAAGAGAGAAACAGAATAAGAGCATGAGGAGAAACCTGCATCAGGGCCATCGTCGGTCCTTACTGGGCTTTGCACGTTTTTGCCAGTTCAGGTACAGCTTCTGCACATCTCTCTCTGAGTGGTCCTGCAGAGCTCTGGGAAGAAGGGAGGGGGCTTGCTCTCCCCTGCCCTGCCTGGAGGGGCTGCCCCTGTAACCACAGGACTTTGCTGCTGGAGTGGTCCCTCTCTGTATCATACACTTTTAATGCTGTTTTTAAACAGCAGTACATCATGAACATTTATCCAGGTATTTAACATTCTTTGGGGACCTGATTTTAAATGGATGCATTGTGTTCCATTTAACTATTCCCCTTTCATTGGACATTTAGGCTGCTTCTAGCTTTGTGCTCTTCTGAACAACTCCATGACAAACAGTGTCTTTCATCAATTAAGTTAAGAAACACCTGCCCTTGAGACAGCCTTCTTGTGTTTGAAACCTGAATCTGCTACTTTCGGGCTATGTGATCCTGGGCAAGTTACTTAACCTCTTCGTGCAGAAGTTTTTTCATCTGTAAAAGGATGTTGATCATGCCTACCTCATGGGGTTATCATGAGATTAAGAGTTTGTACATGTTAAGTACTTGGCACATAGTAAATGCTCAATAAATATTAGCTAATACACTTTGTTATTTTCATTTCCTGGCATTGAGGCGTAGGTGTGGTATAATGGATTCAAAGGGAATGCACATTTTAAAGCATCTTGATACATTTGGGAAGAGGCTTATTTCTCAAGCGGGGAACAGTATGAAATACCCTCTGTAGCAAACATTTGGTGGGCTTTTGTGAGAGGCAGAGAGCAAAGGGATGTGCCTGGAGTAGAGGCTGGCTAACACTGGGACATAGGTTTGGATGCACAGACAGGGGCCATAGCAGGGAGGCCCCCTCATGCTGAGTAGAGATATGATCTTGGTTTGGTCTGTATGTGGGTAAGGTAATAGGGAGTCATTGTGGGTTCTTGACCAGGGAAGTGGCATGAAATGTTAAGGATCATGAAATATAACTGATTTGATGCATCTCCAGTACCAGCCTGCTGGCCTTCTGCTGACTTTCAGAAGAAGTATATGGCTTCTGGCAGAGGGGGAAATGCTAATAAGCTGCATTCACCATTATTGCTTAACTACACAGTGCTGCTGTTAAAGATCTCCCTTTTTTCCTGTGAATAATTTTCTATGCATGTCCGTAGCCCTGTCAGCATCTCCAGGCACATAGGAACTTAAAAGAAGTTTTTGTCCTCTGGTGGAAGAGATTTTCCTTCAGCGGCCAAGCTCAGCCTGCCTGCCCCTCGGAGGGGGGAGCTCTTCCCGGGAGCAGGCGCGGCCCTGGAAGGAGAGGGCTGTGCCCGCCACGCAGCCGCTCAGCCTTAATCTAACCTTAAGTTTATTAAGCAAACAACAAAGTTGGCACAGCTGCTTCTGTGTTTGAAAGGCGCATGGAGATGGAGTGCTTCAGACCAAGGGCCCGCGTCTAAATGTTCCTCAGGTCCAGGGGGCGGGGTCTCCACAGGGGCGGGGGAACGGTGTGGGGAAGGGCTCAGGGTGTGCTACCCAGTTCCTCATGGAGTTAGGAGCCAGGCTACCGTCGACGGGGCGGGGAGCTCACTCACCTTTGAAGCTACCCGAGGGCATCAATTATGTATTTGTAGAATGAATGAACAAATGAACTGACGGCATTTACTCTCCAGCCTCTCTTCTCTTGGTTTCAGAAGGGACTTTACAGTTTACCTCATGCAGAGAAGAAAAGAGAGGAAGCCGGTTTCAAGTTTGGACCCTTGAGCATTGACTAAGTGTCTAACAGCTTCCTATTAGAGAGTGCCGGCGGCGGGCGGGCCCCTCGCCCACCCCTTGCTGCGTCTTGCCTCATCTAACCTGGTGCCCATGGCAGCCAGCCAAGCTTGGAGAAGTCAGGGGACATGCCTACGGCTGATGTCCTCCGTTGTCCTGTTGCCCCACCTCCCTCGGCCTCAGTTTCCCTCTCTGTAATGTGAGATACTCACGGCTCTTCGCTCCCAGAGTTAAATGTGTGAAAATGAGTGGCGTGCATGCGGGAGTCGGTGCTCGTTGACTGTGAGTCGCTCTCTTGATGTCTTCCTGGCATTCAGAGGTGAAGCCTCTGTTTCCTCGAGTCTGGGGGAGCTTTGAAAGGCTGCACATTGCAGGGGCTGCCAGCACAGGCTGTGGGTGCAGGTGGACTGGGGTCTCCACTTAGTAGCCGTGTCACCCTGAGCAGGTCACCTCACCTCTCTGAGCCAATGTTTCCTCTTTTGTGAAATACAGATTATGGTAGTGTTTATTTCTCTTGGGGAGTGGGAAGATTAAATGAGATCATGTGGATTTCAAGTGGATTAGGCCTTGGCACATCATAAATGCTCATTGCATGTTAGGTCCCATTATTATCATCATTATATGTGTCCTTCCAAAGATGAGTAAGACATTTATCTCATGGAACTAAGAGACATTAAAAAAACAAGAATAGATAATAATAGCAAACTGTGTGCCAGGCCTTGTTCTAAGCATTTTATATATATTAAATAATCTGATTCTCCATGACAGCCCTTTAAACTAGATTACTGGTCTCCCAATTTTACTGATGAGAAACTGTACACGGAGAGGTTAAGTAACTATGTGAAGATCACATTGCTAGTAAATGGCAATGCTGGGATTTGACCCCAGGCAGCCTGTCTCCAGAGTCCGGGCGCATGACTGTAAGCTGTTCTACTCTGAAAAAGCTTAGAACCAGCCTCATTTGTTTGCAGGTTAAGCCTTCAGCTGCTCCAAGCCACTGCCATTCAAGTGGCAGTATGGGCTCTTGAATTCTGTAGTGGCTCAGTGGGGTCGAGAGGATCCATTCCAGTTTCTTTAATGTCCAACTAAGGAATCCCAGGCAAATGCTGTTCCTAGGTGGATGACAACAGACAAGCAGGAGAATCTGAGATGTCCCCAAGCCCCGGAGAAGAGGTGGGCTTCCCGGCTCCTGGGAGCTCTGCCAGAGAGGGTGCTTGCCTTGCATCCACTCTTTTGACCCCAAGAATGTGTCTCCCAGCCTGGGGCTGCCCTTCTGCAGGGGGAATCCCTGTTGCTCAACTTCTTTTTTCCAAAACGCATCCCTGTTCCCATCTCCATGGATAGTTTGGCCAGCGAGGACGCTGCGGGGCGGGGTGGAGTGGAACAGTTAAGTTTTCCAAGGAAGGGGAATCCCAGCTGGTTCTCACATTAAGGAAAGGTGACAGCCTCCTGGGCTAATCTTAGCCCCCGCGTTTGGTCATCGGCACCACCAGCTCCAAAGTTCTTTTTATAGCTGTCGACTAAAATGGAATTGGCAGTTTCCACTCCAGTAGGATGACAAATTGGAGAAGGGTGGAAAAAACAGTAGGAGAGGGGCCAGTGTGGTGTTTCTTAAGTTAGCAAAGCTTGGTGTTTTGGAAAATGGCATCTTATTTATAGCAGTAGTAATAATAATATTATGATATTATTTTATTGCTATTTTAAATTATTTTCATGGCTTTCGAGGCCCTTTTTGATCCAGCCCCTGCCCAGCTCTTTCATCTCTCCCCCTTGCTCCCTTGGCTTAGGTACATGTGCCTTCTCTCTGCCCTGAAACACCCCAAGCTTATTTCTGTCTCAGGACCTTTGCTTTTCTGTACCTTCCTGGAATGTCTTTCCACCATTTTTCATGAGTCTACCTGCCTCCTTCTCATCCTGCAAGTCTCAGCTCAAAGGTCACTCCCTCAACAGGACCCCCTTGACCATCAACTTCGAAGCTGTTTTCTGTCCAATCACCCTGGTCTCTTTTCTTTGCAGCACTTGGCGCTACTGAAATGATACTGCCTAGTAGTTCATTCATGTTTTATCTGGTCTCCCACACTAGACTCTTTGTTCCTTGAGGGCAGGGTCTTGGAATTTGCAGCATCTAGGACAGTCCCTGGCCCATAGCAGGTGCTCTATTAATGTTGGATGAATGTATCCAATCCTTTAGTTGTCACACCAGCCCTGAGAGGCAGCTAGCATCATCCCATTGTACAAATGAGGCAACTGAGGCTCAGAGAGGTCAAGTCATGGCCCCCAGGTAGCTGCCAGCTAGACAGTTGCTGACAGAGCTGGAATCCAAGGCAGTGTTTACCTTCAACTCCCAAGTAATCTCTCTAAGAATAGCAAAGAGGACAAACAGAAACCAAACAGAACAAGTAGGATCTTTCCTATTTATCACTCTCAGTGATTGCTGAAAAGCCTTCATGTGTTCTCTGAAATGTAAAAAATGTGTAACCTTCCAGGCGAAGTTCACACTGGGAAGTCCAGGTTGTTCCCAGCTTCAGCTGGGAACCCTGGCCCCTGGCCACCCTGGCCTCAGGCGGAGTCGGGGGTCCCAGCAAAACATTGCAAAACAGGAAAAAATCTACGGACACAAAAATAAAAGTGATGTGGCAGCGGAGACGGGGTTGCCATGGCTTTGAGAGACTCGGTGCAACTGGGCGGGATCCAATGTTTTGGAAGGTTCCTCCACATGACACAGGGTTTTGGAATTTTTCAGCTGGTAAATCCTTCTTAATTCAGGCCCCTGTCTCAGGCCAAGTAACTCCCTGGCTCTCTGTTGTCCTGCGGGGGCGTGGGTTGGAAACCAGCCTGCTTCAGATTACTCAGCTTTGAAAGTTAAATTGTTTGAAGAGAATTTTTGTTTTGTTTTGTTGGACGATCCTCTTGGAACAGCCCCGGTGGCAGAGGCTCCCATCACCTGTCGAGAGAGAAAATTGATTTTTTAGAAATGTGGTGTGGGTGGTGGAATTCCCTCTTTCCCACTGAGTCATCGTGTCCTGATATGAGTCATTTTATTACTTGGAGGTTCCCAAAGGTTGTATTTGGAGCTTTGTTTAATAAATAGAAATGCATATGCTTAAAATAATTTTTTTGCTATATTAAGTATTTTTCCATGAATTTGTATCCTGGAAAAATTGGAACCATCTTGGAGAACATACCTCCTCCCACCTGTTTCTCTCCCAGGCTTGGTTTCACCCCATGTGGAGTTCTCTAACACAGTCGAGCTGGTGCGGAAGCCTCTAGACTGGGCCTCCCTTGGGGAGATGTCAGACTTGAGGCTGGGCTGGGGCATGACTAAGACGCTGCAGACCTTTGCCCTTGGTGACTCAAGTCCCCGAGGCCAGTGACCCTCTGGGCTGGAGCCCACCCCGCTTCGGTTCAACTGGCTGTGACACGAAGCTGCCCTCCAAAGACAGAGGCCAGGTTGCCATGCTGAAGCCTCATGGGAGCTGACGAAGATGGCCTCATGTTCAGAGAGCTAAATATCGTCCCAAACTTCTGTCCCCTTGAGTTTAAGAAAGAATCCTCTAGTTGCTCTGTTAGGATGCCTTTGAAAGAGGACTCACTGAAATGGGTTTTCTAATTAACTTGGGTTCGAGCAGTTTTACCATCAGAAATTGTTCTCGGTGGTGTTTTAGTTTTCTTAACTGCTTGAACAAATACCATGCACTAGGTTGGCTTAACAATGGGAACTTATTGGCTCATGGTTTTGAGACTAGAACAGTGCAAATCAAGGTGTCAGCAAGGTGATACTTTCTTCTCAAAGACTGGGGTTCTGGTCCTGGGCTCCTTAGTCACATGGCAATGCATATGGCGGCCTCTCCCTTCTCTTTTGGGTTCTGTTGACCTGCTCCTTGCTTCCCATGGCTCGCTTTCTCTATCTGAATATCATTCTGCTTATAAAGGACTCCAGGAACAGGATTAAGACCCATCCTGACTGAGTTGGGTCACACCTTAACTGAAGTAACCTCATCAAAAGGTCCTCCGGGCAATGGGTTCACACCCACAGGAATGGATTAAGCTTAAGAACATGTTTTTTTGGGGGGGATGTAGCTCCAAACTACGATAGGTGGCCAAAAGCGTTCTTTTAATTCTCAGCAGGGTAGATTTTGGTGCGTCACGCAGACTTGGCTTGAAACCTGGACCTGCCTCCTGCTAGGTCACCTTGGGCCTCAGTTTCCCCATCTCTAAAATGGGGTTGATGGTATTTTAGCAATAAAAAGTAGATCAAGGAACTGAATGTCAGCTGACCTTCCTCCTGCCCTCTGGAACTCACTTTAACAAGGAGTCAGGAAGAAAGGCCCAAGGAGATTTCTTGTCTGGGGAAAAGGGTCCTTCCTGGTACATGCAAATCTCTCTCCTCCTCTCACCCTTGAGCCATGAGGTTTCAAGAATCTCAGCCTGACAGGGCTGGGGGCAGCTTGACTGATCATGCCCTACCCCATGTACAGAGGGGATAGCTGAGTCACAGGCTGTGGCTGATAGACTTCCTTGAGGTAACAGAGCTTGCAGCAATAGCAGTGGGCCTGAAACCCCAATTTCCTGGTTCCCAGAGTAACTGGCAGTGAGAAACGTGTATGGATTGTGTGTGGATGATCGCTCATCAGTTAGAAAATAATCTGCCATGGAATGGGACAGCTACTGAGTTGAAGTCCCTGGCCTCTATGCACAGTTAACCAGGCCTCTCTCTGCTCACTCAGCCCCAGGGCTTCCGGATGTAGCCCACAGATATTTATTGAGCACCTGCTGTGTGTAGGGACTGTGCCTGGCAAACAAGGTTCCTGCTCTCAAGGGGACAGTTCCAAACATGCAAATAAGGACATTTGTTTGAAAGAGCCATGAAGATAAAAACCAACTAATAGCAGAGTGTGATAGGGACTGGGTGAGGGGCTATCTCAAATAGAATTAGGATGTCAAAATACAGGATGCCCAATTAACACTTTATTTTTAGTGTAAGTATATCACATGCTACAATGGCAAGGAGTTTGAGATATACTTGTAGTAAAAAAAAATCATTAGTTGTTTACTGGAAAGTCAAATTTAATGGATATCCTGTATTTTTTATTTGAAGAACCTGGCAACCCTGCAGAGAGTGGTCAGGGAGGGCTTCTTGGAGGAGGTGACTGAGCAGAGCCTTGAAAGGGAAAGAAGAGCTGTATGGACTGTTGGGAGAGTGTTCCAGGCAGGAGGAACGGCCCAGTGCCAAGGTCCCAGCACAGGCAAGAACTTGGGGCATTTGAGGAACCAAATGCAGGCGTGGGTGGTGGGAGCAGTGGGAGCGAGGGGCCTGGCGAGGTGCTCGGGGTGGGGGCCAGAACATGCCGAGCCTTGTGGGCACGGCGAAGAATTTGGATCTTATTCCCAATGCAGTGAGTCGTTTTTTAGAGACTTTGAAGTAGGGGAGAGACATGATCTGATTTACGTTTTTAAGGTTGTTCTGGCAATCTGTATGAAGAATGGACTTAGGGGTGGGGGCGAGTGGAAGCTGGGAGGTGGGTGAGCGGCTGCAGCAGTTGTCCAGGTTGGGGTGGGGGTGGGGGGGGCGGGTGGCTCAGAGCTGGGACTCCAGGCCCTTTCCTCTCCAGATCCCAGTAAATCCATTTGGGCAGTTTCACCGTTTCCGACTGGTGAAATCCTCAGCTAAGGGGGTGTTCCAGTTCCTCCCCCACACCCCGAGTCTGCTCTGCTCATTAAGCGCCTGCTTCAAGGGAGGACACGTTTTTCTGCTGGTTAACAGTCATAAAGAACAGACCGAAATGACTTCAACCATCTTTATTTAGCTAATTTTCAAAAGCAGGCCCTGGGCTGGGGAGCATCACGCCCAGTTTCCTAACACAAGCTGACACTTTGATTTCCTCTCTGTTTGCCTTGAGCCCGGGGGCATGCTCGCAGCCCAAGTGAGGACAGATTTGGTTTCCTCCTCCCGAAAGCTTGCTCTGTTTCTCTTGTGAGTGCTGACACGGTCCCCTCTCTCATCCGGGCTCACTGCTAAGACTCTAAGCGCCTGCCCAAGGCAAACCCAGCTCTTTGCTATTTTGTTCCCTCTGAGGGTTAAAGACCTGCTGGCAAAGGGACCATTAAATTATCCCAGATCTAGGGCCACCCACAACATGCACCCATTCTGTAGATGCGCTGATTATGGATGCACCCACGCTCCCCCGGAGGCCAGTCGGGTGCTTCTTGCCTTGGCACTGCAGGGAAGTTAAAATGAAGCTATCGTGTTTATTTAACTACCCTCTCCCACCAAGGGTTTTTTTTTTTTTCTTGCAGAGACTTTCTAAAGTCTTCTCTAGACTTAAACCATTTGCCCAAAGAAGTTGGCTCCCTTCTCTTGCCCTCTGAGTAAGACTTGGAAGGGCCTTCTTGTGCTGGGCCCCCCTCTCCTGTTAATTTAGAATGGGAGGGGGGAGGCGGGTGCTGCTCAAACATCTGCTCTGGAGACCAAGTCCTTTATTTCATCTCGGGCCAAAGCAGTAAAAGAGCACTCGGTCTCCAGGGGCCACCCAGAGGCCCAGGCCCGTGTTAGGGGCCAGGGAGAAGAGGGCGAGGTACGTGCAATCCCTGGCACTGCCCAGGCCGAGTTGGTCTGGTCGGGTTTGACCTTGGTCTGCAGCCTGCTTCCAGGTCCTTCTCATCGGTAGATTCCCAGAAAGGGTTTGGCCAGTTGTTCTTTGCTGGATCCTTTTGCTGGAAAGTCTGGTCAGCAGGTTAGCGTGTCCTCCTGGGGAGCTCCAGGACCTGCGCCGGGGGCTGAGGGGTGCAGGGATGGAAGAGGAGCCCAGGAAAATGGCCTCCTGGAGTGTCCCCCACCATCGTAGAAGCGAGAAGGTGGTGTCAGCTTTCACTTCCTGTTGGGGACTTGTTTGTTCAGGACTGAGTTAGGACCTTTCATGAGGGGTCCCTGCAGGGCAGGTCCCCAAAGCCGCCCTTTGGGGCTTCTGAAGCCTACAGGGTGCAAAAGAAAGAAGCCAGGCCCTGGCTCTGGTTGGTGGTCAGGGTTTGAGTTCTCATTCCTGTGAGGTCTCTCTCTCTCTCTCTTTAAAATTTGAGATTACCATGGAAAGACCCAGTTTTGAAAGGAAAGAAAATCTGGCGTGGTGCCACGAGTCTCACATAACAGCCATCACCCCTCTGTAAATTCCCTGTAGCCTGTGCCCACAGGCACGAGTATTTATAGTTGCAGTCAGAGAACGTGGATTATTTTCAGATTTAAAAAATATCTGTTTTCCCCCCAATATGAACACTTTGTGGAATATGTATATCAAAAGGATAAAGAAGACCCTGTTTAAGCAATCTGTTGCCGTTAGCCATGCTGATCTTCACCGCAGGTGCCCGAGCAACATCTGCCGAGTGCATCTCAGCTCATGTCGTCCGCAGAGCAGTTCTCCAAGTTCTACACCTGAATTTTGGAGAAGGGAACTGAAGCGTAGACTGCTACAGTTAACTGGTGGCAAAAGGGAAATTCGGAGCCAGGTCTGTCTGCTTCAGAGTTCGGGGTTTGCAGGAGAAAACAGCCGAGTCTGGAGGCGGTCGGGTGGGGTGGCGCCCAGAGGCTCGGGGTTCCCGCAACCCGAGTGCGGCTGGAGTGGTGCCGAGCCCCGCAGCAGCAGGCGTCGCCGGCTGCACCTCCTGGCCCGGGAGGGCGCGGCTGATTTACTGCAGAGGGTGTCCTGAGGAAGTGCCGCCTGACGGCTCTGTTTGCTCTGGCTGGGACCCAGAGGAGAGGGTGACGGGAGGAAGACGGGTTTGCAAGGCAGCGTCTCTGCAGGGCCCTCCTCTGTAGCGGTGTCAGGGAGGCCTGTGGGCCGAGTCTCAGGAGAGCCGGGCCCTCGCAGGAGGCCTGGCCGGGCAGTAGCCCCTGCGCTGCGATCCTGCAGAGAAGAGAAGGTCCTTGGAGCGAGGAGTTCAGGAGGGCAGGGGACAGACAGCAGGAGGTCCTCGGTTTGGAAGGGTGGGTGGGTTCAGCAGCAGAGTGGGGCACTGAAGGAATTAAAAAGGACCCAGAGTTTTTTCTAAGCGCGAGAAAAGCATCAGGCAAATCCCAGCTAAGGGCATTCTACAGAAACCTGAGCAGTGCTCCCCAAAATGTGGTGGGGGGAGGCACTGGCTGGTTTCTCTCAAGGCTGCTGGGGCTGGGTTCAGAAAGCACATGAGAGATGTGGGGGCATGGGTAAGTTCGGGGTGGGGGGGGGGCACAGCACTATTCCAAGAGGCCATCATGAGCCCAGAGTGACTGGATTGGCTAAAAAAATTTTTTCAAGAGCGAAATACAGATTTTGGGGTGAAAACTCACTTTGAAATGCAGGCAGCAGCTAATCAAAGTCTGCTAAGCTACTAGGTAGGCCGTGAAGCAAGCCAGGACTCCAGGGGAGAGACCGCGTCTGCTTCCTCGGAAGATGCACTGTCCTTTGCGGCTCTGCCCCAGTAACCACTCAGATGGTGAACATAACTTACTGTAGTCATTCTTGATTGTCAGCTCTTAATTCTGATCATGTTGAAAGGTGTCATTCGAGAGCCTGCTTGGGGCTGAGCACTGGAGGATGGAGATGAGGACGACGTGGCCATTTGAGGGCCTCCCAGGGAATGGGGAGGCAGATGCACATTTTCACTGCAAGAGAGGTGTGGAGCTGGGGCACCCAGGATACTCTGGGAGCCCTGAGGGGACAGAGCTTGGGTCTAACACAGGACCCTCAGCCTGTGCTTCCTGCCCCCCCCCACCCCCAAATGCCTTGCCCTCTGTTCTTCATGAACTTGGCAGAGGAGACTGCACAGGCCGTGGAGCTGTGTAATGCCAGTGGGATAGGCAGTGTGGTGCCGGGCCAGGCTGTCCGGGCTACAGTCTGGCTCCCCGACTTCCTAGCTGTGTGGCCTGGGGTGAGTGAGTGTCCTTGCCTGTAAAATGGGGGTGATGATTACACCTGCCTTGAGGGGTTAGAGTATGGATCAGACCAGTCCAACCCCATGGAAGGTGCAGAGCAGGTAGTGAGCGCTCATAAGTGTTTACTATTCTTGCTTCTACAGAGAAGTAAGAGCAGCAGCAGGACAGGCTGGATGGAGGTGGGAAGCAGGCTGTGCAGGGGGCACAGGGGAGCAGGGAGGTGGTGGGAAAGCTGTAGGGGTCTACGTGGTAAACAGGACCCTAGAAGGATCTCACCCACCTTCAGCCTCTCAGGAAGCTGGGAACCTTATTCTGCCTAATAAGCTTGAGCTTGAAAGCAACTCCATCATTACTGGAGCGTGCAGGCTGTTGCTGTAGGGCGGCGATTTAGTAACTGTCCACTGCGTGCCTTTAGACAAGCCCCCTCCCTTCTCTGGGCCTCAGCTTCCCCATCTGAGGGTCCTGGGCTGGCTAATCTGCCAGGGTGTCCTCACGTACTGGTGCGCTCAAATTTTGCAACAGATGGAGTGTTGTTCACCAAGTAGGCCTAGCAGAGAGAGGGAAAGAGTGACATTTGGGGAGAAGGGCTCCCTCCCTTTTCTCTTGGGTCCCCCAGACCTGGAGAAAAGACCCAGTGAGAACCCTTCCTCTCGCACTGCCATTTTGCATTCTCTGTGCCACCTCTCCAGCTTGTTGGCATGGGTCAAGGAAGAGAACTGGAGGTGGGAGCTTCATGGACCCCGTTCAGTACTTCCTGATCACTTTCCAATCACTTTTCCAAGTACTTCTCTCTTTCCTCCCAATTATGACAGCCTGAAGATGGCCCTTTTTTTTTTTTTTCAAAGCAGGGAAGCTCCTACAGTGTCATGAGCCAAATGGAAAGAACCATGGTGTGCTGCTGGCAGGAGAATTCAGTTCCGCCCATTAGAGGCTAAGGAAGAGGGTAACACCAAACAGCAAAATGCTGTTGTTTGTTTCCTTGGTTAATTCCTTGCTTGATCTGGCTTAGAGTTCCTGTTGCAGTTAGTGAATGAGAATGCACTTTTGGATGGGGACTCAAGCCTCACTGGTACAGCTGCACTCCCAGTTGCTGTCACCATCTGGAAAAGGGAAACATGTCTTGTGTGTTGGCTTACCTTTGACCTGTCTAAACAGAAATGAGAATCGTCTCTGCCTGGCTTTCCCTAGCACTTTGCACACTGAAGCCACCCAGGTCTTGGTGACTTAAAATCAAATCCCCTGATGCCCTTCCTTTGGTCCTTTCTTGATTCTTTTGGAATCAAGATATTAGCTTCTGGCTTTCTCCTGGCCCCAACGGCAGCCTTTGAAGCGGCTGACACTTTTGTACGTGCAGTTATGAGATGTTTGTTTACTAGGTGCCTACAGTGTGGAGGGGGTTGGGGGGTCCTCACACTACATGATCGTCCGTGCATTGGTCACCTTTTCCTCTTCCCTTTTGACTCAAACCCATGTCACCTTTAGTCATTTCCAGAATTGCACTGAGTAAAACTGTAAGGCCAAGTCTTGCAGACCTGATTGTTACAAAAAACTCTAGTTTGTTAGTTGCTGTTTCATGGTTAAGATCATCTAGATTGCATTCTTAGGCAGCATCACAAGACTTTTTGTACATTATTAGTTTGATAATCATGGCCTATACTGCTAAGTTCAAATAATGCTTAAAAATCAGATTTCTCCGGGTGAACCTAAGAAGCAGAATTGTAGGTTCAGATTAACTTTATCACAAAAGATGGTAGCAGTTGTGTTTTTAAAAATTGGGGACCGGAGGGGATCTGAGATTATTTGGCCAAATGCTGGGACATGTTATATTTGCAGCTCACCTTGGAGAGTTACTCTGTATGTGAGCATATTAAAGGCTCTGAGAAGTCCCGCAGTAAAGAAACCCATTTGACTTTGACTCAGCATTTTCCAAATGCTTATTAGCGTGTAGAATTTTTCCCTTTCTCATAAAACCATTTAATATCCATCAGAATCATGTTCCACAAAACACCCTGGAAACACTTGTGGAAATTATTTGTTTCAGTTGAAAACTACCCATGGCCATTGTAGGTGGTCAGCAAGAAAAATCTATTATTTGCAAACGCAGAGTTTTGTTTGGACGGATTTGTTGGCCCCAAATTAGGGAAATGTCACTCTGCTCCAGGGAAGGAGTTTGCTATTGAGTGAAACCTCATCAATCATTGCAAGCACTGGTGAGATCCAGGCTCTCAGCAACCGACAGGCAGAGGGCGGGAGGTGGGAGGAGGATGCTTGTCTTGCCACCCTCTCCAGTGACTCACAAGCCAGGACACCATTTAACTTAGAATACTTGACTTAGAATATTTAAGCCACTTGGGCACTCAGACAGTCAAGAAGGTGTGTCTGACGTTCAGGGACCAATCATGTGGGCGTTGAAGACAGTCTTGGTGTATATAGGACATTTTGGGAAAACCTTTGGTGGAACAAAGCATACAATACAATGTAACAATTTGCTTTTTTTTTTTTAAAGACAGATGCATAGATATTCATATATAGAGACAAAAGATAATGTTATGTTTAGAGGGTGGAGTTATGGGCAGTTTCTATTTTCTTGTTCTTTTCTATTAGTTGCCCAATTTTCTGCTGCGGACATGTATTCTCTTTGGAAAAAGACACACACACACACTTGTATGGATGCATACAAACACAAACAAAACCCTCACATAACCCTTACCGAAATGATATAATATGTAAATCAAGATAAATATAAGTTACTGGGGTTTTGTGTTAAACTTTTGGTTTCTAGTACTGCCTTCAAAGTCTGTCATTTCTTGGTTTTTCCAGATGGGCAGCAGATTTGGGAGATGGAAGCCACAGTGGATAAAGACAAGAGTCAGCCTGTAAGCACCTGGATAAGCGCTGGGCATTTACAAACACCCTGGCCTATTTTCCCACCCTTCCTCCTCTCTTTTCTTCTTTTTCGTTCATCAAAGTCACAGACACAGTATTTTGGACCTAATAAGCACTCAATAAATATATATTGAATTGAGGACTGATTGAACCATTTACTGAGCACCAGGCTCTCTGATTTGTAACTATAACATCTTAATATACTTTGATAGAGTAAGTGGCAATTCTTCTTTCCTTGCTGCAACTGAAAAACTCAATTCTCCTTAAATAGAATTTCACCTATATACAATGTGGACCCCTCTGCAAAGGCTCCTTCTAGAAGGGCTGGCTAAAGATGCTTAGGGCCTTGGGTAAGAATTTAGAACTCATTGTGTTGAAGTTAATGACAACTTCTTCCTTCCAGAACATGCTATTTGTCGAGATTCCAGAGTATCGAAACAAGCACATTCGTGCTTCCGTGAAGGTTAACTTCTATGTCATCAATGGGAAAAGGAAACGAAGCCAGCCTCAGCACTTTACCTACCACCCAGGTAAGGAGTTGTCACTCAAGTCTCCTTTGGTATCTAGAGGTAGCTCGGGCCTAGGGTGACATCAGGATACCTGAGGTCTGATCCCAGCTGGACGACCGTGGGCAGGTGGGCAACCTTGGGTAGGTGACTCAACCTGAGTCTCAGTTTCCTCATCTGTCAAATAGCGTTAATGATGGCATCTTCCTTCTAACAGTTATGGAAATGAAATGCACAGAAAGTACTTAGCACACTGCTCAGGAGGTAGTAAACTGATGTAAAAAATATTAGCTATTATTGTCAATAATGTTTTCCTTTCGGGGAGGAAGAGGAGCTAGGCATGTGGAGACTATTAACAGAAGGTTGTTAAGCTGATGGGTCTTGTTTCTGTCTTAGATTTGATTGCGCTGGGGTGGGAGCTGACTATGTCATAAAACCTGCAGAACCTTTAGTTGACCATTCAGTGGCTAGTTACCAGTGACCAAATGGAGTTCTTGGGTGGGTAACCAGCCAGGCAGTCTCATTCCCACAAAGTACCACAATCCCAAGAAGGTTGACAGTACCACTTTTCATTCATTCTTTTGTCTAGAAAAATATGTATTTGCCAGGCACCATTCTTGACCTGGAGCTGTAGCAGTGAACAAAACATAAAAATTCCTGTCCATTTGGAGCTGACATTCTAATGGAGGGAATTCAGATAATAGATAAAGTGACAGTATTAATATGCCCAGTGATGATAAGGGCTGCAGAAAAGGGGGACAGAAACTGCCAGGGGGTGGGGGTACAATATTAAATAAAAATTCTTCTGAGCTCTCCCTTTGGGAAAATAGGCTACAGAATTCCCAGCGCTGACTGAGCCAGACCTACCAGCACCTTTCCAGCAGTGGAAACCTGTAATTTGAGGCTGTCAAGGGTATAATTTCTGTCCTAAGAATGCCTCTGGGATGCCAGGAGCATTAAAGCAAAGGGCGGTCCCGGGCTGCCCCGCCCCTTTGGCCTTGGCTTTGGCCAAGAGCTTTGAGGGTGTCCACAGGTTTGCGCTGGCGCCTGCTCGCGCCTCCCCAGGACTGATGAGACACGCCCTCCGGGGCAGGGGGCAGGCCCCCGAGGCCTGATGGGGCCTGAAACTGTGGCAGAGAGCATTTGAGAGGGCTCTAGACCGCAAGCCCGTCGGACTTTTTTAAGGTCGAGGCTTTCAATTACGCTTTATGGCTCTGTCTACTTTCATTTGTGGTGACGGGGCCTCCCGGGCCTGGCCTTGGTGCTGGTCGCAGGCTCCTGGGCTGCGTGACGACCCAGCCCTCCAGCCGGGCCAGGGGCCCTGTGACCGTCTCTGAGCGGCTTCCTGAGAAGCTGTCCTGTGGATTGGGGTCAGATCAGCATTTTTGCTTTCGATGCTGACCGTCCTTGCCTCCTCTAACCCCCCACCACTTGGGAGCCCCCCACTCAGTTGCAGTTCTATCATTTATGCCAATGAAAAGAAAATTGATTTCTCAGCTCCTGGGGCTGGTCATCCTCCCGTTAAGGACGGGGGAGGAGCACGAAGGCTGGTGGTCAGGGCAGGGAGAGATGTGACAATGTGACAGCAAGGCTCTAGGAGTACTAGGAATAGTGAAAGAATGGTCACTGTCTGCCTGTCTCCATGCTCTGCGCATGCATCTCACGTCGTCCTCCCACCAGCCCATGACCTTTATCAACAGGTAAAAGAGGAGGACCCCGGGCCCCGGCCAGCACATCTTGCTCCCCCAGGGCACCGCAGACCCAAGGAGGGTGCCAGTCACCACTTGGTCCCTCCCTCCCACCTCCCTTCTTCCTTCCTCCCTCCCTCATGTGCTGTTCTGGTCCCAGTAAGGCAGCACTGAACAAAATAAACAAAACCTCTTGCCTTGGGGGAGCTGATATTCTAGTAGGAGTGGCTTTCAGATGATAAATAAACACAATTTATGTAATATAATAGATGATGATACGTGTTATGAAGGAAAATAAGTAAGGAAAGGGGTCAGGAACTGCCAGGGTAGAGAGGTGTGTGTGTTGGTAAAGGAGGGATATATTTTAAATTAAAAATTCTCTGAACTCTTCTCCTTGGGGAAATAGGCTGCCTATGTCCCAAGGCTGAGCCCAGACCTACCAGCCACCTTTCCAGGCTTGGGAACCTATAGTTCAAGGTCAGGGTAAGCTTGTTGACCTAGGACAGTGGCGCAGGCTGGTAAGTGACAGAGCCCCCCCACTTGATCCCAGACTTTTGGGCTCCAGTGTGCAAGTCCCCAGCCGCCGGCCACTCCCCCTCCTTGCACAGCCACGCTCACGGCCACGGTACGCCGTGTGCTTTCTCCCTTCTCTCAGTCCCAGCCATCAAGACGGAGCCCACTGATGAGTATGACCCCTCCTTGATCTGCAGCCCCACCCACGGAGGCCTGGGGAGCCAGCCTTACTATCCGCAGCACCCGATGGTGGCCGAGGCCCCCTCCTGCCTCGTGCCCACCATGGCTCCCTGCCAGCAGTTCCGCTCGGGGCTCTCGTCCCCTGATGCCCGCTACCAGCAGCAGAACCCAGCGGCCGTCCTCTACCAGCGGAGCAAGAGCCTGAGCCCTGGCCTCCTGGGCTACCAGCAGCCGGCCCTCATGTCCGCGCCCCTGGCCCTGGCGGATGCCCACCGCTCCGTGCTGGTGCACGCCGGCTCCCAGGGCCAGAGCTCGGCCCTGCTCCACCCCTCTCCGGCCAACCAGCAGGCCTCGCCGGTCATCCACTACTCACCCACCAACCAGCAGCTGCGCTGCGGAAGTCACCAGGAATTCCAGCACATCATGTGCTGCGAGAATTTCGCACCTGGCACCGCCAGGCCCGGCCCACCTCCGGTCAGCCAGGGTCAGAGGTTAAGCCCGAGTTCTTACCCCACGGTCATTCAGCAGCAGAATGCGACAAGCCAAAGAGCCACCAAAAACGGACCCCCGGTCAGTGACCAAAAGGAAGTATTACCCGCAGGAGTGACAATTAAACAGGAGCAGAATCTGGACCAGACCTACTTGGATGACGGTAAGATGCTCATTTTTCTCACTGCCCGTAAGGCTGGTGCCCCCGGGAAGTGCCCTGACCGGCCGGGGTCTAATCCTCCACGCTGTTGGGCTGCAGCTTCCCCCCTTGAATTTTAGGGGGTTCACAGGATGACCTTTAAGGCTTCACCCTGCTCTGTGCAAGAACCTTTTCCCAGCAGGGGTTTTTGGAGTGGGTGGTAACGGTTTGTGATGCCTCCCCCACCCCAAGAGCAGAGCTGTTCTGGCCTTAGGAATGTCCCCTGGGTCGTGAACTGGGTTAGTTTAACTGCTGCCACTCTCTTTCCAATTGCCAAATTTAGATGGAGGATAGGAAAGCCGAAAGGAAGGAAAGCCACCCCCCTTTTGTCCCTGTAAAGAAAAATCCCACTTTATAGCCCTCTTTTGTGTATTTTGGGGGGGGGAGGGAAGAAGAAAGCTCCTTGAAAAGTGGCTCTCTCAGAATGGAGCATGAATGGGGGCGTGCGGGCGGGCTGCGGGTGGGGGAACAGAGCAGGGCATTGACGGGCGGGAAGCAGCGGGCTTCCGGTGTGGGGAGCCACTGGTGGGGTGGCCGGGCCGAGGAAGGGCGCAGAGGAAGCTTTGTGGGGGCCTGGAGGTGCCCCAGTGTGTTGGCACAGGTGCGTGGAGGGGCAGTCTCATTGGAGCGGCCGTGTCTGGGGCACTGGCCTGGCCACCTCGGGGAGGAAGTGCCGGGTGTATTGGCAGGACTCACCTGGGGTAGGCAAGACACAAGGCGGGGTGTGGCAGGAGAGCAGCCTCGCTATAGGTGCTCCAGGAAAAAGAAAACGGGCGGTGGAGTTTCCTAGGAGGAGGGTGAAAACCCATACTGCTGGCTGCCGTCCAGAGCTCCAGCTTCATGCTTCCAGGCAGTGGCATCTGATATACCCTGAAACCTCAATTATTTAGGAAAATTAACTCTCAGGAACCCAGCCAAGGAGTAGGAAGTAAGGCAGAAAGCTTCGAGGTAGACAAAATAACGATCAAAAGGACAGGTACGAAAAGTTAACTATCACGTCAGTCACACGAGAATCCCTCAGTGCTTACTCAGAGACTGCTGGCTTTTACTTTATGTAAAGTTTTGATGAGCCACGTTTTGTGGGGGTTCTGTGACTTCTAGAAGTTTCCACATTCTCTCTGTAGTAAAACCACCCAACATAAATCCACGCCTCCCCCCCCCCCCCCGCCCCGACACATCACGCATGGCTCTCTGGGGCCATTTGGGGTAGGGTCAAACTGCACCATGGACCTTGTAAACCCCCATCTCAAGGTATTGCTCTATTAGTAAGTGACCAGTCTAATCCTGAATAATCAAGCCCAGGTCGAGGTAGGGTCGCTGGGCTGCGTTTTAAAAGGGGGACCCACGTGCAAATCATCCTTGAACAATTTACACCCAGAAGGGTTAAAATGAAGGTTGGGTGCTTATTGGGAAGGGGTTATGTAGAAAATTCAGCTGATGCAGAATGCCTGCAGTGGGTATATGCGATGTGACTGTAACCAGACTCTCCGCCCGCGCGCTTGGGGGCATTGCGTCACGGACGAGATGCTTCATGAATCATTGAGTGCCTGGGCAGGTCCAGGCCGCTTTCCCCAGCTGACCCTGTGCCCGGTGTCCCTTGGATCTTGAGAGCGAGCCGCTGAGCCCTCCCACCCGCCTGCCATCACGTGGTAAGGACAGAGGGTGAGCGCTTCAGGGAGGGGGTGGGAGTTAGTCCAGCCGCGGGCTCCCAGTGACAGAGGAGACCAGTGTCCAGGGCGGCCCGAGGCTGTCACGAGTGACCTTCGAGTGCCCGTTGCCGCCTTAGACCCACAGGGGCATTGGCTTTTTGTGGAGACCCTTCGGGCCTTTGGGGCGTCTTTGAACACAGGCAAATTTGGAATTTTGGTGAGCGGGAGCTGCCAGCACCCAGAAGCAGGAGCGCACTCTGTGGGTGCCTCAGAGGTCTGAGCATGGCGAAATCACTTTTGTTGTAGGAGGCTTTTCTTAAATATATTCTGCACAACCCCAGTTCCGTGGGATTTTAATAGCTATCTTCTGAAGTGAGGATTCCATGGCTCAAAAAAGTGAAAGATTTCTGGATTCAACC
The DNA here is from genome assembly GCF_030445035.2 of Dasypus novemcinctus. Taxonomy (NCBI): domain Eukaryota; kingdom Metazoa; phylum Chordata; class Mammalia; order Cingulata; family Dasypodidae; genus Dasypus; species Dasypus novemcinctus. Next base: position 55,243,385 of record NC_080696.1, on the reverse strand, counting down.
AAGCTTTTTGAAACAATTGTTTAGTGCATGACTTCTCAGAGCATTTACCGTGCCAGGGGACATTATAAATCTCTAGAATTTGGGTGTGGGGCACATCCCAAACTTACAGACAAGGGAGTGCGTTGACAACTCCAGGGGGGCACTGTTCACACTGTCTTCTACTGTATTCTATGGGAGTGGAGCCCCTGGGGTTGTCAGCAGGGCAGGCCTGGAAAGTCCCTCCCCCAAACATCTGGGAGACAGAAAGGAGAGGAAGCTCTGAGCTCCCAAGCCGGGCCCTGCCCCTTCCCATAGGCTGAAGTCAGGCTTCTAAATTCTCGGCCTTCGTGTCTGGGGGCTGGAGCATGGCAGGGCGTGGAATGATTTCTACCTCTGTGACCCGCAGAAGGCAGCCATGCGGTGGCTGGTTGGACGTTCGGTACTTGCCTGGAATTCTCTTCAAGGCTCTCCTACTGGGCTCTCTGATGGGGAGGTCCCCAAGTGGCCTGATGTGCCCCAGACTGCACCCGCCACTGTAGCCCCTGGGAAGACGCAGGCACAGCTGGGGCTCCCAGCTGTTGGGATCTTCAGACGTTCCTAACAGAGGCCTTCGGGCCTGCGTGTCCATGGACCGTTTCTAGACGTTCCGTCATGGGCGCCATGCGTGTGGATTAGGTCTTCTTGGCTTGTTGTTTTGTCTTTTATTTCTGGCAGGTAAACTGGAAATCCCCTGGGCCATTTATTTCTCTGATGTTTGGGTGGGAGACATCCTAGGTTTTTAAGATCCTTTTCTGTTTCCTTTCATTTATTATTCAAAGGAGTTTCTCCCACAAAATACACATTTGGCTGCACAAAGCAGAGGCCCAGACTCCAGCAGAATGTGCTTCCATTGTATGTGTGTTTCTGATTTGCCACTGACTTGCCTTGGGATTTTGGCCAAGTAGGTATTCCTTGAAAACTGCGTGAGAGCTTGGCTTGTGTGTTTCGAGGGTCAAGGGGAAGTTTTGCAGTGGGAAGAGGGAGGGGCACCAGTGGACAGGGTCTCTGCTCTCCAGCACAAACCCGCTGCTGACCCGCACACTCCCCTGCGACCCAGGGGGGCACCCTGCATTTGGCATCTTCTCCTGAACCTTAGCCAACGATGGGAGCGTCTTGTCTGGGCACCCCTCCCAGCTCCACGTGTGGCTTCTGCGTTCCCCCTTCCTCTTCCCAGGTTGCAGCCCAGCACACAGACACTGTCTGCCTTGGCCCCATTCTTTCTTGGAATTCTAAAAAGCTGCTGCTACTTTTTCCACCCCGGGACATTTTCAGAAAGTCTCCTTTTGAAAGAGCAAAATAAGTGATATTCTAGGGGGAAATGTACCCCTTCTTTATGCTCTTCCATCTACCCCAGCTCAGACCCTTGGCGCCATTCATCTGAAATGCAGATTTGCACACACACTCACTTGCTTCCTCTCTGCTCCTTTATCCCTGCTCTGGAACTAGTAGTGTCTTGTTCTAAGGACCCGGGTTGTGGCTGGGAAATACCCACAGCTCCTAGAGGTAGCCGAGATCCTTCCTCCCTCCACTCCTCTCTTTCCCCCCAACTCCCTTTGTCTCCCGCCCATGAACATGAGCTGGCTGCCTGTTTTGTGCCAGGCACCATTCTGGGCCTTAGGTATGAACTAGTAAATGGATCACAGTCCTTGCCCTCATGGAGTATTTTTTGGAAAAGGCGATAATAAATAAGGAGAGGAATTTCAGGGCTCTGAAGGAACTGAGACAAGGGCAGGAGCTCAGATCAGGGTGGCATCTCCTCCAACAGGGGAGAAAAAGGCCTGTCTGGACAGGTGGCATTCGGTGAGGAGCCAGCCCTGGGAAGGCAGGAGGGAAGGGTGTCTCAGGGAGAAGGAACAGCATGTGGGGAAGGCCAGGAGGTCAGAGGAGTGGGCAAGGCAACACTGGATTTTATCTAAAGTGTGGTCAGCAGCCGTTGGGTTTTCAGCAGCCGTGCAGTGCGATTTGATTTACCTTTTGAAAAGATCACTCTGCCTGCTATTTGGAGAATGGGGTGTAGGGACGCAAGAATTGGGAGCCGAAAGACTCTCGTTTGTGCTTTCATTTAAAATATTACTGAAAGTCCGAAATTTGATTGGTACACAAGTGGTTCCAAACCACTTCCACTGCAGAAAAGAAAGGGCGGCCGCCCCCGAGGGGCCTTCGCTGGGCCGTGGGTGTTGGCAAGGCACGCGCAGGCGAGAGAGGCAGGGGGAACGTGAGCCTCCGCCATGACTTTCCCCGGGTGCTGTCAGTGACTTGTTCTCAGAGCCAGCAGCTGAACTGGGCTTCCAGGCCCTCAAGTCGCTGTGCTCTCCCCCCAAGTCCCCCCAGGCTTTGGGGTGCAGTCCCAGGCTCGGCCACAGGCGAGAGGACAGAGGGCAGGGATGCCGCCTGGGCCTGCCACGAGGTCCTCGGCCCCGTCCTGCTGACAAGGGAAGAAAGAAGTGGTCTCAGTGATGGCCGGGCCTTCTCCAGGGCCTTGTGAGGATGGCAGGTGGGTGTGGCAGGCACGCATGCACCTGCAAGGGCGAGGGGGAAGGGAGGGAGAGGGCTTACACGTGCAGGAGGGTCACAGGCCCGTCCGTTTCACTTCTAAATGTGCTTTTGCTCTTCTTCACATGAAGTAGTTAGAACTTATTTATTGAAACACACGAATTTAATAAATTTGAATGTCTACATGTATTCAAATATTGACATATACCCATATGCAGAACTCAGTAGCGTATTCTGTGTCTTTCGTATCATTATCATCTAGCATCTAGACAGCACCCCAAAGGCCTGCCCCCCACGTGCCCCTTCCACCCGTTCCTCAGAGGTGCCCACTCTCCTGCCCTCTAACCTCAGAGATTCATTTTGTCTTTTTTTGTACCAACAGAATTCACACAATGGTGCTCTTTTGTGTCTGGCTTCTTTCTTTCAACAATAGGATTGTGAGACATGCCCCTGTTGCTAGGTGTAGTTGAGGTTCATTTGCTTTCATTGTTGTGGAATATTCCATCGAGGGATTATCCGTGTTCATGTTGATGGACAGTTGGGTTGTTTCCAGTTTGAGGCTATGATGGCTAAAAAGTGCACGTGTGCCCTTGAACTCTCCTTTTGGAGCCCACCCATGGACCTTTCTTTTGAATACATGGCCGGGAATGGAGCGCTAGGCCCCGAGATAGGTTTGTTCCACTTTAGCAGACACTGCCACGTGGTTTCCCTGGGTTGTACCAGTTTATACACCCACAGCTGTGCACAGGGGCCACAGGAAGTCGTTGTCATGCTGCTTAAGGTAGCCCTAAATTTGTAGTTCCTTTCTGGCTTCTGAATGTGGCCCCTGACCTCACCTCTAATGAAAGCGCAGCCCCAGGGGGCAGCAAGCCGGTCTGTGTTGCTGGACTCCGGTTTCAAGCCCTGCTCAGACCCTCGCCTGGGCCAGTGTCTCTGGGCCTCTGTTTTCTCATTCCTGAAAACTCTGCCTCCTACTCGGATACTCACCAACTGCCAAAGACGCCCTGAGGTCTAAACTTGAAGTTTCCAGCATGGACCTGTGGTTCATAATAGACATTCATCAAGTACTATTTACTGCGTTAGTTACAACCGTGATGCTGACGATGGTTGTGGTGCCTTCTACAGATTTACCTTTATTTCAGTGGCTTGAACACTTTGGTCTTTTAGGGAAAAACCCCAGAGAAAAATCTGGTCTCACAGGAAATAGTTTTTGGGCAGCAAAGCAGCAGTGTAATGTTCTCTACCTCAGGGCAAAAGCAGACCCCAGTTTCACTTCCCACCCAGTGAAGGGCCACCGCAGGGTTAAAGTGCAGCCCTGCCAGATGTGCACAGTTAGGCTGCAGTGAACCAGTGCTCTCTGGGCCACTGGGAGGGCCACGCTGGAGCATGTGGGAGAGCCAGCCACGCCACCTCCACGTGGACACTCGGACTGCCAGGAGGGGGGCCAAAGGCAGAGCCAGGCTGCAAAGGACGTGTGTGACATGCTGGCCTGCCCGGCGCTTTTTCCTTCCTCTGCTTGGTCTTGTGCTCTCTTTTCATCTTCTCCTTGCTTTGTTCCAGCTCTCAGCTTTCACTTGTTGTGTTTCCATAAAGCAGAAGAAGACCCTAGCTTTGAGTGCTGGCTCCATCACTTGCTGTATGTCCTTGGAAAGTTTTCTAGCCTCCCCATGCCTCAGTTTCCCCATCTGTGAAATGAAGATGATCATAGTTCCTCCCTCCTAGGGCTGTGGTGAGAATGATACGAGTTAATGCACTGAAGACGCTTAGAACAGCGCTTGGCAAGGGTCATCCTGCATAAATATTTGGTGTCCTTTTCATGTCTAGGAATGTATTTGACTTCTTGTAGGATGTAACATGATTCACATTTTAAAATTATATTTGTAGATGAGTTAAAAATGTGACTCTCCAGGCTTTGGGGATGGAGCCCCTCATTGGCTCTTGGCCTGTCTTTTCCACGTGGACATGGGGCAGGGCCCCAGAGCACAGCCCCAAGTTTCCTTCCCAAGCAGCCTTCCGAGGCCTCAGGATGTCTGACTGCACCAGGAGGGTGGCACCCTCAGCCCAGGGACCGCGGGAAGTCCAATTAGCACATGCCCCCTGCTGCGGGAGCCCCGTGGGGGATGGGCTAGTGGCCCAAGCTCTGCTGGCTGTGCCACTGGCAGAGAGGGTCAAGGGTGTCCTTTAAAAAGGCCCTTTACCCCGAAGCTGATTGGGCCAGTGCGTGAGAAATGGCAAGGGAAGAGTGACACCCTCTGCAAAGCACAGGAAGGGGGGACAGGAACCGAGGGACAAAAAAGCATTCTGGAACTGGCACCGCTTTGTTCAGCAGGTCATAGAGCTTTAACTGAGGCCGCTCAGTGCCCACGGCAAGCCTGTGACAAAGCACCTCCTGTTTAGTGAGGCGTGCAGAGCCCACTGAGATCCTGGCTGCTCTGAGAAGGGCCCATGGGCCTGGCTGCCGGCTTGACCCCGTGAAGTCTTGGGCTCCTGGGGACCGTGGTGTTGGCAGAGGGTGAACACGCAGGGATCCTCTGTTCTGATGAGAACCGAGCAAGGCGGTGCTGGCTGAGAGGTCCAGAGGCCGTGGGCACCTGGAGAGCCCAATTCAGGCCTCTGAGGGTGGGCCTGTGGCGGTGGTCCAGAAACCACCAAGGCCAAGTCTAATTCACACACCTCTTTTAGCATGCTCCAACAGAGCGCCAGGCCGCTGCCAAGGGCTTTTGCCAACATTCTTTTTTAAGTTGATTTTTCTGTATTTATTTTGTATTTTATAGAGGCAGTAAGTTTTCATATCCGAAAAAAACAAACAATATAAAAAGATAAAGTGCAAAAGTCTTGTCCCTATTTCTGCCCAGCCCTCTTACCTTAGTTTCTCTCTCTCACCTTCTACAGTGGTATTTCTCAACCTGTTTTTCATCATTGCCAGCCCCCTTGAGGAACTTTTTTAGACAAAGATTTCCAAAACACACTGCCCCCGCGCAGTGCTAATCCCACAGATAAACTGCATATCTGTTTAGGTAGGGTGAATCTTTGTAGGGCCACAAACTATTGTAATATCTAAGATTTTTTCTCTCTCCCCCAAGAACCAATCATCACTCCCCTGCAGATGATATCAGCCCCCATTGAGGATATAACTTCTAGAGTTTCCCTATGCAATCACGAGGAGATATAAATGTATTTTCAGACTTTCACCCTTTCTTTGACAAAAGATAGCAAAATATACACACAGGTCCACATCTAAGTTTTTTTCCCACTTAAGATCTTGGAGATCTTCCCACATCAGTACATACAGAGAATCCTTGCTCCCTTTTGACAATGTTCTGTGGGATGGATGGGCGCTCTTTCAATTAGCCAGTTTCTTTGGATGGGATGTGGGCCGTTCCCCATCTCTTGCTGTTACAAACGGCACTGTGCTGATTGCCTTGTGCACATGCTGTTGGGTGACTGGACACAGACGGCAAGGGCTAACTTCTTAGGAATGGATTGGAGGGTCCAGCCTCTGTTCTTTTCTGGTTTCACCACTTTGCTTGGTTTTGCCTTGGGCAAGTCACTTACGTTAAGAAAATACAACTAACTCTGAGGTTAATCAAAGAATTGTAATGGGGTCACCCTTGCAAAGCACTTTGACCAGTACTTGGTAAGGATGGTAAGCACTCAAATAGTTGTTACTATTCATCTCCTCCATCCACATCATCATCATCATCATCACCATGAGCAGAAATCTGGGGCCATGCCGATAGTGAGGGAGAGAGCCGGGTTGGAAGGAGAGAAATTTAGCTGACTGTGACCTGTATTCTTTTCACCCTGTGAGGCCACCTTTTGTTAATTCAGCAAAAGATAGAGTATCATTAGAAAATTTCAAAGTCCAGAAAGCAGTGCTTGCCTAAAGGCAAATCCACAAAATTAGAGCTACTATTTGAAGGTCACTTAACAGAGTTTGCAGTGGGTCCTTGACCTTCTCCCAGGAGAGTAAACATCATTTAGATAGCGTAGTTAGAGCATCTTTATTTTGCCCCCCTTGATGTTTTCCTCTGGAACCTCATAGCTGTGCCACTTAGCTGCGCTTCATCCCAAATGATACATACTTTATAATGCCAGCGTAGTTAAGGGAGCCACCTTCCAGCTGTCTCCAGACTCCAAAACACTCAGCCATCCATTTGAAATCCTGCTAAGCAGATATTTGAAAAGGAATGCATGCTTGCATTTAGAGGTCAAAAGCTACGAAACCACAAGAAAGTCCGTTCTCAGACTTGCTGTCCCCTCAGCCTGCATTCCAAAGCAGCATCTGACCCACAAAGAGCAGACAGCATCCAATAAAGGGACTGAAAGGGACATCATCCGATGTCATTAGGTAGACTTACAGCCTTCTTCCAGGACCATTTGTGCTCCCTTTCATTTCGATCTCCAAATGAAGTAACAAGTTAATATCCTTTTGAAGGAATAGGTATTTGGTTGAGCAAGATTTTTGGGTACACCAGCAGTCAAAAAATTTTTAAAGGCCCTTCTGTATTTTCTTTCTTTCTAGAACATCTGGCTAAGATTCACATCCCTGCCTTAGTGAGTGTGGTAGGCTGAGCCTGTTGGAGACTTTGCTCATTTCAGGATGATGCAGCAACTCAGGGTGATGCTTTTGAACATCACTATGTGCGGGTCTGTAGGTTGCAGTGGGTCTCCTTCATTTACCCCAGGCCATAACCCACGGTAAACCAGGATTTTCCTATGAGAACATACTTAACTTTGTAATATCAGTTCTAGCTGTAGTTTGTTTTCCTCTTGAAAAGCAATTTAGTTATTTGAGATTATAAATTAGGTGGGTGTAAGTTAATTAGATCTTATTTTACATATCTCAACTCCTTGCCTTCTCTCCCATCACTAAGCCCCATTTGGATAAATGGTAAAGTTTTGTTTTCCCAGGAAAAAAAACAAGAACCCAAAGCTTCTTTTTATGAAATAGCCTTGTTTTACTCCCCTCCACATACTTATGATGGGGGTGTATTTTATTGCCTTTGAGTTTAGCTCAGGATTGTCTTCTTGCCCTAGCCCTATTCAACCTTTTTTTTTTTAAGGAATACCAGTTTTCTTTTTTTTTTTTTAAAGATTTATTTATTTATTTTATTAATTTCCCTCCCCTTTCCCCCTTCCCCCCGTTGTCTGCTCTCTCTGTCCATTCGCTGTGTGTTCTTCTGTGACTGCCTCTATCCTTATCAGCGGCACCGGGAATCCGTGTCTCTTTTTGTTGCGTCATCTTGCTGTGTCAGCTCTCCGTGTGTGCGGCACCATTCCTGGGCAGGCTGCACTTTCTTTCGCGCTGGAAGCTCTCCTTATGGGTGCACTCCTTGCACGTGGGGCTCCCCTACACAGGGGACACCCCTGCGTGGCAGGGCACTCCTTGCGCGCATCAGCACTGCGCATGGGCCAGCTCCACATGGGTCAAGGAGGCCCGGGGTTTGAACCACGGACCTCCCATGTGGTAGGCAGATGCCCTATCCATTGGGCCAAGTCCACTTCCCAACCTATTCAACTTTGAGTACTAATGTTTTTTAACTTTTCACCCTTTTGGGGGGAAAAAGGGGCTCTATTCTTGGGGATGACGAAACCACTTCTCCGGCTCATCTCTACTGCATTTTGACACCTCTTTCATTTTTTCTTGATCTGGGGATCTAGCCAAGGTGAACCTTGCAGAAGCAGGAAGGGCTGGGGATGGTTTTGCCAGTCCTGGGTGCTGCCGGCCTTTCTCTAGGCCAAGTCAAAGGCAAACTGAGGTTGAGTTTGGGGTGGAGTCTGTCCTGGTCCTCAGCGGCGAGTCCTGCCACTTCCAGGTTTGGGGATGACATGTGCTGCATCCCTTTAAGCTGCCCTGTAATCGGGCAGGACAGGTGAAGCAGAGGACAATTTGGTCATACTAAAATGAGCACTGAGCAACCTGTCTTGATTTTATGACAGGATCATCGGTTGCAGGAAGCTTAGACTTCAGGCCTAGGCATTCTACAAACCAAAAAAATGGATTTCATGTGAAGCTGGTTAGTTCCACTGTCCCAGGAAAGCTGAAAGGACACTTCATGGTTGTTAATTTCCAAAATTCCGGACAAAGTGGAAGTTCCGTTTGCATAAGCCAATGATGTGGAGGATGCCTTTGAAATATCCTACAGCCAGTTCTTACAGGTTTCTGGAAGTTGGTGTTGTCTTTTGAATTCTCAGCTTTATTGGATGCCTAAAAAAGAGTTGACTCAAAGTTGATTAATGCCCCCTTCCCACTTCTTACAGATGGATCCAGTTGTGGTCTGTGTCAGTGCTTGGAGCAGGGGTGGCCAAATGGTGTTCTACAGGCTGCATTTAGCCTGCAGATATTTGGTTTGGCCCACACAGTATTTAAAAAAGTATTTGGGTTAAATGCCAACATTTAAAAACCGGGGCTTGCATATAAAAAATACAAATTTCTGGCTTTTCTTGGAAAATCTGAGGTTCTAGCCACCCTGGGCCCCGCATGCTGCATGACAGCTACCTGGAGCTGAGGTCGAGGCTGGCCATGAGTAGAGACTGCCTCCTTTAGGCAGAGCACATGCCTACCATTCTCCACAGTCCCCACCATTCCCTCTTGTCTCCTGATAATGGATGGAGTGGCCATTGTTGCTTACCATCAAGCTTGGTCTCTTGTCTCCCTTCTGTTTGGCCAACCTCACTCCATCCAGGTTCCTATCTGAACCCAATAGGTATTTGAATTTGTGACGTCCGACCTGGAAGTGCCACTCACATCATGTAGCCTTATCCAGTACATAGCATACACTGGGGCCTTTGAAAGTGTTAGCTCCATCTTTCTTCCTTCCCCCTCCCTGTGCATGGGAGTAAGATGTTTGAAATAGTTTATGATTTAATATTTTGAATATATGCAAATATAGACTAGCACAGCGTACACCCATGTACTCACCACCCAGCTTCAGCAGTTCTCAACTGAGAGCCAAGCTGGTTTCTTCTACACCTCCATCCCCTACCACCTCCATAGTGAGAGTTTGAAACAAATCCTAGATATCACATCATTTAATGCATTAATATTCATAATGTATCTCTACAAGAAAGGACTCAGAGAATACCCATATAACCATTAGCACACGTGAAAATTAGTAATACTTTCTTAACGTCATGGAATATCCACTGCTTAAACTCCCAGTCATCTTATAAGTGTTTTTTATGGTTTGTTTTGTTCTTATGATTTTCTGGTTTGCTTGATTCAGATTCAAGCCAGGCCCCCACGCTGCAAGTGGACACCTTGTCTTTTAAGTCTGTCTTAATCTATAGGTTCCCCCTAGGGTTTAAATAATAAAACCCCTTTTTGGTTATTATTATTATTATTACTGCCATTATTTGCAGTTTATTTGTTGAAGAAACCAAGTTTCTTATCCTATAAAATTTCCCATAGTCTGAATTTTGCCAACTATATTCCCATGGTGAGGGTTAGTAATTCCCCTGCCATCTGTATCTCCTATAAATTGGCATTTGGCTCTAGAGGATTTAATGGGATTAGGTTTGTTTTTCTTTTCTTTTCTTTTCTTTTTTTGGCAGGACTGCTTCATAGGTGATGGCATCCCTCTGTCAGGAGGAAGGTGAGATCAGGCTGCCTCTCTTTTGGCAATGTTAGTTGCTGTTGATAAAGTCTAGCTTGATTAATTCATCAGGGGCTGCAAAATGGTGATATTCAATCCTAATTCTATCATCCTTTCCTCTCTGTTAGTTGGAAAACTTCTGTAAAGAGAAACTTCCCTTCATCAACAATGGTATAATTCATATAGGAAAAGCAGGATGAATGCTTGATTCTTTCCTTTTATGTGCCAGTTTTCAAAATAATGAGTTAGTTCAGTAGTATTTGCCAATAGTAATCAATTAGGTTTTTTGTTCGTTTTATTTTTTGTTGGTAGCATTATGAACTCATGGATCTAAACATATTTGATACATTTGGGGGTAAGATTTTAATGGGCCTTTGGATAGTTTCTTTTGTCCTTCTCATCTGGTGGATCTAAATAATCTGACTTCCTTTCCTTTCTTTCTCTGGCTTAGACATGTGCTCAGATATTGAGGTACAAGGAGTAAGGGACTTTACATTGTGACAAAGGATTGAATCCCCTACAAATCTGAAAGAGGCGAGCCTAGACTCTGTGGCTAAAATAATCCCTGCAGCACTGTGGAGACCTCATATGTGATTTCAGGAGCGTTAGCGTTTGTAGATCAGGGGAAGGTTGTGTATTGGTTAGGACGTTGAGGGGCTGCTGTAATGGAAATCCTAAGAAAATGGGGCTTAGGTAAGATGGATGATTTATCATGTGTCAGCCCAGGCGTAAGCATCCCAGGGCTGATATGTCGGCCCCACGGTCCAGGACTCAGGCTCTTTCTCTTTCACCGTCTCCTTCATGGTGTCCAAGACTTAGGCTATTTTCTCTCTCTACCATTCTTAGGGTTGTGCCCTTGTCTGCATTGTCCAGGATGGCACCAGGATGGGAGGAAAGGGTCTGGGAAAAGAGGAAGGAGGCCAGGACCCGTCCCTCTAAGGGCGTAACCTGGAAATCGTGTGCATTCCTTCAGCTGGTACCTCCCTGACCGGAGTTGGGTTATGTGGCCACACTGACCTGCAAGGAAGGCTGGGAAGTGTAGTTTTTGTATTTATATTATCCAACCATAGCTTGAGCTACAAATCTACTTCTACAGAAGATAGGGAGAGGGATTTTGGAGCATAATGGGAAAATTAGTTCCAAAAGGAAGATGGCTATATTTTACTCTTCAATATTCTGAGGAGTTTTTTTATCTATTCCACAAATATTTGTTGAATGTCTCCTATGTGCCTACTGCAAGTTTTAGGCTGTGAAACAGAGTCTCTGCCTTTAAGAGCTTATGTCCTAGTTGGGGACACAAAACAAACAGCTAAATAAATATATATCGTGTATCAGAAAATGAAGAAAATCTAAAACAGGTTGAGGGAAGAGGTCTAAAGGAAATGCCCAGTTATTGTTGAAAGGTAAAACTCAGGAAATTCAGGGCTGATTCTCCCCAAACTAGAGGAGCCCTTCTTCTCTGCATTAGGCCGGGGACCCCAAGTCGTTCTCGTCCCACCTGTGGCCTAACGTGAGGTTTCACAAGCAGCACTGTGACAGTGGGCCCTTCCTGGCCGTGGGGGTCCATCCTGTGCACGGTGAGGCGTTGAGCAGCCTTGTATCCTCCTCTAGATGCGACATCCCAAAACACCTCCAGACATTGCTGCATGTCCCCTCGGGGGTCACGTCGCCCCCGTTGAGAACCACTGATCTGAAAGCGTTGGGGCCCAATTCTGGCAGAAGCAACAGCTTCATAATGAGGAGTGTTGACCAGATTGTGTGTGTTTGTTGGGGGCCCCTCTGGAAAATGCCTATTCTATGTAGACAGGAGAATTCCTAGACCCTCGGAGTGTCCCTCTGTCGCACAGGGGCATGCCCAGGCCGGTGACTTCGGAGACAGAAGACGTCGGTGAGTGGGGGCTGTGGGAGGAGGGCTTGGCTCGCATCCCCGACTTTGCCTCTTCCTGGCTGGTGGCCTGAGGCGAGGTGTGTGTGAAAAGTGGTTTTTCGACTCTCAAGTCTCCTTCAGTATTGGGTCAGTGGGCTGGCTCCCTCGGGCTCCTGCCCCTGGGGACTCCTGTTTGAGCAGGTGCCTTCCTGTCTCAGCGTGCCCAGCCTTGCCTCCTAACGGCTTTGACAGATCCTCAGCGCCAACCGCGAGCCGGGCTTTGTGCCCATGTCAGGGGCACAGCCACGAACCAGATCCAAGACCCTTCCTCTGACCAAGCTTACTCCAGGGGGGAGCTGCCAACCCCAGGCCACCAATAGATAAGGAGAATTCCAGACGGCCAGATGCTCTGAAGGAATAAATAGTGGTGGTGGGGACGGGTGGGTCAGGTCGGCCTCTCTGAGGACTGATCTGAGAGCCATTGAGGTGGCAGAAGGGACTTGCAGGCAGAGGGGGCAGCGAGTGCAAGGGTGGGGGGCTGGGGGAAGACAGGGGCTCGGCGCCATGCAGGGCAAGGGGCCTGGTGGAGCTGAGCGCCACGGCGGGCGGAGGAAGAGTTGGAGGGAGACAACCAGGGCAGGCAGTCACTTTGGCCACCAGGAGAGGTTGGGATTTTATGCTGGGAGGGAAGGGAAGCTGCTAGCAAGGGGGAGGCTATAGTTTGGGGAGTGTGTTTGCCAGGCTGGTGAGTGCAGGAAATAATTATAACAATAACAGCCCCTCCCACCTAACAAGCCTCCTAGGGCGGCAGCTCCCTATCTCAGATGTGAAGCCAGGCTGAGGCAGGAGGGGACAGCTTGTCTGAGGTCACAGAGCTCAGGCGCACAGGATGAGCTGCTGGAGGCACGAGTGTGAGAGGAATGCGCTCTGCTCGCTTCCAAACGACAACCTAATCGAATGGAGGCCGATTGGCCCTCCCCTGGTTCAACGAGACTCTAGAAGGTGTGCTCCCCAGACCCCCCCAGGGGTCTGTTCTCCTGGACCCTCCTGCCGGCAGCCCTGCAGGGACCTCAGACTCCACCTGCCCTGAAGGGACCCTGCCACCCTCGACCCTCTCCTACTCTGCTCCCTTCTCCATCTCCCCAAGATCAGTATAATTGCCCAAGGAATGTGGGATGGTGGCCGTGAACAAGTTACAAAAAGCCTGTGGCCTCAGTTTTCCCATCTGTAAAGAGGGGATAAGGGCAGTGCTTGGGGGTTAACTGAGGTGGTTTATGGAGCATGTGCATGGCGGGCAGACCCAGAGCGAGCACTCTGTGAGGACGCGCACCTACAGCATCTCCCTCGTTGTTGTCTTCTGTCCAGGGCTGCAGAAGTGTCTTATTCTTGGCATTTGGGGCATGCCCAGGCCTCTTCGGTACCTTCTCACCAGCTCCTGGTTCCCACTGTGGCCAGGGAAGTCATTCCTGCTCCAGATTTGAACGGGACCCTTATTCCTGAGACGTGATATCCCCTTCTTCACAGCTTCCCGTTTCGGGAAGTCCCTTCAGACAGGGCTCTGAGGCCCGAAGGTGGGGCCCCTCTCCTTTCCAGCCGTCTTGTCTAAATTCCCACATGTTCTCCTGGTTCCCTGGGCTTTCTATTCTCTGGCCATTATCTTCTGTATTCCAGAGAGGACCCTTCCAGACCAGGGCCATCCTGATCTCCTGTGAGGTTGGCAAGAAAGGAAGGGCAGGGCAGGGGGAAAAAGGGATAGAAAAGAAAGGGAGGTGGGTAAAGTGCAGGACAGGTGAGGTTGCCTGAAACAGACACTCTTGGGTGTTATTGGTGGGAATCTACGGTGATAGAACCTCTTTTGAGAACCCTCTTTGAGGGTTGATTATAAAAATGTACCAAGCTTACAAGGCACAGCTCCTTTTACCCAGAAGATCCCACTTCAAACAGTTGACCCTGTAGATGGCTCATTTGTTTCCCATCTCTGCCCCCTACGAGGTGCGCTGCGGCTCGATGCTTTGTGACTTCACGAGCTTCTGGTTTTCCTGGGTCACAGGAGGCACCACAATGAGCCTGGTCTCCAGGGACCCTGGTCTGGTCCGTCCGGACATGCCACCAGGTGCGGGGTGTGGGGTGTGGACTGCAGTCTTGTTTGTGGTAGTGGATAACTTAGACACAACCTGAATGCTGGTTAGTAAGATACAGCCACGGCACGGCATGCTGAGCAGCTGGGGGTGGGAGTAGGGGGAGATTTTTTTCAGTATATACAATTGTGCTTTTGGATTCCCTTTTCTTTTTTAAAGAAAAATTGAAAAAGAGAGAATAAGTTCAAGTCCTAGAAATGACCTGAGAGACTAGTATAAAAAAATGGGGTTTTAGAAGCAAACCTTTTGGTTCTGCTTGAGGGTGTGTCTCCTATGATCTGGAGCCCTCCTTCTCACCCACGCCTCTGTTTGGAGTGGAGGACGACACGTGGCTATGCTGAGGCTTTTCCCAAACCATCACCCCCTCTGGGATGCCGTCCACTCCCTCCTCTGCCTTTTGAAATCTGGCTAGTGTTTCAAGGTCCCGACAAGGTCACCTCTCTCTGTAGCTTGAGGGTTTCTCTCTTGTTTCCGAGTCCTGGGGATGGACAGTGTCCCCTCGTGGTGGCCATTCATCACATATACCTTCCAGATGTTTCTATTTATGTTTTCTCCCTGGCTCAAGTCCAAGGCTCTGGATGATAAGGACAAAAATCTGCGACTTGTTTGCCTCCCAGTCTGCCCCTGGGCTGACTGCACATACCATGTCTTTGATCACATTTGCTTATGTGCCCCTTTGCTCAGTCTGGCACAGCTTCCTCTACATAGTAGGTGCTCACCAAATATTTATGGAATCGAATGGATATCCAGCAATCAAATGGAGATCATACCTGGCCTGGGTTTAGAATGATTTAAAGCTATTTCATCATGAAACAATAAAGGAGAACTACTACTTAGATGGCACTTATTACATGGCAGGCACTCTTTTAAGGCTGTACATATTAACTCATTCAGTCCTCACAGTAGCCCCATGAGGCAAGTATCCCCATCTTATAGATGAGGAAACTGCAGCCCAAAGAGGTTAAGTAAGTTGCCCAAGTTCACACAGCCCGTGAGTAAACCTGTAGATATTCTTTAGGTTATTTTGAGGAAAGACACCCCAAGTTTCTCTGGGAGTTCAGAACTGCAAATAAAAAGCTCTGCTACATCATCTAGGTTTGACTGACTCTGAAACGTGGGAAGCAAGCCTGTGTCCTGGTCCTAGGATCAGCTCATCTTCTCCATTCAGTAGGACAGCTTTGGAATTTTAGGGCTATGAGCTTTTCAGAGAGTTTGGAAAAAAGGGTTTGAGAAACCTGGGGATGAGGTTATGGTGGGGTGGGGGGAATTAGCATCTACATCTAAAAGAATTGCAAAGTCAAAGTGAGATACATGTGTAATTAAATACCTGTAAACATCCCAGGTCAGCTGGGCACCTTCAACCTTTGCTAGCAATTTTTAAATTATGTTTTTTATGAGCATTTTAGTTGTGTGATATGACGGGGTGACAGCGACAGAAGGACAAGTGCTGAGAGCCTTCGGTCCCTTGCTGGACATTGTGGGGCCATTGTGAAGGAGACATATCTCCATCTGAGCAGCTCCAGGCCACAGTCTCCAGGCCTCAGAATGTCCAATAGACTTGACAGCGGCAGATGCTTGGGGGATGTCACACCCCAGGCCAGCACAGGTCCTCAAAAAATGTGTTGGCTACTGGGACCCTAAAGAATCAATTTCTAGCCTCCAGCCAGTAGGGCTGCCCAGTGCCTGGCCATCTCGGGGTTGTTGTGACAGCAAAACCAAGTGCCATGGAAACGATGGTGAAGGCCCAGGCCCGGGCTGCCCTGGAGGGCAGGGGCGGGCTCCCGCTCAGTTGGCCAGGCTGGGTGCTGCTGGGTGTCTGCCTCATGCATCCCTCCTCCCACTCCCCTTGTTATTCTGTCACGCTTGGCCCGCTGCCTTTGGAACCCAAAGCGATCCCTTTGCAGGCAATTCCGCGCGATCGTGGCCCCCTCTGGGCCAGGAGGCCAGCCCAGCTGGCACACGCGGCCCCTCCGTTCCAGCTGCTGCTTCCCAACTCTGCTCCTCTCAGAGATAGCGTCCCTGGGGGCCCAGCTGGTGGGAAGCGTGAGGTGGCTGGGGACGCCCAGGAACCGGGCATCCGAGCTGGCCCGGGTTTCCCTCCAGACACAGAGGCGATGCTTGCCTTCCTGGCCTCGCTGGGGTTCTCCCGGCCTTGCCAGCGGGCCTCCCTCCCGCTGTGGTTACAGGCCGTTTCTGGGGGTGGAAAACAGAAACCAGCTCTGTGTTTTCCAGGCTGCCAAAGTTCTGAGAAATTCATGCCTCGGCCCAGGAGCTGGAACTCCCTTCTCTCGCCCATACCCTGGGCCCCTTTTGCAGAAGGGAGCACCCACCAGCCTCCCCTAGCCCTGGCCCCAGGCTGTTTTCCTGTTCTGTTCTAATCTGATTAGGGAGAGGTTCTGAGAACAGTCTTTTGACTCCAAATGCAGCTGACTCTGCCCTGAGCTGCAGTAAGTGCACCTTTGGTCACCCGCCTCTCCCCCAATCCCGTCCTCCCAAAGTTGCTTTTCTCCCAGAGTGCTTTGGTCCCAGGGGCTCACCCCAAAATGCTTCTTGGCTGCTTAACTCTGGCCAGGCCTACCCTGGAAAGAGTTTCTTAAATTCCAGGCTCCAGCTCTCCTAGCCCTCAAAATTGCTCCAGTTCTTAGCTCTTCACGGTCCCTTCTGTGTGGCTGGTGTTTGCAGAGGGACTGGAGGGAAAGCAATCTGCTTAAAGTAATTCGTACTAGGTTGAGGGTGACCGATAAGATGAGGGACCCTCCCCTGGTGCGTTTTTATTTTGGAATCCTATTTTGGCAACTCAGTCCACATTTCTTGCACTGAGCTCCACTCGGTGTATTTGCTGAGTGCAAATATACTATGTACTATGTGCCAGACAGAAAACAAGTCAAAGAACATTGATTTATAATAGTAACTTGGATCATGGTTTGTAATTTGGCTGTGTGTACTTATAGATATCACGTATGTGTGTATGTGTCTGCATCTGCAAAGAAACATCCCAGGAGCTAGTATGGGTAGGAGAAATAAGTTTTCCAAGTCAGGCCCTCCTTGGACTTGAGTAATTAACACAGATCATTTTTGGCTTGAACAAAAAGCTTCTGTCATTACCCTTAAACAAACATTTATTGGT
Source organism: Dasypus novemcinctus (assembly GCF_030445035.2). Classification (NCBI taxonomy): domain Eukaryota; kingdom Metazoa; phylum Chordata; class Mammalia; order Cingulata; family Dasypodidae; genus Dasypus; species Dasypus novemcinctus. Next base: position 55,226,144 of record NC_080696.1, on the reverse strand, counting down.
AAAGCAAGAGCACATGGTAGGGTGTCCTGGAATCAGGGTTTAAATCCTGGCCTTGTCCACCTACTAGCTATGTAACTCTAAGAAAATCCCTTCAGGGGTTTATTTAATTGCAAAATGGAAATCGTAGTAATAGCATCTATGTCCTAGGTTATTGTGAGCATCGAATGGGTTAATACAGGCAGATCAGGACCTGGTACATAGTCTAGGTAGAGAAGTTCAATAACAGCTGCTGTCCCCCCCCACTACCATCACCCCCACCACCATCACTCCCACCACCACCATGATCCCCACACCCCACCCCGCCCCCACCACTATCATCACTACCATCACCACCATCACCACCAGCACCATCGCTACCACCACCATCACCACCATCATCACTGCCATCACTACCACCAACAACACCATGATCACCATCCCCATACCCCCCACCACCATTATCATCACCACCACCACCACCATCATCACCACCATCTTCACCACCACCACCACCACCATCATTTATTGACACCTGCTATCAATCTACCAGCCAGGTAGATTATTAGGTGCTAGCTGGATTAAGTGAGGTTCCTGCTGGATGAAGCTTTAGTCTGATAGAAAAAGGAATAATAAACACAACAAAGGGATATATTTCAGATGATGAGACATGCTCTGAAGAAAAGAAACAGGGAGCTTAGAGAGAGAAGACTGTAGACAAGGTCATCATGGAAGGGCCTCTGAGAGGAGGTGACATTCTGCTGTCCCAAGTACTTTAGAATACCCCCGACCATTCAGCAGGGGGTCCAGCCATTTACTGTTGTTTCCACAGGCTAGTTCTTACAATGTCACAAACGTGATCTCCTTTTGTCTTCCCTCTTCCTTCTCCTGTTCCTTTTCCCACTCCTTTCCTTCCTTCCCTCCCCACCCCTTCACTTCACTTTCCTCACTCCCTCCCCCTCCCTTCTTTCCTCCCTTTCTCCTTCCAATCCTTTCTCCTTCCCTCCCTCCCTTCCTTCCTGACTTTACTACATACTAACTCATTTTTATTAAATAAATGTAGTGTACAAAGAAATAGCACTACAAATGAATGCACTTACCCCCAAGTTTAAAGAAAAACCTTTGAGCTCTTCTGCTGTTTTTAAAATTTTCATCCGCAAACCTTTGTTATGTTTCACTAAAAGGTTTGTAAACCTTTGTAAACTAAACACTTTTACCTGGTACCATCATCACAGGTGAAAATGAATACTTTTTTAATATCATGAAAATTCAATGTTTAACTTTTCAATCACTTAATAAATGCTCTATTCCTTTTCATTTACAGTTTGTTTGAATCAGGATCCAAGGAAGGGCCACATAGGAAGATTGTTTGAAATGTCTTTTATATTCCTTTCTTCTGTTTGCACCCACTTCACCTTTCTTTTCTCTTTGTAATCATTGTGTTGAAGAACCCAGGTGGTTTGGCCTGTAGAGCTTTCCATCATCTGGGTTTTGCCGATTGCAGCTCCATGGTATCATCTAATGTTCCTCTGTCCTCATTATTTCCTATAAATTGATACGGATCTAATGGCTTGATCAGATTCAGGTTCGGTTCTTTGGCAGACTGCCTCCTGAGTGGTGGCAGGTTCCTTCACCTGGAGACACGTGGGGGCTGGTTGTCACTCTTGGGGATGTTTACAGTTCTGATGCTTGGTGCCTGAATTTTGAGTGTAACCACTTCATTCCCATCTTAGAGTAACCACTGTCCTGAACTTTGTTTGTCATTTCCTTTCTTTATGGTTTTATCACTTTTGATTTCCTAAACAATAAAGTGTTTAGTTTTGCATGCTTGTGAATTTTTTGTAAATGGAGTTATTCTGTAAGTAGTTTTCTGCCACATGCTTTTCCTTTCAACATTATGTCCTTGAGAGTCATTGGTAGTCTTTGGTGTAGCTGTAATTCATTCCTTTTCTCTGCTGTGTAGTATTCCATTGTAGACCTTATTTATCCATTCTGCTGTTGATGGGCATTTGTTTTTTTCATGGTGTTATTTTTCCTTTGCTGCTTCAGACAGTGCTGTCCAGATAGTGCTCTTGTCTGTCTCCTGCTGCACATATGCAGGGCAGTTGTTACCTGCAGGGGTGGAGTTGCTTAGTAACATGACATACACCCAGCCTGCTAGACAATACCATATTGTCTTCCAAAGTGGCTGTACCAGTTTACACTCCCATCAGCAGCATATAAATAATGGCATTGCTTTACATCCTCATAATGCTTGATATCAGTCTATTAGATTTCTTTGCTTAGTTGATGTATGCGAACTGTATCTTTTGATGAATAGAATCTTTTTCCATGGTTAAATTTATATTCTGAAATGTTTGAACTTTTTGCATGTGGTTTAGGATGGCAGTACCCAGAATGTGTCATGGGATTCGCAGCTCCAAAGTCAATAGGGACTTTGTTAGAAATGCAAATTCTCGGGCTGCCTCCCAGACCTCCTGAATGGGAAAGTCTGCGGATGAGACGCGGTGATCCTTGCAGGTACTCCTGATGTGTGCTAACGTCTGAAGTAGTGGTTAGGAAATCTTTCTCTTATATTGTCATAAAGACATTCTCTTATATCGTCTTCAAACACAAAAGAAAGTTTTATCTTTCACATTAAGTTTGCAGTCCACCTGGAATTGAGTTCTGTGTCCAATACGAAAAAAGGCTCCGATTTCATTGTTTTCCACATGGATAACTAGTTGTCCCAGAACATTTATGAGACAGTCATCCTTTCCCCATGGACCTGTAACCCGTCGATGCCATAAATCTCATTTCCATGTAAGTGTGGGCCTCTTCCTGAGCTCTTGGTTGTGTCCCATCAGTCTGTCTTGTCTGTCCCTGGCATGTCTTAATTACACCATGAATTACACACATTGTCTTCATTATAATACCTTGTAGGAGTTCTTGCTTTTGGTGTGTCAGTCACCCCTGCTCGATCTTCACAAGCATCTTGGCTGCCCTCGTCCTTTGGCTTTTCTGTACTTGTGTTAGGGTGAGCTTGTCAGCTTCTCAGGTGCCACAGGAATTGTACCGAATATTTTGATCGACTTTAGCTCAATTTGGAAAAGATGGATATTTGTACAGTGTTGAGATGTGACGGGGTTTTCCCAAAGTTGCTCAAGGCTGCCCTTTATGGCAGGAGTAAAGAAAGAGCCACCTCCTATGGGGGCCGGAGGCCCTGCTGTGTGGGCTGGGGTGCACCTCGCAGAGCTCTCAGTGGCCCCCCAGCACTTCTCCACCTCAGCCCCGTGGCTTGACAGCCTCAGCAGACAGAGGCTAGGGGTTGCGATGATGGAGCAATTTAGCTGTTAAGACCGAGTCTCCCACCTCTAAGCATCCCGGGTTTCCTGAGCATGTGCAGCTCTTAAAACTTGCTTCCCGCTAAGGTCTTTTCATGGGCAATTTCTAGCCTCGTCCCAGCTGGCATATGAAAAGGGCTCAGGATAGAGCCCTTTCACAAGTGGAGAAACAGTCGTTCCTCCTCCAAGTTGGACTGAATGGGAGTTGGAGGTCTAGGCTCCCGGAGTCCACCGTTCTGGTCCTAACTCCATTTGCAACGCGGCTCTGCTGCTCGCCAGATGCCCAGCACTCTGGGAATGCGGGCCTTGTGGGACCTTAGAGCTGGCTCGAGGGATGGACAGGGTGTCACAAGTCAGAGATGGGCTCGGGGAGATGGTATGTCAGGCAGATGTGCAGCGTGAAAGGACCGCATGGTCTTATGACCGAGGAGTGTGGTGCTCAGTTTCCTCCTGCAATCTGTTCTGCGGAGACGAGCATCACAATACTCCACCTTTTGCCACGGTGAAGTCAGCACTGGGTGGCCAATACGCAGAAGCAATAGTTTATATTCATTTGCTTGTTTTCTCACTTAATGATTCATTCATGCAACAGCTACTTATTGTTCACGGCTGGACATTTTGCACAAAGTTCCTGCCCTCCTAGACCTCACTCTCTGTGAGCAAGGCAGTGGTCAAGCAAATGTAAATGATAAACTCGGATAGTGCTAAGTGGTGTGAGAAAAGACCAAGCAGCATAGGGACATAGAGAGGGAGGATGGAGGGGAAGCTGCTCTGCCAGTAAAGGGAAGTGTCTCAGAGGAGGTGACATTTGAGCAGAGAGCTGAACGGGAAAGCCTGGCAGATCTCTAAAATGAGAGCCTCCTAGGCAGAGGGAACAGCCTGTGCCAAGGCCCTGCGGTGAGAGCGTGCGCAGCAGGTGTAGGGAGTAGTGAGGGAGGCTGGTGGGTTTCGAATGGAGGGAAGGAGAAAAGTGCTGGGTCGTGGCAGCAGGCTGTGCTGGCAGGTGCTTTCTTCTTTGTCCGACTCTCCCCAGTCTAGCCCTGTCAATTTGGCCCATCCTCCTGATTCTGGCCTAAGGGACCAGGATCCAGGTTGACCAAGACACTCACTGAAAGGGCCAAAGGGGAGGACACTGCCACGGGAAGACCTCTTGCCCTGCACATAGCTCTCATTCTGCCACGCCAGCCCCTGGCCCCTTGGCTGACAAGCTTCCCACTAGGATTTCAGGCCGGTTAGAACTCGGGATCTATCCAGTCAAGGAGGGGTTTGCGCTTCATTCATTCACTCAGTCATCCCTCCTCGAAAAGATAATTTGTAATTGTATTTTTTTTAAAGATACATAGATCACAAAAAATGTTACATTATAAAAATGAGGTTCCCATATACCCCACATCCCCCCCACCCACTCCTCCCACATCAACAGCCCCTTTCATCATTGTGCCACATTCGTTGTATTTGGTGAATACATTTTGGAGCACTGCTGCTCTGCATGGATTATAGTTTACATTGCAATTCACACTTTTCCCCAGTCCATTCAGTTGGTTATGGCAGGATATATAATGTCCAGCATCTGTCCCTGCGATATCATTTAGGACAACTCCAAGTCCCGAAGGTGCCCCCACATCACATCTCTTCTTCCCTCTCCCTGCCCTCAGCAACTACTGTGGCCACTTTCTCCACATCAATGCTACAATTTCTTCCATTACTAGTCACAATAGTTCTACAGTACATACCAGTAAGTACACTGTAATTCATATTTTATTCCTCTATCCTGTGGACCCTGGGATTGTGATGTCCACTCCACCTCTATATCGAGAGGGGACTTAGATCCCACATGGTTGATGGATGCAGTTCTTCTGCTTGCAGTTGTAGGCACTCTCGGTTCCCTGGGGTGGTGGTTGACCATCTTCACCTCTCTGTTAGCTGACCTGGGTAAGACCAACCAACCGGAGAGTACCTCCTTGAAAATTCTATTGAGCATCTACTATTGCCCGGCTCTGTCAAAAGTGCTGGGGACACAGCAGTGAACAAGAGGGATGACATCCCTGCCCTTACGGGGCTTTTACCATCCAGGGCGGGGTTGACATTAAAATGTCATGGGTTTCCAGACACACGGTCCTGTGGTCTGAACCGAGCTAGGCCTGCCCCCAAGGTTGCCATGTGCTCCCGAAAGGCTTGCCCTGCATCACACAACTGTGGGGTCCCTTCTGCTCCATCTTAATCTAAGCCTCTCTGAGCCTGCACGCGTCAGCAGATCTGTTTGTGGGGCAGATAATGTGACAGCACCTCGTGTGGGGCCTGCATTGCCGGTGCCCCCTAGAGGTTGCTCCTGCTTCTGGTCTTCCCGCGTGGCCTCTGCTGACCAGGTCCTGCGGAACAGCCGTCTCCCCCACCCCTTGACGGAGCTGCGGATTGGGGAGCTAAAAGGCCGCATGAATCCTCCGGGTGGAGGAGGGCTTGGGGAGGACGGAGGCGAGGAGGACATTTGGGATCAAGCTGAGCGGGGGGGGGGGGGGGGGGGGGGGGGGGGCTGGGGCTGGTCTCACATTGCTTCCTCACAGCAGGAGGAAGGTAGGAAGGTAGGTACCTGGAGGCCGCTTCAGGGCAGGGGGCCTCCTCCCGCCCCCTTGGAGTTTGGCGCCTTCCTGGCTGCAAGGCGCCCTGCCCCCTCATCTGCCAACAGCATGCTCCCCTCCCAACCAGCTCCTTTCCTCTTCCTGGAAACCGAAGCCTCAGAACGGCCACGTTTACTCATCCCGAGAGGCGAGGGCCACTCGGGACGCGCCTCGGCGTTTTGCTCATAAGCACCGGGGCCTCGCTTGTAAGGCGCCTGGGTGAGGCACAGCCTGCTGCCTGGGCTGGCTTCCGGAGGCCCCCAGCCTGCAAGATGTGGGCGAGTCAGAGCGCCGGGTCGCGTTTTTGCAGCCCCAGCACGGTCCTTGCATGCGGGGCCGGCTGGGAGGGGCCCCCTTCGCAGGGTGTGAAAGCGCATCTCTAGAGCACGCTGACCTCAGCGCCACCCACTCTGAAAATGCAGAAGTAGCACCCACAGTGAAAGTGCTCTGGTGGAAGAGTGGACTGGCTGTCAAATCAGTTCAGCTTACGTTGGCCTAGTGGTCTCCGTGTGGTGGGCTAGGGCGCGCCAGTGGTGAGAGGAGGGACAGCCGGAAGCGTAAGTGTGTTAGTTAGGCACTGCGCCAAGTGCTTTTGTCTCCCAACACCGTTCTGGGGTACATATGGTTGCTCCCGTTTTATAGTTGGGGAAACTGAGGCCCAAAGGAGTGAAGTGATTGGCTCGTGTTCCCTCCATGAGTCTGTGTGGGGTGCTTAGTGGGTGCCGGGTGCTTTGTATCTGTGGATTCGTTTATTAATGGTCTCCAGTCGCGGTTATCGCCCCCCCTTTAGTGGAGGAGGGAGCGGAGGTGCAGAGAGCTCTGGGGCTCGCGTCAAGTCCTGCAGTGAGACGCAGCGGGGCCGGGATTCGGGCCTGCACAGGCTGGCTCCTCACCAGCGCGCGTCCCGGTGCCTCCGGCCCTGGGGTGGGGACTCCTGCCCGTACTGGGAGGCTTAAGGCCTTCACCTTCCAAGATTTATGGCCTTCCCTGACACCTAAAGGCTGCATTTGAGAGAAAGCTGCGCGCGAGCGGGGCTTGTTGCCTGGAGGAGCCAGGCTGATGTGGGCAGAGAGGTGGCCTTGGGAGGCACAGAGGGAGAAGGGGCCTCTCGGCCGCGGGGGCGGCCTCTGCAAATGTGTGGAGGCTGCGGCCGCAGCTCCTCATTCACATCCTGCCCCTTGAGCAGCTGTGTGACCTTGGGCAAGGCACTTAACCTTGATAGTTTTGCCGACAGACGTCTGCCTTCTGAGCATGAGCTGAGATGTCAGGGGACAATGTGCTTTGGAGAAACAGTGCTTCAGGGACTGTCCCGGTGAAAGGTTTGCTGAAAGGGACAAGTCAGGAGTGAAGGCTCTGTGGGCATGTGCTGGGACAGCAGAAGCGCCTTAGCGTCCGTGGGCATGACCCCTTGCCGGCCACCCTGGGCAGCCTTGACTTGAGAGAGAGAAGCGGGAGGTTCCAGCCTGTGGATCTGGCTTGGACGGCGTCTCCTCCCTGCTCTGAGCTGGGAAACTTCTTTCTAGGCAGCTGGCAGCCTCTCTCGTCTGGGGCCTGGCACCTGTGGGCTGGTGGCCAGGGGGCTCCCCGGTTTCCTCTTGCTGTCACCCACCCCATGGCCACTCAGCATGTGCCCTTTCCCCGACCTTCTGCAAGGGGCTGTTGGTGGGCAAGTGGGGGTGGCCCTCTGCTCCTGGGAAGCCAGTCCACAATCCATCATTCCCATACCAAAGAGGGCTAAGGAGCTCTAGGGGAGGCAGGCAGGGTGAAATCTTTTGGAGGAAATTCAAGACTTCAAATATAGGACAGATCCGGAGGAGACGTGGAAGGGGAGGGTGAAGTGACCAGGAATGCAAACTGCCAGCCCCTGAGGCCAAGGCGAGGCTTTGGAAGTCCCCCACGGATGTGCGAGCCCTTTCGGCAGTGGAGGCTAATGCTGTGAGCCGCCCTGGGAGGACGCAGGGTGATCCGGAAGGAGAGTTTATGACTGGTCTGAAAGCGTCAGTAAATTTCCAGGGAGTCCTCATCAAGCAGCAGCTGCAGTGCTGGCTTTAGAGGGGAAGGACCTCGTGAGCCACGTCCAGGGGCTCGGCGCGCCTCTGAGAGGTGAGGAGGACTTTTAGTGCGATGCTGCCACGTGGTGAAGGCGGTTGCAGACGGAAGCGTTTCTTCCTGCTCCGAGTTCCCACCTGCTCATCCACCTGGGGTGCCTGACTTCCCCTTCTTGGGACTCCATTCCGCCTCTTATGGATAAGAAAGGATTAACAAAGTCAAACATCTTAAAAGAAATGTTTGGCTAATCCCTCCAACCCTCAGAGAGAGCGAGGGCTTCCCAAACAATTAGGTATTTATTTTATCATCTCATTTGTGGTCACAGGCTGATTTGTGGGTTTGGATTGCTGTTTCTTTCCTGGATCTCAACTGGATGTAGGAACAAGTGCTTTTCTTTTGCTTCTGTTTCATTTTGTTAAAAAAAAAAAAAGAACAAGGAAAGCAATTAAGTTATTTTGCAATGTTTGCCATGTGACTGATTCTTGCCTCTTAGCGGACGTTTGGGGTCAGGGCCATGATGAAACGGCAGAATGACAAGGAAGCAAACCATGGTTTGTTTAGAATGTGTTCCTGCCTGTGGTCACTACCTTAGAAGCTGTGTGGTTGCTTGATAGGGGAAGTGTCGCTTAGCTGCATGTAATCAGAAGAAAGTCTGCTGAACTGGAGAATGGGACTGGGCTGAGGGATTTAGCTCAGGTCTGACTGATGAGTCCTTCCTTGTGAGGGGCGCTTAGCTTAGAGAAAGTTGTGAATGTTTCTCCCTAGATTGGAAAAAGCGAAGGATGAAGAAGATGGTAGTATGTCCAACATCAGTGGGAGCGTCGTCGTTTTCGTTGTAAAACTCTCCTGTAAATTCCCACAGCTCCGAGACACAGATGCTCATAGGTCTTCTCCACCAACTTATCCCATGTAAATATGCATGTCTCAGAAGTCTGGAAAGCTAGTGGTATAATTTGTTAAGGTGACATTCTTAGGTCTGTGTTTTTGTCTATAAGAGGCTGTTTGTGGATCCTTGTTCTTTCATGGTAATTATCAGGGTAATTAAGCTCGTCAATGAGTTACTTGCAACCCACATCCTGAATTATCAGCAGATCCAGAGGGCCAGAGGGATGATTCATCAATTTATGCCTAGCGTTGTAAAAATGTAACATCGCTGAAAATGTCTTCAGCTACAGTCTCTTGAAAAGTCACAAAATGGAGCAGTGATTCTAGGACCAGAGGCCTCTTTCTGTGTGTTGTAGGAGACACCTAGCAGCATATAATTAATCGCAATTCTGCTTTCTCTCTTAATGTCCCTCCTGATACTGCTAACAATGGACCAGAACATCCACACTGATCAGTGGGATTTTCTTCCTGCTTAAATGTCTAGGAAAGAGAATCGTACTTTAGGCTGGTCTGTTCCCGTCCACATCTTTGTCTCTCACTCTCCCATCCTTCTTCTTTAGGGGACCAAATTGTATAATTAAGAGACACATGTCAGCGAACCAGGGCTGTCATCTCATTTCATCTACAGAGCAACCTTGCAAAGCAGATGTTTTTAATCCCTATTTTGCAGCTGAGGAAATAGACTCAGTGAGGAGGCCGAAAGACGTCCACGCGTGTACTTACCGAGTGCCCTGGCTCCAAGGGCTTCTGATGAGAATGACTGCGGGGCCACATGCACGGATGACTTGTAGGCTGCCTTGTTGGCTACAGAGGCGACCACAGTGCGGAGGTGACTGATGCCAATCAGCACATCCTCAAGCTGATGCTGTCATTAATACTCTAAAAATACTGTCCTCAGAGCAATAGTGTATGTGTGTGTGGCGGGGGAGAGCTGGTCACTGAGCAGCTTTTTTTACCCAGACCTAAAACAAGAGTCTTACGAATACAAGGTATGGTGGGCAGAGTAGCAGCTTCTTCATTTTGGTAAACAGTTATGAGTCTTTTAAAACCATTTCTTTGTATGTTTTGGTTTTAGAACAATTGGGAAATGTGGGAAGAGCCCTTCTAGAGTAGAAGGGCCTCCTCTAAGGGCAGAGTCCCAGTGGTTCGCCTGTGGGCCATGCCCCTGGGAGCTCTTTCGGAACTGCCTGTTAGATGTTCTCCCAACCCCTTGAAGGTTTCATTCCCCGCACCTACCAGGATTGTAATTTTGTAGTTATTGGGGTGATTTGTTTCATGCGAACTCTATGAGGCCATAGTCTGGGTTGTTCTCCACTGGTCCCTGGCACAGGTCAGGCACACGGTGACCTGTAAATGAATGGATAAAGGCACAAAAGAATGGACAAGGAGAAAACAGAACTGAGCTTAGATGGAGGTAGTGATGCTTTTAGCCCAGGGGGAAACAAAACCAACTACGATTGGGGTTTTCACTCTTATTTGGCAATACTGCCTGCCCCTTCCCCTTCTTAGGCTGTCCCATGGCATCAGTTAGAACCTGTAGACTAAAACGGGACAGAAAATGAAACCCACACTGGCTTATATCAAAGAAGACTTTATTTGCTCAAAGGACAGCAAAAAGCTGAGTTAGCTGCTTTCAGGCACAGCAGGATTCAGGGACTCAAATGACATCATCAAATCATCTTTGTTCCTTATGTGTCTTGGCTCTTCTCTCCTACAAATTAGATTTGTCTTAGATAGGTTTTCTTCCTCTGGGCCGAAGATGGCACAAACCTCAAGGAAAAGATGGACACAAGAGTCCCAGAAAGTATGATATTGGCCAAGGGGCATGGGATCTGCTGATGGCTTAGGCTTGGATCATTTGCTCCTCCTCTGGGAATAAACAAAGGAGATTTCCAAAAGATTTACCAGAAATAAGGGGACTGGGGATGGAGCAGCCAACAGACCTCCACACAAAGTCTTAGAGATTTGGCTTCTACAGCTGTGCTTTCTGACACACTAGCCATTTGTGGTGATTCAAATTTAAATGAATTAAAATTAATTTTGGCTGGCAGCAGGTCCAGGACATTTCCATCATCATCACAGGAAGTTCTGTTAGATGGTGCTGCTCTATGGAGGCTTGACACCAGACCTGGTCATCTGCATTTTAGCAAAGCTCTCAAGGCATTCTGATCATCTTCTGAGTTTGGGAAGCCCTGGCCTAAGACAAGAGCCCCGGGTTGCTGGGGACACAGCTCTCCCTGCCCAGTGCCGGGGGTTGGGCCCGGGCAAGTCATGCCCTCTTTCTCTGCCTCAGTAGCTTGGCCTGAGAAATGGGAATTGCGCCGCCATGCCCCAGGGACAGCTGTGAGGCTTAAATAAGGCAGTGTGAGCACCACATGCAAGGAGAGGTGGTGGTGGTGGTCTCAAGTTGAGTTTTAGGGCTCTGAATGGGAGCAGGCCTCCCTCTGGTTCCTCCGTCTCTCTCTCCCGCCAGGAAACAGAGAGTGAAACTTTTGACTAAACAGGAAACTGCACCTCCAGTTGCCGTAGACAAACCAATCAGTTTGACTCTTTAATCCTCTGAACTCTCTCAAGGAGGACAGCGGGGAGCAAGCAAGTGCTTTGGGCCCCCTGGGAGAGAGCAAGTGCCCCTCCCTGAGCCTCCACCACGCACCCTGCAGTGACACCGACACTCCAAAAGCCCCCATTCGTGGTACGGGGTTGTACCTGGATTCAAATTGCTACTCCAAGGGTATGACCTTGGATTTGGGCCTGGCACCTGATCCATACACAGTGCTGTTTAAACAGGTGGATGTGAAGAATGTGAAAATGTGGTGGCCCTTAGAGCACTTGGACCTGTTTTATTTTCAGGAGTCTGACAGATGTCACATAGAACCTTCCCTGGCTTTTGGTATAGGATGATGGATAGTTTTCAAGACATGCAGATTCTTGTAATGCTTCAAATCACCCCACGGATATTCAAATCTTGCCTTTCGTACTTTTGCCTTCAGATGGGAGCCTTGACTTTAACCCCTTTTAAGACCCAGGCAGGTGGCAGTGGAGCATGCTGCCTTTGAAGTCAGATGTTGATTCAAATCCCAGCTCCACCTCTCACCAGCTGAGTGACCTTGAACAAGTTGTTTGACCTCTCTGAACCTGGGTCTCTTCTTCTGTAAGGTGGGAGAGATAACAGTACCTGCTCTGGGGTCAAATGAGCCAATGCTTGTGAGGTGTGGTCCACGGTAGGTGTTCTATGATGGCATTAGAGTAGAAACTTGGGGTTCAAAGAGACGGGGGTGTTCAGAATCTCCCTCTGGTCCTGCTCCTGCATGACTTGGGAGACTGTTGACCGCCTCCACCTTGCTGGGCGAATGAAAATGAGCCTTGCCTTATGGAAAGCCCCTGAAATATGCCTGGCACGAAGTCACTGTTGACCGTTGTAAGCTTGCTTGGGTGGAGAAATGACAGACAAGCATCTGCGTGACATTGACCCCAAGCCCCAAGCGAGAAGCGAGGTCTTTGTCCTTGGCTCTGGGTGAGTCTCTCCCCCAGTTCAAGTGCTGGGAGCCCCATTCCCCCAACCAAGTCTTCTGGACTGCTTTACCTCTAGGTCTGGGCTCAGGGCTGGAGAGGATCCACTGGATAGAAATAGGAGTACCCCCATGATGTGTCTGCTTGTCCTGCTGCTGGGACGTCAGCAACAGATAAAATCAGCAAGGATCCCCGATCTTTCATGGTGCTTACATTTTAGAAGAGGGAGGAGTTCAGAAAAAACCAAATGATAAAAAATTTGTGAAGTTTTGGTGGTAGTGCAAGTGCTAAAGAGAAGAATAAAGTGGGTGGGGGAAACAATGTTGGAAAGGAAAACGTGGGGGTGGCGAGTGGCGAGTGGCTCCCTCCAGAGATGGCGGGGGATGGGGTGACTTCAGGAGGGCCAAGGGGACCCTGTGGTGCAGGGCCCTCAGGCCACTGTCATAACCGAGCGAAATGGGTGCCCTGCTCTAACCTGAGTTCCAACAGGATTGCCCTGCTGTTGGGTGGAGCTTTCGGAGGCTCTGCACAGAGGCAGGGGACCAGGGTGGTGGCAGCAGAGGTGGTTAGTGTCTAGATATGTTTTGAGGATATTTGCCTATGGATGGGATGTGGGCCATCAAGGCTGGCCTGAATAACCAGAGAAAGGGAATTTGCATTTGCTATAATGGGAAACAGTGGGGTGGGGTGGGGGCGGGAGTGAGGATCAGGAGCTTCATTTTGACCTTGTTCAGTTTGAGATGCCCCGTAGGCAGCTGGCTATCTGAAGTCTGAAGTTCAAGGGAAAGGACCAGGTGGAAAATATTCATTCGTCTATTGTATGACACAGGCTGTATTTTAAGGTCCTGAGTGAATTATCTGACGACGTCCCCTTCTCTTGAGTTTGGGACAAGCCAATTTGTAGTAGAGACGGGGAAATATGGTAAGGGAGCTGCTTTAGGGCCACATTGCCTGGAATTTTAGAGAGCAGCTCTGCTTCGGGAGATGGCCTAAAATGCCCATGCTGTGTGTCCAGAAGCTGCTAAGGAGAGGGGGGCGTTATTCTGTCCCAGCGCACAGCAGCCCATCACCAGGCCCTGAGCCTTGTTGAAGCCTGCCATTTGGGAATTCTTTATTGAGTGGTCTCTGCCTTGAGATGTGGTTTCAGGAAGGTCCTGCCTCTCCTTGAAAGAGCATCCTGCTTTACCTAACATGTTAATGATGCTGCATCCAATACTTACTGTAAGGAACTAACCCCAGAAAATATATCTAAATTAGACATTCAGAATGGACTCTGGGGGGAAGCAGCTATGGCTCAAGCAATTGAGCTCCCATTACCATATGGAGGCCCTGGGTTTGATCCCCGGGACCTCCTGGTAAAAAAACAGAAAGAAAGAATGGACTCTGGGTTTGTGAGGAGGCCGTTCAAAAAGGATTGGGAAAGTAGGGGATTTTATTGTTATTGTTTAAAATTGAAGAGAAAATATAATGGGGAGGCTTATGAAATTATTAACATTTCAATATTTAAAAAGTATCTTCATTGCTCTGATTAGGCAGGGTTATAAAAATAGTAACCTTTTTTTTTTTTTTTTTGCATTGTCAACAAAACAAAACAGGAAGAAACTGTTCAGTATTATGAATTTGCATGACCGCTGAAGTTATATCACTATTACAAAGGAAACTGGAGCCGAATTTAGTATAGAAGCCTGAAGAGGGATTACATTGCAGCAGATTCCTAAATGACATTCTGATTTGCTTTTGACTGCATCAGGAGCCAGCTTTTTAATTTTGACTTTTTAGTTGGCCATGATCTACCAGCAGCAGGGCTGTTTTGTCTAGCTTAAAAAACACAATCCTGCTGATACACCTTGATCCCATAGGTTTCCATTTCTTTGTACAAACAAAGTCCCACCTCTTAGCAATTATTACCCTGGTGTTTAGTCAATTCTGGCAAAAATGTTAAAATAATACAAAATTTGGGCTTAAGTTACAGCCAGGGGGTTAAGTTCTATCCTGGGTTCTGAGTGGCTGTCAGTTAAAAAGCTACCCATCAGACGCATGATATTGGCATGAGTTGGAAGCATAATAGAGATCAAAGGTGATTTTTTTTCTTCTCAAAAATGGTTTTGCACATCTTTTTCAGAGCTGATAGACACACACCTTAGCTGGATACAAAACATATTATGAAACAGAATGACTGTGATATTTGATCCAAGAAATCAAAGTTAAAGGTAATCGATATTTTCTGCCTCTCCTTTTGTTTTCCAGCTGTGTGTTTCCCTAACTTGAAGTTTTTAGAGAAAAGAAAACTTTATGAGCTAAAGGGCCTTTCTTCTCGTTTGCCAACCATCTTCACAGCTACGATTTCCTGCCCTTAAGGGCTGGACCCACCACTCCTGAAGTGGACACACTGGGGGACAACTCTGAGTCTCACCCCCTGTGAGCCTGGGGCCCAAGGCTGGGGCTGGCAGCAGAGGGGATGAGGCCCTGGGGCTTTGTGTGCTCTCGCAAGGGCTCCTCCCCCATTCCAGGACCTGTCCTGTGTGGAAAAGTGTAGCAATGCCACGTGCCTCGAGCCAGCACTTGAACGCTCTGCTCCCAGCCTGGACGGGCTCCTCCTTGGTTCTGTAGCCTTTGCTTTGTGTATTCGTCTAAGTAAGGCTCTCCACCAACAGAGGGGCAGTCTGATCTGGGGAAGAATTCAGTGGACAGGCAGGTCAGAAGCTCTCGGAAGCTGCTTGGCGGGTTTCCCCCACTTTGGTAACTTCGGATCTCCATCCCGTCAACTCGAAGCCCTCACTCCTCCCGGGGCTTCCTTCTCTGTGCTTTCTCCCTAACTGGGAGTGCCTCCTGAGCCCCTTGACCACCTTCCACCAGTAGGTCTGCCTCCATTGGCTTTGGGTACGCGGGGCTTCCACCCTGCAGTCTGATATCTACGCTAGGTTTTAAAATGCAAATTTCAGGAGGTTCTTTAGGTCTGAAGTTCATGTGGGACACTGAGGAAGTGACTTTACCATTCTGTGCCTCAGCATCTTAGACGATATTGCCTCCCCCCATTTTGGGAGGATAAGTTCATAAACGCAGCGTGCCCAGCACACGGGGTGCGCTCGCCAGGTGCCAGCCACTACCTGCGCGGGTTATGTGCTGCCTCTGCATCCTCCCAGCTTGCTGGACCTTGGCTTTTGAATGGTCCCTCTCTGTGAGTGGCAGTGGGGTCATGACATCACGGGCTAGACCCAGAAGGCCTGTGTAGCCTCACTCTGATGGCCTACTCTGAAAGCCTCCCAAAAATAAACACCAAGGGCATGCCCATCAGCACCCACAGCGGAGCTGACATCCCAGAACCCCATTTCCCTGAGGGCAGGGCTGGCTGAGATGTGCTGACACATCCCCCACCAGTGACCGTCAGAGACTGTCAACAGTTGCGAGGCAATAGTCATACCAGGGAACACGGACTGAGCACCCACTGGGTATCAGTGGTGAGAGCATAAGTCCCTTAGAGATGTCGTGCTTGTTCCCTCCGTGTTCAAACTTGGCATGCTTCTGGCCTTCGGGGCCTGGGAACTTTGGCGAGTTGGCTCAGGGCTTCGGCCTACCCTCTGCCCAGCTCTGATCTTCTTGGAGCCAGAGGGAATTTACTGTCACAGAACTTGAGGCTCCGCCCACAGCTTTGGGCACAGTCCTATCAAGTGTTTTTTTGTCCTGTCCACTGAGCCTCTGCAGGCTGCCCGGGTCCCTCCAGTGTTCCCAAGCACCCTCTGAGCATGCAAGGATGACTGGGAGAGGATGAAAGGCTGGCAAAGTCCCTTAGCAAATGAAGCATCACCCCGGAGAGCCTTGTCCTTAGATGACAAATCCAGTTCAGCTTTGAGACAAGTCAGCGGGGGAGGCCAGAGGCCAGCTCTCCCCTTTCGCCCCCTTCCACACGTGGATGTTTGGGGTGAGGAAAGCAGACCTGGTCCCACAGGAAATAGAACTGAGACCCTGAAACTTTCTCCTGGCCAGGGAGTAGCTTTCCCTGAGAGCATTTCTTGTGCTCTCTGACTGGCTCATCTTGACCCAGGCCTGGGCTCTGGTGTGAATTCAGCCCAGTCCTGCAAAAATGTCAGAGAAAGGAGTCGGGGGGCGGGGGGAGGGTGTCACACCCACGGTGGTTCTCAGGTTCCTTGACCAGGGCTGGAGAACGCGGCTGCCCAATCGCACCTGACGGAGGAGCCGTCTTTCTGACGTGGCTGCTGTGGCTGACTCCAGGCTCTTGTGGGCACACTTGTGGTCTAACCAGATTTTAGGACACAACACAGACTTGAGGCTTGGGAGAGAAGCAGGGCAGGGCCCGTCCACCCTCCCTGCTGCTGCTTAGAGCAATGTCCGCACTTACGGGGAAAACGGCTATGGTCAATTAAATTGCTCCTCAGGTATACCTATGTAGTTTTCTGTGTACAGCCCTCTTTCTGCAAGCTGAAATTAGAGAACCTACAG
The DNA here is from genome assembly GCF_030445035.2 of Dasypus novemcinctus. Classification (NCBI taxonomy): domain Eukaryota; kingdom Metazoa; phylum Chordata; class Mammalia; order Cingulata; family Dasypodidae; genus Dasypus; species Dasypus novemcinctus. The sequence goes on along the minus strand of NC_080696.1, from coordinate 55,209,328 downwards.
GAAAGGAAAAAAATGAAGTCAGAATGCAGGTGTCTGGGCCTTCAAGCAAATCAGAAAATTCCTGAGACAGGGTGGTCCAGCTGGCCTGAAAGGATGCTAGCAAAAATCAATTCCAGTTTTTAGAATTCTAGCCCCAAACCAAGCCAGAGTTATTTGGTGAATGACTCTAGTGAAAGGCATTGGCTTTCCCAGATTGCAATCCCCAAAAAGTTGGGAGAGAGCGCACGCTGCTTTCCCTCCTCCTTTGTCAACCAGTGGCTGGCAAACTACAGCCCTTGAGTCAAAGCTGTAAATAAAGTTTTATTGGAACACAGTCATTCCATTTGTTTCCATATTGTCTCTGCTGCTCTCACACTACAACAGCAGAGTTGAGTAGTTGAGACAGGTCCTATTGCCCAGAGTTGAAAATATTTATTATCTGGCCCTTTACAGGAAAAATTTGCCAACCCCCGATACATGCTCTTCTTTTTATATCTGCAGCCATTTGTGTTAGAATAGTTACATTTATCTTATGGATTTGTAAGTCTTCTTTATAAATAAATGGCCCTTTGTCATATATGCTGAAAATATGACATCATATTTCTTTTTGGAGTTTGAAGGGAAATTTATTTATCATTTTTATATATTTGAATCTATCTTTTCCTTTCTGGTTTTGGCCTTAGAAATTTAGAAACCAGCTCACGAATTGCCCTGAGGTTATAGACAGGGTCATCCGTGTTTTCACCACAGCACATCTCTCTAAGAGTGGAAAAGGTCACCAGTGCTTGTGGCAGGCTCACCCCGGCCTCAATTCTGTTCTGAGAAAGCAGCAGGCAGGGGCTCCCTAACCACTCTGCCCAGACCGGGCCGCCTCTCAGCCAAGCTGCCCTTGCCTTTTCCTGACCTCACGAAAAAGACTCTGAGGGTTCTGGGGCCGCAGGGGAAAGTATGAACGCTGTGCGGCCCAGCACAGGTCCCTTCCCATATGCGGGTTTAGAGTATATGGGCTAATACAACGGGCCCAGGTTCAAAGCCCAGCCTCCTTACCTGCTACGTCAAACAGCTGCCTTCTTCTTTATCCCCGGCTATAAAACATGGATGAGAACTGTATCAGGACGAGGGTCGGCGTGAGAATTAAACAGCAGCACTTAGTACAGTGCCTGGCCCGTAGGTAGTCCTCCGTGAGTGCGAAGGACTCCTATTCTCTGGGGGAGAGGAAAGGCCCTAGACAAGGAATAAATTGGTGACCTATTTGGAAACTGGATGGCAGAGGAATTCCAGTATCCACAAACCAGTTGACCTAAGTCGAGGGCACTCCTCTGGCAGAGTCCTTGTGACTAAGATGCATGTATTAAGCACCCACTGGGTGCAGAGCACTATGCAAGATTCGGAGGGGATGCAGGTGATCCAGGAGCCTGGCACGGGAGGAGGAGGCAAAGCTTTTTGAGAATTCAGCACTTGCTTCTGGAAGAAGTAAGAGCAGCATGGCATGAATGGCTAAAGGCTTCCTGGAAAAGGCGGTGTTGGAACAGGGGCAGGAAGGGAAGTTAGGATGTGGGCAAGTGGAGGGGCTGCTTGGAGAACTGCACAGGGCCCCAGTTGGGGAAGGGGTGGGAGGAAAGGTACAGGCATTGGCAGCTGCTCAAACTCTTTGTTGACTGAATAAACTGTTGGTGGCAACGACAGAGGATAGCGGTTCAGCACTGGGACCGTGGAGTCAGACGGAGGGCGAACCCCAGCTCTGCTGGCGTGACCGGAAGTTACTTAACCCCTCTAGAAGTTTCCACTTTCTCATTCATTAATACGTTATTGAGTACTCCCTAGGTAGCAAAGCACCAATGTGAGGCCTGGGGACACGGGGATGGGGTGGGGGTAGGGGGCCAGACCAAGCACAGAACAATAGAGAGTGAATTGCCAGGACCTGATAACTGAAAGGGACGAGGGCACTAGTGGCTGGGCTGGGGGTGCCCCCTGCAGACGGGGCGCCAGGCAGGGCCTCACAGAGGAGACTATCTGAGCAGAGGCTTGAATGCAGTGAGGAACCTCTTTAAAGTGCAGGGAAAAGCACGGGGGTGGGGGCCTCTGACCACCGAGGGGCAGTGAGGGGGCTTCTGGGGGAGGAGGACAGGTTCCCCAGAAATGGACAAAGGGGGAGATGTCCTGGTGGCGATCGGGGAGTCTTTGGAAGGATTATGGACAGCCCCCTTCTCTTTTCCCTTCCACCCCAGTGCTCAAGGCTGCAAACCCGGGAGTTCGTGCAGGCAGGGGACGTGGGTCTTATGAAATGGCCGAGCAGTGGAGCCCAAGTTTCCAGACAATGAGGCTCAGCGGCAGTTACCACCACCCAGCTAGTGATCTGCCCCTGGCACTTTCTTCTCCTTGCTCGGGAGGGGAGCAAGCTCTGAGGTTCAGGAAGAGAAAGTTCCTCCCCAGAGAGGACCCAGCGAGGTCCGAGTAGGTCTCAAATCGGGGCCTCACTGCAGGGCCCCTGCCTGACAGTGTGAGAAGGTCTAAAGGCACAGCACTGGCTGGTTTTACAGATAGGATAATGGTTTCTCCTTGAAAAGATCGTTCAGAAGACAGGAACGTTCCAAAGGGAGGGAAAAGTCACTACCATGTGCCCGTTTGAAAAGCTTCCCGACCTCCCCTCCCCTCCACGGGCCCCCCCCCCCCCCGCAGCCCTCCTCATTCTGAGAGGGGGAAGGACCCTTTCATGAGGGTGCCAGTGCCAGCTCCTCTGCCCACCAGCTATTTTTAGGAAGCAGAGGCTGTGAGAAGTTTCCATTAAGGAGCGACTCCTCTCGTTTCCTAGATTGAGAAAACAGGAAGCTCTCCAAAATCCGGGCTTTCAAAAACTCCACACGGAGCTGGACCGGCCCCACCACCCCTTGGTGTTCTGCTTTCACTGCATCTGCCTTAAAAAAGGCCCCCCCCCCGCTTATCAGGCCTTGGCAGGGTTCACAGGGAGGTGGAGGAGGTACGGGGAGCTGACATGCTTCATTCAGCTTCTGAACAGTCTGTAGCACTTTCTGGTTCAGAACTCAACCCCGAGAGTCTGAACCAGTGCCTGAGACACAGGGAGTGCCCAGTGAGGGCCTGTTGGCCCAGAAATTCATCTCCTGTGTTCCTATCCCACTCATGGATCCTTTGCCCACCCCGGAAGGGTTTGCTATTCTTATACATACATTAGCAGTAACAGCCACTCTGCAAAGGAGCACCTGCCACGTGCCGGGCACTGTGGTAATTTCATTCCTTGCATTATCTCATTCAAACTCCTCAACAACCCTAGGAGGTAGATAATACTTTTATGCACATTTTACGGGCGACGAAACTGAGGCACAGGGTTAAGTCACCGAGGCAAGGTTCACAAAGCAAGGCGGCAGCAGAGGTGGGGTTCTGGCTCCGGGACCTGCACGTCACCTGGCACACACTTTCGGCAGGCGTCTGCGGAGCCCTGGGCTGTGCCTGGCTGGCTTCTGGCCTGGAAAAGCACAGTGCTAGGCACAGCACAAACTCTGTCATGAAGCACCCAGATATTACTGGCCAGCCAGTGAGCACCATTCGCGAGGTGTTGTGCTGAGAGCTTTCAGGTACCCAGATGCCTTTCATTCTTGCGCCGAGCCTGAAAGAGTCACGTCGTTATGACTCCCACTTGACAGATGCAAACACTGAGGCACAGAGTGGTAAAGCCACAGGGCCAGTTGGGTGAGAGCTGGGAGGGGAACCAGGCTCTGCCTGGTTCCTGGAAGCACCTGCTGTTGGCTGTTACTGGCCTTTTGGGTGTTGGACATGCCGAGAGTTTTCAGTGGTAAGCACCTTAGACCTAGGAGAGCCCTGTTTGGCCACTGCCAAATCTGTACCTTTTTTAGGATAAGGCTAAAACGAAAAAAGGTGGAAGAGGCAGTGGAATGCATTCAGGGTGGGCAGTAGGAGAGGGAAGCTCCCTCAGCCATTGCTGGGACCCCCAGAGGAGCCACCTCCTCTCCTCTCCTCACCACCCCTGTGGCCCATCAACAAGATCCACCTGCAGAAGTGAAGATGTGCACACACCTGCCTTGGGTTTAGCTGACTCTGGCTGCAACTTTTTCTTCCCAAGAGTGTTGAAGGAGGCCCTTTGACAAGATTCAAACAATTTGAGCTCTCACTGCCTTAGATAGAGTGGCCATCCTGGAGAAGATAGCCAGGTCCCGAGTGCCTTGGAGCCCTGCTAGCAATTCCACACGTACCCCTGGGATGGGGGCGACTGAACTTTCCTGAGCCCCTCCAAGGACCCTTTCCACTTCTGAAGATTCCCAGCTTGATCTTTTACCAGTGGAGGGAAAATTCCTGGTTATGCTGAAAGAATTAGAAGTTACGTTTAAATTGTTGGCTAGTTCTTCTTTGCCTGCAGGGTTCCCACTTGGGCTCTTTTTAAGAAGCTCTCTTTTGAGAACCATAGGATTTTGGAAGGAAGAATTGTATTTTATCAGACTTATTCATCTAATACATATTTTCTGGATGTTGTAATAACGGAATTAGTTTGGTATACCCCAGAGAGCATCAAGTGCATTAAAATACAGAAGGAGAGAAACTTTACTTAAAACATGCCCTTATGTCCAACTCCATTTCTTCCACAAAGATTTGAAAGTTACCATTTGGGCAGTTTTCACCAACAAATCTATAGCACAGATTACAACACCAAAATCAGGGGGCCTAGAAAGGAATTTCTTATGTTAAAAATTGGCCAATGTATTGTCATAAAGAACAAAAAACTATTTTAAAAAATAGCGCGATTGTTTTGGGTTCTAGAAAGCTCATCTAAACATGTTTTCGGCACCCTCTCTCTCTTTTCTTTTGTAGTCAACGAAATTATCAGGAAGGAGTTTTCAGGACCTCCTGCCAGAAATCAGACGTAGAAGAAGCCATTAGCAAGACACCTTCCGTATCTGACCCCCGGAGCCTTCCAGCCCCCCACCTTCTGTTTCCTTTACTGTACATCTCCCGGCTCGGCGCCCACACACGGAACAATGTATTGGCGCAAAGCTGACTCTCGATTAAGGAGCTCGCCACCTCTCTCTGTAAACACCAGAGAGCACACTCTTCCTTTTCATTTTTGCCTTAAATCCCAGAGAACATTCCAGTTGACCTTAATGGTTCCGTCCAGACATGAAGTGCCTGCTGGCCGAAAACCCATTCCGATCAAGACAGCCGCAACTCACCTGAGCACGGAGCGACTGGAGCTTTGGGGGTCAGGCTGGGTGGGGGGAGCAGGATGTGGGTGCTGTGATTAAACCCCACCCCTTGCACTCATTTTTCCAGGTCACAGATACAGCTCCTGTACCTTTTGAAGGAAAGGAGTTCTCAAACCAAGCAGCCAAAGCCACGTGGCCCCAGAGTCTGGCTCGCAGGCTGAAGAACCCCCAAATCTTCTTGGTAAAAAGAGAAGCCGGACCATCATCCCTAGGGAGGCCCATTCCTGCCACCACTGGGCCACAGCTCTAGCTTTAGTTTTGAATTCTCTCGTTCCAAAACCGTCCGGCCGCTACGCGATCACCTGTTAAGACTTCTTGGCATTAAGTTATGACACCTGTACATTTTCATTATTTTTCTTTACTTTTTTCCTGCTTCAAAAAGCTGGCAGAGGCAGCTAGAGGGCTAGCTGTCCCGGCCAGCTGCTCCTTCAGCCCTGCAGCATGTGGTAGGTGCTCCCGCCATGTTTCCATGGACTGGAGAAGTTAACAAAGGCTATAGTGAGGAAGCGCCATCAGCTGCATCTCTACAACCTAATAGCTTTTCAAGCTCCCTGCTTTCTTCTTAAGAGTGAGAGCGCTTTTCCGTAAAGTAGTGACCAAGAATTTCAAGCATGTGCAATGAATTTGGAGGAGGAATGGCAGAAGGGCTAAAAGCAACCAAAAAAAAAAAAAAAGTGCAGGTATTTTTGTTAAGTAAAATGGTTGGTAAATGGGGCACTTTGTAGGTCTGAGTACTTTTGTAAGTGGATTCTGCCACAAGAGAGCAAAAGGGCTGAATTACCACTCTGCCCTAGACTTGAAAAGTGGGTCAGTCAAGCTCAGGTGCTGGCCCCAAGTTCACCGGTTATTTTGACCTGAACCCATTTTTACCTCCTCTCAGCCCCAAAGCGCTGGCCCGGAAGCTCTGCCCGCATGAGCTGCCTCGTCGCACACACCATCCTGCTAGAAACTCACCCGCTCACACTCCTACCCTTAGATTGAATTAGCTCTGCTCAAACAAGTTGTATATTGTGTGCAACTCTTTGTCTCTCTCCACTGAGCATGCAGCGACTATGGTACTCATCAAGAGTCTTCCTCTACTAGTGCGATTTTACAAATAACACCCTCAGAGTTTATGGCAGGTGTTTATCTCACGGATGTGTTTCTGTCTGCATTTATCACAGACATCCCAGGACAAACGGAGGGTTCATTTTCAGTCATTCAACTATTTCCCCAGAAATCAAAGACGGATTGAAAAATATTCCTAGCCCTCCTCAAAAGGCTGTGCTCAGAGTGATCTCTCCCTTCTTCGGGGCTTTTGAGGAGAGAATCATGGAGGTTAAATGCCCACTGTGGGTTTCCTAAGGCCAGGCTGGTGAGTTAGTTACCCAGAGTTAAACCTTCTTGGGAGCTAGTAACAACAGCTAGTGGAGAGAGAGAATGCACCCATTTGTCTGTAACCTTTTGCTTATTACCTAGCATTTGTTATACCCAACAACAGGGGACCCCTCCTCCACCCACCGCAAGCACAGAGTTTACAAATACTCCCTTTTCAACAAACAGAATGCCAATCAGAAGCTGACTGCGACCTCAGAGCTTCTCGGATGCTCAGCTCTTCCTAATTAACAGTGAATGTTCCTTAGACAACAAGCAGCTTTACTTAAAGAGTTTTTTCTCCAGCCATACTGACTTCACTGGGGAAGAGTTAAGGGTGTTTGGTGAGTGATTTGTTCTCACCTGACCTGGCTAGGAGCCATATTTGCACATGAGGGAATTTGGCCTTTCCTCAGTTATCTGAATGTTTTACCCAAGTGCCTTCCTGCTATTGTAGCAAAGTAGCTCAGCTTCATTGTCCACAGGGTGAATAAGAACTAATGCATTTTCCAGCAGTCTTCTAACCTTGTTACTGTAAAGGGCCTCCTCGTGGCTCAAACTTGTGTACGTATATATGTATGTGCATGTATGATACACATACAAATAAACTCTTTTTTTAAGACATCTTAGCTGGATATTATAGGAAGCATCTTCATAAACAATTGTACCAAATAGCAAAGGAAAGAAAGAAAAGCATTAGTCTTGAGACATAAACAGGCAAGAGAAAGTGTATTAGGAACTGACAGCTATCAAGAAAGTTGTGTCTGTTACAAATGCCAGGAGGAAATTTTGCCAAGAGTTAATTGCTCATGAAATATTTTCAGGATGGGAAGAGGCAATACAGATCCTCTAAGGGAACGAGCAAGTAAGGATGTCCAATGGTAAAGGGTGTGTTGCACGTGTGTTAGAAGGATCTCAGTTAAGTCAAGATTTGCACTTGCTTCTCAGAGTTAATGTAAATAGGTAGCCCTTCTGACAACCCCACCATGTTGCTGAATGTAGTATATTTCCAACCTCTGCAAGTCTTCCTGTAATTGTACAAAAATATTGCTGCTTGATAATATAATAGCAACCCAAATTAACTAGTATGTTATTAAATTTTATTTTCTTACCTGTATTTTTATGCTTTTTAATCTGCCCTCAAAATATCACACCCCTGTTGGAATTAGAAAATATTTATAAATGGTCAGAAATTGTTTTTGAAGTGGCCCTTTTTACATACATGTTGATTTTTTTTTCTTAAGAGAATTGATGTATTCTTGAAAATTTGTTAAGCATTCAAAAAAAAAAAAAAAATCTCCGAGCCTGGTTGTCAGTAATCTATCTCCTGGAAGACAGCACTTCAGGAGAGAGGAGTGGGACGCTTTGCTGGGAAGGGACCGCCTGTCACTTGCTTGAGAGTGAACTTGGCTTCCTTCAGTGCTGAGCCTGGGTCTTGTCACTGAGGAGAACTGTCTTGTACAGTTTCTACAGCTCCATAATAAGTACTCTAGAAGGTGATTTTGATTTTTTTAAAAATTATCATGTGTTATAAATAATGGGACTCGAGAAGAGTTCAAGTTTAAAGATTCCTAAATGTCTAAAGTGCTGACCAAATCCAAATCCTGGTAGATAATCATCAGATGCCTTATCCGATGTCCAAAATTTTCCAGCATAGACACAAGCTAGAATTAATTGAGTGGATTCTTTCTAAGAACTAGGAATGTAGTATTTCTTGTTTATAGCCAGTGGCCAAGACATCCATCTCTGCCAACCAGCCTTGGCCAATGCGGGAGCTGTCACTTAGGCAGATCGGAAGCTGATGCGTCCTAATTGTTACTCTGGACTAAAGTGAGGCTGAGTTTGTTTTTATGTTAAAAAAAAAAAGAAAAACTTTCCAAGAGCTTCCTTTTGTTCAGAATGGAAAACATGTCAGGGGTCCACTTAATCTTGTTCATGTTGAGTTTACAAAAGACACGTGGCTTTTGACGTTCTTGACAAGCTGGATAATCTTTCCCAAACTCATTTTCTGGAGTGACAGCTCTCTAACAGGAGCGTCCTAACCCGAGGCTCCCGGGCTTGGGAGTTGAGTGTTGAGTCTCGGGTAACCAGACCAGCCAGTTGCACTACAAGTGTTTTCCTTCCTTCCAACTAAAGGCTTGAGAAACAGAAGCACCGCATAAAACTGATCACACACATCAGTTTCCCCCAGTCTTCACAAGTGCCTTGAGCCAACATCACTTCTGAACTCAGATTTTTAAAAACAAACCTTGCAGGTCACTGATGAGATCGAGATGCTTCCTGAGCAGGCCCCTTCTGAAAATGAGATGGGGACCCTGAGAGCTAGAAGTGAAAGGCCTAACAGCCTGCCTTTCCACTGCTGCTGGCAGTCTAGAATAAACTCCACCTGCTTATCTCAGCATTCTGACTGGCCGAGCAGCAGAACTCGGCATCCTGCCCAGCTGGTCACAGAACCTCACTTACCCCATTGCCTCTACAGCCCTCAGAGGGGAGAAGAGGCTGAGCGTGTCCTATGCTGGCTCGTCAGTGGCTAGAAAGACGCTTTTCCAACGGGGTGGTGCTGGAGGGCTTAGGTTTTGAAAATCCTGACTGTTAAATAAAGAAGCTGGAATACATCACATTCCTATGCAAACCATTTTTAATCTCCAGTTTAATGTACTTTATTTTTGCTATATGTAAAGTATTTTTATACGGCTTGTATCATGATAGTTTAGCAATAAAAAAGTTGAAAGCAACGTTGACTTTTGTGTATCTTTTCTTTTCTGGAGAGAGTGTTCAAATATCCTTTACATTTTGAGTTTATACGGCAAGGACCGTTTTTCTTGGCACACATGGCATGCACGTTTTCTCCTCACCACAGCCCTTGCAAGTAGGTACTAGCCCATTTTCTCTATAACACTGAGTTACAGAAGCCCCTTGCCCGAGGTCACAGAGCCAAGAGGTCAACACATCTGTCTGCTTCTCTCCTTGCTCTCCCTTACTGCCGGCTGCCTTCTGCACCTCTGGAGCTCTTTTGAAGTAGCATCCAAGTAAAGTAGGTTTATAATGTCCACCTTAGACCAGCTGTCAGAGGGCTCTAGGGTATTGATTGGCAGCCAACTGGGCTGAGCTGGTCAAAAGTCATCCTCTTTGAACATTTTGCAAAATTTCAAAGTTAAAAAAAAGTGCTTTTTAACATTAAACCTGCAAACAGAATTAGATGCTGTAAACACTAGAGTTTTTTTCCCTTCTAAGAGGTTTGAAGTAACTTATTTTGAAAATCTTCACGATGTTGCTTAAACTCCATCCTATCCTTTAGGGCTGCCCTTAGACCCTAGCTGATGGGCCCTCCCCCAGCCCCCGTGCCTCAGGGACACCCACCACCTCCACCCTGCTCTTTGAGGGCCTTCCTGGGAGTTTTCTAACCTTCCCCCACGCTGGTACCTGGAATCGTATGAGCAGGGTGTCTCAAACCCACATGGGGTCCTCCTTGGATCCTGTCCACTGGAAGTGCCTACCGTGAATTTCCTTAGTCGCTGTCTGAAGACCTTACACTGCTTTCCTGAATGGAATACCAGAATCACCATCAGCAGGATGAAACCATCCAGCCATTTAAAAAGTTGCTTTTGTTCTACCTTTGTATGTGAACCACACTTGGTAAATACAATCAAAGCCCATGCCTCAGTTTCCCCAGATATAAAGTGAGGATAATAATAGTCCCCACCTCACAGGGGTGTCCAGTGATTAATAACTGTTAGCTATTGGTACAATGTTCCATTTTTCAACAAGGAGATTTAAGACCAGCTTCAAGTCTTGGCCACATTTTCCCAATATCTGGGATGAGACATTCAGGATCCTGACAATGGAGTTTGCATTTTCCTAACTGGATCATCAAACCCAGAACCTTGAATTACTCAATTTTCAAATTCTGAAACTAAGTGGAACTGCATGCTGCAGAATCCAGCTTCTCAGCACTGGGGCGCTCTGCTAGGAATTTTAGAAATCCAAAAATGTTCCTTGTGATATACACAGCATGGTGTGGTTTTGCTTCTAGGGAGTAGAAATAGAACACTGGTAACAACTGAGAATTTAAGAAGTTATAAGAGTTACCAGAGGAAACCCAACATGTCAATTCCCATGTAGCCCTTTCAGGTTCCCAAATTGGGAGGAAGCTGGTTTCTTTAGCAGGTGGAAGTAGAGTGTGAAATCATAGGTGAGCACAAGGAAGGCCAGGACCACAAGGATCAGCAAATGAAAGCACAGCTGTTTCCTTTGCTTGAGGAGCTATGTGGGGCACGCTTGCTGTAAGCCTCATGGCATTTTGTGGTATGACGACAAATGAGGTTGGACCAAACTTTGGCATAAAGGCCTTCCCATCTCCAGCTATCCTTTCTCCTGTCCTCCTGGTAAAATTCAGATGTCAAGCTTGGCAAGTGACCCACTGTAGAGTTATCACCACAGATGGAAAATGCCTGTTCTATTCCAGGGTTTCATAGAATTTTTGGTTTACTAAAAATTTGAAGCTCTGAAACTTTGCATTGAGCTCAAGATGTGAAGTACAGCAATAATCTTCCATGTTTCCCATGTGCCTTAACTTTTTTTTTTGGAGGGAAGGGGTAGACCACAGCCTTCTAGGAGACATTTAAGAAACTCCCTAGGAAACACCCACAAAAAACATTGCCTGCAGCTTCTGCTGGTTGTCCCAGAAGGGTGTCTATGAAGTTCTGAACAAGCATCCTTGGCTTGGATGCCATCAGGGCAGTCCATGAGGATGAAGCATCCGTAAGACGATCTTGGCACATTTTACGCACATGCATAAAGACTTAACGCTCCAAACTCCTGTATCCAATGTCTGCTTGGCTTCTCCACTTTGATAGCTTTGAGGTATTTCTTGTTCAAAATGCCCTCCCCCAAACTTCCTAATTCCCCATTTCCTCTTCCCTCTCCACCCTCACCCTTTAGTGCACCCTGTCTTCCCCCATTGGTTTATGACAACACTAGACAAGCAGTGCTAGAGTCAAAATCCTGGGAAGGAACCCAGAGCCATCAATGCCCATGTGCCCAATGCGCCTGTGTCCAGTGCACCTGCAAGTCCTGCTGGCCCAGCTCAGAAGCCTGTCACGCCTCTTTGCCCATGCCCACCTGACATCTTCATCTTCTGCCTGGATGACAGAGCAGCCTCTTCCCTTCCCTGGTTTGCTCATGTCACATTGCACATCCAGCAGCCAGGAGGACCTTGAAGAAAGCTCAGGTCATACTGTGCCCCTTCTCAAAGCTCTTCAAGGGCTTTCCTGTGCACTTAGAATGATCCAGACTCTGACAAGATGCTCAGATCTTCCCTGCCCGCCTGCCACCTCTCCAGATTTATTTCTGGCCACAGGGTGCTTTCTTCGCTTCCTTCCCAGACCACTTTTGTATTTTTTTCTAATATCAGGATCCCCCTCCTCAGAGCTTCACAAACCTGGAGTGCTCTCATTCTCTAGGTCTCCCTGATCACTGGATGTAATGTAGACTCTTACCTGCTCCCACACCCCTCATCGCAGCTGATATATTGTTCTTCTGTTTGGATAACTGAATCCTTGCTGTCCCCAGGACTTAGCACACAGTAAGTCCTCAGCACCTGTGTGGTAAATGAACAAATATGTCTAACTTTCACAAATACAATTGGCACTGAGAACAACAGATTCATCTGGAATGAATGGAAAATTCATCGGTTCACAATTTTTAACACATTTTTAAAAACCAAACATCTGACTCAAGAAGAGACGTTTCTTCTGTCTCATAAGGTTCAGCTTATCATTTCTAATTACATGTCAGTGTATTCCAACCTGCCTTCTGGAAAGAGCCAGTTACCTTTGCTGCAGGAAGCAATCAGGCACCATGACCCCTGGGATCCTGGTCACTTCCAGGCCCTTGTCTGCATTCGGGCATCCTGCAGACACCTGTGGCTCTCTTTCCTGTAAAACACTCGCCACTGTGACTCCACAGCTCCTCGGGGACAGGTAGGAGGAGGGTGGGCGGCCAGCTGTCCATTACAAGCCAAATGTGAGGTTGTCCTCCAGGGAGTCTGTTTGACCAGGTGAATAATGAGCCGCTTGCAGCCAGGCGAGGCGCAGCCAGATGCTCCTGCTGCTCCTTGTGCTGTGCTAACACGCTAACACACCGTCTGCTCCTCCCCATACCCACCCGCGGCCGCGCCACCTGCGGGTCCACGCTCTCGATTGTCCTCCGTGGGTGGATGAGCCCAGGCACCCTCTGTCCCGCCGGCAGCCCCCCCACACACCTGGGACCCTGACCAGGACTCCAGTGTCCAGAGGCACGGGGACAGAGCCTCTTTCTGAAATCCACCCCAGGACGGCTCTTCCCAGCCCCTTCTGGGGCCAGCGCTGCCCCCAGCTCTCCAGGCCTTCTTGCTCCCTTGAGAGCTGTGAAGTGGGGCTCTCACCTCTTTTTGTCCTTTATGTCAGTCGACTCACAGGCATGCCTCGTCTCCCCACGAGGCTCTGCAGACCCCACTTTCTGGCTGCCTCTCCCACCCTTCCCCAACTCCTGAAGCCCTTCCTTCTGCTGCATCTTCTGGAACTCATGATCCAATGTAAGCAAAATCCCCACGCCCTCAGTCTCTCCTCCCAGATGTTTCCAGAGCTTTTGCACTAACTGAAACCCACTGCGTACCCGCGGCCCCTGCTTCCCTTGAAGTCCTCAAACGTCGTGGCCCAGCACAAAATTTGCTCTTCCGGTTCTGGCTGTCACAAGTCCCCAGCGGGCCTCACGGGGCTCACAGCGAAGGTGTCAGCAGGGCTGCGCACGCTCTGGAGGCCTTTTCCAGCTTCTGGAGGCTGCTCATGTTCCTCGGCTCAAAACCTCGTCCTCCGTCTTTCACCAGCGATTGCCTCACCCCGACTCCTCCCGCCATCCCACCTCCTTCTAGGCCTCTGAACATCCCACCCACTGCTTTCCCTTCCAGGGCCCCGGGATTGCCTGGGCCCATCTGGGGCCCCACCTCAAGACCCTTAACCAACCCGATCTGCAAAGTCCCCTTTGCCATGTAAGGGGATCTTTTGCAGGTTTTAGGTCGTGGCCATTGGGGAGGGCGGGGGTGAGTGGTCCTTTTGCTGCTCGCCACACCTCTCTGGCAGCAGCTGTCTGCCTTCCAGGGCCTGGAACGGGAGGTGGTGTCACCCCTGCTCCTTTCTGCCACTGTTGTGCTAGTCTCCACTGGGCCGTTGCTCTCATTTCTCAGTGATTTTATCTCCTGCATCAGGGGCATTTTCTCAAACTCCACACTTATCTTCATTTTTGTCTATTTCCACATCCACTTCCAAACCTGACTCCTGTTTCTTAAATTCTTCTCCTCCTGTGATTTTGTCTCCCTACTTCAGCCATCAAGCCCTAGACCCGTGGTCCTCAGATCTTAGGGGGCAGCACATCTGCTGGGGGCTGCCAAACCAGCCACTGCTGGCCTCACAGCAGAGTTTCTGACTCAGGAGCTCTCCGGGCAGCTGGGGAATTTGAATTTCTAACTAAGTCCTGGGTAATACTTTGGGAACCACTGCTCCGGACCTTGAAATTACTCAAAACTGTAGCCCCTTCATCTCCTCGATTTCAAGCACTCCACTCCGTCTTCTCCTTAAACTCCCACCATCTTCACTCTCTCTTTTTATTTTTCTTCCCCTCCCCCTCCCCAGCCCTGCTGTTTTTGCTGCCTGTGTCCATTCGCTGTGTGATCTTCTGTGTCTATTCTTCCTTTTGTCTTCTCGTGTCATCTTTCTCCTCTAGGATTCACCGGGATTCGAACCTGGGGACCTCTGATATGGAAAGAGGTTCCCTGTCAATTGCGTCCCCTTGGTTCCTGGTCTCTGCTGCACTTGACCTTGACTTTCCCTTTTGTCTCCCTTTTGTTGTGTCATCATCTTGCTGTTTGACTCAATTGCATGGGCACTGGCTGGCTGTGGGGTCACTTGGCTTGCCGTGTAGGCACTGGCTCGCCACGCGGGCACTCGGCTCAGTGTGTGGGCACTTGGATCGCCATGCAGGCACTTGCGTGGGCATTCAGTTCGCCGCTTGGTCACACGGCTCACTGCATGGACACCCACATGGGCACTCAGCTTGCTGTGCGGGCACTTGGTTCACCACGTAGGCACTCAGCTTGCCATGCAGGCACTGGCTCGCCGTGCAGGCATGCTTTCTCTTCTTTTTCACCAGGAGGCCCCAGGGATTGAACCTGAGTCCTCCCATTTGGTAGGCGGAGGCCCGATCAGTTGAGCCACATCTGCTTCCCTTTCCTCTCTCTTCATAGCCTTGTATCCTTTTTCATGAAGAGAGTGGAAGCAGCTGGAAGGAACCTGCCAGGAGCTCCCAGCCCCACATCTGCCCCCACCTTGTCCTCTGCTTTGCCTCCTGAGACTCTGGCTGAACTGTCCTGCTCCTAACTTAAGCCACCCTGTTGCCCCTTCTCGCCTTCTCAAGATATTGCTCCAGCCATACTCCCCTTTCTCCTGCACCATCAGTTTTTCCTTCTACTAGAAAATTCCAATCAGAATGTAAACATGCAACTATACCTCCTACCTTAAAAAAGGTCCATTGACGGGACAATCCCTTTCAGCTTTTGCCTTATTTCTCTGTTCTCCCTTATGGCCTAATTCCTTGGAATATTATCTGTAGCCTCTTTCTCCAGTGCCCCCCTCTTCCCATTCTCTCTTCAACTCACTCCCATCGGTCCACGCTCTAGACTACCCTGGCCCCTTCCTTGTCAAGGTCACCCATGACCCCCACGTTGCTAAATCCAGCGGTCCATTTCCCGTCAGCATCTCCCCGGGCCAATCAGCTGCATTGGCCAGGGCAACGCCCTTTCCTTCTTGACATGCCTCCTCTATGTGCCTTCCACGGCCACTCCCCTGCCCTGGTTCCTCCTCATCACCCCAAATTTGGACAGTCCCAAGTCTTAGCCCTTGGAACTCTTTTCCATCATACTTCTTTGGTGGTCTCACCTAAATCTATGGCTTTAAATACTGTCTCGGTGCAAGCCACTCCCAAATTTACATTGCCTGCCTGGACCCTCCCCTGGATTCCAGACCCTGAATTTACCCACCTGCCTCCTTGACAAAGTCCATTTTGATCCATTTAGTCCATTCATTCCACAAACATTGATTGAGGTGCTGCTGAGTGCCAGGACTGTTGTAGGCTCTTGGGCCCTATTGAGTTACACGGACTAAGCAAGATCTCTGCTTGTGTGGAACCAATGTCAGCAGAGGGCAGGTTGGGGTGGAAGGTCTAAAAGAGATCTGGAACTTTCCATCGGCAAATCTGAACTCTGGAATTTCCTCTCCCCTCTCCCCGCTCCAGAATTCTTCATTTCAGTTCATGGAAATGCCACTGCTCTGGTTAGGCTAAAAACCTGAGTGCCAACTGTGACTCTTTTCCTTCCCTCCCATCTCCATTCCAGGCTGTTAGGTACTCCTGCAGGATCAACCTTTCAAATAAACCCAAAGCTGGCCCCATCCCAGGACGCCCGGCCTGGTTCTAGCCATGACCAACACCCCTCACTGGGATGGTTGCCGTCGTCACTTAGCTGGGCCCCCTGCCTTCGCCCTTGTTCTGGAGCGCCTGTCCTCATCGTGGCGTGATCCTCCTAAATCTTTCCTCATCGTGGAGTGATCCTCCTAAATTTTTCACATCAGGCCATTCCTCTGCTCAAAGCTCTGTATAAGTCAATCACATGAATGGCCTCGGAAGCC
Source organism: Dasypus novemcinctus (assembly GCF_030445035.2). Lineage (NCBI taxonomy): Eukaryota > Metazoa > Chordata > Mammalia > Cingulata > Dasypodidae > Dasypus > Dasypus novemcinctus. The sequence goes on along the minus strand of NC_080696.1, from coordinate 55,193,049 downwards.
CTTGCGATTTGTTCCCTCCACTCTCCCTCTGCCCTCACTCCCTCTGCTCCAGCCACCCTCGGCTCTTGGCTTTCCCAAGCCCTCCTCACATGCCTCTACCCAGGGCCTTGGCATAGTTGTTCATCCTACCTCAAAATCTGCCCCCCCATCTGCAACAGCTTCCAACTTCAGCACCCTCTCCTGAGCTCTGCCCCCTCGCACAAACACACCCTAAAACCTGACCCACCACTTCCTTCCTTCACTGATACCTGAACCCCAACAGATGCCTAATGGCTCTAGTACGAGCTCATTTTTGGGAAAATGTCCTTCGCCTGTATTTCCAGTGGCCTACCAAAGGGTGAAGAGAGGTGTGGTAGTAGCTCTCCATCTGGGTGCTGGCTATTGGGGGGGTGTGATCCATGAGGAATTTAAATACAATAAAAGAAAATTTAGTTTGCTTTTGATTATCACCATGAACCACTAATTCCAAAAAAAATCAATGATAAAACACTTCTCCTCACCAGGGCAGGCAATACCCGTTGTCCCTGCTGTTCCTGAACACGAACCCATACCGTATTGATTCATTTGATGAGTATTTATTGAAAGCCTACTATGTGCCCAGCCTATATACAGGGGATACAGCAGAGAACAAAATGAAGAGAATCTCTGAAATCAGCAAGTGGCCTGGGGCCAGGCACAGAGTGGAATCATGGCTGTGTCAGTCTTGCCACTCCCTCACTTAAAACCCTTCTTTGGCTCCCTATTGCTCTCGGGATGAAAACAATACCCAGACAGGCCCTGACAACGCCCCATGGCCCTGTCCCCTGCTGACCTCCCCCTCCTACCCCTTTGCCCCTCTCTCACTCTCTCCACCCACACACCCAATTCCACACCCTCACCACCTCCCCCCCTTCCTCAGGGCTGCCGTCCCTGCTGTTCCCTCTGCTGGAGCATCCTTCCTGCCCCTCCTTGCCTACCTCACTCCTCCTTCTGACAGTCAGACTTCTCAACTGTCTCCCAATGATCCTGCCTTCAGGTCTCCGCCCCGGGTGATTGATCCCCTCCCTGTGAGTGTGGGCTGGACCTGGCGACTCGCTTCTAACACACAGAATAAGGCGGAAGTGACGGAGTCACATCCACAATGAACAGCCCTGCAAACACGCCCTGCTGGGTGGCCTGTCTTGCTGGCTCTATCTGGTTCTCTGGCTTGCTCGCGCCAATGAAGTCAGCTGCCCTATGGCGGGCCCCGGTGACACGGAGCCGAGGGTGGGCCCTGGCCAATGCCAGTGAGGAGCAGAGGCCCTGGGTCCAGAGGCTTGGAAGCAAATCCTCCCTCGGTGGAGCCTTGGAGGTCCACAGCCTCGGCCAACACTGTGACTGCTGCCCGTGGGAGACCCTGAGCTGGGCCAGCTAAGCCGCGCTCAGATTCCTGACCCCCAAACTGTCAGATAAGACATGTGGGTGGTTTAAGCCACTGAGTTGTTGTTTTTTTAATAGACTTTTTTTTTTAAAGATACATTGATCGTACAAAATGTTACATTAAAAACATAAGAGGTTCCTATACACCCCCACACCCACCTCCCTCCACTCCTCCACATCAACAATCTCTCTCATCAGTGTGGCACTTCACTGCATTTGGTGAGCACACTTTGGGGCACTGCTGCACCACACGGATATAGTTTACATTGTAGTTCACGCTCTCCCCCAGTCCATTCAGTGGCAGGATATATAATGTCCAGCATCTGTCCCTGCAATATCATTCAGGACAACTCCAAGTCCTGAAAATGCCCCCGCATCACATCTCTTCTTCCCTCTCCCTGCCCTCGGCAACTACTGTGGCCACTGTGTCCATGTCAGTGATACAGTTTCTGCCATTGCTAGAGTCACAATAATTCTATAGTAGAATACCAGAAGTCCACTCTAATCCATATGTTGTTCCTCCATCCTGAGGACCCTGGGATGGCGATGTCCACTCCACCTCTAACTCGAGAGGGGGCGTAGATCCCACATGTAAGCCGCTGAGCTTTGAGGTCATGTATCCTCCTGTGGATGACTGCACACAGCCCAAGGTCACCAATCCACGGCCACACAGCTAGCCAGGGAGGACGTCAGCATCCAAACCCAATCTAGTCCCGAAACCTGGTGCCTTCCTTAGAAACATGCCACCTCCCAGAACATTCTGCATCTTGTGCTACAACTAACATCCTCCCTGGCCTCTCCGAGAGGTGGATGGACGCCTGGTAAACCTCACTCATCACAGGGTCCCAACAGACGGCCGCCACCGGGCCACTAACCGGCCAGTGCCTCCTGACGAGTCTCCGCCCCCACGCCCCTCCCCACTCGGCCTTAGACGGTGGTTCCAAGATCATATCAGACCCTGCCGCCGCCAGATTAAAAGCCCGCTGACGACCCCGTCACCCAGCTTGTGGGCTGCCGCAGCCCGGCGCTGTGTGTCCCCGGAGCCGGGGCCCCTGTGTGCCCAACGCGGGCCAGGCCCGCCTCCTCCAAGCGCACCGCCTGCCCCGCGCCCGGTGCTCCCTGCGCTCAGGAAGGGCCGCCCCGCGGGGGGTCCTGGAGGAGCACGAGGCTGGCCCTCTCCTCTGTCCTCACCCTCCCTCTCTCCTGCCCCCGCATCAGCGCTTAAACATGCTGCCCGTCCCCTCTCGTAGTAAGTCAGAGGTGAAAATAGAAAAAAGCCGCCAGTTCCACTTCCGCCCCCAGCCCGGCCCGCCTCCCTCCGCCCCTTCCCCGCCAACCGCCTCGAAAGGGCTGCTGGGCCGTCTTGTCGCCACTTCCTGCCTCCTGCTAGTCGCGGGGCTTCCGCCCCCGCCACGCAGCGGAAAGCGCGCTCGCCGGGTCCCCGCCGCCCTCCTCGTTGAGGACGCTGCCCGGTGGGCGCTGAGAGGGCGCCCTGCTTCTCCAGACTCGCCGGTCTAGGTTTAGGGAGCGCCACGCCACCCGCTTCTACCCGTAGCCCCTCTTCCTCTTGAGCCCAGCTTCTCGTCCTCTCGTCCACGGGGGACCCCAGAAACCAGAATCCCATGGTGACGCCAATCGTGCCCACGCTGGCCTTGGCCAGCTCGGCTCTCCACTGCCCCGATGCCCCTTGATGACCTTCACCCCTGGAATGCAATTGCTGCCCCCTCGCCTGCAGAGCATTAGTCTCTCCCCAGAGCGACACTCAAAAATGGCCTCACTGTCGGCCCCTTTGCCAAATCTAGACTCCCAGACCCAGCCTGGATTCCACCCTCTCCCAGCAAGCGTGGTCTTCTCCTCAGTCTCCAAAATTCCCTGAGCACAGTGGTTCCGCTTCCCCCACCTCGGGGACACTGGACAAGACCTGGGGACGTTCTGGGTCATCACAACTGGGCAGCGGTTGCTGCTGGCACCTCGCGGACTGAGGCTGGAGGAGCTGCTCAGGACCCCACAATGCACAGAGCAGCCTCCGTGGTAGAGAAGGTCACCAGACTGTCACAAGCCTGTCCCAGCCCAGGCTGCCTTCCCATTCGCCTCTGCTGTGGTGACACCTTCCAGCTAGTCTCCCCGCCTTTGTGCGGCCCCTTGAATCCACCCTGTGACGGCAACCCCTTTGTAACACAAATATTTCAGAGTGATCAAAGATGAAATTACTTAAAAATTAAACAAAAAGCATAAAAATGACAGGGGAAAATTTTTTATAACCCCAGTCTCAACACTTAGGAGCCAGATAGACGGCTAAATCTGACTACATAAACACAAATCTCTGCAAGGCAAAAGAGAGTATAAACCCCAAAGAAAAGGATAAACTGGGAAGGAAAAAAAATTTTTTAAATGTGACAAAGGGCTAATTTTCCAGATAGGTTAAAAAGAAAGAGAAAGAACACCCACAAATAATAAGACAATGACCCACAGCCCCATAGAAAAAAAAGGGAAAAGGACATGAAGTTCAAAAAGAAAAAAAAATAAACACAATGGTTTGAAAACAAGAATTGTGCAACCTTGATCATAACAAAGGGAAATGCAAACTGAGGCTGCGGCAAGAGGACATTTCCTCCTATCGGATTGGCAAGGTTATGAAGTTGGCCCTGTGCCGTTGTGTGGGCACATGTTGGGTGCAATGGGCCCTGGTGCACGCACGGTGGTGGGGGGTGTACACGGGCCCCATTTCTCCAGGGGGCATTTGGACTACAATCATAAAAAATGCACAGAGCCTTGGATGCAGCAATTGCACTTGTTGGAGTTTATCCTTTAGAAATGCTCCCACTGTGCAGAAAGTCACGCAGAGATATTTGGAGTCACTTCACTGAAATAGTAAGAGGCACAAAATGATCTGAACATTGTTCTTATGGACTAGGTAAAATGAAGCCTGGTGGTGGAATACTATGCAGCTGTGAAAAAGAACAGAGGTGGGAATGTGCTAGTTTCCCAGGGCTGCGTGACAACCTGGGTGGCTTAAAACAACACAAAGTTATTCTCCACAGCTCTCGTTCCATAGTCCAGGTGTGGGCAGGGTGCGCTTCCTTGGAAGGCTCTTCCAGCTTCCAGGGGCTCCCAGTGATCCTTGACTTGGGGCAGTCTCACTCCAGGCCCTGCCGCTGTCCTCATGTGGCCTTTTCTGCATCTCTATGCCTCTCACCTTCTTCTAAGGGCACTTGTCATTGGATTTAGCTCCCACCAGATTAAGCCACGATGATGTCATCTCGAGATACTTAATTTAGGCACACCTGCAAAGACCCTTTTTCCAAATAAGGTCACTGTATTAGTGAACCTAAGGGGTGCTGGTACAAAATACCAGAAAGTGGTTGGTTTTTGTAAAGGGTATTTGTTTGGGTAGGAGCTTACAGATACCAGGCCATAAAGCATAAGTTACTTCCCTCACCAAAGTCTATTTTCACGTGGCAAGATGGCTGACAACGTCTGCGAGGGTTCAGGCCTCCTGGGTTCCTCTGGGCTCAGCTCCTGTTTTCTCCACAAGGTCAGCTGTAGACTATCCGGGAAATGGCTCTGTCTCTTTCCCTGGGGCTCCAGCTCAACACTTCAGCATCAAACTTCAGCATCAAAACCCTGACATTAAGAACCCTCAACTCTGTCCTTTGCCATGCCTTTCCCACCAAGGGGTTGGGACTCAGTGCCCTATGATGTGGCCTAATCAAAGCCCTAGTCATAACTTAATCATGCCAGGTACAGACCAGATTACAAACAGAATCCATTATCTATTTTTGGAATTCATAACCATATCGAACTGCTGCAGTCACGTTATCAGGTACCAGGAGTCAGGACCCAAACGTGTCTTTTGGGGGTCACGATCCAATCCACTGCAGAGAGGAAGATCCTCACTTCCCTTGGGTTTCACTCCCTCACTTCCTGTCTAAAGCAGCCCCCTTCTCTTATTCCTGCTCTTCCTGCTTCAGCCCCCTTAGCTGGACTGTCCCCCACCCCCTACTAGAATGCCAGCTCCCGGAGGCGGGGGCTGCATCTGCCTGCCCTGCTCGCTGCTGTATCTGCCCCCAGAACAGTGACTGGCAGAGAAGAGGTGCCTCATCAGTGGTGCTGAATCAACGAGCTCAACTTTAAGACAAGCCAGTGAAAGAAGCGAGACGCAGGACCGTGTGCCCCATGCCCCGGCAAAAAGGGGGAAACGCACACGCATGACACATATACACAAATACCTGTGTATGCTTGTCTTCCTGCATGAAATTTCAGAGCCGCCAAGAGTCTCCGGGAAGCAGACCTGGGAGGCTGGGGATGGGAATGAGACTTGCTTTTCTCAGTATGTGCTTTTGTACTGTGTGAAGTTTTTTTAACCACATGATCTATTAGTATAAAAATGAAATAAAACCCTAAAAAGAAATTCACCTGCGGTCACCCCTCGGGCTGAAGTGTGGTTTGCTGGCCTGGCGGGGGAGCAGCTGCGGCAGGCCAAGCCGCTGCCCCCATAATAGGGTGGCTGGTCGGACTCACCGCCACCCCTGAAGGGAGCTCGGCATGGGCGCAGAGTGCCCTCGGGTCTCCCCTTCTCGGCAGCCATGCTTCTGCGGCCGCCCCTCCTCCCGGGTGGCGCCACATGATGCCTGTGGGGCAGTACCCTTCTTCTTCTTTCTCCCTGCGCAGGCGCAGGGCGGAAAATTCCAGTCTGCCCTTTTCCCCTCCCCCGACAGCAGCAACAGCCAGGCGTGGGCGGGAAACTCAAGTCTGCCCTCCACCCCAGCAACAGCAGCCACCAATCCCTAAACCCTGCCCCTTCCCCCAGCAACAGCGACAGCCAATCCCTAACCACCACCCCTCCCCCGTCCAGTACCGCCCACTGACCTTTCGCCGGCAACCAATCAGAACAGGGCGTGGCTTCGACCAATCAGCCTTCCCCAGCCCCTATAAAACTGTTGCCTCTCCCTCAATAAAGTGGACTTGCGTGTTTACCTTGTCTCCGCGGTAGTGCTTCTGCCGTGCGCCCTCCAGTCCTGAGAGCCCCCGACAAGGGCCTGGCCTCCCTTGTCCCCAGTTCGTTGCCTGCTTCTCCGGGCGACCCCTTCGTCGCCGGCTTTGCCGGGCGACCCCGTCAGCCAAACCGCGCAACCCCTTGTGAGACCGATCCCTCGTCTGCTGCCGGACCGACCCCTCGTCCAGAGCTGGACCGACCCCTCGTCCGCAGCCAGACCCCACCTCTACTGACTGAGCAAGCCGCCGCATTCACCCACCGGTACACCCTGCCCTGAGAACCAAGTCCAGCAAAGCTGTGGTGGCCTCAGCTGCCAGAAGGCCCCTGGCCTTGCCCACTGCTCCCGGGCTCGACAAGGGCAGGCCTGGCCCCACCCCCCCAGCACCTCTCCTGCCACCTCCCCCCGTGCAGATGGGGTCTACCCCCCCCCAGGCCCCCATGGTGTCTCCTGCGCAGTGGCTGCGTGGCGCAAAGGCCCAAATATTTTTTTCAGTGACCGAATGCTCAAAGCTCTAAAGCTAGGCACGCACACCGCGGGAGGCACACGGGCTTTAGCGCTAGCAGCTGCCTACCCCTGGGGGAGCTTGGCCAGGAGCCAGGGCTGGCCCGTCTTTCTTTCGCCCCTCAGACCCTCCCTCCAGCTCTCTCCACCCTGCCCCGTGCCCCAGGAGGCAAACTGTATGGGCAGCATCTCCCTGGCTTCCAGTGGGTTCCTGCAGAGGGAGGCACCAGCGGGAAATGGGGGGGGGCATATATTCTCCAGCCCCCCCCCCCACTCCGGGGACACTGGGAGCTGGCTGTGTCCCTTGACCAAGGGCTTTGGTGGTGGCCTCCTCCAAAGAGCCCTCCCTGCCTGGGGCCCGGTAACTCCCCTTTCCTTCACCTCTTCAGGTCTGGGGTGGCGTAACAGTTTGATAAATTTATGAATTCCAAAAATAGATATTGGATTATGTTTGTAATCTGATCTGTACCTGGGCATGATTGAGTTATGATTAGGGTATTGAGTCTCCATGCCTCGGTGGGTGGGACTCACAGATCAAAGGCATGGCAAAGGACAGAGTTGAGGGTTCTTAATGTTGGAGTTAGATGCTGAAGCCTTAAACTGGAGCCCAGGGAAAAGAGACAGTGCCGTTCACCTGAGAGTCTCCAGCTGACCTTGTGGAGAAAACAGAGGAGCCGAGCCCAGAGGAGCCCAGGAAGCCTGAGCCCTCGCAGACGTCGGCTGCCGTCGTGCTCCAACACGTGAAAATAGACTGTGGTGAGGGAAGTAACTTATGCTTTATGGCCTGGTATCTGTAAGCTCCTACCCCAAACAAATACCCTTTATAAAAACCAATCAATTTCTGGTATTTTGCATCAGCACCCCTTTTGGCTGACTAATACAGGTCGCAAAGTCACCCAGTGTTGATGTTGCCCGCTCCGGGCTGCTTTGCCCTGCTTCGCCCTTTCTCTCTCGCCCCTGCCTTTGCGCATAATCCGTTCACGAGAACGCTCCTCACTTGACTCAGTTTGCCCAGCCTCCTCCCTGGGCACCAGCTTCCCGCCCTCCACTCTGTCCTCCAGGCAGAACCCGAGGTATGGCTTGGGTCTGCAGCTGACCCTCTCACGGCCCCCCGCTGATTCAGGGCAGCCCCAGGCCCCTCTCCCCAGCCGGCTGGTGGCTACTTCCACCCCATCTGTAGCCACCCTGTTCCAGCCACACCATCATCCCGCCGTTTCTTCTTCGACAAGCCAAGACTCCTCCTCTGGCTCTCCCCCCTCCCTCCTCCACATTTAAGGACCCTTGTGATTACTTTGGTCCCGCCCAGATAATCCGGGGTCCTCACAGCGATGTTAAGGTCAGCTGACCAGCAGCCTCGTGCCCTCTGCGGCCTTCCATCCCCCTTGCCGTGGAGACTGGCCTCCACCGGCTGCTCGGGGTAGGGCATGGGCACCGCGGGGTGGGTGGACGAGGTGGCCCCTTCTGCCTACGGTGCCTCTTTAGCTGAGCCCTGAACTCAGTGGCGTTAAACTCCGTGGACTACTGGCTCTGTTCTCAGCTCACGGAGGGAGGGGACATCACTGTCCCCACTTTTTAGGAAACAGGCTCAGAGGTGTGTGGTCACCTGTTGGAGGCCGTGCGAGTCCCCGGAGCCCTCCTGGGGGCTCTGACCCCGCCCCCCATGGCGCTTCCCTCCCCTCCTGAGACTCGCAGCCCCCCATAGCTTCCTCAGGCCAGTGATTCCCCTTCTCTGAGCCTCATGGTCCTCCCTCTGACCCAGGCATGCATCAAAAGGGCCCCCTTCACCTGCTGTCTGGATAGATCTGGCAAGGGGGGCCTGGTGCCAAGGGCCCACTCAGCCCTGTTGGCTGGGTCTGCATAAATGACTGCCGGCACCCGTCACGCTGAGCTGCCATCCCCCCGACCACCTTACAAAGCAGCAAACAACCTTGAAATCTGACTGGGTGGGGATGGGGGGTGCAAATTTGCATCCTTCGAGTGCCTGGGCTGGTGCTGTCACATGGGTTTGCTTACAAGATCCATCCAAAGCAAACTTTAAGACTTCCGATACTATTATCCCCATTGAATAGCTGGGGAAACTGAGGCCCACATAACCATAAGAAGAGCTCCCATCTATTCAACAAATATTTACTGATGCCAATCATGTGCCCAGAGGAGGATGCCTTGGATACAGAAGGGAAAGCAAAGGTGGCTCTTCCTTTCCAGCAGGGGAGGCAGACGACACGCGATAAGCACAGAAGACAGTTAACAAGTGCCCCGGAGAGAAGTCGGGGGCCAGGGCGGGAGCGGCCGGCAGTCTCACACTGCAGGCCTGTGACGAAGGACTCTTTCTGCTGAGTCCACAGCACCCTACGAGGCCGGTCCTCCCCTGGGGATGGAAAGCTCTGAGAGGACAGCTGCCAACGTCACAGCCGTGAGGTTGCAGACTCACAGTGGAACCAGGTCTGTGTGTGCCCAAAGCAGATGCCTTGGAACTGCTACCCGTGACCTCAACGGGGACTGCGTGGCCACAGGGTCACTGCCCCAGAGGCTCAGAGACCTTGGGGGATGGCAGGCCTGTGCCAAAGGATCCCCTGGGACAGTCTTTCTTTACCAAGCAAGAGATAGATTTTTTAAAAAGATCTATTTCATTCATTTATTCTACCCCTTCCCCCCCCCCCCCCCCGTTTGTGCTCACTGTCTGCTTTCTATGTCCATTTGCTGTGTACTCTCTGTGTCTGCTCATCTTTTCTTTAGGAGGCACTGGGAACCAAACCTGGGACCTCCCATGTGGAAGAGAGGCATGCAATCACTTGAGCCACCTCCGTTCCCTGCTTTGTTGTATCTCTCATTGTGTTTCCTCTTTGTGTCTCCTTGTTGTGTCATCTTGTTGCATCAGTTTGCTGCGTCAGCTTGCTGTCTTGCTCGTTTTCTCCAGGGGGACTGGGACCTCCTGTGTGGTAGGTGGGAGCACAATTGCTTGAGCCACATCCACTTCCCTAGGATTTGTTTTTTTAGGGTCTGAAAACCTGAATCTGTCAAATAACAAATGCACATCTTCTTCCATGTGAATATTGTAATATAAAATACTATGAAATATTGATAATGTTACGGGAGATGGCCTGTGTCCCAGAACCCCAGAGGGTCCCGAATGGTTACAGCTGCCAGCTTCCATTCACATGTTAATATGACACGAAATACTCTCCTTCCTAATGCGCCTTTAACCCCAAGCAGCTGAATGTGAGAAGATCTATCCTCCCGGCTCCAAGCAAAGAAAGCCGAAACTCCCCTTCTTGCTGCGCTTGCTGAGGCATTTCCGGGCCTGGGGACGACCCAAGCGACACTCTCGGTGGAGTCCCACTGCCCCCTAGAGGACGGGGTCGGAGGGCCAGCCCGGACGCTCAGACCGCGGCGGCCCGGGCTGCCTGGGGGTTCCTGTCCCTCCAGCCCCACCCAGGGACCCCACCCAGGACGGCCGTCGGCCTGACCTCGGACCACCTGCAGAGGGTCCACAAGTTGCAGAAGGGTCGGAGCCCACGTGGCCAAATCGTGGCGGAAACCGTGCTCGGCCCCAAACAGGAGCACATATTCAGCAGGTGCTGCCGGCAGGCGACTTCAAAGCCCCGAGCCCCCAGAGAGAAGGGGATGCCCCGTGTCCCGCAATTTAATTCCAAACAAACCCACCAAAAAGCTGGGAAATACTAGTAAGGAAGGCCAGGGCATTTCAGAGCTTTGCATGACTTTGTCTTTTTTGTTTGTGAAAAATAAATATCCCACAAATTATTCACAAGTAATTTTGTGCACTGCCCTGCCGACGCCCTGGTAACATCACTTATGTGACTATTTGTTTTTATAGGTCAGCTCTTGCTTACTGAGCAGAAGCTATGTCCTGATGTGACCTCAGGGCACCTCTGGGAAGGTGTACTGTGAAGGTGGTCACCACCGTTATACATGGGGGAAAAACAAGGCACAGAGAAATCAAGCAACTTGCCCCAGATCACACAGCTAAGAAGTGATGGGGCAGTCCGGGTCTCGAACATAGCTCTCAGGCCTCGATTCTTTGGTTCTGAACTGGGTTGCCCAGCAGGGCGCCGCTCTGTTTTCTGTCCTCCCCTAGTTTGTCAGCAGGGCTGTACACGCCTCCCGGAGCCCGGTGAGGAAGCCGTCTTCGACGTCGGGGAGCAGGCGAGGAAAATGCCGGGTCGTGGTTTTCTTGCCTCGTCAATGTCACCCTGCCCACGTGTGGCCACAGCCCTGGTCGATCTCGTCCCTTCTCACCCGATGTCTGCTACAGCCTCCTCCAGTCAGGGCGTTTTCCAAAGGGACGGTGTAGCAGGCTGCCCCCCGCGCCGTAAACCCTGTGCAGACTGACCAATGGCTCTGCTGCCTCGCCTCCCCCTGACACCAGCTCAGCCCAGTCTCTTCCTCAGGGAAGCCCTCCTGGTCTTATCTGAGCAGCCCCTTTCGGGCTTCTCCTCCGAGCTCTTACTGCAGGGGTAGCTTCACATTTGCTGTGGGACCGTGGGACCTACCCTCCTGCTGGACTCTGAGCCCCATGAGGGCAGGGACAGGCTGCTTTGCCTCTCCCCATGTCAACAGTGACTTCCACCCCACCCTCCTCCTACACCGCCCGGCACAAGTAGGTTCTTAACAAATAACCGAGTGAATGAAAGGAAAAAAATATGGTGGGTGCCCTAAGAAGGGAGCAGCCCCATCTCAAAGGGGGTAGAGTACCAGGAAGACTTCTTGGAAAAGGTGGCATTGGGGTGAGAATTTAGCCATGCAGAGAAGGGTGGGCAGAGGGCACTGCCTGAGCATTCCAGGAAACAGTGCCCTTTCCTGGATGCAGCTGAGCCCATCCAACTTCGTCACTATCTGCCACATGCTGGGTTCACTGGTAAACTGCATTCCAGCTGCCCCAAACCACCCAGAGCTCCTCAGCTTCCCACCTCCAGCTCCTCATCTGCACAGCTGACCCTCCCTGGAAAGCCCTCTCCTCAGCCCCCCACCTGCTGCGGTCCCATACATCACCCAACCCATGAGCTGCAAACTGGGGTGGCCCATAGGCCAGACCTGCTCATAGGTTTTGTTGCTTGTTTTTTTTTAAAGATTTATTTATTTTTAAATTTTATTTACCCCCCTCCCTTGCTACTTGCTTACTGTCTGCTCTCTGTGTCCATTCGCTGTGCATTCTTCTGTGTCTGCTTGTCTCCCTTTTTGTCACATCATCTTGCTGGGCCAGCTCTCTGCAGGCGCGGATGAGCCTGCCTTCACAAGGAGGCCCCGGGACGCGAACCCAGGGCCTCCCATATGGTAGGTGGGAGCCCAGTCAGTTGAGCCACAGCCGCTTCCCACAGGTTTTGTTTTGACTGAACAGTGTGTGTCCCCCCCAACTTTTTCCATTTTTTTATACCATTTAAAACTCGGAAGTCTCCACATAAAATTTAAGATTTCCATTTTCTTTTAAAGAGCTAGACAATCTACACTCGCCCCCACATCCTTATGCCACACCTGCGCATTGGAGCCGAGTGATGGCTGTCCCTCGAGAGGGGAGATTACATTCTGTCCAGCTTGCCCCCGTCACCCACTTGCTGCTTCATTACCCTTGACCCACCTCGCTGGTCCCCGTCACCCGCCCACACCTGGGGGCAGCCCAGTGCGGGGCCAATCTCCACACGCCCACCCCATGGCCTACGTGCGGGGCCCCCGGGGAGCGTGCCCATGTCCTGGTGAGCCCCTGCACAAGGCCCCGGCTGCAGAGAGCGAAAGAACAAACATGGCCTGCTCCTGTGCCGGCCCTTCTCGGTGACACAGGCCCCGCGCCACGTGGCGCTCCTTCAGAGAGGCCTGCCTGGCGCCCCGGCAGGAGCTTGTCGCTCCCCTTGTCGTTCTTGCCTCTCCCCTAAGCGCTTTGCAGTTCTCCCTGCAACCTGGGATTGTTCGCTTCTGGTTTCGTTTCGTCCACCTCCCCCCCTGCAAAGTCGGCTCTTGAGGCGGGAGCTGGGTCCCCTCCGGCCTCGGCCAGGGCCTGGAGAGGGGGCGGGAAATGCTCCTGCAAAGAACGACTGAACGAGGTCACAGTTCTAGTCTCAAGGAGCGCCGGCTCAGCAGCGGAAAACGGACCTACCCACCCCCTGCCGGCAGTTTATCACCACTCACGGCTCCCGGGGTGCCGGCACCGAGGGGTGGCCCCTGCCGAACGGCCCTTGTCTTCCAGAGCAGCTGCCATTCCCCGTTCGGAGGCGCCGGAGGGGTGCTTCTGTGCAGCTATCACCATTGCTACCCCTACCAGCCGGTGACAGTCTACTCTCAACCCAAGATTGGATATTTCCAAGAATTCTCTTTGCCTTCCCTTACCCACCCACAAAATGGAGCAACTCCCTTCCCTAAACTCATGGGTGCTCTGTTCCTTCTGTGCAAAGGTCCTGCTGTGCCCCCATGCCCAACCCCAAAGCTGCCTCCCCCAGGGAGGCTTCCCTGATTTCTTCATGTTCCTGCTCTCTGAGTCTGTCTCAAGGCAGGAAGTATTACTCTCGCTTCCTCGCCTTGTCTCGTCTGGGGGCCTGGGGTCTCCTGGGGTCTCCTGGGGAAATGCGCATTTCCTGCCTCTTCTGAATCCTCGGGCTGCCAGGCAAATCGTACAGGTGCTGCAAACCCTGCCGGTCAACAGGGAGCAAGGCTCTCAGGAGACCACAGCTTCCTGCGGCCCTCCACCCCTGTGCATCCAACTGCCCACCTCCTGCTCCCTTTCCCTATTAGCACTGACCTCTGACCTCTGACCCACCCTGGGATCACACCTTCTGCCTGCTCTTGAGCTTCATCCTCTTAATGAGACCTTTGACCCCACCCCTCAGTGGCCCCATCCAAGTGGGTCAAGGGCATGATCTGGCACCCCCGCCCTTGCCGGCACCTGAGCGGTCCCTGACAATGCCACGCAGACCTCAGGCTCCAGAGGGGCCAGCCTCGCAGGGCGCTGGGAGGGGAAGTTACGTGTCTTACTGTGGCCGCCTTAGAAGTGTGCACGGGGCCTGGGAAGCACTCAGCGCCATTGGCCGGCGCTGACGCCGCGGCGCGGGGCCTACCTTCTTTCCCACTTCTGGTCCTCTGGGTGTGATGGGGGACAGCATCCTAAATCTGACTCAGGAGAGGACTGTGGGAAGCCCTGGTCCCAAGGAGAGGCCCAGAGCCCACGCCCGGGCCTGGCCGCCGACCACTCGGTGTCCTTTCTCCGTCTGAGTCAATTTCTGTGGTGCGAGAAGATGTTTTCACCATGACGCAAGCATATTTCTGAGGTCAACTTCTAATCAAAAACGACTCCCAGACGGTGCCTGGGTTTACAAAGAAAGAAAGAAGAAATTGGGTGAGTCATCACCCAAACCATTTGAATGAAACAAAGACACAACAAACTCTGCTTTCCTCTTGCCCCCAGCCGGTGACCTCAGCCCCGAGAGCCGCAGCTGGAGGGGATTAGAGGGGATCTCCGACTCCCCGAGAAAGCAGAGACGGCCGGGCCCACCCCCGTGACTCACGGCCAGAACCGCGGAGCTATGGCCGGGCCAGGCCATGCGACCCGCCGCGGGGCCGGTGGCAAGGTCCGCGGCTCCTGGAGCCCTGCTCCAGGGTGGAGGGGCCGGGGGCCGACAGACGCAGGAGCAGTTGGGGACTGAGAGTGGAAAAGGCCCCAGCATTGGAGGTCCATTCCCATGATGTTTTTTGGGGACCTGGGCAATATCACCATACCTAGATTCAGGTCCACGAAGGGCCAGGCACCCCAACAGTGACTCGGGTGGCAGTGCCGGCGGATGCCCCTCCCGACACTCCTGGGACCCCGTTATCCAATGCCCTGGCCCTCTGGAGGGTGAAGGGGTACGCACAGCAATTTCCCAGGAATCCTGGGGCTCCCTTTTGGAAGGCAGTATCATAACTTGGAAAACTCTTTGCTGGAGAGACTTTTCCACAAGAGCGGGGTGGAGGCTGAGCTGGACAGGGGGTCCGGTGGGGCAGGCTGCTATGGTGGGCCCCAGAAGTCATGACTATTATTTATATAAATTCGCAGCTTCCACAAATCCTTGTCGAGATGACTCATGCATTTATAGACTTATTTTTTTTTTCAAACTGACCTAGATTCTAATGTGATAGCAAAATATATGTGCATAGAAACTTTTTTCCTCCACATAATTAAGTATGATGCAAAAAGTCCACTTGCATCAGACTACACTCAAGGCCACTTGCCACTGGTGTTCATTCTTGGTTCTAATCTCTCTAGTTTTTCAGATAATAAAATTTCTTTTAATAATGGATATATGTTGATCCCTTGATTTATCAGCTTTAGCTGATGTTGAACGAGTCCTTCCATTGAGAGAGAAGATTAAGGCAGTGCTCTCGCTTCCACCTGTTCTTCCTCCTCCCCCCAGTGCAAGTTCGTGATGCTATTTTTACTTGGTCAAGTTTTATAGCTTGCAGGTTGAGAGGCCATTTAAAAGCATGATGCTGAGGTCAGTCTGTCTGAATTCAAACCCCACCTCTGCCATTACTGCTGTGTAACTTTGGGCAAGTTACTTCCCCTCTCTGTGTTACAGTTTTCTCATCTATAAACATGGGTATGATGATAGTACTGGCTCATAAGGTTGCTGTGAAGATCAGATGTGTTAATTCATGTAATGTGCTTAGAACAGTGCCTGGTACAGAATAAGTCTCAGTATGTGTTAGTATATCTCATTATTCTGTTCTAGAATTCAGAATGAAGTATTCTGTGAATTGTCAATAGGTTGACTCTAAAAATTGAAAAACGATAAACAACATTCATAACATGACTAAGTAACTATTTTCACTGAGATCTAAGGTGGATGGAACCACAGAGAAGAACATGTGATCCTCAGTTCCCTTTTGTCACCCAAGGAAACTGTCCCAGGGGTCAGGTCTAAGAGATCCTCTTCTAGTTTCTTTCTAGTGTTCTTTTCTGGGTCATACTCAACTTCTCCTTTGAAAAGTGCTTATACCACCCTCTTTCTTAGATTCCTTTTTGGGTCATTCACATTTATCCTTGGGTCATTTTTTCATATAAAATACAGGAATAGTGAATTTTCAATTCTTGAATGTCTAAGAGCATCTTTGTTTTGTTTAGCTTTATAAATAGTCCTAGATTCCAAATATTTTACCCTCAGAATTTGGAAGACATATCTTCACTGTTTTCTGGCATCTGAACAGACATCAAATCTGGTGTTTGTTCCTCAATCTTTTGTAGTTTAACGTCTTTTAAAAAATTATTCCCCATAGTTTGTAGAGTAGTCTCTTTATTCTGAAAGTATTAAAATTTTGCCCTGAAGTCTGTCGGTATGCATCTTAATTGGCACCACGTGATTATCTAACCTGAAGAGATACTTCTTTTCTGGAGCACAGTAAAATGTTCTCTTTTATTATTTTTCTTCCCTCCAGTCTCTGTCTTCTCTTCTTATGAATGTCCCATTTCATACAGAGGTTAGGCCTCCTGGATTTGCCCTCTCTGTCTCAACTTTTCTTCCTTTATTTTCCAGTATTAGTCTATATTCTGGGAGATTTAATTATGTCTTCCAGATTACAAAATTTTGTCGACAACCATGTGTTATTTTATTTTACAGCCCAGTCTGCTGATATTTCAAAGTGTAATCATCTCTCTAATTTTCTTTTTTTTAAAATTTCTCTTCCCCACCCACCCCCACCCCCAGCTGTCTGTTCTCTATGTCTATTTTGCCGCGTCTTCTTTGTGCTTCCGTTGTTGTCAGCGGCACAGGAATCTGTGTTTTTTTGTTGCGTCATCTTGTTGTGTCAGCTCTCCATGTGTGCGGCACCCTTCCTGGGCAGGTTGAACTTTCTTTCGCGCTGGGCGGCTCTCCTTACGGGGCGCACTCCTTGCGCATGGGGCTCCCCTATGCGGGGACACCCCTGCGTGGCAGGGCACTCCTTGCGCGCATCAGCACTGCGCATGGGCCAGCTCCACACGGGTCAAGGAGGCCTGGGGTTTGAACCGTGGACCTCCCATTTGGTAGACAGACGCCCTAACCACTGGGCCAAGTACGCTTCCCTCTCTAATTTTCAAGAACTATTCTTTCTTCTTCAATTGCTCCATTTTCACAGCAACCCATTCTTGCTTTGCCGATGTAATCTTCAAATCCTCTTGAAGATACAGGGTAGAATGAAAACTTATTTTTTCTCTTCCCCGAATTACCTCTTTTTATTCCAGGATGAAGTATTGAATTATCCATTTTGATTCTTTGCCTTTGCTATGTTTGTTTTCCCCAATGTCTTTTGAACCCTTGAATATTGTTTCACATTTACAAATACAAGACTAGGCTGGTTAGTTTCTGTAAGGGGTGTAGGTTTCCTCTGCTATCTTATAGGTCTCCTTCCCCCACGCACCTGCGCCTTGATGGTGGGACAAGCCGCGGGTGCATGGACATGGGCAGGGCACGCTGACCTGCACGTGTCCCTTAGGATACAAGGCGGAGAGCATGCAGACGGGCTAGGGAGACCCCACATTGCCAAAGTAAAGATTTTTTCTCAGGCAGAAGGAAATGTTTCTTGGGGGCAGAAGGAAATCTGGGGTAGGCAGTCCACAGATGGAGGAAGCTCACCGATGTCATCCGGGCTTCTCCTCCTCCCCGCTCTTCAGGCAGCCGCACTCCTGAGCATCTGACAGGAAGAGAAAGAGCAGGGAAGCAGGAAGGGGCGGGCCACTCGTGGCAGGAAACCGAGAGCTCTCCCAGAGATCCCCAGAAGACGGCTCACATCAGAGGGTCTCAGGGACACTGGAGGATGGCGCTTTTGGCAAAGTAGACTGTGCCCTTGAACAAACTAAGGTTTAGAAAGGAAGGGGGACAGTAGATGTTGGGTAAGCTGCCAACGTCTGCGTGACAGGCGTTTTCCCACCCTCACCCCCGGGAGGAGTTGTCACCATCCCCGCCCGCAGCCCGGCTATGAAGGAGACGTTGACTTCCTCTCACGTCCGGAGGCAGAGACTGCCATTTGTCCCCTGATATTGGTTCTTTCCATCCTTTCAGTACTACAGCTCATTTTTCCTGGGTCTATCAATTTCTTAGGGCTGCTGTAACACATTACTTCAGCCTGCTTAGAGCAACAAAAATTTATTCTTCTGAGGCCAAAAGTTAGAAATCAAGGAGTTGGCAGGGCCATGCTCCCTCTGAAGTCTCGGGGCAGGGGGTGGGGGGTGGGGGGGTGGAGCGGGGTTCATCTTTGCTCCTTACAGCTTCTGGGGGCTCCTGGCATTCCTCAGCATCTCCTGGCTTGTGGCTAAATAACTCCAATCTTTGCATCTGTCTTCACATGGCCTTCTTACGCGGACACTAGTCACGGGATTTGGGGCAAACCCCAATCTAGGATGATCTCAGCTTAATTACAGCTGCCAAATGTGTTTCTAAGTGGGATTCAGTTAAGGATCTTGAGATAGGGAGATGATTCTGAATTATTCAGCTGGGCCCAATATCATCACAAGGGTCCTTACGAGTCAGTAGCCTCAGAATCAGAGAAGGAGATGTGAGATGGAAGCAGAGGTCAGAGAGAGATTTCAAGATGCTATGCTGCTGGCTTGGAAGTAGGAGGAAGGGGCCATGCACAGCCAAGGAATGTTGGTGGCCTCTAGAAGCTGGAAAAGGCAACTACTGGTTCTTCCCTAGAGCCTCCAAAAGGATTGCAGCCCTGCTGATACCGTGATGTTAGGACTTCCGACCTCAAGAACTGTAAGAAACTGAATGTGTGCTGCTTTTTTAAAAAAATTATTTTATTTATTTCTCTCCCCTTCTCTGCCTGGTTGTCTGCTCTCTGTGTCCATTCACTATGTGTTCTTCTGCATCTGCTTGTATTCTCAGTGGCACCAGGAAACTGCTTCTCTTTTTTGTTGTGTCATCTTGCTGCGTCAGCTCTTCGTGTGTGGGGCGCCACGCCTGGGCAGGCTGTGCTTTTTTCCTCATGTGGGCGGCTCTTCCTGTAGAGTACTCTCCTTGCACATGGGGTTCCCCTATGCGGGGGCACCCCTGCATGGCATAGCACTCGTTGTGCGTGGCAGCATTGCACGTGGGCCAGTTCACCGCATGGGTCAGAAGGCCCTGGGTATAGAACCCTGGACCCTCTATGTGGTAGGTGGACGCTCTGTCAGTTGAGCCATGTCTGCTTCCCATGTGTGCTGCTTTAAGCTACTAAGTTTGTGGTAGTTTGTTACAGCAGCAATAAGAAGCTAGCACATCAGTAGAAGATGTGATCCATAAGAAAATAAAAGTTGCTGTTTGTAGAACATTTCATATGTACCAGGTACTTTACTTACATTACCTCATTGTGTCCTTACAACCCTGCGAGGGAACAGTTCCCATCGCCCCCATTTTACAGGTGAGGAGGCTGAGGTTCAGATAGGTTACATAAATCGGTCAAGGTCACACAGCTTGTAAGTGGCAGCGCCTGGATAGGGGCCAGACTTCCCCACACGCTCCAAGTCTGTCTCCACCTTTAAATAGTGTATAGCGTTCAGGAGAGAGAAGAGCAGGATGAATATCATGCCATGGAGTCAGCCTGGGAGCCAATGCCTTATTTTTTTTTCTGATGCATCAGGATATCCTTCTAATCCCCCAAACCTTCCTTTTTTTTCTGGTTAAAAATAGCCTTTGCTCTGCTGCAGTTTGCAACTTAGAGACCCCTCATTTGTGGCAGCCCGTAAGTACACTGCAAACCTCCTCACTTTGTTTGGGAGAACAGCTTTCCTGTGATGACAGAGTATGAGTCAGGGGTGATGTTCGGGGCCTGGGGTGAGGGTACTCCCAAGAGCAGGCATGCCTGGGAGACCACAGGGGTGGGGGCTGCATCCAAATTTGAGACACTCCCCACCCCATCTTAATCTAGCCTTGGGTCTTTTGTGTACCCTCCTCCTCAAGGACACATTAGAGTGAATCTGAGTCAGTTCTACCATGAGCAAGGGAATCCCCTGGTCTACTGTATGTTTTCTCTCTGCTCTTCTTCCTCTAATGATGCTGTCTGGAGGCCTAGTGATGCCACTACCTGGTTGTCTGTCCAGGGACAGAGACCTCTCCTCTCTGCCAGCCTCAGCCTTATCTCTAACACGTGGGGAGGGCTGTTGGGAAACATCATGTCAGAGGTTCCTTTGTTGACTCCCAGCTCCAGGTACCTAGAGCTTCTCACTAACCCTGGCAGAGCATGTCTTGGTCCATAAGCTCTCATCTCTAAAAGGTCCTACCTTGTAGAGTTGTTTGAGGATTCAATCACATAAAGCAGGAAAAGGACCTAGCACAGTCTTGGCAGAGACAGCTCATAGATTATTGAACTTTTGATTATTACTATTATACATTGCTTCCCTCCCAACAAAACTGGTTTATTTTTTGCCCCATTCCCCCAGGTCAGATCTCAAAAGTCTAAGGCAGAGGCTGTGAACTAGTGGTCTCAGCTGTGTTCAGCTTTCAGATGTGTTTTGACATATTAGCTATTAGACCACACGATTGTTCTAAAACTTGAGATCATTGCCAATGGTATTAGTTAGGACACAGGTTCAACTGAAGACAAAAAATAACTGCAGCTCAAACAAGAGATTAAATTTATTTGTTGCTCAAAGAGCAGTCCAAAGATAAGAAGGTGGACATGGACGCTCCATGGAGTTGGGATCCCAGCTTCTGCTGTCTTGTTGCTCTGCCTGCCCTCTGCCAGAGTGTTTCTCCCTAGAAAGTCCACCATGCTTCACCATCACAGTGCCTGGGCCTACATATAGCCAGCAGGAGGATAAGGGTGGAAGGTATCCTTTATGAAGGCTACAGGCCTGGCCAAACCAGAGGTACTATTACCAGAGCAGGAGAAAATTGATTTGGAGGATAGCAGTTTCTGACACACTGACATTTAAAAATCGGGAGATTTTAGGTGTGTGTTGATTCTGGTACACAACGATTATAAGTAGAGCCAACAGGCATTGAGTACCTCTATGTGCCAGGCACACGCAGAATCACCTCCTTCAAGCTTCTCATCTGTCATAAGAGGGAGGTTCACTGTCATCCCCAGTCACTGAGGAAACTGAGGCTTATTGGAGTCCAGCAGCGCCGCGTGGTAGGGTGCCCCATGCCCTGGCCACACCGGCAGGAAAAGCTGCAGTGTGTTCCCCCTCCCACCAGGCCTGAGCTACAGCTCCCGGAGATTAGCTGGGCCCCCTGCCCTTGAACGCAGCCCCACAAAGGGCATGAGGAGGGACTGAGTCATGGCCCCAGTCCTTTCTAAATTGGACTTAAAATGAAAAATAAATAAGAGAGGGAAAAGGACTGATTGTTTTTAAGAGCAGAAAAATGAGGTTTCTTCATGCTCGCCTGACTCCAGAAGGCCCCACGAGAGTGTGTTCTGAGGAGCCCCTTCCCCCTCGCAAAACTTACCTCCAGGCTGAGCCGGGAGCCAAAGAAAATATTGTGATAAAGTCTAAGTGACTGGCGATACCTGCCCAGCAGCTTGATTAACGGAATTGAATGCAAACAAATCTCAGGGCCCTGAGCCTCGCTGCAAATTTGGGGGGTGGGAGGTGGGGGAAGTAAGTCCTGGGCACAGAGCCAAGCCCGCACCAGCCAAACACTGCCGGGTGCCCCTACCCGTTTCTTCTTTTTCTTTTTATATAGTATAGAGCGCCCATTACAAGCTTGTTGGGGCCCAGTGCAAAATGAAAACGCCAGGGCCCCTTGTTCAAAAAGCAGGAGAAAGCAAAAGTGCCACTGAAGCCTTTTTCCTTTCTTCTGGGGTCTCTCTTTTGACTTGTCAGTGTTTTTTGTGTGTGTGTTTTTGTTTGTTTTGTTTTGCTATTTAACATTTTTCTAAGTAAAAAAAAAATTTAATAGCATGAATTTTACCTGTTCATCTTTTTATAATGTGCAAGGACTGTTTTAAATGCAAATCAAAGTGCATTAAACTCACAAGAGGTACCGCTGAAATTCCTCGGCCCTGGTTTCGTAGCATCTTTGTGCATCTGTATTTTGTGCTTACCTGAATGATGGAAATGCTGCACCAGACGGACCTGACAGTTTTTACTTCACTTCTTGATTCAGTCATATTCTCCCAACACTCTCCTTCCAGCTTGCTGACAGGTGAGGAAGGGCCTAGGGGTTGTCCTCGCCTTCCCTCTCCCTCCATGTCAACATCCTCAGTGTTTGTGTGGCTCATGCAGGGAAGGGATGTGAGGGAGAAGGGAAGTGAGAGGGCTCCACCAGCACTGGGCTGCTTGCTGCATTCACTTCCTTTTGTTGGAAGCAAGTAGTGGTTTGAACGGAAAGTCTGGCCTCCTGGGCTGTCGTCACCCAGATCCTCAGTCCTGGATGTAACCCGCAAACCTCGTATTCACGTGGAGAATGGCTGACTCCCACGGGACTTTTGTGCTCTGGGGAATGGCAAAGGCGGTGTGCAAACGGGACAGCAAGGTGTGGCAGACCTGCACTGAGTTTCCCCTCTGCTCGTGCACGCCCCCCTGCCCCAGCAGACTTCACTTACCAAGCACAAGGTCAAAGACAAGATTACTAAGAATTTTAAGGTGGTGACAGCAGAGCATCGTACTAAGCGTGGGCCCTTCTGCGCCTGCACGGGTTGAACATGAGATAGGCTTGTTTTTCTTATACACATGCGATGTATTTTTAAAAACATTGAGACATGCAAAACAGTGGAAACTGAAAATGACAATTACTGCTGTTAAAAGGAAAGCTTTTCATGCAATTTAGGATCACCCAGCTTTATTGAGAGATTATTGAGACTCCTGATCAGCAGGATCCCATTCGGAGGTGGAAGGGAATCCTGGTGAGGGGGCGGCAGAGGGGGATGTGGGCGCGGATGGGGAAGTGCTCTGATTGGCTCATGTGAAGTTTCCAGTTTACATAGGAGGGGGTGCCTCAAACAGTGAGGGGCTGAGAGACCTTGGTCGGTTTAACATACTCCTCCATTTTTAATAGGCTGAGACCAGCTTATCACTAAATGTTGCAAAACTTGCACCTTTGTTGGGACTGCTCTGAGCTTCTTAGAAAGGCCCGAACTTGGTCAGTTTTTTTTTTTCTTAAAGATTTATTTATTTAATTCCCCCCCTCCCCCGGCTGTCTGTTCTCTGTGTCTATTTGCTGCGTCTTTTTTCTTCGTGGGCTTCTGTTGTCGTCAGCGGCATGGGAAGTGTGGGCGGCGCCATTCCTGGGCAGGCTGCACTTTCTTTCGCGCTGGGCGGCTCTCCTTACGGGGTGCACTCCTTGTGCGTGGGGCTCCCCTATGCGGGGGACACCCCTGGGCGGCAGGGCACTCCTTGCGTGCATCAGCACTGCGCATGGGCCAGCTGCACACGGGTCAAGGAGGCCCGGGGTTTGAACCGCAGACCTCCCATATGGTAGACGGACGCCCTAACCGCTGGGCCAAGTCTGCCGCCCTTGGTCAGTTTTTATCTTCAGAAAAGTCCCTGCCAGGTGTCAGAAAGGGAGCCACTCCCAGCAACGCCCAGTGCAGCTGGCCATTTTATTTTTATTCGACACTGCTTAGCAATAACGATCCTTAGCATTGACCGTGTAGCTTTCTGCATGTTTCTCCAAGTCTATGTCATAAGATCCCTTATCAAATCCCTCCAGAGAAGGGAGCAGATGTAGCTCAAGTGGTTGAGCCCCTCCTTCCCATATACGAGGTCCCAGGTTCAATCCCCGGTACCTCCTAAAATACACACACACACACACACACACACACAGAGCAGAGAATTCTCTGATGGCTTCCCATCCCACTTAGCCAAAGTGCTTTCTCCTGAGAGGGACTGACAGGCCCCCTGAGCCTCCCGCCCTCCCCTGCCCCTGCCCTCCTCTGCTCCCGCCACGCAGGCCTCTGTCCTCTTCTGAGAACTAAGCCCCCCGGTCCCCACTGCCTTCTCGGGCCTTTGCACTTGTACTTCCTGTGCCTGGATCCCTACCCCAGAGACCTTCCCGTCATTGCCTCTGGGTCAGCCTCCAGGTCCCGGCCCCAATGTCACCCCCACGGAGACTTCTGTTCCCCAGCACATGGCCCCGTCATTCTCCAGGGAAATGTTGGACCTGTAACTCCCCCGGGCTGTGCCTGGTACTTGTGGCCTCAGGATGGGGTTTCTGAACCAGTCACCGAAGGGGGTGGATTTTCATGGCTGGCTTAGAACACAGGTTGGCAAAGTAGCATCTTTGGGCCAAATCTGGCTGACTGCCTGGCTCTGTAAATAAAGTTTTATTGGAACATGGCTTTCCTGCTACAACCGCAGAGCTGATGAGTTATGATAGATGCTATGTGGCCCACAAAGCCTAAAATATTTGCTATCTGGCCCTTTACAAGAAAATTTTGCCCACCCCTGCCTTAGACAAGCTCCAGCCTGCCCCTGGGCCTGGGGGTGGAGCCGGCTTCTCCTAGTCTCGTGGGTTGCGTCGGGAAGGGATCGGTACTTGAACCAAACCAGAATACCAAGAGGGAGAGGGGGAAATAAGTGCTGAGTGAGCAGCCAACGTCACAGTAAACCCCGGGTGCCGCCCTTGATGGCAGTGTCGGGACTTGGTGAGCAAACCTGATAAGAACCGACATCTCCTACTGTCAGGAACACGCCTGACCCCTCTGGAACGGCCGGTCTCCTGAGGCACAGCTCTGTCCTGCCCTCGCAGTCTCGGGCCTTTGAAGCCTGGCCTCATCCTCTGGGGTAAGTGAGGGGATGTCCACTGGAATGTGGCAGCGACAGGAAGCAAGGAGGCCTGGTGCCGGCGGAGCTACCTGGTGCTGTCACGCAGCCCCACGTCAGCTCGGAGGCCACCGCTGCCCTTTGACAGTGAGGCAGCCAGGGCTCAGGTGCAGTCACTCGCCAGGTTCACACAGCCAGGCAGGGCAGGGCAGGGAATCGGATCCAAAGCCTGCGGCACCACGCTGTGCCACCTTGGGGTCGGGCTGGGGGTGGGGGTGGACCCAAGAAGCTTTTGAAGCCCAGCCCCTACCTTTCCAGAAACTTCGTTCACTACTGGTTACCAAAAGGAAGGCTGCTGGGGGATTCGGGGGAGCCTCCGATGGAGGGTAAGTGGGGGTCTATGGCCAAGCAGCTCTGTGCCCCTCGCCCACGTCCCTTTCTGCAGAAACAGTTTCCTGACTTCCCCTTCCTGAGGGACGGGGGGTGACACCTCTGTGGTGGTAGAAGGAAAAGAATGACTGAGTATTCCTCTGGACCGTCTCCCTCTGCTCTCCCTGCTCTCCCCGTGGCTGCAGTGGCCCAGTTCTGCCTGCACCCAGCTGGGCAGAAGCAGGTCAGCGGAGAAGCATTCAGAAGCCCGACGGGGCCGCAGAGCCAACGCTCAGTCTCCAGTTCAGTCGAGAATTTGGTATTTTTTTCTCAGTGGTGGACAGACTGCCAGTCGACCCTTCTCATCCTTTCTCCTTCCCTGATAGTGGGATGTTTTTATTGGGCACCTGGCGGTCCAGAACAATTGTGCCTCCCAGCCCCCAGCGTCTCGGGGCCACCTGCCTAGTTTGGCCGTCTGGGTGTGACTTGTGGGAGTGCTCACCATTCCTGACAGTAGCTGCAGCAGGAAGGGGCCTGTCTTCCCCCGGCCTGCCTGCTCGGCCAGCGCCAAGCTGGGTGTTTGAGCCCTAACTGCCTTGTGGGTCTGTATCGCAGCAGGTTCAGAGCTTGGAGGTGACAGTGTTTCAAATGGCAACAACACATACTACCATCTTCCCCCATGATTAGGTGGGCAGTTCCTGCTCAGCTTCATAGGAATAGCAACAACCACATCTTCGTGGGCTGGTATTTATTTATTGCTTACTCCTTCCAGGCATGCTTCCACGCATGATTTAGTTTAACCTTCACAGTAACCCTAAGAGATGGGTCTTATTAACCCTATTTTGCAGATGAGGAAAGCAAGGTCCAGAGAGATAACTTTAAGTAACTTGCCCAGAGTCACAAGGTTAGCAAACTTCAATTCAAGATTGTCTGAGGTCAACACTCTGAAAAGCACTGTTCTGTCAACCAAAAATAGCAACTGCTAGCATTTTGGGGGCTTTCGCTCTATGCCAAAGGCTCCATAGACCTTTTATATATATTAGCTCGTTCTCATCCCAGCAAACCTACAAGGCAGCTGCCCTCCACCATCTTACAGGTAGACCCTGAAATTAGGGTGATGGGTACCTTTTCCTCTAAGAACAGTTGTGCCTTCTCACCAGGGCGGCTGGCTCTTGCCTGGCCAGGGGCCTTCCAGCAAGCTGACCTTTGAAAAACTCCAACTCGTCCCCATACCTCCAACTCTTAGGGCTGTGGCTCACCCACAAGGCCCTAGAGAGTTGACTTGTGTTTGTCTGCTTCCAGAACTCCACACATCCACTCCCAGGAGCAGAGGCAGTTGTCTTTGGAGGGGCCATCAGGTCAGGAAACAGCTCCCGATTTCCCAATTCGGCAGCGGCCTTTGGGATGGCCGGCTAGCCCCCCTTCTCTTTGCATCGCCAGCTTCATAATTAACCAGGGCCTGGGTCCTGAAGCCGTGTATCTGGTTTAGGGGTGTTTGTATAGCCTGTGAGTGAAGAAGAGTTTCTATATTTTTAAATGTTTAAAAAGTAAAAGGAAGGACAATTTTTCACAGCATGTGAAAATATGAAATTCAAAATTCAGGGCCTGTAAAGTCTTACTGAAACACAGCCTATTGGCTGTGGCCACTTTCATGTTACAATGGTAGAGTTGAGTCGTTGTGACAAAAAGAGCATGGTCTGCAGACCCTAAAACACAAACTAGACCTTCTAGAAAAAGTTTGTCGGCCCTTCTTCTGGTTGCATGTGAGTGTTATTCCTTAAAAAAACCCCAGCTCTTTAGGGGGAAAAAAGTACAGCCATGTCAGCTCCTACCTTCCCTCCCCACCCATCAAAACCCTGGTGTTAAATGTATCTGTCCCCACTGATGAGCTCCTAAATTAATATATAAAATATAAAAATATGCAAGTGGTACTGTCTGCTCTACCTAACAGAACCACAAACGGAGCGCAGGCCGCTGGTTCAGGTGCTCATTGCCCCGCCCACGTGTCAGAGCACCAGACCCTCTGTGACCTCCTCCCATCAAGAGGTGGAAGGTGTTTCCCTTCCTTGGGGACCTGGTGGGCTTCTCCTCTGCCTCCATGAACAGAGTGTGGTAGGAGAGGGTCAGCGAGACTTCTGAGGCCGTGCAACTTCTGCAGATTGCTTGGTAACACATGCCTTCGGAGCCTCGAGTCGCCTGCATGAAATCTAGCCATCCTGAAGCTGCCACACTGGACAGATGAACATGAGAGGCCACTCAGAGATAGAGATGCCCGGGGAGCCCCAGCCGTTGGCGCTGATAGCTGGCATCGGCCCGGAGTGAGCAAGCCTTCAGAGCTTCCTTTTTCTTTCAAGCCACCCTATCTGATGCTGCATGAAGCAGAGATGAGCAGCTCCTGCCAAATCCTGCCCAGATTGCAGATGCGTGAGATGACTCAATAATGGCTGTTTTTTTTTAAAGCCCGAAAAGGTTAAGAGACCTATTCAAGGTCACCCAGGTTGTAAGCGGCAGAGCTGCTTCTCAAACCCAGGCTCCCCCAATTTCAAAGCCTCTGGCCATTGCTGTTTGGAGATTAAGGGAAAGGATGTGCAAAAAGCGCTTAGTGCAGCACGTGGCCCAAGCGAGAGCTAGTGAACAGGCGCTGTGGTCACGGCTGAGACTGTGAGTACTGCTGTCGGAAGTTTCCCAAGGCCCCCAACAGTTAAGGGGCTGATTGAACCTTCGGTCTGGGTCCCCTGATTCTTAGTCCAGTGCTCTTTCCCGCTTCCTCATCACCAAAGAGAGAAGAGGTGATGTTTGCAGAGCACAGCTGCCATTGTTGTTGGGTCTGGATGGACACAGAAATGAGGTGCTCCACCAGCCCTCCAGCTTCCACTGCTCCCTGACCTCAGCCCCTGCACGCCAACAAAATTTATTCTCGTGGATTGATGCAGTATCCACTGGTCGCACCAAACCTAGGACCAGCTGAGACCCAGTTGAGATATCAGAACTTTATCAGCCCAGGTTCCTCCCCAGGAAGCTTACCGCCCTCCCCTACCCCGGGTCAGCTCTCCCCCCCCACCAGGCCAGCTGCCCTGCACCCCCAGGTCAGCTCACAGAAGATGCCTTGTCGTGTTTGGCAGAAGCAGCTGAGGTCTGCCAAGCAAACTTTCTTGGGACAGAAATACCCTGGGGCTCACTGAAATTAGAGACACTGCCCCCCAGGAACCAGGCACCAAAGCCTCCCTGACTCATTGCTTTCCCAAGGTCAAGTGTCAATTTGAAGGTCATCCGCACCTAAGGCTCCTGAAATCATGCCCTCAGTTGATCCTGACCATCTTCCCTGGCCTCTGTCCAGCAGGCCCTGGCCTTATCTGAATTTCTTCCCCCTGGGGACTCTATGCTTTTATAAATAACCTTGAAAAGTCTGGTTTTAAATTCTGAAGATGTGGGACCTCATCCCTTCCCCACCCAGAAACACCTGTAGGGCCTGGATTAGTTACAAGTCATCTGGAGTTGGATTATCTTATCCAGGGCTGGTCCTAAAGTGAGTGGACACAAGGAAACTCCTTCCACTCCTGTTCTTTTGTTTTTTTAAATATTTATTTATTTATTTCCTCCCTTCCCCTCCTCCCATCTTGCTGTTTTTGCTGTCTGTGTTGTCTTCTCTTCTCATTTTCTCTCCTCTAGGATTCACAGGGATTTGATCCTGGAGACTTTTGATGGGGAGAGAGGTTCCCTGTCAATTGTGCCACTTCAGTTCCTGATTTCTGCTATGCTTCTCCTTGACTCTCCCCTTCATCTCTCTTTTGATGCATCATCATCTTGCTGTGCGACTCACTTACACAGGGCATTGGCTCACCGTGCGGTCCCTCGTGCAGGCACTCATGCAGGCACTGGTTCACCACATGGGCACGCTTTCTCTTCTTTTTCACCAGGAGGCTCCAGGGATCAAACCCAGGTCCTCCCATATGGTAGGCAGAAGCTCTATTACTTGAGCCATACCTGCTTCCCTCTTCTGTTCTAATGTCACATGAATCAGAAAGAGACGCATGCAGAATCACTGTGTCTGAAGTTCCTGCCCCAGAGAGTGGGGCTTTGGAGAAGGCCTGAAGCAGGGGTGTGAGGCCAAGCTCTGGACCCCCCAGCCCAGGACGAGTGATTTGCCAATCATAAAGCCCCATGTCTCCAGGGGACAGGACCTTTCCCCTGTTTCAGTAGCAGGCTGAGCCCTGTGCCATTTCCTGCCAAGCCTGGGACGATGGCGTTTTACCAAGTGTGCCGGTCCCACTCCCCTCCCCTGCTGTCTAGGCCACTTACATCATAAGTGTCTGGGGATCTCCCTAAAAGTGTGCATTTCCAAGTCCTAACCCAGACCCAGTGAACCAGAACCTCAGGGAACAGAGCTGGGAATTAACACTGGCAACAAGTGACCCAGTTGATTCAGTAGCAAAAAAAAAAAAAAAAAAGCGTGAGGTTTATCGGTCTGTGATGCTGATCCACAGTCAGGGACCCTAATAAGTGCCCTTTGATGAATTCTAATTAGGGGCCTACTATGTGCCAGGCATTGCCCTGACCCCTAGGAATTCATAAAACAACCCAAAAAATAAAACAGGGAAACAAAAAATAAACTAAAATCAAAACAGAAATAGCCCACGCCCTGGGGAAATCCCAGTCTGGGGACTGTGTGATTTTTGCTGTGGGAAGACAGGCGACAAAAAACAAACAATAACCTATCTCAGAAAGTAGTAAGTGCCATGAGGGAAGTGGGACAGGATGATGGGGGAGAAGGAGGCCATGGCGCTGGCACAAGGGGTCTTGCAGTGGGTCTGAGAGGAAGCAGGGAAGAAAGTTCCAGGTGGGGGAGATGGCAGGGAGGAGCTGGGGTCTACCTACGGCATCTCGACCTCACAGCCCCCCTGCACGGACTCGTTAGCCCCCCACCTGCGCATAGCCTCCTGCCCCTGTGCTCTCTCTTTTAGGGCTGCTCCACCTTCCCCACTGTTTCGGCCCAAGCGCTGGGGGTCTCCCTGGATCCCACCCCCTCTTACACTCGCCTCCATCTGTCAGCAAAGTCTCAGCCCTTGCGTCACAACAGACCGGAAGCCAAGGTCTGCTCACCTCCTGCCCACGGCCCCTCTGTCCCCATCATCACCTCCAGCTGGAGCCTGGCAGTTGCCTCGTCCGGCACCCACAGTCCTTTCCCAGCACAACTGACAGGCAGGTCCTGTTCAATCCAACCAAACCAGGTCTGCCCTCTCTCAAAACTTTTCAGTAAGTATCTGCAAATAGCAAATTCACAGGGAAAGAAGGGAGATCAGAGGTCACCAGGGGAGGAGCTGGGAAGGGGGTTTTGCTTAGTGGGTAGAGTGTGTTTATAATTTTTTAAAAAATGTATGTATTTGCTCTTTCCATAAAAATGAGAAATTCAGCGCGGGTGCATTTCTTCCTCCCTCCATCTCCAAGACAACAACGTTTTTGTAATTTCTCATGGCGGCCAAGAAGAGCAAAGCCCTGACAATGCTCAGCGGGCCCGCATGAGGCTACCGCCCCTTCGCTCCCCTGCGGCAGCCACACCGCTTCCCTGCTGCTCCTCCAAAGGCCAGACAGGCCCCAGGGCCCCTGTTCCTGCTGTTCCTTCTGTGGGATGCTTCTCCCAGAAGCATTGCCCTGCTTCCTTCCCTCGCCTCCTCCAAGGCTTTGCTCATATGGCCCCTTCTCGGTGAAGCAAAAACCAAGAGACAGGAGCAAGGCAAGGTGCACCCAAAATGTAAGCTACCTAAACCGTCGTGTTGCTTTGAGCAGTTAATGAGTGTAAGAGAAAAGGATCCAATGGGCCTGTTGCTGGAACGTTCTCCTTCAGAAGACTTGGCTTTAGTAGCATGGAATGACATTTCCTTGCTCTTGGTGCAAACTCACCCCTGAGTTCTGCATGATCACAGTGGATTTTTGTTTGTTTTTTTAAACTTTAGAACCAACACTTTAAATGGATTGTTTCTGGGAGGTGGATGTGGCTCAACTGATAGAGCGTCTGCCTACCACATGGGAGGTCCAAGGTTCAAACCCAGGGCCTCCTGACCCGTGTGGTGAGCTGGCCCATGCACAGTGCTGATGTGCCCAAGGAGTGCCGTGCCACGCAGGGGAGTCCCCCACGCAGGGAAGCCCCATGTGCAAGGAGTGCACCCTGCAAGGAGAGCCTCCCGGCACGAAGAAAGCACAGCCAGCCCAGGAGTGGCACCACACACACGGAGAGCTGACGCAGCAAGATGACACAACAAAAAGAAACACAGATTCCCAGTGCTGCTGGCAAGAATACAAGCAGACACAGAAAAACACACAGCAACTGAACACAGAGAGCAGACAATGTGGGGAAGAGGAGAGAAATAAATAATAAATAAATCTTTAAAAAACTAGAAAAATAACAAAATAAAAAAATAGATTGTCTCATCCAACACTCGGAAAACCTGAGTAGGTAATCGGCACCACTGGTACCCGGGTACTCAGTACTACTGAGCAGGTACTACCACTGCAGGGATGAGCACAGACTGAGAAAGGTTAGGGGACTTGCCCAATGTCATGCAGTTGCCAAGTGGCAGAGCTGGGATTTGAACCCAAACAGTTTGTTCTCCGAGCACAAGTTCATAGCTGTTAAGCTGCATTGCCCCTGATCCCCTCAAGCCAGGGTTTCACAACCTTGGCACTACTGACCTTTTGGTTAGATAATTCTCTGAGGTGGGGACTGTCCTGTGCATCGCAGGATGTTTAGCAACATCCCTGATCTCTATCCACTAGGTACCAAACACTGCCCCCATTTTGACAACCAAACATATCTTCAGACATTGCCCAATGTCCTCTGCCGAAATTGCCTCTAGTTGAGAACCACTGCTTTAACCCAAGTTCTTGTCTTCAAGTCTCAGGGATTCCTTCTTCCCCGTTGTTTGTTAGGAAAGAGCTGCTGATTGACTCTACTGTTGATCCCAGTGGATTTAAACCATAAAAACTGCCTGGACCGGGCTCCCATTGAAGAAGACCCCATTTCCTCTGAGCGACCCCACCCTACAGCCAACCTCTAGTATTATTGAAAGAGCTGATGGGTGATTGACATTGAGATGGGAGAAGGAAGGTGAGGTGGATGGCAGAAGAGCTGATGAATTGGTAATACCACTTTGGGGGAGACTGAGAAACCCAGGGCAGAGCCTCAGAAAAGGTTTTCTATGGGGGTGGTTGGAGGTAGGGGTGAGCAGGTTGTGAATGATGGGAATGAAAAAGAACAGTGGCCTGCCAGATTCCTGGCTATAGAGTTTTCATGGGAGCTAAGCCGGATTCTGGGGGGCCCTTGGAGAAGGAATCCTGAGAACCTAAGGTGATTGGTTCCTTGGATTTTGTTGAGCCAAATTTATCATCTAAAACCAATAAATTCCTTCTCTCCCCAGAAAACATCCCCTCTGGGAGAAGGGAGTTTGTCCCAAGCAATGAGGACTCAGAAGCTCCAGGGGACTCCTTGAGTCCCAGCAGAGTTCTAGATGGTCAGCAGTTCAGTTACTGCTGCAGTGTGTAGTCACACTACATCTATGATGATGGCAAGACTGCTGATTGCCAGGTAATGCCCCCAAAGACTACATTTTCCAGCTCTGTTGCAGCTAGTTATGACCACGTCACTTTGGATTGGCCTATGAGATACACAAGGAAGTATGATGTGTATTGCCAGAAAAGCTGTGCAAAAGAAGGGTATTAGTGCCATTTGGTTCCTCTGATTCTTCTGTCAACCTAGAATATGGATGTGATGACTGGAGCTACAGCAATTACCTTGAATTAGGAGATGATTTTTTTTTTTTTAAGATTTATTTATTTATTTAATTTCCCCCCCTCCCCTGGTTGTCTGTTCTTGGTATCTATTTGCTGCGTCTTGTTTCTCTGTCCGCTTCTGTTGTTGTCAGCGGCACGGGAAGTGTGGGCGGCGCCATTCCTGGGCAGACTGCTCTTTCTTTTCACGCTGGGCGGCTCTCCTCATGGGCGCACTCCTTGCGCGTGGGGCTCCCCCACGCCGGGGACACCCTTGCGTGGCACGGCACGCCTTGCGCGCATCAGCGGTGCACATGGCCAGCTCCACACGGGTCAAGGAGGCCCGGGGTTTGAACCGCGGACCTCCCATATGGTAGACGGACGCCCTAACCACTGGGCCAAAGTCCGTTTCCCTAGGAGATGATTTTAAACTTGGAGGCCACATACTGGGATGGCAGAACAGAAAGATTTTGGCCTGGGTCTCTACTGATGTTTTTATAAGAGAGAAGAATGAATTTCAGTCTTATTCAAGCCGTAACGTATTTGTTTACTTCTTCTATATTTATTCAAACCTATTCCATTTATAACTGATTACAAAGGGAAATCTGAAGTTGAACAGTTTCTCTGAAATTCCTTACAAATGTAGCCCTGCAAATTTGGGACATTTAGACTTCACCAAGTGTCAACATCCTCTGTTTCAATGGCACAAACGTGGAACAGGAGCAGCAAGGGAAACGCCTGGTGTGCTGGGTAGACAATATTAGTTACAGCAATTGTAAGTGACAAGGAAAGTCAGATTCTTGACTCCTGGGGGTGGGCACTTGGAATGCATTCCACGGGTAGGAATAAAACTAGTGTTCACATGATTAGCAGAACTTGATGTGGATCACTGGCCACAGCTGGAGTTTGTAAATAGCCTTTTGAGCACTAGCACATATTTTCTAGTTTAATCAAAATGAAGCATCATGAAAAACTGCTCCACTGGCAATTGTCATCTCTGCTGGAGCCTTGGGAGACACCTGTGTGTTCCTTTAGGCTGCATTTAGTTGGCTTTGAAGCTTGAATCTGTGGAGCACCTTTGGGGACTGCAGACATCAGAACTTAGGCAGAGAAAGAAACTTTGCGAATATACCCCTCCCCCCATTTTTTAAACCAATATAGATTCTCAGTCTTAGTTACCAAAAATGTCAAGCAGCTGGGAAACATGGCTGTTGCTGACAAAGCTGGGAAATGCGACTCAAGTGAGGTGGCCTCTCTTCCAACCGTCCCACAGACTAATCCTCACCTGCATTCTGATTTCAGCTCCTCACAGCAAAAGACAACATCTAGAAAGAGACAAGTCATTTTAAGCTGACATGGCCATGAACCAGATCTTTTAGGCTATTTGGGTCTTGGTTAGGGATCCAGACTCTGGACTTGGCTTAGCTTTAAATCCCTCCTCTGTGCCACTTCTTAGTTGAGTTATTTCCCCTCTCTGTGCCTCAGTGTCCTCATCTATAAAATGGGAATAATATTAGTATCTAGCTATTCAGATAAAGTACTTAGAACAGTGCCTGGCTCATAGGAGATATACAATGTATGCAAACTATTATCATCATTCTGCAGATGCTTTTTTTAAAAATTAAATTGTCTTTTTTAAAAAAAGATATATAGATCACAAAAAATGCAAGCGGTTCCCACATGCCCCCCCCACCCCC
Organism: Dasypus novemcinctus; assembly: GCF_030445035.2. Taxonomy (NCBI): domain Eukaryota; kingdom Metazoa; phylum Chordata; class Mammalia; order Cingulata; family Dasypodidae; genus Dasypus; species Dasypus novemcinctus. Next base: position 55,158,685 of record NC_080696.1, on the reverse strand, counting down.
CCATCAACAACCTCTTTCATCATTGTTAAAAAGCAGTTGCTTTTTAAGTTAATTTCCCCACAAAAGTTGCTTTTTATTGTGTGTCATTTAGTTTGAATGTTTTCATTCATTTATTGCATTAAAAATTGAACAAGGATAAAGTTTAGAGAATCATTCTCCACCTCCTGTGCTTACTCTAAAATAGGTAGTAATGTTAGAAGAAGGTGAAAAACACTGAATAAAAAGAATTTAAAAGGTTAAAAACTACTCCTTACTTACAGGCATATCCAAACCTCTTACTTAAAAAGGGAAAATGTTGTTGATGGTCAGATTTCATCTTAATTATGCTTTATTACTAAACTGGTTTCCAGAGTTTGTCCTCAAATTTAGGGGAGTTTTATGTAGAGAAAGGTAATCCCAGGAGACCTTCTGCTGTAGAGATGGGCTAACAGGGAGGTGCTAGGAAACAGATATTTTTCTCTTGGGGGTGAGGGTGGGGCGGGGGTGGTGGTCAGACCTGGGAAGCAGCTGGCGTGGGGGAGGTCGCCGGTCCTGCTGAGCACTGTCTTTTTGAAGCCTCCCTCTCTCACGGGAATGGTTCTCGTGCTAGAGCCCATCCTCTCGAAGTCTGCCCCCTGGAAAAAGAGCTGGTTGACGGTCCAAGCCTCAAGGGTGGCTGCCGGAAAGAGCTGGGGGATTTCATTCTTCGGGGTTACGCTCAAAAAAGCTGGCAGGGGGCTGTCGTCTGGGCTGTTACTTTCTAGTAAAGAGCACCCTGATTTTCTTTGGGAGGACCTCCCATCCTCCATCGTCAGTGTAGATCGTTTAGGTGATGGTGCCGCTTCCTTCAGATCAGGGGGCAGGTGCATGACCCAGGTGCGATCAATCAAAAAACCACTTCCCTTGGCTACAGTGATTGGTTCAAGAAAGGACACATGACCCAGGATGGGCTAATCAGAGTTGACCCCTGAAACTATTGGGAAAGAGTTGCTCTCTTTCTGCTGAGATTCCTAAACTTGTAGCAAATGAGTCCAGAGCTGTGAATAAGGGTGGGGTGGGAGGATTTAGCCAATGCTTGGGAGTGTAACTATGATAGAGGAAACCAAAGTGTGAGATCAAGGGAGATTTCTGGAAACATTGCACTCTGAATCCAGGCAGGTCCTGAATTTTCTATTATATGAGCCAATACATTTCCCTTTGTGGCTAAAGCCCATTTGAATTGATTTTCTTCTCCCTGTAACCAAAAGGCTCTTGACTCACTCAGGTGGAGAGCTGAGGCCTTAGACCATAACTCCCACTTGAGAACTGGCAGCAGTAAGAAGCAGCTGACAGCAGAAGAAAAGAAAACCCTACTAGGGACAGAGCCATGTGGGATTGTGTTAGCTTCCCAGGGGCCCAATCATGACAGCAAAATTCTTGCCTCTTGAGTTCATCATAGAGCCATCTATAGGACACAGAGCTGCATCTGTACCCTCTCCGTGGTAGGCTGACCTACTCTCAGTCATGTCCATTTTTTAATCCAAGTCCTTTTATCATCATCCTTCTCCTACCTGCTGGGAGGCCTATTGCACTATGCAGAACACTGGTATCCAACCACGAGCTGGCAAAGGTGAAGGGTAGCAATGAAACCAAGGAGTCAGAGCAAACTCTGTTTCTCTTGATTCATGGTAAGGGATGGAGGGAGGAATAAATGAATAAATGAAGTCATCAGCATTTATGTAACACTAGTAAGTGTTACACGCCAAGTCTGTTCTAGGTGCTCCACACATATCCCTGCATTTAATTCTTACAGTTCTATGAATACGAAAGCCCCCATTTCACAGATGAAGAAACTAATGCACACACTCAGCAAACGGGGAATCTGAGTACTCCTAACCACTGACAAAGCGGGGAAAACTCACTGAGCCCTGCTCCTTGCCAAGCACTGTGCCAGTTACTAAGAAAACCATTATGAGCAATGAAGATGCAGTTCCTGTCCCTCCAGCACAGCTCATCGTCAGGGCTTATGAAATGATCCTTATTGTACACACGTTTATTACATGTTAGTTCCATGAGGGAGGAAGCTCACCTGTCCCATTCACAGCCACCTCTTCAGGGCCCCACAAGATCTGGCACCTAGCAGGGACCCAAAAATGCATTAAATAAGCAAACAAGTAAATCCAGGACAGGGTTTTGCTACTTCAGCACTGCTGCTATTTTATCCTCGGTCGTGGGGCTGTCCTGAGCATTGTACGATGTTTAGCTGTATCCCTGACGTCTACTCACTAGATGCCAGGAGCATCTTCTCCGGTTATGACAACCCAAAACGCCTCCATCATTGGGGACAAAATTTCTTGTAGCTGGTCTGGATCAAATGGCCTTGCCGCTGAGTCAGATCCCACCTCAGATTTGGGATCTTATAAACATGCAAGTGACAGACACAGCGCATATTTGATGGGTAGCATAGCTGGTGCCCCTGTCAGGGGCCTGAAATAGCCCTGATGTGAGCAAGCACCATTGGGCCCGAAAGCTAAGAAATGACTCCAACCCACAAGTATGTTGCAAGTCCCTGTGAGCACTCGAAACCCTGAATCTGTAAGTCTGCAGTGGCGAGACGGAACGTTTAGACCCAGAATGATGTCAAGATGCAACTGGGCCCTAAGTTAATCATTTCAAGCAGTGTCCTATTTCAGAGGTTCTGCTGGTTTGAGAAGGGGCCATTTCTAGGGAGGGTGCCATTTGCAGATGGAGCAAAAACATAACACAATTTGCCTTTGCCACAACTGGCAAAAGTGAACTTTCATCCAGAGGGTTCTTCTTTCCTCTGAGTAGCTTGTTTCTTCCCAGGGATAGAACTAGAGAAAAAATTCCCAAGTGAACTCCTTTCCCAGCACCTTTCCTTCTACAGTACCTCAAACTGCTCCTCCTCCAGGACTTTGATTTAATATCCATCCATGTGTAAGTCTTGTTTATTCTGGGTGCCATTATTCATGACCTCATTTAGTCTTTGCAACAGCCCTACTAGGTAGGTTTTACTATCCCAACTTTACTGATAAGGGATCTGAGGCATGGAGAGGCCAAGTGACCTGACCAAGGCCGTTCTCCAATACATTCCGTCATTAAAAATAGCACCCTAACCACCGATGGGGAGATAAACAAAATGCAATATACAGGAAGCAGACTTGGCCCAATGGATAGGGCATCCATCTACCACATGGGAGGTTCATGGTTCAAACCCCAGGCCTCCTAGACCCGTGTGGAGCTGGCCCATTCGCATTGCTGATGCCTACCATGGCTTCTTTCCACCTTAAGCCTTGCTGCTTCCTTCTCCAGGAAGTCTTCCCTGAGTCACGGGTTAGAAGCCCTTTCTTTGAGCCCATAAAACTTGGGGATCCCCCTCATAACACTTACAACATAACTGTATGTAAGTGCTTGTCAGTATGTCCCTTACCCTCTTCAGAATGGAGACTCTGCCTCTCCAGCCCATTCGTCCTTATATTCCCAGTCCCCACGAGCACTGGACACATAGGAAGGCTCAGTATTTTTTAAGCTGAATAATATTTCTTCACTAGCTGAAGAGTAGAGACATATATTAATTCTGTAGTCATTATTTTTGCAGATGTATATAACAGACTACCAGAAGTTGTTTTTAAACCCTCTTATCTAATAATGCATAACTAACTAATCTTATGTTAGCAAAACACTGTCTGAATTCAAATTTCCCACACTGGCTGTGACAAATCACTTCACCCACCCACTCTAATTTCCTCATCTGTGTAAAGGAAATAATACCTGACATTTATCAAGCTCAGTATTATTGTTAAGTACTTTCTGTGTAAAATCTCATTTAGTCCTTGAAATATCTTCATGAGATAGACACTACTGCTGCTATCCCATCTTAGAAATAAGGAAAATGAAACTCAGTGAGGTGGAGTCAATTGCCTTAGCTGAAAAGGCAGAGCCAGGTTTCAAACCCAGACCACTTGGCTCCAGATCCATCTACTCATTGGGTTATTGTAAGGGTTAAATGGAATTTTTGTTCAGTTCTTAGCTCCGTAACCAGCATAAATGCTCAATAAATATTGTAATCCACCAAAGAAATCAGAAACCCAAATACAGCTTAATAAAAGGGGAGCTCATTTTCCTTCCATGGAGATGGCAGTACATGTTTCAAAGACAAATCATGACCCAAGATGGCTGCCAGAGCTCCAGCCAAAATGTTGAAGTTCCGGGCAGGAAATAGGAGGACCGGAAAAAAGACCCAAAAGGCTGATCTTCCACATAAGTAAACTTTGTAGAGAATCTTTTTAAAAGCCCCATCTGGTGACTTCAGTTTACATCTCACTGGCCACCTCTAGCTATAAGGAGAGCTGAGACTAGAGTCTTTTAGCTAGACACATGCCACAATAAAATTGGGATTCTGTTATCGACAAAAGGAAGATTGGTATTGTCATTTCATTCGCTGGCAACAAGCAGTCTTTGCCAATGTTCCCATTCAGTTATATTAATACTCTAACCCAGAAGCCCATATGCAAAGGCTCTATATGTAGACGAAGCGCCCTGAAGTGGGGAAGAGGGATGGGTGCCCCTGAGTTAACTCCAGAGATCCTCTGGCTACCATAAAGCACAGTGTGAAAGCTGCTAACCATGGCCAGGTTATTTAGCCTCTCTGCCTTGGTTTCCCCACTAGGAAAATGAGGATAATAAGAGCACACCCCTATAAGATTGTGGTGAGGACTAAACACGACAAAACAGTGGAAAGTATTGGCCCCATAGCTGGCATTCAGGACGTAATTAGAGTTGCCTGTTATTAGTATTGTTCTTATAACCTGGAGAAAGAAAGCAAAGTCTAATATCTGGGCGTCTGACTTCTTAAAAAGTGCTCCATTGGCTTTTTAAAAGTTTTTTTTTTAATTTTAAAAAACACTTTTTTTAACCAGGTACTGAGTCCTACTTGGCTGGCAAGAGGCCGTGGGTAAATTTTGGACAACACAGAACACAGGAGCTGCCAGGCTGTACCCACCGCAGCCTTTTTCCACAGGCGCTGCCTCGCTGGCCCCAGCTCACAGTGGGAGCTGTGGTCCCTGGAGAACGGCGCGTCCTGGGCAGACAGCGCTGCGCTGCCACAGTGACTCATGCATTTCTGTGGCAGCTGAGGACCAACGAGCCGGCGCACTCAGCTGCCAAGTAGGCCTCGGCTGGTCCTGCTTTCTCCCCTAGGGCTGGGGATCCCCCAAGTGTGTTCGCTGCTCCTCAGAACCTTGGACCCACCCCAAATTCCACCCTCGTGGCTCATTCACGGTCAGTGCTCAAGCCAGGGCCTGAAATACGTACTTACCTTCCACAGTGTGAGTCTAACAGATCCCGGTTCAGACACAGAACATCATGGGCACCAAGATTCCGCAAGAAACAGATGCAGCCCCCTCCTCCAAATTGCAGCTGGTTGTAAGACCACAGGTTTGAGATCTTTAGACCTGGGTTTATATCCTGCTTCTGCCGTGTCCTGGTTGGGTGGTTCTGAGTAAGTAAAATATAACCTCTGTGGGCCTTAGTTTTCTCCTCTGGCAAACGGGGATAGTCACAGTGGTGACCCCATTTGGCAAAGTTGGGAGGAGGCAATTCATGGGAAGGACAATGCCCAGCACCAAGATGTGCCCATGACTGGGTGCCACCATGATCACCGGCTCATCGTGGAGTGCTAAGCCCCTCACAGTTTGGCCTCTCGCCACCTCTCTACCCTCATCTTTGAACATCTTCTCCCCTTCACCTGTTCCAGTCACAGAGGCCTCTTTGCTGACCCTTTGACCCTTGGACTCAAGCTCTTGCCTCAGGTGCTGTTCCTGTGCCTGAAATACTCTTCCATGCAGTTTGCTCCCTTGTGTCCTTCAGGTCTTCAATCAACTGTTGCCTTCTCAGTGATGACTTCCTGGCAACCTTATTTTTTTTTCACATATTATGTTTATATTTCACATAATATATTTATTTTAGGGCAATCATACAGATGGAGCAGAGCCTCCCCAATCAGGTTTTCTCCTGGCAGCCTGTGAAGAACTCGAAGCATTTGCTATGACTTCAGAATAACGGAAAATCAAAGAAAAAGCACTTACTTCTGGGCACAAAAGCAGTCATTTCCTCATAGAAGTTCCCGCATATTCAGGTGTACAGAAGAGACACGGCTGATTGTATTGTAAAGGGCCCTGGGTTAGATGTTAGAAGATCAGGGTCAAATCCTAGCTCAGTCACTAAACACAAAAGCACAAAAATACAGAAGTTTATTTTATTTAATATGGGAACAATCACACTCATTCTGCTGCCTAACATTCAGGCATGTAGTTCATTCATTTGTTCATGTTGGTCATTCAGTCATAACCTCTGACTTCAAGGAGTTCAGAGTCAGCTGGAAGACTCAAAGGGGCTCTTGCATCCTGAAAACAAAGTACCAACAATTTGATGCATTGCTGTTCTGTGCCTTGAATTGGCCTTGTGTTTAATGAGCACTTACTACATGTAACCATTCTGCTGAGTCTTTGCTATGTTATCTTTATGCAATAGATACTTTAATCCCCATTTTACAGGTGAAGCCATGCATCTCAGAAAGATTCAGTAACTTGTCCTCAGTCACAGAGCTAGTAATTTGAATCTATTAATAGGTCTTCTGACACCTAAGTCTTTCCTACTACACCAGAACTTTTCCTTATGGATGTTTTAAACACTCACATTTAAACGGACAATTGGGCATGACATGTCTAATAAAAGCCCAAATCAATTCACTTAACTGCCTTTTACTTTTTATACACTTACTTGTTAATGTAATCATTGCGGTGGATTTGGATTGTGTCAGCTCAGCTAAGTTGGAATTCCCAGAATTCCCTTCCCTGCATAGTTTCTGGTTAGCGTGTACCACACGAGGCATTTTGCGCAAGCTTCGGAGGTGGAAGTGGAGCCGCAGATGTTCTGTTTTGACACCTGGCAGGTCGGTACGGATGCGCTGGGGCAGCTCACACACGGGGCTGCTTTCCTGCCTGCTCACCTGGTGGGCGTGGGCAGCCTCTGGCCGCAGTTCCTGTGGCTCCTGCTTCCGCTTTTCCAAATCCAGGCCCTCGTGCCTCTTAGTGCTCTGGGAAAGGACCCCACCTTCCCCTGCGGACCACCCGGGGGGATCATCCCAGTTGGATGCTTGTAGGTGGTGAGAGACCAGGGGTATTCCAGTCTGTCCTCACGGGTCCCAACTTGTCCTCATGACCTTCAATTGGTCCTCACTTTCTTCCACTGCCCATCCCTCCTTCCTTCTTGGCAGCCACACTGCTGACTTCAGACTCCAGCACCAGGCCTCACAAAGTCTGCTTAACCAGCTCCCAATATTGCAAAAGGCCAAATTCCAGGGATAAATCCCTCCAGGGAATCATTTCTCCCATCAGACTCTGATACAAAAACTGAAACCTGATTCTCATGTCATGTGCTTTAAAATATAATAACCCAAGTAGATTTGCATTGCTCTGTTTTCAAAAAATTTGTATCAAATATCTATGAGCACATAGAGAATATCTACATGTGCTTTACATCATGGTGAAAAGCTCTGGCTGAAGTTTCAAGAAAAGCCATCCAAGCTGAACGGCAGGTCAGTCTGGAGAGGAGAGGAGATGAGACGCTGGGGGCGGAGGGAGTCCCTTTGCCTCTGACCCAGACTCCTCATTCTCCCAAATCGCTCAGTGGTTTTTCCCCAGACGTGCCCCAGAGGGCCTCGACTTGGCCGTGGCTTTGAGGGCAGGAACACCTCCGATTTGGCCGCTGGGAGACCAGCGGGCTGTCTAGTGGAAAATTCTGATGCCAGCTTGAGCCTGTGTTGCAGGCATGCGGCTAGACTGGGGGGAGGTGCCGGCCCAATAGGAAGTGATGTGTCTTGGACAATGCCAGCGGATACTACTTGATATTCATAAGCATTTCCAGACTCTCTGCACAGAAGATGAGCAACTTCATTTTTACAACCACAAATCGAACATTCCTCAGCTTGTACGTGTATGTGTACATATATGCCTTTAGCTCACCAAATTGAGCATATCTCACAAAAGAGGAAAGAAGAGTGAGTAAAGCCATGCTTGAGCTTCCTTTAATGCACAGGAGAAAATATTAATAAATAACTCTCCATTAAAACAAAGCAAGAAAAGGCATTTGAAAAATTGTTGATGAGCTTCTCTTTGTCTAAAGGGGAAAGAACTTTTCACAAAATGAAATATCTATTTTATAAAGGGAAAAATAATGACTTTGTCAGCAAACTATGGCCTGTGGCTGGCTGTTTTTTTAAATAAAGTTTTATAGGAACACAGCCAAGCTCATCCTTTCATCGTCTATGGCCGCTCTCATGCTACGACAGCGGAACTGAGACGTTGGAGCAAACATGCATGGCCCAAAAGCCTGAAATATTTATTATGTGGTCCGTACGCAAAGCAAATAACCAAACAAAACCCAAACCAAAAGACTGCCATCCCCTGGTTTATTCTATAGCCCTTATAACCAGAGGTGTTTAAATAACTCCCTATTGCGTTCAAGTTTTCAACAAAAGAATTCGGCCTCTCCAATCCTCATTAGCAGGAAGTCGAATATCTCCCCTTGAGCCTCTTGCCTCCTCACCACTTACATTGTGCGAGAACCCTGGGTTTACTTGGTCCATTAGGAGGCCAAACAGCAGAATCGGGTGAATCCGAACCAGGCACTACCGGCATTACTTTTCACTGCCACTAGGGGTCACTGCTGAACATAGGTTGTGCGCAATCCTGGCTCCCTAGATTGGGGATCCCAAGGGCCAGCATAATTCCCTAATACTATTGTATAAGGATTGCTAGCTCTTGAGGGGATTCCAGTTTCTCCTACTTGCCCTGTCGGAAGCAGCCTTCCCCAAAACTCATTTGGGTGCCTGAACTTTGGCCACCAGACCAGGTGTTGCTGCTCTCGTGATGACTTCCCACGTGGGTTTCTTGTCCTCCTCAGCCAGGGAGCACTAGCTGTGAGCACCACGGTCCACTCTGACGGGTTTCCTAACTTCAGTTGCAGAGGACCCGTGGATGGACAATTCATTCCCTCATCCTGCCCCCCGCCCCCACCCTCCCAGCAGCGAGGTCTTCCCTGCAAGAGGCCTGCTTTTGACAGGTCACAGAAGTGCCTTCACGGCCACCCTCAAGCACTGGTGTCTGCTTGTCCTCTGTTTACCTAGCCGAGGGCAATTCCTTCCTGAATAAAGAAGGCTCATTTCAAGGTGACTTGAGGCGAGGTGTGGACGTGTCCAGGGACTTTATTACAATCCCAAGGATGGGAGGACATGTCTGTCTATACCCCACAGGTTCTTCCCTGCTGTCATACGCACCTTCTAAGACGACCCCCACTGACAACCTGCCCCCCCACCCAGGAATTCAGTTTGGCATAACCCTTTCCCTGAGTAACTTGCTTCTAACCAGTGGAATCCCTCAACCTTGTGTGTGTGTGTAGGGGGGCAGGGACAGCATGTCTATGATTGGATTACAAAAGACCCTAACTTCCATCTTGCTGGCAGACTCCACCGCTGGCTGTGCCGAAGCCAGCTGGCAGCCTGGGGAAGCCGACGTGGCCAGTGGTCAGCCAGGAAGCTCTGGGTCCAACAGCCTGGGAGGCTCTGGATCCTGCCAGCAACACGTGAGTGAGCCTGGGCGAGGCTCCTTTCCCGGCGGAGCCGCAGCTGACACCTTGAATGCAGCCTTGGGAGAGGCCCCGAAACGGTGGACCCAGCGAAGCCGGGCGCACTCTCCTGGCCCACAGGAACTGCGAGATTGGCTTAACTGGGGGTTGCTTTAAGTAGTTAGGTTTGTGGTCATTTGTTATGCAGCGATAATTACCACATGTCTACAGACCACATGGGCACCAAACACGAAAAACTGTTAGGGTTTACCATTGCAGCTACCTTTTAAATGGCCAATATTTACAGTAGAGGGTGGTGTAAGTAAATAAATGTAAATAAAGGTACTTCTCAGAAAAATTAAAGGATGCCTTAAACAATCCACGATCCAGGGTTTGAAAAACCCACGGAGGATAATGAATGCCTCTTTTCCTCCTAGGTCCAGGCGGTGGTGGCTCCTGCTTTGAGGGGGAAAGATACATACCTCCGAGGTGTGGGAGGGCACCTGTCTCCCCTGCCCCCAACTCCAGTTAGCAGCAAGACCATCTGGGGACCAGCTTCTGCCCCTCAGGAGCCTGCCTCACCTATTTTGCCTGACCCAGACATATGAGAGGCTGAGCTGCTCTGAAAGGGAAATCTGAGGAGACTTTTATGAGCCTAAGTGACCCAGAAGAGCTGAAATCTGCGCCACCACAACTCATTTAGGGTATGCAAGGCAGTTTCTTGTTTATAGTCACTCAGTCAATCTTCACACACCCTTCTTCTGACAGATGTACTGATAGTCCCATTTTCCAGATTAGAAAACCACGGCAATTAGAGGGCAAGCACTAGGATTCAGACACGCTCAGAGGCTGTGCTTTTCACCAGGATGCCATATTGTTGTCCATCCTCCCAGAATCCATTTCTCCCATCTTCCTCCCTCTATGGGGAGGACCCTCAGCATGTGACCCAGGCCCGGCCAATCACTACACTCGGCAGCCCTGGCCACCTGATGGGGCCCCTGCCACACTCCGACCAAAGCTGGGCTGAATCCGAGCCAGCTCTGGGATGTTTGCAGGGAAAGGGGGTGCTCTCCTTGCGAAGCTGTAGGTTGTAAGCTGGAACTGCCGGTGGCTGTCCGGCCCCCTTGAGGGAAAAGGCGGCTCAAGGGTGAAGCTGCCACAAGAAATAAAAGTAGAGCGATGGAGAACAACTGACTTCTGAGGACACCCTTTAAGCCCCCAGACACAGCCATGCCTAAAGCTCTGCCCAGGGCTCTGCAGGCACGGGAGCTTAACTGCTGCAGCCTTACTGTGGAAGCCGGTCTGAGTTTGGTTTCTGTCACTTGCACCCTTGAGAGTCCTGAGCAGTTCAATAGCGAAAGCGGATTCTCCAGGCTGCTGAGGGGCGTTTCTGTTTCGGAGGCTCCAGGGCTGCCCAGGGCACCCCACACCAGACCGCGCCTCTCCCGCCCTGCCCGCGCCTCGCTGCCGGCCAGGATCCAGCCCTCTGTTCCAGGTCACACACAGACATACCTACTTCTAGCCTTTGCTGCTCAACCCCTAACTGGATTTTTCCCTCTTGTTTTCAGCCCAAGCTAACAAAGGTTTCCCAGGGTCTAAATCAAGAAGGTATAAGGGGAAGAAGAGATTAGAGAGAAACTCCAGTTGCTCTTCAGTCCCAGAAGGCAGCGTACAGGACCCAGACAACGCCTGAATGTTAGAGCTGGGAAGAACTGAATTTGAATTTCTCATTTTTTATTCATGAAGCAACTGCAGCTCATAGAAGTTAAGTAGCTCTGAATTGCACAGCAAGTTATCTACACATGGGTACCTTATATACCAGAAACTTTTATTAGTTAACATTTAATGTAGGAGTACTTTGTGTCAGCATGGTGCTAAATGTGTCATCTGTGTTATCTCATAAAACCGCCCCAAATCCCTTGTAAGGTCGGTAATATTACTGGCTCTAGTTTTCAGGGGCAGAAACAGACTCAGAGAGGCTGTCTGACTTGCCCAGGCTCACACAGGAGGGAAGAAATAAGACTGGAAGTAAAACCCAAGCAGTGTGATTCCAAAGCGCTCCCTCCTCACACTTGTCTACCATGGGTATGTTTCACAAAATATCACCTCCCCTGGGGGGCAAAGCAATTTCTCCAGTTTCTTCGCAAGGTCCTCCGCAATTTCTCCAACCCAAAGTAAGCGTGCCCTTATCTACACCCTGGCACCCTTTTCTAACCTGGATCCACAATTCATTTCATAGCTCCATGATTTTTCTTTATTCTCTAAGTGTACAGTTTGTTCAACACTCATTCTCCTTCTCTTTATAAGCATTTACTACGTTGAGCCCTGGTTCAGGCCTGAGGCCACAGTAGTGAACAAGACAGACAAAAATTCCTGCCCTCGTGGAGCTGACAATTCAGTGGGGAGATAGACAATCAGTAAATAATCAAGTATATAGCATCACACCAGGTATTTACAAATGCTGAAAACAGCAACAACAAAACAGGGTAGTATTTTAGGTCAACTGACCAGGGGAGGTTTCCTTGAGGCGCTGACAACTGGGCAGAGACCTGAAAGAAGAAAGGGAGCCAGGCAGACTGAGGAAAGAGCATTCCAGGCAGCAGGCAGCCAGTGCAAAGGCCCTGAGGTCAGGGACCTGGGAAAGAACCTGGGGTATTTGAGAAATAAAAGGGAGAAGTCAGGGGGTGGCAGGCAGGGCCTAGATGATGTAGGACCCTGTAGGAATTTGGATTTTATTCTCTTCATGAGGGGAAACCAAATCTTGTTAAATAACAGCTCTTTTTGGGGGGCAAGGGGTGGTGGGGGGGACAGAGCTCTACTGACACCTGAGTAGTAGGAAGGACATGGGGCTCCCAAATGGGAGCGCTTTCTCCCCAGAGGGCAGGCTCTGTTCCTGATTTCACAGGGCAAGAGAGCGGGCTTGGCGAGGCGGCAATGGGTGGTGGAAAATGTGACTCATTGTAGCCTGGCAGGAGATGCTACATTTGCCAGATCTGCTTTCTGTGTGAGCGTGGAAAACCCAGATTCCGCGCTGCGCCAGCACAGGGCCTCGGCCCTGGCTGACAGCCAAGGGGCTTCACCCAGCCCCCTCTCCAAAGCACGCGTCTCCTCCCTTCCACTCTAGTGAGCAGCCCGGTAAGCCAGGTGCACCCCCCTTTCTCAGTGCCAGAGATCCCGTGTGTCCGGATGTGAGCGTGGCTTGAAAACAACGCGTCAGGACTTCATAAACTCTGACCCTATGTCACCCCCGATGGTCCCACGGGGTCTCATAAGCAGCCCCTCCCAGGTGAGCCCCGACGAGAGAGAACCCTCCTTGTGCTTCAGGCTCCAAAATGGTCTGCTTTGCATCTGCCCGTTCTCAAGGCAATTATTGGGAACTGAATCCACAGCCCAGGAAATCTGACTTCATCAGGAAACCGGAGACCGGGAAGGGAGACACTTTTGGGCCTGGGCGCGCCACGGACACGGCGGAGGTGGTTTCTGAGCCGTGGCATCAGCGACATCCCTGCGGCCAGAGGATGCCAAAGCCGGGGTGCTTGAGGGAGACTTCCGCCTCCGTCTGCCCGCTGCTGGCCAGGCGTCTCCATTTCTGGCACCAAGAGGAGATGGATTTGGTGGTTGTGGAGAGGCATTAGCTGTGAACAGAGTCACCAGAAAGAGATCAATTTCCAATTCAATGGGTTTTTGAGTGGAGGGGGATTTAAAGTTAAAGACTTGTGAATTTATAAAATACCAAGTACTTTTAAAATGATTTGATGGGATGTTCTCTGGCACCCTACAAGAGCATAAAGCCTGGCAAACACAGGAAATGTTTCCAGACCTCTCTGAATAAACAGTATTTCAACTCTGCTTTTTAAAGACACAGGCACACTCGTGTGGCCACATGTACACGCAGTTCCTACGAAACTTTTTTTTTAAACAGAGATTGCTTTTGGCACAGGCACTGAGCTAAGACCCTGAAGCTTTAGAGTCTTATTTTCTACTTCCATTTCCTAAGACATGAAATAAATTAGCAAAGATGCAAATGCGCTTACTGGCCTGAACTTGGGGCAGCAGTGACTGAACACAGTTTAGACCTGAAGGTAATGTTGTGTAGTAGGCAAGCACCTGGGCGTAGAATCAGAGTCTTGAGTTCAAGTCCTGCCTCTGCCTCTTTCTATTTGAGTGATGCTGGGCAGGTTTCTTAACCTGTCTGCGTGTCACCTTTTTATTAATATCTTCTGGAAAACGGAGATAATATTTAACCTTTCTTGGGTGTTTCTGGAAGAACTGCATACTGTAATATGTGCACATGGATTCGGTAAGTTACAGCAGTCATGATTACAGCATATTGGTGTGCTTCTGCCTCCTCCAACCCCACGGGGCTCTGTGCTTGTTATCATCCCAGTGTCCAGGCCCCTGGAGTCTGGGCCTGAGAGGTGGTCTCTGCAGAGATGCTTCTTCAAGACCCAAGTTCAAGTTTCTCCTTAGTGGTGCGACCTGCAGCAATAGCCTCTTCAAGCCCAATTTCCCCATCTGTGGGGGGATGGGCAGGACGCCTGCTCATTAGGAAGCGTGAAGGCAAGAGCTTCATTGCCGAGGACGTGCATCAGTAATGCTAAAAGGCTAGCCGGGGTGGGGCGAGCTTCCCTTTTCCTGGTTCTCTCCCCCTTCAAAATCCTGAGTCTTCTTCCCGTTGGCTCCTCAGCCTGCTTCCTCCCTAGAGGAAGGGCTGTTTCTCACTCGTTTTACGAAGTATAATAGGCACGTGTGGCTTCTGGCTGCCTCGTGTTCCTTCTCTCTTCTTCTGGTACTGGTACCCCCCCGTTCCCCTTGGGGCACCACCCTCCCTCGGTCCTCTCAGATCCTGGGGCTCAGTGGCGTCGGCTCTGTCCCCTGGTGTCACTGAGGAGCCAGTGGCCCAGCTCCGGCCCGGCTCAGGCACACACGGCTCCAGCCACAGCTCAGGAAGGACACGCAGCAAATCAGAGCAAACAAGAGCTCTGGGGCAATTGCAGGGAGAAAGGCACGCCTCCTCTTCCCCTGGACTTGACCCTGAAGGAGTGGAGACTTGAGCCTGGATCTCCGGGGAGACCTGCCTGAGAACAGGGTCGTCTTAGCCGAGCGCAGAACCGAGGAGCAATGTGGGCGTGCGGGAGGCAGTGGCATGTTGACTGCGGCCTTATCTGGCGGTAGGGTCCCCGCAGCTATAGTTGAGATGAGGTGCTGCCCATTAGGGAGGGAATTACGAGAGGAGCCGGCACACAGACACAGGAGGGAGTGACATGAGGCCTGAGGCAGCGGCTGGGTGACAGGGCTGCAGCAAGGAAGGCCAAGGGCTACCGGGAGCAGGAGCGCAGGGAAGGAGCTGCCCCTCAATCCTGCAGAGGGAGCAGGCCCCCGCCCACCTTGACCTTGGACTTCGAACCTCCAGAGCAGTCCGAGAATATATATCTGTGGTTGTAAGTCACCTGGTCTGTGGTACTCTATTAGAGCAGCCCTAGGAACTTTATACAGAGCCACGCATTTGGACTTTCAACCGGTGTGAGCCCAGCACTTAAGCCTTTTGCTTAAATCACTGTATTGGTTTTCTAGGGTTGCTGTAACAAAGTACCACAAAGCAGGTTTAAAACAGAAATGTAGGGAGTGGATGTAGCGCAATGGTTGCGTGCCTGCCTCCCAGGTATGAGGTCCCAGGTTCAGTCCCTGGTACTTCCTAAAAAACAAAAAACAAGGGAGCAGACGTGGCTCAAGCAGTTGAGCAAACACCTCTCACATGAGAGGTCCTGGTTTCGGTTCCCAGTGCCTCCTAAAGAAGACAAATAAACAACGAGCAGACATAAGCAAACACAATGAGCAGACAATGAGAAAAAACTATGAGCAAGACAGTGAGCAAATGAGCAGACAACAAACAAAAACAAATAGGGAGCAGATATGACTCAAGCAGTTGAGTGCCTGCCTCTCGCACGGGAGGTCGCAGGTTTGGTTCCTGGTGTCACCTAAAAAAAACAGACAATGAGCAAAAAAGAAGCAACGAGTAGACAACGAGCAGACAATGAGCTTGAACAATGAGCGAACAAAGGATGAAGAGGGAAAAAACAAAAGCAAAACCAGTAATGTATTCTCTCTCGTTTGGAGGCCAGTCAAGCCATGTCCCCCTGAAGCCTCTAGCGAGGTCCCTTGCTGTCGTCCCCCCCCCCCCCCCGTCCAGCGCCTTGGGTGGTCCTCGGCTGAGGGCAGTGTCCAGTCTACCTTCCTCTTCTCTCTGGGTCTATGTCTGTGCCCAGGTTTCCCTCTTTTTATTAGGACACCAATCGTTGGATTTAGGGCCCACCCTAATCCAGTGTGATCTTATCTTGACTTGATTAAATCCACACAGACAGATGAAACTGATAAGGTACCCAAGCTTAGGCCCTGGGGGACAGCTCAGCCGGGGGGAGCAGTCACTTGAATTAGGTTTCCTGTCTCCAAAGCGTCCTGACAAATTTAAATGTTACTGGAGTCAGGCCTGCACTTCCCCAGGTAAGATGCTAAACTTTCTGCAGAATTTACTTGGTACAATCACCTTGGCCGTAAGGAATGGGTCCATTCTCCCTTCAAAAAAAACCTAGATGTCTCTTCTTTTTCCACTGCCACTGATCACGTGACCTTGGCCAGGGCCTCAGTGTCGTCCCCCCTCCCCCCGCACACTGTGGGGAGCAGAATCTTTAAAAAATACGTCAGTCAGCCAAAGTCACTTTCCTCCTCAGACTATGAAAATGAAACTCCAACTCCTCCGGTTGGCTCTACCCCAGCCTCCCCCGCTGCTAAGCCGCACAGGCCTTCCAGCTCCTCAAACAGCCTCGGGGCCTTCACAGGGCGCGTGCTCAGCCTGGGTGCTCTCTTCCTCTTTTCTCTGCCTGGCTGATGCCCAGTCACCTTGGAAAGCACAGAGTCCATACCACTTCCTTGGAGAGCCTATTCTGGTTACCACGGCTGCGTAACAAATTGCCCCCACTGCTAGTGGCATGAAACAGTTATGCCCACAGATGGGGGCTGGGGGTGGCCAGGGCACAATGGGTCGAGGAGCGACTCTGAGAGAAGAGGATGCTTCTGCCTCGTCCTCATGGGGGGCTGCCTGCCCCTGGCCGTGACGGCTGGGCCTCCCCTGGACGACCTGAAGCCTGGCCCAGGCACCTGGCACTGGAGCCGGCTCTCGGCTGGGGGCCTCCGCCCCCCACTGGAGCTCTTTTGGGCTTCCTGTGGCTAAGGCGGCCGGATTCAGAGGGTGTGACCCGGGAGAGCCAGCCAACCGGCGGAAGTCCGGTCACTTCCTCGGACATCACGCAGCGTCACCCTCAGCACATTTTCTTCGTTAGAAGCGAGTCTCTAAAACTGGGCCACATTTGACGCCTTTAAGGGGAGGGGGCACAGGCCCCGCAATGGGAGGAGCGTCAGTGTCCCCCTGTGAGGAGAGCCTGTGGATGGGAGGTGGCGGTGAGGCCGTCTGTGGACACATAACCTGCCACCTAAGCCTTAGCCGCCCGACGAGGGCCGATCCCGTCGCCCCAGGGGACCCTCGACTGTTCTGGTTCCTTCAGCGCTCTCAGTACCTCTACTACACGCTCACTTAGGTTTCGGAGCCCTGAGTTTCTTTTCTTTTCTTTTCTTTTGCTTCCCCATGATAGCACATGCACACCTGAGATGCTCAGGGGCTACCTGTGGAGGAAAAGAAGGAACTTTTCCAACTTAATACAAGGCAGAAACTACCCTGTCCCCAGCGCCAACTGGAAGTCCAATCGCGCGACGGAGATTGCTGATCTCCCCTGCCCCAGCTGCCCGTTCCCTCCTGGCCTCTCTCAGGAGCAGAGCCCCTGGCTCTGAACTCAGGCGGCTCAGCCGAGGACGCACTGCCCAGGCCCCTGGGGGCCCCGGGCCCACTGACGGGGTTCAGGGCAGTGGGAGGCAAACAGCAGTAACATCTGCACCATCCTCGCCTTGCACTAAAAGAGGGGGTGCGCCCCCTCCTGACGTCGCCCCAGGCCCGTCGGCAGGAAGGTGGACGTGCTGGTGAGAATTTTGGCAGACAAGGATGACCCCCTGTGGAGGGGCACAGTGTCCGAAATGGCCTCTGAGGACCCCGGACCCTGACTGGGGCCTGGACCTGGAGATCTGCTTCCGATGAAGAGAATATGGCAAAAGAGAGGCTGTCGCCCCGAGAGGGGGTTCCAAAGCCTGCCTTTCTTTTCGCTAGCGCTCTCTCTTGCATGCTGCCCGCCCCCTCCCGTCCATCTGTCCTGTCCCTTCTTGGCTTGCTCACCTCGATGAAGCCAGCTGCCCTGTTGGAGAGCCTGAAGGGCTGAGCAGGTGCAGGCAGAGCCCAGAGCAGCTGCGTGCTGCCAGCTGCACCGAGAGCACTTGGGACCATCGAGCCTCTTGGGACCAGTTGAGCCTTGAGAGTCGGCACCGGCACGGTGGTGGCAGCTGGTGGCAGACGTTGGAGCAGAGGCCCCAGCTAAGCCAGGCCTGCGTTCCTGACCCACAGAAACGGAGGGAAGCAGGGCTGCCTTCAGTCCCTCCGTTTTGCAGTCGTTTGCTCTGTAGCCAGGGGTAGGAAAGAAGGCAGCCGGTGCCCCCAGCGCGGCCCAGCGCGCCCCTCGAGGACTTACGCTAGAGAAGAGGATGCCTCTGCCTTGTTGGCACCACGCTGATCTGGGATTTCTCTCTCCTCTCAGCCCTCTGCTCTGGGTGAAGGACCGGAGCCGCCGTTCCTGGGCAGGCCCTGGCGAGTCTCACCACAGAGCCCCCTGCGTGACAGATGAAACAGCCATCCAGAGAGGGGCCGTGAGAAGCTCGAGGCAGCGGGTGGGCCTGGGTCCGACGCCTGTGTGTGTTACAGAGCTGCCTTCACCAAGCAGCATCCCACCAGCCAGCCAGATATCCGAGGAGAGCAGGCCTCTCCGTGAGCTCCAGGGGCAGCCGGGTCACCGCCCAGCACTTACAGGTCCGCAGAATTTCACGGAGTATTTTACGTCAGCCACGAAGGACAGGTAAGCTCAGGGAATAGCACCCCCCTCTCTCTTCTGCCCTAGAGGTTCCGCAATCTTAAATGTTGCTTGTCATATCCCTATTGGCCTTTATATTGATGGAATACCTGCACATATCCTTAAACAGCATACACCGTAGTTTTTTGTGTTTAAAACTTCATTCAAATAGTATACTATACTGTTCTCGTTCTTAAGTACGGATTTTAAGTTTGTTATGTTAGTAAATGTAGCTGGAGTTGGTTTTTGCTGCCAATGGGTCACAAGGCATTTCCCATTCTCCCACCAATGGACACTGACGGTGTCCAGCCTTGAACATGGCTCTGTACCTGGGAGTGAGAGTGGTCCCAGGGCCCACGGCTGGCGGTGGTATATCAGAGAACATGTATGCATGTAAGTTGTCCTCACCAGGGCTGTATTGACCATAGAAATTTTAAATTAGGGACAGTATCACTAACTCCCATCCAAGGGTCAAAGTGCCAAATGATAAAGTCTGCACAGCATTTGAACTATTAGTGCTACTACTTTAAAATGGGAAGACATCACACAAAATCCAGATAGTTTTTTGTGAAAAATGGAAAAGTTTGCCAATCGGATGACCCGGATGGCTGCAGAGACCACCCCCTGCCCCGAGGCAGGTGGGACGGGGAGCACTATCCCTGCTTCTCCTGCCCTCCTGCCCCCCTTTGCCGACCCAGCTGGGATGGGAGCTGCAGGGCTCAGCCCTTCCGGGGATAACCTCACTCGGCGCCTCAAAAATAGCACAGGGGGGCTTTGACTACTTGGCTTCCAGCTTTTTGAGTGGTCAGAAGTTATCAGTCATCTCTCCACCTCCAGGGCCAGACCAAGCTCCTGGGCACAGCAGGGGCTGAGTGGAAGCTTGTTGTACGGAGGGGACCTCAGGTTTCTGGGAGGAACGCGGGCAGCGACCCTTAGCCCGCCTGCCTGCCGGAGGCACTTAGTGAGGACTAGTTAGTACTTGAAGAATAAGGTAAAGACAATGCCTCTGCTGATGCTGGGGATTTATTCCTTCACTAAGGTTTACCGGGTCCTAGTGGGAGCAGTGGACACAGTGGTGGGTGCGGCAGGCCTTGTTCTGAGCAAGTCCCATTCTTGGCTTCTCCCCTAGAGAGACATTTACATGCTGAGGACACTCCTCAGCAGGGCTGTGAAAGTGACAGCCTCGACCCAGGCTCGGTCCACAGGAGAGGACAATTGCTACGCAGCAGCTAAGAAGAGTGAGACGTACTTATCTCATAAGACGGAACGATCTAGAAGACACTGGATGATAAAAACAAGTTGCAGACAATACATACAGTATAAGTTATGTCAAAAAAATCACAAAAACAGTGAATATGTTCCTTGGGTATGTAAATACATAGAAAAAGGTATGGAAGAATGGTTGCCAAAATGACATTAGATGTAACCCCTGGATTGGGGGTGGAGGGTGGGGGAAGAGGCTGGGAATAAAGTAATTGTTAGGGAGAATTTTTCTTTGTCTTCTTTATCTATAAGGTTTAACCTCCCCCCCCCCCCCCCACAGAGAATAGATCCATGTCTTAGATAATTAAAAGTGATTATAAGATAACCAAAAACATAAAGTAGACCCTGTGACAGAAAGAATTATTCAACAAAATTATTCTCCCCTTCCCTTTGGGGCAGAGTGTCTTTCCCTGCCCACTGCCTTTGGATGTGGCCCTGGACTTGCTCTGGGCAATGGAGTGGCAGATGTGACATGAGCAGAGGCCCTAAGTGTGCCTCTTGGCTCGCCTGGGTTGCAGGGCTCCAGTGATCTGCCCCGAGTAGCGTCCCCCAGGTGGTTGCCGGCCCCTGGAGGACCAGCCCAGCTGAGCTCAGCTGAGCCACAGCCCGCCTGGGGACGGGTGAGCAAGAAAATAGATGCTTGTGGTTGTAAGCCACTGAGCTGCTGCAATTGTTACACAGCAGGAACTAGCACAAACAGTCCCTGCTGTCATAGAGCTTACACTCTATGAGGGGTTCAGACAGCAAAGGCAACAGTTATGCCCCAACCATTCAACCTCCTTTGTCCTGGGAGGAGGAGTTAGCATCAGCAAATACAG
Source organism: Dasypus novemcinctus (assembly GCF_030445035.2). Lineage (NCBI taxonomy): Eukaryota > Metazoa > Chordata > Mammalia > Cingulata > Dasypodidae > Dasypus > Dasypus novemcinctus. Next base: position 55,137,999 of record NC_080696.1, on the reverse strand, counting down.
ATTCTTCTCCTTTTTAAAATGGCAACTCTGACACCAGCAGGCTTGCCCCAAGCCACGGGACTGTCCTTTCAGCAGACAACAAAGCAGCCACCCCCAGGTGTCCTTGTAATCCCCTCCTGTCCGGGGCGGGCTGGACTGGCGGCTCCTGTTCTAATGACCAGAAATGGCAACAGGGACAGGACGTCACTCTGGAAATGAGCTTCCGAAAGCCCGGCTTCCATCCTGCCGGCACTTCTTGCTCGCTCGCCCTCCCCACTCCCGCTCCCTTTCACCTGATCACTCTGGTAAAGCCAGCCGCCCTGCTGTGCGCTGACCACGTGGGAAGGACCTACCTATGGGTCCTCAGTCCAGCAGCCAGTGAGGAACTTAGTTCTGCCAACAGCATGTGGGCATGCTTGGCAGGTGCGTGTGCCCACGAGTGCACCCTTGCCCGTAGTTTACCCACAGCCTCGTGAGAACACTGAGCCAGAAGCACATGGCTGAGCTGCTCCCTGATTCTGGCCCCAGAAACCGGGAGATAATACATGTGCATTGTTTTCAGCTGCTACGTGTCAGGGTAACTTGTTAGGCCATGAGCGAGCACTCACCCGCCTCCCGTGTCCTAATCCTCTGCTCTTCCCAGAGTCCTAAAGAGGAGCTGTAGGAAGGGTTCAGATATCAGAACTGGACTAGGAAATGGTTTTCAGTTCTTAGGCCGAAGCGAGCTCTGTGGGTTCTTGCAAGGAGAAAAGAATTAAGGTAGCAGCCGGCAAGAGCACCAGAAATAAATTTTATTTGCTGCTCCAATGGAAATAGATTTTATTTCCTAGTGTAGCAGTTGGATATGGTTATGAATTCCAAAAATAGATATTGGATTATGCTTGTAATCTGATCTGTACCTGGGCATGATTGAGTTATGATTAGGGCGTTGCATCTCTACCCCTTGGTGGGTGGTGACTCACAGATAAAAGGCATGGCAAAGAGCAGAGATGAGGGTTTTCTGATGTTGGAGTTTGATGCTGAAGAATTAAGCTGGAGGCTCAGGAAGTCAGCACCGAGAGGAAGGAGAAGCCAGCCCCAGGAAGGAAGGAAACTTGAACCCAGAGAAAAGCAAGCCCCAGGAACGTAGGAACCCAGGAAGCCTGGCCCTGGCAGATGTCGGCAGCCATCTTGCTCCAAACAGACTTTGGTGAGGGAAGGAACTTATGCTTTCTGGCCTGGTATCTGTAAGCTCCTACCCCAATGAAATACCCTTATAAAAACCAACCCGTTTCTGGTATTTTGCATCAGCGCCCCTTTGGCTGACTCATACACCGAGTCTGCGTTTGTGTCTTTTTTAAGAACAGGGAAGAACATACACATCCTCGTGGGAACAGCAAGGTGCCCAGCCTAACTCTGTCCAGGTGGGGTAGCGGCTAAGAACTCTCACGCATCACCCAGAGCTGAGAGCCACCTGCTGGGGCGTGAAGCCCGTGGTCACCAGCAGGCGGTAGAGCCCCCAGCTCAGCTCCACCCAGGCATGGGCACCCGACGGGTGTACAGGCCCCCACGACTGACAGCGTGAGCAGTGGTGCCCTCAACACTGACCCGGTGCCCCCGTGGGTATGACGCGTGTGCCAGGGCTGGCTGCAGGGATCGGGGACTGAATCCTCCCAGCCCACACTAATCCGCATAGGCCTCGGGAGGGCAGCATGAGGGACCCCAGGCCATGGACATGGGAGCAAGGCTCAGAGACGTTTGGCAGCCTGCTCAAGGTCACACAGTTAGAGTGTCTAACCTGGGATTGCTTTTCTAATAAAAAAGTGGGAACCCAAAGAAATCAGGAGAAAAAAATTAGTCTTTCTGGAAGTTCTTGGAAAGTCCACACTAGTGCCAAAGCGTAACTTTTCACAAGAAGAACTTACAGAGGAGGTTACCAAGGAAGCTTGGTGAGGGGAGGAGCTGGCGGGTAATGAGCTATCGGATCCTGCTGTGGCCTTGGGGCACATACTTTTTCCCTTTCTCAACTTGTTTACAGCAATTGCATTGAGCATTGCATCTTACACATAGCTGCCAGGGTGCTCTATCTGTGCTAAGTAAGAATACTTTAACATATAAATAAATCACTAGCATCAGAACAAACATAGTTTGGGATGGAAGTATGGGCAGACAGAAGTCATTGAAAGACTTCTGGGTCTGGTTGCACAAGCTGCACACTGCACATTTCCAGGAGGTATCATTCTTTCAATCCAGGGCCAAACATTTTCAGTAAAGGTACAGATAGTAAATACTCCACGTGTACATGCCATAGGGTCTGTCACAACTATTCAACTCTGCAGTACCACAAGAGCAGCCATAGATAATATGGAAATGAATTCGTGTGACAGCATTCCAATAAAACCTTATTTACTAAAACAGGCAGTGGTAAGATTTGGCTAGCTAGGTGTAGTTTTCTGATGCCGATATGGGGTGTTGCCAGTTAAGAGGAACCTCTTTCCCTAAAGTAGGGGTGGCCTTAGCTCTCTCTAACGCTTCTGGGAACTGGAAAGATGCCAGGATGTTTTGTTATCTCTGCTTGAAACCTGGGACCTGAGTCTCTATAATTCAGCTACTTGGTGCCTTTTATGGAGTCAGGAGGTGGCAAAAGATGGGAAATGTGGGAGAGAGGTAAGAGGGCAATTTAGTCTGCGCCATTTATTCATAAAATCCTCCAGTTTAGATTTGACTATCTGTAAATGAATTTGGAAGTATGATCACTGTTTTACTTTATTAAACATAAGCACTTAAAATCTTGCACAATTTTTATATCCTATTATGGCCTTTCGAAAAAAAATTAAATATGGAGGGAATATGGCCTTTCTCAACCTGATTAAGAGTCCTGATTAAAAGTGTCAAGGTCAAGATGTTTGTATAACTAAACGAAAGTTGATTTATGCAAAATTTAACCTCATCACAAGTCAGTGAGGAGCTTTTATGACACACATCCTCAAATCAATTCTACCCTAACCTCCTTCCAAAAGTCTATGAAAGAATAAACATGACATAAAATTATAACTCACAGTTCTCCCACCTTCTGTTTTTTATTTTTATTTTTTAAAATTTCATTTCTCTCCCCTTCCCCGCACCTCCCGCCCCCCAGTTGTCTGCTCTCTGTGTCCATTTGCTGTGTGTTCTGTGTCTGCTTGTATTCTTGTCAGTGGCACCAGGAATCTGTATGTCTTTTGGTTGCATCATCTTACTGCGTCAGCTCTCCGTGTGTGTGGCACCACTCCTGGGCAGGCTGCACTTTTTTCGCGCTGGGTGGCTCTCCTTACAGGGCACACTCCTTGTGTGTGGGGCTCCACTCCACGGGGGACACCCCTGTGTGGCATGTCACTCCTTGCGCACATCAGTACTACATGTGGACCAGCTCATCTCAAGGGTCAGGAGGCCCTGGGTTTGAACCCTGGACATCCCATGTGGTAGGTGGATGCTCTATTCCTTGAGCCAAATCTGCTCCCCTCTCCCACCTTCTTTGGATCCCAGACTTCTTTGTGTATCTGATGGAACTATGGGTGATTGTTCAGAAAACCGTGCAGAAGTACCCATTCTTTGTATCCAATTCAGGGATTGTCCAAATCCATTCATGGATTTTCTAAGTCCCCAGGTCAAGAAATCTTGGTCAAGGATTTTTTAAAAAATTTATTAAAGTATATCACTCATACATAAACATACATAAACACTAAGTGTATAGTAATATTTGTGAACTTACAAATCAAACATATATAGCATCATACAGGACTCTCAGAACTCACTCTACCACCCATACTTTGCATTGTTGTTAAACATTTTTAACTAATGATTAAAGAGCATTGTCAAAATATTATTACTAAACAAAGTATTTTCCCCCAACCCACCCTATTATTATTATCTTTATATCATTTATATATGAACATACATAAACAATAAGAGTATAGTGAAAGTTGTGAACTTACAAAGCAAACATGCATAAACTTATACAGGGGTCCCATACATCAACCCTCCACCAACACCTTGCATTGTCGTGAGACATTTCCTACAGATTATGGAAGAATATTGTCAAAATCTTACTACTAATTATAGCCATTATCTTACATTTGGTGTATTTTCCCCCCAACCCACCCTATTATTGCTTTTTAAAAAATTTTTTTAATTTATTTTTTCTGTCTTTATTTTTTTTTTAATGTTACATTCAAAAAATATAAGAGGACCCTATATACCACCCCCCTCCCCCACGCCACTCCTCCCACATCAACAACCTCTTTCACCATTGTGGCACATTCATTGCACTTGGTGAATACATTTTGGAGCACTGCTGCACCACATGGACAATGGTTTACATTGTAGTTTACACTCTCCCCCAGTCCACCCAGTGGGCCATGGCAGGACATACAATGTCCAGCATCTGTCCCTGCAGTACTACCCAGGACAACGCCAAGTCCTGAAAATGCCCTCACGTCGTATATCTTCTTCCCTCTCCCTACCCTTAGCAGCTACCTTGGCCACTTTCTCCACATCAATGTTACAATTTCTTCCATTACTAATCACAATAGTTCCACAGTAGAATATCAGTAAGTTCACTCTAATCCATACTCTATTCCTCCGTCCTGTGGACCCTAGGATGGTCATGTCCACTCCACCTCGTATCAAGAGAGGGCTTATGCTGAGTTTCAAGCTCTATCACATTCCCCAATGGAACAGCAACAATCCCCCAAGTGCAATGGCAAAGACCAATAAAGAAGGATGGTCCAACAATGAGCCCTTGATACTGATGACTATGCTTATGAGCCTGTGCGCCTGAAATATGAACTAGGCCTAGAGCTGCAGGGTGCGTAAGAGTTACCTCCTGAGAGCCTCCATGTTGCTCAAATGTGGCCACTCTTTAAGCCAAACTCAGCATATAAACGCATTACCTTCCCCCCAGTGTGGGACTTGACTCCTGGGAATGAGCCTCCCTGGTGCTGAGGGATTACTATCAAGCACCAGCTGATGATGTAACTAGAACAAGATCTTGAATAAAAGGTTCAACTCAGACCAGCAGAACATCTCAGCCTATGTGTAATATCAGGTATTAAAAACTGCTTTTTGACCTTGAATAGAAAGGGGAAATGGAAAGGACAAATGAGTTTATATGGCTATGAGTCTCCAAAAAAAGGTTGGGAGGTCATCAGAGGAGTCATGCTAATGCACTCCTCAGCAGGGTCCCAGAGACAGCCAAAATAGATATAACCCCAGGTATGGTTCTCCTGAGGGTTACAGAGACCCACAGGTTCTATGGTCATGGCAGATGACTCTGGAGTTCAGTGCCATGTCAGTTGGCCCTACTTTGGAGTTTGTTTTCCTGAGTGTGATAGAGCTGGACTCAGATGTGACCTTTCTACACATGCCTCTTCTGTCACTTTTACTGAACCTGTGGTTGGTGCTGGGGTTGGTGTATACTCAGGAGACCTGAATCTTAGTACTGTCCATGTGACAGCCAGGACCGAGTCTCAGCAGAATTGCAATTCCTACCCTCTGGTTTATTGGACTTACCCCAGCCAGTTAACAGGGAAGTGAAGAAGGTCAACCACCACACCAAGGGCCAAGAGTGCCTACAACTGCAAGCAGGAGAATTGCATCCATCATCCATATGAAATCTATTATTGTTCTTTAAATATATTTTTTTATGACAGAAGTTATAAACTTATAAAACAATCATGCACATGTGCAGAATTCCCAAACAACATCCATCTATCAACACACTACACTGTGGTGGAACATTTGCTATAGATAAGATGATATCATCTGATTGTTACCACATCCATACTGCACATTTGGCACATATTCTCCATAATGCCCCATTATCAACACAGAACATCTTTTGCATAGATGCAAGCATATTATATTATTACTGCTAACCACAGTCCATAGGTCACTCCAGTTGTATTTTTTCCATGCTTCTCCACATTTCCACCACCCTGCAGTAGTGACGTACATTTGCTCTAGCTCTCAAAGGGCACTCTTGCAACTGTACCATCAACCACAATTCTCATTCACCTCTGGGTTTACTGTGCTATTCAATCCCTAGATTATTCTCTAATATTCTGTCAATTGGCATTTACCTCCTAGACTACCATTTTCAGCCACATCCCATTTATAAACTAGCTGTTACTCACCATTTGTTACCATCCACTCTATACATTTCCACACTTACACATTAAAGCTAATTAAAACTTCTACATACATTAAACATCAGTAGTCCATCTCAGTCCTCCTCTCATCTCCTTTAAGAATCCACCACTGACCACCAGGTCTTGAAGATATTTTCCTACAGTTTCTTCCAGAATCTTTATGGTTCTTGCTTTTATTTTTAGGTTTTTGATTCATTTTTAGTTAATTTTTGGATAAGGTGTGAGATAAGAGTCCTCTTTCCTTCTTTTGGCTGTAATATCCAGTTCTTTCAGCACCATTTGTTGAATGGACTGTTCTGCCTGAGTTGTGTGACAGGCTAGTCAAAATCACTTGACCGTACATGTGAGGACCTGTTTCTGAATCATCAGTTTGGCTCCATTGGTCTATGTGTCTATCTTTATACCAGTACCATGCAGTTTTTACCACTATAGCTAGGTAATATAATTTAAAGTCTGGAGATAAGGGTTTGCTTTTTTCTTTTTAAGATGTTTCTAGCTATTCAGGACCCCTTGCCCTTTCAAATAAATTTGATAATCGTGTTTTCAATTAAAAAAAAATGCCAGTGGAATTTTTATCAGGATTGCACTGAATCTGTATATCAATTCAAATAGAATTAATGTCTTTGTGTGTGTGTGTTTGAAATGTTTTAATTAGAGAAGTTGTAGGTTTAGAGAACAATCATGCATAAAATACAGGATTTCCATATACTGCTTCACCACCAACACCTTGCAATGGTATGGAACATTGATGATAGCACTTTTTTGAAACTGTATTTTTAAAAATCAGTAGTTATCTTTGTTACAATTGATTAAAGATTATTAAACTAGTACTATTAACTAGTGTCCATAGTTTGTATTAGCTATATTTCCCTATACACCATTGACATCTTGTATTAGTGTTGTACATTGGTTATAATTCATGAAAGAACATTCTTATACTTGTACCATTAACTACAGTCCATTGTCTACAATAGAATTCACAGTTTTGTAAATTCCTAGGTTTTAACTTTTTTTCTATATCACTTTTTAAAAATTAATTTATTGAAGTATATCACTCATACATAAACATACATAACAGTAAGTGTGTAATAATAGCTGTGAGCTTACAAAACAAACATATATAGCATCATACAGGAATCTCATAACTCATCCTACCAACAATAACTTGCATTATTGTTAAACCTTTTAAACTAATGATTAAATAGCATTGCCAAAATATTACTACTAACCAAAGTATTTTTCCCCCAACAAACCTATTATCTTCATATCATTTATATATGAACATACATGAACAATAAATGTATAATAAAAGTTGTGAACTTACAAAGCAAACATGCATAACATCATACAGGGGTCACATACATCAACCCTCCACCAACACCCAGCATTGTCGTGAGACATTTGTTACAAATTATGAAAGAATATTGTCAAAATCTTACTACTAATCATAATCCTTATTATACATTTGGTGTATTTTTCCCCCCAACCTACTTGATTTTTAAATATTTTTTTATGATAGAAATTGTAAACTTACAAAACAATCATGCACATGTGCAGAATTCCCAAACAATACCCCTCTGTGAACCCAGCACCAGGTGGTGGAACATTTACTACAGATAAGATAATATCATCTGATTGTTACCATGTCCATAGTGTACATTTGACTCACATTTTCCATACTGTCTCATTATCAACACAGTACATCTTTCGCATAGATGCAAGCATATTATATTATTACAGTCCATAGGTCACTTCAGTTGTATTTTTCCTTTGCTTCTCCACATTCCCACCACCCTGCAGTAGTGATGCACATTTGCTCTAGCTCACAAAGGGTGCTCTTGCATTTATACCATCAACCACAATTCTCATCCACCTTTTGGTTTACTGTGCTATTCAGTCCCTAGATTATTCTCTAGCTTTCTGTTAATTGGCATTTATATACCTAGACTACCATTTTCAACCACATCCCATTTATAAACTAGCTGTTACTCACTATGTGTAACATCCATTCTATACATTTCCACACTTTTACAGTAAAGCTAATTAAAATTTCTACATACATTGAACATCAGCAGTCCATCTCAGTCCTCCTCTTATCTCCTTTAAGAATCTACCACCTACCACCAAGTCTTAAAGATATTTTCCTACAATTTCTTCCAGTACCTTTATGGTTCTTGCTTTTATTCTTAGGGTTTTGATTCATTTTTAGTTAATTTTTGGATAAGGTGTGAGATAAGAGTCCTCTTTCCTTCTTTTGGCTATAATATCCAGTTCTTTCAGCACTATTTGTTGAATGGACTGTCCTGCCTGAACTTTTTGACAGGCTAGTCAAAATCACTTGACCATGCATGTGAGGGCCTGTTTCTGAATCATCAATTTGGTTCTATTGGTCTATGTGTCTGTCTTTATACCAGTACCATGCAGTTTTTACCACTATAGCTAGGTGATATAATTTAAAGTCTGGAGATAAGGGTTCGTTTTTTGTTTTAATGAAATTTCTGGCTGTTCTGGACCCCTTGCCCTTCCAAATAAATTTGATGATTATGTTTTCAATATTTCTTTTAATGCATTTGGTATTTTTATTGGGATTGCATTGAATCTTTATATCAATTTGAGTAGAATTGACATCTTAATGATATTTAGTCTTCCAATCCAAGAGCATGGAATGTTTTTCTAGTTATTTAGGTCTTTTTTATTTCTTTTAACTTTGAGTTGCAGTTTTCTCAATACAAGTGCTTTAAGTCGTTAGTTAAATTTATTCCTATTTGCATTGTATCAGTCATATTTTATTTTCTCCACTTTTTAAAATACTTTTGGTTACTTTTATTGATGTAATCCTCATTTCAAGACTCTCTTCCAGGCCTCTCCTGTCTTTTCTTTTCAGGCTCTAGTACACCCTTTAGCATTTCCTGAAAACCTGGTATCTTAGTCAGAAATTCTCTCAGTTTCTGTTTATCTGTGAATATTCTAATTTTGCCCTCATTTTTGAAAGTCAATCTTGCTGGATATAAGATTCTTGGCTGGAAGTTTTTCTCTTGTAGTATCTTAAATAGATCAGACCACTGTCTTCTTGTCTCCATGGTTTCTTGTGAGAAATCAGTACTTAATTTTATTGGGTATCCCATATATGTTATGCATTGCTTTTCTCTTGTTCTCAGAATTCTCTTTGTCTTTGGCATTTGATATTCTGATTAGTGTGTCTCGGAGTTGGTCTATTTAGATTTTTTCTGATGGGAGTATGTTGTGCTTCTTGGACATGGATATCTATGTCCTTCAATGGGGTTGGGAAATTTTCTACCATTATTTCTTTAAATATTCCGTCTTTCCCTTTTCCCTTCTCTTCTCCTTCTGGGATACCCATGACATGTATATTTGTAAGTCTTTTGCTATCATTTAGTTTCCTGAGACCTTATTCAATTTTTTTTCATTATTTTCTTCATCTGTTCTTTTGTATGTTCACTTTCCGAGGCCATTTCTTCAAGCTCATCAATCCTTTCTTCTGCCTCCTCAAATCTGCTATTATATGATTCCAATGTTTTTTTAAATTTCATTTACTGTGCCTTTCATTCCCATAAGATCTGTTATTTTTTCTATGTATGCTTTCAAATTCTTCTTTGTGCTCATCCAATGTCATCTTATATCCTTAATCTCTTTAGCCATCTCTTTGAATTTATTAAGGATCTTTGTTTGAACATCTATGATTCGTTGTTTCAACTTCTTTATGGCATCTGGAGGCTTATCTTATTCCTTTAACAGGGCCATAACTTCTTGTTTCTTGGTATGGATTGTATTTTTTGTTGGTATCTTGGCATCTGGTTTACTAGAGTATTTATTCTGGGTGTAGTTTTTCTCTTTAGTTTAGGGCTTCCTTCCCTTTCTTCCTTGCTGGTTGTGCAGTAGGAGCCAAGGATGTAGTTGGTGCTATAAGCTGTGGGAGTTCAAGCTGCCCTCATTGCCCCAGGGACCAATGAAGCTTCTTCCAACTTTCTCCTTTGCCAGAGGTAGGACAGAGTCACAGATGTGTGGAATAATCCAAGTCATGCAGACCTAGACTATAGTTGCCCAGAGAGACTGATGAGGCTTCATACCCCTTTCTCCCCTGCCTGGGACAGGGATGGAGCTTCAGGGGTGGGCAGCAATCTATGAAGTGTAGGTCCAAGATGAACACAATTGCCCCGGTAGGCTTCCAATTATTCAATATGCCAGCCAAAGGTACCTGTAGTTACCTGGATAGGCTGGTGCAGGGACTGCCAGCCTCCTCCCTACTAGAGCTGAAGCCTAGGCTAGGGCTGCAGGCCAATCTGGGTGAAAGAAACTGGTTCCTACCCTTACTGTGATTTTCTGTCCTGGCTTCCCCTCAGGTTGGGAGCAGCATCAAAATGGTGGCCACCGGCCTCTTTCCGATTTGGACAAATACACACCCTAGTGTTCCTAGGGTTATACCTTAGGGTATATTTTAGGTTATACCAGCTGAGTCTACCAATCAGCAGCCAAAATCAGTGGCCAACTGTCTCCTCCTCCCCTGTTTTTGGGAAATGGAGCTTCCAATTCAGTCACAAAATAGCTTCAGGGGTGCCTTGTGCTGCCAAAGTAGGATAATCACTGACCTCCATGACTTGGCTAGAAATTTCCCAGAGAAACTGGTGGAGGTCCCCCCAGCTTCCTCCCTGCCAGAGGTGGGATTGGGGCCTAGGCTAGAGCTGCAATCTGACCTGGACAGAAAGAAACCGGTCCTCACCAGCACTGGGATCTTCAGTCTGCCCCACTTCCCCACGTGCCAGGCGTGGAGCTAAGATGGTGGCTCCTGGCCTCTTTCTGACTTGGACAGGCTCAAACTTCAGCTGTTCTCAGGATTAAACTTTAGCCAGATAAATTTACTCATCAATAGCTGAATTTGGTGCCCAACCATCTCCTCCTCCCCCATTTTTGGGAAGTGGAGCTTTCAATTCCAGCCGCAGAGTAGCTCCCGAGGCGGCTCATGCCTCCAGTGGAGGATGGGCACCGGTCTTCGTGGTGTGGAGCACTCTACTTATGAGTCTTCTCTGCAGATGGGCAGCCTCCTCCTGCCATTCATTCAAGGATGTGACAGGATGCTCTTCTGGCCTCCTCGAGCCCTCAAACAGGTGCTTCAGCTAGCTCCAGAGAGCTCTGGGTGTTTACTAACTGCCCTGTAGCAGGAGCTGACTCTAGGAGCTCCTTATTCCACCACCATCTTGCTGTTTCTCTCCCAAGGATCTTTTTTAAATAAGCAACTTTTTAAAAATCATTAAGTATAATTCATGATCCATGAGATTATTTCCCAGGAGTAATATTTGGGGATATATGCTATAGTCCCCAAATCTACTGGCTGGAGGCACAGGCCCCTGTGAGATGGACAATGGGTTTGCTTCCTGTCCATGTGATAGTAGATAAGTGACCCCATCACTAAGATGGGACATGACAGTAACCTCACAGGGTTGTCATGAGGATTAGTCGAGCTAATATTTGTAAGGTGCATAGAAGGGTACTTGGCATACAGTAAGTGTCCAATAAGTGTTAGCCCTTAATGTCTTTCTTTGGGCCTCTGAGAGGGGAGGGATCAAGCCCTCAGCCCTCTAGTGGCTCCTCACCTGGCTCCCAGTCCGAGGACACTGGGCTTTCCTCCTGCGGCCACCAGAGGGAGCACTTGCCTTTCCTAACCCAGAGGTCCTGACAGAGCCTTCCACTTAGGACCTAAGGGCACAGTGGACTTCCCATCTGAGGCTGATCCTGAACGTTCCCGCTCATCAACGGCTTTGGGTGGGTGGGGTAGCCCCACTTGCGGCTGTTCTCTCTGCACTTCCAACCGGCCTCTAGTTTACAATTGAGCACCCTGATCTGAGGTGCCTTCCTTTCCACTAGACCCAAGGGCTATTCCCTGTTTCTTTCTTGCCTGCAGAATCCTATTTGTTTCCGTGGGCCAGCCCGGGTGATAAACTAAGGCTGGCCAGAACCTTTTCGCTTGCTAGACCCCGGATCTGCCAGGCTCGCTCAGGGCTGGGACGGCCGCTGACCCAGGTCTGGACAGTGGAAGGAGGGCGGAAGCTGACATGCCCTGCTTTGTTTTATAAGTGCAGCAGGTGCTCTTCCAACCCTGTCTTCCTGCCTCTAATGATGCCAGCTGGGGTAGCCATCTTGAGACGGAGAGGTGACAAGCCAACGACAAAAACCCCACAGTCAAGACGGTGGGACTGAAAGAGTCTGAGCATTCCCACCAGACTTGGAATCGCAACCGCTGGGCTCCCTGTCCCTCCTGGAACGTTTCAACATCCACTGGCCTCCCTGCTTGAACCCTCTATGGCTTCCGACTGCTCCTAGGAATCTTCTCAGGCCACCCCCATCTCCTGATTCTCTCCTCCTGGCGGATTCCTTCCATCTGCCACTCCAGCCTTCTTCCCATTACTCTACCATGCAAAGTCCATTCCTGCGTCAAGGCATTTGCACTGGTTATTCCCTCAGTCTGGAAAGTTCTTCACCCAAATCCCCTCATGCCATTTCCTTCACACCTCATCTCAGGTGGTACCTGCCAGAGGTGCTTTCCCTGACCACCTTCTCCACCACCCTTGTCTATCACATTGTTTCAATTTCTTTCTAGCACTTACCACCACCTGCAATGACCTTTTCTGTTTATTTGGTTCCTATTTTACTGACCTTCTTCCCAATTGGAATCCAAGTCTCCAGAGGCTCACAGCAGGCACACAGGTAGTACTTGCCAAGTGAATGACTATATTTCTCATTTACTCATCTCCCTTGAGTAAGTTTCAGGTCTTTGCAGTAATGAAATTCTTGACCAAGATAATGAGAGAAAAATTAAGCTGCCATAACAAACTCTGGCATGGACACGGCAAGCTGAAGTCTCATCTCCCCCTCCTTCCCAGCCTCTTCCTCTCCCTCCTGCCACCTCCTCTATTCAGCCTACATTTGGATGTCATTCCTGGCACTAAAGCTCACCTCCTGACTGTGTGGCAGTTCCTAAGGAAGTTGAATATAGACTTGTCACGGGACCTGGCAATACCATTGCCAGGTACATATGCAGAAGAACTGAGGGCAGAGACACGAATAGATACCTGCACACTGATGTTCATAGCGGCATTATTCGTGATTGCCAAAAATTGGAAACAACTCAGGTGTCCATCAACCGATGAACGGATAAACAAATTGTGGCATATACACATGATAGAATATTACAAAGCTGTAAGAAGAAACGAGGTCATGAAACATATGACAACAGGCATGAACCTGGAGGACATTATGCAGAGTGAAGTAAGCCAGACACAAAAGGATAAATATTGTATGACTGCCTTATTACCAAATATATTATATGCAATATAAATATATTACATGAAATATGAATATGGGTAGAATTGCTTATATAAGACAGATTTTCTTTGAAGATGAACAAATGTAAGTTAAAACTACCAAATGTTCATGTCGGAAAAAGTAAAACATATACTAAGTGAAGGAGACCAGACACAGAGTGCTACATATTATATGATTCCATTTATATAAAATATAAATATAAACCAATTTTCAAAGATGAAATGAGATTAGTGGTTATGTAGGCTTGAGGATGAATGCTAAGGGGTGTGGAGTCTTCTTTTTGGAGTAATGAAATTGTTCTAAAAGTTTTGTGATGATGAATGTACAATATTGTGATTGTGCTAAAAGCCATTGATTATACACTTTGGATAGAATAGTCAGAAACAGCACCCGTGTACAGCAGGGGAAAGAGATTGAGAGGTGAGGAATGTTCTTGTTTGTTGATTTATTCTTATTTTTATTGAAATAATGAAAATGCTCTAATAATGATTGAAGTGATGAACGCACAACTATGTGATTATATCAAATACCATTGATTGTACACTTCGGATGAATTGTATGCTTTATTAATATGTATCAATAAAATTGATTTGTTTAAAAAAACAGCAGCTCGCCTCCTGGGGAAGAATGTGCCATTGAGTCAGATGTTTAGCGTCCGTACTTCTCCCCTTCTGGTGTTCATCAACAAAAAGGATGAAGGCGCTGGTTGTGGCAGGGGTCTCTTACCACACAGGCGAACCTTGATTTCCCCAGCAAATGGCTTCTGGAAAAGCATATAACAGTAAGTTTTTGGAGAGCCATGTGTTGAAATGAATCAAAGGGCATGTTTTTTTTTAAATGAATTTTTTTATTTTAAAAAAAGTTTTAGATTACATAAATGCTACATAAAAAATAGAAGGGATTCCCATATGCCCCCCTCTTCCCCTCTCACACTTTCCCACATTAACAACATCCTTCATTAGTGTGGTACATTTGTTACAATTGATGAACCCATATTGAAGCATTGCTACTAACCGTGGACTATAGTTAACATTACAGTTTATACTCTGTCCCATACAATTTTATAAGTTATGACAAAATATACAATGGCCTGAATCTGACACTGCAATGTCATGTGGGACAAATCCAATGTCCCAAAGGGCATGCTTTATTTTATTTTATTATTTTTTATTGATTTTTTTGAAGATACATAGATCACAAAAAAATGTTACATTAAAAAATATATACGCCCCCCCCCCCACTCCTCCCACATCAACAACCTCTTTCCTCATTGTGACACATTCATTGCATTTGGTGAATACATTTTGGAGCACTGCTGCTCTGCGTGGATTATAGTTTACATTGTAGTTGGGGAAACTTTTTATAAAGGGAAACTTTGCAGAGGACATTTGCAGTTTTGCAAATTTAGGATTTGTTAATGGGGGTTTCTGTGAAAACTCGAATGGTGCTGAGCAGGCATTTACAATGCCTCTCTTTCCTGCATGGTGATTAAGAGATTTGGCCCTGTGGCCACACACACCTGGGTATATTACAACCACCTAATAGCTGTATGATACCTGGCAGGTCACTTAGCCTCTCTGTGCCTCAGTGTTCTCATCAGTAAGTGGACGTGCAGTCATAACTACAAGATGGATTCCTCGAGAAAATTAGAGGGGATTACCTACATAATGTCAGCACATTTTTAAATGCAGTAAGTGTGGGATTTCTTTGGTGGCAGGGGAGGCCTGACAGCAGGAGGCAGGCCCTCTGTCTCTGTGGCTGAGTCACCTTGGAAACGCTCCTCACCCATCACTCCCAGGATGCCATCCATCTCTTAGCAGGCCAGCACGGGGCGGGAGTGCCTCTGCCCTCGCAGACTCCACCCACGCGTGCGGTCCGCTCGCGTTTACTGAGCGCCCTCTAGAGGCTGGACACAGTAGGCTAAGCTCAGGGTAGTGGCTATAAGCAGTTTGTAGTGAAACTTGCCGAATTTGAACTCTAGCTCCGTTGCTCAGTAGCTGTGTGACCTTAGGAAGGTATCTTCTCTGCACCTCTGTTTGCTCACCTTTAAAATGAGAATAATAACAGTACCTACCTCTGAGAACTGTTCTGAGGCTTAAAAGAGTTGATACATATACAGGACTTACTTAAACTAGCCCTTGACACATGGGAAGTATCATCTAAGTATTAGTTATTATTGGTGGCTCTAAAGTATGTCTGACTACATCTTAACACCTTTAAGGATCCTGAAACTCCTAAAGCAGCACCAGTTAACCTATCCAGCCTTTATTCTGTGCCCTCATGCTTTATATATTGAGGGTCAAACTTTTTCATAAAGAGACAGATAGTAAATAATTCAGGATTTATGAGCCGGAGACAAAAATCAAGGGTATACATGTACTTTCATAACCACTTAAAATGTAATCATTTAAAAATGCCTGCTGACTATAATTTGCTGATCCCTGCTTTATATCATTCACTCCTCATATTACCATATGAATTATTATTATTATTAATACCATTTTAAGATGTGGAAACATTGTCTCAGAGAGGTTGAGTGACTTTCCCAAGACCACAAAGCTGGTCTATACAGAAGCAGAGCCTTGAGGTTAACCAATACACCTTTAGTCCTCTGTCACCAACACCTCTAGCCCACCACCCCGCTAAGAGCCATCACTAGAATAGAACTATTCCGCCTCTCTCCATTTGCAGCCCAGATGCCAATAGTTGCCATTATTTACTTATGGGACAAGCCCTATAACAGCTCATTACTGTAGAATGGTAGGGGTTTATGCCCAGCTGAGTCTAAACATAAACTGTCCTGTATGGACATACCACAGTTGTTTTTATCCATTCACCGGTTGATGGAATTGGGGATTATGGACCAGTTATCAATTTATTGCCTCTCAGCTCCAAATCCACTCTTTGCCCTGATTCATGACACTGGAGCTGGACCTTGTAAACAGGCTCCATTGCAAGCTCTCTTGATGTTAGGCTTCGTCGATAGAGGGAGCTGCAAGCGCATTCCAAGGCTGGTTCTGGTGTGACATCTGTAAGGTACCCGGACAGTGGGTTGGTGTGCCCGGCTGCCTTTTCCTAGTTAACGCTTAGATTCCTGGCATGGAATCTGTCTCTGTACTGACCGGCTAGTACAGGCTGTTTCCATTTTTTAGCTATTACGAGTAGAGCTGCTATGACTAGAATTGCTATGAACATCTGCATAGAAGTCTTTGTGTGGACATGTGTTGTCCACTTCTCTTGATAAATACTAAGAAGTGGGATTGTTGAGGCAGAAGGTAAGAGTGTGTCTAAGCTTCATAAGAAACTGCCAAAAAGTTTTCCAAAAAGATTGTACCATATTATATTCCCTAGAAGAGTGTAGGAGAATTCCAGTTGCTCCACTACCTCACCATCACTTGGTAATGTCACTCTTCATACAAATGAAATATTTCTCAGTGAGAAAAGGAATTAAATAATACTATAAGGAACAACATAGATGACTCTCAAAAATATTATGCTGAATAACAGAAGCCAGGTACAAAAAGAGTACATAGTATATGTTCCCACTTTTATGAAGTTCTAAGACTGGCATAATTAATCTACAGTGATAGAAATCAGATCAAGACTATGGAGACACACAGGTTCTACAGTCATGGCAGTTGGTTCTGGAGTTCAGTGCCTTATCAGTGGGCCCCACTTTGGAATTTGTGTTCCTAAGTGTGATGGAGTAGGACTCAGACGTGACCTTACTACACATGCCTCTTCTGTCACATTTACTGAATGTGTGGTTGGTGCCGGGGGGTGTATACCCAGAAGACTTGAATCTCTGGACTGGCATGTGCCAGCTGGGCCCTGAGCCTCAGCAGAGTTGTAACTCCTACTCTCCAGTTCATTGGACTTACCCAGGTCAGCTAACAGGGAGGTGAAGAGGGTCAACCACCACAGCAGGGAACCTAGAGTGCCTACAACTGCAAGCAGGAGAATTGCATCCATCATCCATGTGGAATCTAATCTCCCTCTTGATATAGAGGTGGAGTGGACATCACCATCCCAGGGTCCACAGGATGGAGAAATAAAATATTGGATTAGAGTGAACCTACTAGTATTCTCCTACAGAACTATTGTGACTAGTAATGAAAGAAACTGTAGCGTTGATGTGGAGAAAGTGGCCACAGTAGTTGCTGAGGGCAGGGAAAGGGAAGAAGAGATGAGATGTGGGGGTATTTTCAGGACTTGGAGTTGTCCTGAATGATATTGCTGGGATAGGTGCTGGACATTATATATCCTGCCATAACCCACTGAATGTACTGGGGGAGAGGGTAAACTACAATGTGAACTATAATCTAAGGGTGCAGTAGTGCTCCAAGATGTATTCACCAAATGCAATGGATGTGCCACACTGATGAAAGAGGTTGTTGTGGGAGGAGTGGGGGAGGGGGAGGTGTGGGGTATGTGGGAACCTCTTATATTTTTTAATGTAACATTTTTTTGATCTATGTATCTTCAAAAAAATACAATAAAAAAAATAATGCTCATAAAAAAAAAATAGTTGCCTAGGGTGGGGAGTGGACAGTGGGGAGGAGATGATTGCAACAGGCCAGGAAAGAACTTTCCGGGAGGTTGTAGTGTTCTTTCTTCGGTGGGGTGGTGTTTACATGGATGTCAAAATTCATTAAACTGCATTTGTTTGTTTTATTGTGTATGAGTTATAACCCAAAGTTGATTTTTAAGAGAGGATATCATGTTAGGGTGTGGATGCTGAGAAGTGGGTTAGGCTCACCCATTAGTTGGATGAAATGGTCCCATATGCCAGCCTCATAACCAACACCAAACTCATAGTTCAACAACCAAATCACAATGGTCACGCATCCTTAGGGTAGGACAGAGAACGACTGTATGTGCATTCTACAGCTCTGCTGCAGAAAGTACCGGCAGTTCTTGATATTCAAAGAAACCAATACTAGAAAAATGACCACCTAAGGAGCTTACACTTAAAATAGGGATCAGAATTTCACAGCAAATAACAAAAAACAATGTTATGCTTTATTTTGAAACAAGCAATACTGAACAGTTTAAAATCTTTTAAATATTGAAATTAAAATTTTTAGAGTAAACACAGAATCAATGGATCCAGTGTAGGTTATTTTCTTTCAGAGTAATCTCCCCCCCCAATATTTTTTTAAAAAGATTTATTTTATTTATTTTTCTCCCCTTCCCTCCTGTTGTCTGCTCTCTCTGTTCATATGTTGTGTGTTCTTCAGTGTCCGCTTTCATTCTTGTCATGCAGCACTGGGAAAATGTGTTGCTTTTTTTGTTGTGTCATCTTGCTGTGTCCTCTCTGTGTGTGCAGCGCCACTCCTGGGCGGGCTGTACTTTTTTCGCGTAGGGTGGTTCTCCTTGCAGGGCACACTCCTTGCGTGTGGGGGACACACCAACTTTGCACAGCACTCCTTGCATGTGGCAGCACTGCGCATGGGCCAGCTCACCACACGGGTCAGGAGGCCCTGGGTTTGAACCCTGGACCCCCTGTATGGTAGGCGGATGCTCTATCAGGTGAGCCACAACCACTTTCCCCCACCCCCCAAATTTTTGATGGCATAATACAAACAATATTGTTAAGAATTGGCTTTTAAGTCATGTTGTGAAGAGGCTTACTTCAAAGCTGGATCAAGTTTCCCAAAGGACAGCCTTTCCTTTCACAGTTCTTGTTTGAAGTAGCCAGTAAGAAATTATCTTTCAGTACTCTTCGCTTCAATTTAACAAGACCAACTCAATCATATCCTTCTTTGCAAAGGCTTTGGATGGAAGTTGAACAGTTTTATATCACTTTGTTTCATAAAAACCTACATCTTTGGCAATATTTTCAATTTCACTTTGTAATTAACATGGCATTGTCTGATGTTTGCAACATCTGATAATCAGGAAACACTTAAAAATTGAGTAGATAGGGATAGGTGGCTAGTGTGAAACAGGAAGGAATGAATGTTTAATTAGGAGTTACTTTATAGACGTTCAGTCCATTTGTGAATGTTTGTCTTATGGTAACTTTTCCTTCCCTACCCAGCCTTATTATTCTGGAGGACAAGGACAATGAGAATGCAGCATAAAGGAATATGAATGTGATGGGTGGATCTTAGTAGCTATTTTGGATCATGACAAAAAGCGCTACATTTTAGAGATGGTAAGCAGAAAGTCTGAGTTCCTGAAGATTGGGGAACTGCCATACCCTCATTAGACACCCTACCTATGAACTTCTTTCCCATGATTAAGAAATGCATTTCTGTTTGATAAGTCAGTAGCCCACAGTCTCAAGAAGATTTGAAGGCCTTGAGGTGGGGCATGTTTTCTTCAAGAATCTGCAGGTTGGTCTTGGCCCTGTCCACTCATGTTTTCTGCCTTGGTCGCTGTAGGCTTTTGAGTTTGAACCCCACTGCCCACCCCATACTCTGAGCACAGGGCCTGTATCTGTCTTGTTTGCCACAGGATGCCCATTGTCTGGCCCAATTCCTGGCAAATGCTTACTCCTCAATGGATTTTTATTAGATGCCTGAGAGCATTAGGGCATGAGGGATCAAGTGGCTAGTTTCCCAAATGGCATTCTGATTAGAAAAAAAGGGGGACCTATGAGTTAGGGGCTGAACATACAGAAATATAGAAGAGGGGGGTCTTTTGGAAAACAAGAGGGAGAACTTCAGGCTCTAATATAAGCAAGGAGCCTACACAGGTGCTGCTGATCTCTTCACGAGGTCAAAATTAAAGTCCATTTCTCTCCCTGGCTGGGAAGTGCTTGAAGCCCAGCTCCCCAGCTGTCTGGCAAGTGCTGGAAGACCATCTCACCAGCTAGCTGGCAAGGGCGTGAAGACTGAATTTTCAGCTGCCTGGGGAGTCCTTGAAGACTACTCTTAGCCCAGCTATCCAGCTGCCTGGCGAGTGCCTGAAGACCACCTGTCAGTTGCCTGGCATGCTTGAAGCCCAGCTTTCCAGCTGCCTAGCACGTGCTTGAAAGTCAGCTCTCACTATAACTGCAAGTGCTCGAAGCCCATCCCTCACCTGCCTGGCCAGTGCTTGAAGAACAGCTCTCTAGGTGTCTGATGAGAGCTTGAACACCAGCTCTCCAGCTGGCTGATGAGTACTTGAGAGCAACATGCAAGCTGCTTGGAGGGTGCTTGAAAAACAGCCCACCAATTGCCTGGCAAGAACTTGAAACCTGGGCTCTAGCAGCCAGGCAAGTCCTCAAAGACCAGGCCCTGGCTGGATGGCAGAGTGCATTCCCAGCTGTTTGACTGAGTGTTAGCAGAACATCTTGCCAGCTGTCTCCCTGAGTATTTGAGACAGCTCTCCAGCTTCCTGGTTGAGTGGTTGCAGTCCAGCTCTCCAGCTGACTGTCAAGAGTCCATGCAGAAGAGCTCTCCAGCTGCCTGACTGAGAGTTTGAAGACCACCTGAGCCACTACTAGTGTCTGTTCTTGATACCCAGCTCTTCATCTCCTGCCTGAGTGCTTAAGGACCAGCTTTCCAACTGCCTGTCTGATTGCTTCAAGACCTGCCCTCCTGCTGTCTGGCAAGCACTTAAAGTACAGCCTGCATCTGACTGTCTGAGCACTTGAAGACCAGCACCGCAGCTATCTGGCATGTACTTGAAGACCAATTTTCTAACTGCCTGTGTGATTGTTTGAAGACCAGCTCTCAATCTGGCTGGTTAATCTTTGAAGTTCAGCCCTCCTTCTGCCTTTCTGAGCTTTCCAGCTGTCTGCTGAGTGCCTATAGAACAGCTATCCAGCTGAATGGCTGAGTGCTGGAAGACCAACTTGCCAGCTGTCTCACTCAGTATTTGAGTCAACTCTTCAGCTGCCTGAGTGATTGAAGACCAGTTCTCCAGCTTGCTGGTGAATGTTTGAAGACTAGCAATCAAGATGGCTGTGGAGAGATTGAACTCCAGCTCTCCCGTTGCCTGGCTGATTGTTTGAAGACCATCTCTCCAGCTTCCTTTCTGTGTGCTTGAGGACAACTTTCTAACTGCCTTTGTTTGAAGACAAGCTATCCTTCTGGCTGGTGTATCTTTGAAGTCCCTCCCTCGTTCTGCTTGTCTGAGTGCTTGAAGACAAGCTCCACAGCCGCCTGGTAGAGTGTAGGAAGAGGTTTCCAGCTGCCTGACTGTGTGCCTAAAGACCAGGTTTTGAACTGCCAGGCTGAGTGCGAGAATCCTGGCTCAACAGAGACCTAATGAGTGACAGAAGAAGAGCTCTACAGCTGCCTGGCTGAGTAATTGAGGACCAGCCTTCCAACTGCCAGTCTGGTGGTTTGAAGATGAGCTCTTCTGTTGTCGGACAAGGGCATGAAGTCAAGGCTTCGTCTGACTGGCTGAGCGTTTGAAGACCATCTCTGCAGCAGCCTGGCATGTGCTTGAAGACCAGCTCACCAGCTCCCTTACAGAGGTGTGAAGACCTCTCCAGATGCCTAACTGAGTGGATGAAAACCAGGTCACCAGCTGCCAGTCTTCTTGCATGAAGACTACCTCTCCAAGTGCCTGGCAAAGTCTTGAAGACCAGCTCCCAAATGCCTGGCAGAATGCCTGTAGAGCAGCTCTGCTGAGGCCTCACTGAATGTGAGAAGAAAAGAGTTCTAGTGACTGAATGCCAAAAGACCAGATCTCTAGCAGTTTGATTGAGTGCTTGAAAATCAGTTCTCCAACTGCCATGCCAAGTGCTTGCAGTCCAGCTCACCAGCTGACTAGCAGAATGCATGTGAAGAGCTCTCCCATTGCCTGGATGAGTGTCTAAAGACCAGTAATCAAACTGCCTGACTGAGAGCCCAAAGACCATCCCTCCAGCTGCCTAACTGAATGCCTTCAAGAACAGTGCTCCAGCAACCTGGCTGAGTGTCAGAAGATGACCTTCCAGGGGCCTGACTGAGTGTTTGAAGATCACCTCTCCAGTTGGCTGTCATATGCTTTAAGACAAGTTCTCCAGCTTTTTGTACTGACCAGCTGAGTGTCAGAAAACCAGCTCTACATTGACCTAACTGAGGACCTGAAGAACAGCTCTCCAGCTGGCTGGATGAATGCCAGAAGTCCAGTTCCCATCTGCCTGTCTGAGATCTTGAAGACCAGAGCTCCAGTTGGCTGGTGAGGGCTTGAAAATCAGCTCTCCTGCTATCTGTCTGAGTGTTAGCCAACCAGCTCACCAGCTGTCTCACTGAGTACCTGAGACAACCCTCCAGCTTCCTGGCTGAGTGCTTGCAGTCCAGCTCACCAACTGCCTGGCAGAGCACATGTAGAAGAGCTCTCCAGCTGCCTGGATGTGTGCCTGAAATCCAGGTGTCCAACAGCCTAGCAGAGTACCTCAGGGACACCTTTCAGGCTGCCCACTTGAATGCCAGAAGACCAGCTCTCTAGCTGCCTGATTCAGGGCTGAAGACCAGCTGAAGAACTACCAGACTCAGTTCTTGAAAAACAGCTCTACAGAAGCCTGTCTGGGTTCTTGAGGACCAGTTTTGCAGCTGCTTGTCTGATTGTTTAAAGACCAGCTCTTCTGTTGTCTGGCAAGGGCATGAAGTCCAGGCTGCATCTGATTGTCTAAAGGCTTGAAGACCAGCACTGCAGATGCCTGACAAGTGCTTGAAGACCAACTCCCCAGCTGCCTTACAAATATGTGAAGCAGACCTCCCCAGCAGCCTGGCTGAGTGCCTGAAGATCAGCTCTCTGGTGACCTAGCTGAATGCCAGGACACCAGTCCCATAGCTACCTGTCTGAATGCTTGACGGGCAGCTTTCCAACTGCCTGTCTGATTGTTTAAAGACCTGCTCTCCTATTGTCTGGCAAGGGTTGAAAGTCTGGCTGTATCTGACTGTCGAAGCACTTGAAGTCCAGCACTGCAGCTGCCTGGGTGAGTGCTTGAATACCAGTTCTCCTGCCATCTTGCTATGTATTTGAATCAGCTCTCCAGTTGCCTGGTTGGAAGGTTGACCAGCTCTCTATTTGGTCTTAATGCTTAAAGACAACTTCTCCAGGTTCCTGGCAAATCTTGAAGACCATTTCCCAGGTGGCTGGCAAGTGTTTAAAGAGAGCTCTCTAACTGGCTAGCAAAAGTTCAAATACAATCTCTCCCACTGTATGTCTGAGTGCTTATGATAAGCTTTCCAACTGCAAATCTGAGTGGTTGAAAATCAGCTCTCTAGCTAGCTGATGCATGTTTGAAGACTAGTCATTGAGCTTACTGGTGAGAATTTTAACACCAACTGTCCTGCTGTCTGTCTAATTGTTTGAAGGCCAGCTTTCCAGCTTTCTGATTGAGTACCTAAAACTCAGTTCTTAAGCAAAACTCCATGGACCTAGATGAGTGTCTGAAGAACATCTCCCGAAGTGCTGGTGGATTCTAGAAGACAGGTTCTCCAGCTTCCTGTCTGTGTGCTTGAGACCATCTCTCTAGGTGTCGATCAGGGTGATTGAGACACTTCCTGCCTGAATGTTTGAAGACAAGCTACCCTTTCTGGCTGGCGAATCATTGAAGTCCATTTCTCCATCTCCCTGTCTGAGGGCTTGAAGACCACTTCCATATGACTTGCATGTGTTTTAAGAAAAGCTCTCCAGCTGCATGGCTAATTGCCTGAAGAAAAGTTCTAGAACTGCCTGGCTGAGTGCCTCAGATTTGCTTTTGAGCTGCTTGGCAGAATGCCAGAAGACAACCACTACAGCAAGTTGGCTAAGTCTGAGAAGACTTACTCACAGATGCCTGAATGAGTGCTTTTAGACAAGCTCCCCAGCTGTCTTGCAGAGTGTATGAAGAAGAGCTCTCCAGTTACCTGCCTGTGTGCCTGAAGAACAGTTTTCAAACTTGCCAGTTGCCTAGCAAGTGCCTGAAGGACAGATTTCCAGCTGCCTGGCTGAATGTCAGAAGACCAGATCTCCAAAGACCTGGGTGAGCACAGGAAGAGCAGCTCTTCAGATGTTGACGTGTGTTTTAAGACCGGCTCTCCAGTTTCCTGGTTCTGAGGTTGAAGACCAACTTGACAGCTGTCACCTAAAGCTTGATTCAGCTCTCAACTTTCTGTCTGAGTGCATGAAGAATTGCTCAGCAACTTCATTTCTTGGTGCTTGAAGAGCAGTTTTCCAGCCGGCAGTCATATGCATGAAGGTCAGCTTCTGAGCAGCCTAGTAGGGTGCCAGAACAGCTTTCCTGCTGCTTGCCTGAATGCCAGAAGGAAAGATGCCTAATGACTGGGTGATTTCCAGAAGACCAACTCTCAAGGGGTGTGACTGAGTGCTTGAAGAGCAGCTCTCAATCTGCCTGTCTGAGCTCTACAAGATGAGCTCTCCAGATGCATGCATGTGGAGAGCTCATCTTGTAGAGTATGTAAGGGACTGTGAGGGATCAACTTTCCAACCAATGTCTGATTGAAGACCGGTTCTCCTGCTGACAGACATGTGCATAAAGTCCATTCTCTATCTGTTTGTCTAAGAGCTTGAAGACCAGATCAACAGCTCTCTAAATGAGTTCTTGGGGCCACTCTCCATTTTTCTTGTTAAGTTCTTGATGACCAGTTTCTAACTCCATGTCTTATTGTTTGAAGACCAGCTCTCTTGATGTCTGGCAAGTGCTTGAAGGCCAGGTTCCATCTAAATTTCTGCAGGCTTAAAGACTTGAATTCCAGCTGGCTGTTGTGCCCTTGAAAATCAGCTCTCAAGATGCCTAGCTGAATGTTAGCAGACCAGTTCACCAGCTGTATCACTGAGCACTTGAGACAACTCTCCAGTTTCCTGGCTGAGTGCTTGCAGTCCAGCTCTCCAGCTGACTGACAGAGTGCATGTAGAAGAGCTCTTCAGCTACCCAGATGAGCGTCTGAAGACCAGTTGTCCAACGGCCTGGCTGAGTGCCTGAAGAACACCTCTCAGGCTGCCCACTTGAATGCCAGACAAACTGTCTAGCTGCCTGAAAGAGTACTGAAGCCCAGCTGAACATTAACCAGACTCATTTTTAAGAACAGCTCCACAGCAGTCTGTCTTACTTCTTAAAACCAGTTTTCCCATTGCCTATCTGACTGTTTAAAGACCAGCTCTCCTGTTGTCTGGCAAGTCCTTGAAGTCCAGGCTGCATCTTGACTGTCTGAATGTGTGAAGACAGGCACTGCAGTTGCCTGGCATGGACTTAAAGAACAACTCCCAAGCACCATTGGGAATATACAAAATAGACCTCTCCAGCTTCTCTGCCAAGTCCTGAAAACCAGTTTTTGGACTGCGTTGCTGAATGGCTGAAGACCAGCTCTCCAGCTACATTGCACAGAGCCTGAAGAATAGCTCTATAGCTGCTTGGCTGAGTGGTTGACAACAAGGTCTCCAGCTGTCTGTCTTATTGCTTGAAGACAAATTCTACAGGTGCATGGCAAGTCTTGAAGAACAGCACTGCACCTGTTGGTGAGAGTTTGACAATAGCTCTCCTGCTACCTGTCTGAGTACATAGGACCAGGTTCCTATGGTCTGTCTGAGTGGTCGAAGACCAACACTACTGCTGGCGATAGAGTGCTTGAATTCCCCCCATCCATCTTCCTTCCTCAATGCTTGAAGGCCAGTTCTCCGGCTTCCTGTCTGAGTCGTTGAACAACAAACTGCCAGATGGCTCAAGAGAGCATGATTCAACTCTAAATTGTCTTTATGAGCGCTTGATGACCAGTAATCCAACTTCCTGTCTCAGTGCTTGAAGACAAGCTCTCCAGCTGCCAGGAAGAATGTGTGAAATAGAGCTCTCCAGCTGCCTGGGTGAGTGCCAGAAAATCAATTCCATAGCATCCTGGCTGAGTGCCCAAAGAACATCCTCCAGTTGCTTGGCAACATGCCAGAAGACTAGATCTACAGGTGCCTGCCTGAGTACTTCAGGACCAGATTTCCTAAGGCCAGTCTGATTGTTTGAAGACCAGTTCTCCTGCTGTCTGGCAGGTTCTTGATGTCCAGCTTCCATTTGGCTTTCTGAGTGCTTGAAGACTGGGACTCTAGCTGGCTGGTGTGTGCTTGAAAATTGGCTCTTCAGCTTTCTGGATGAGTGGTTGATGATCAACTTGCCAGTTGTTTCAAGAGACAGCTCAAGTTCCTGTTTGAGTGCATGATGACCAACTCTCCAACTTCTTTTCTCGGTGCCTGAAGACTAGTTCCCCAGCCAACTAGCAGGATGAGTTAAGACGAGGTCTCCATCTGCCTGTATTTGTGCCTGAATAACATCTCCCCAGGTGCCTGGCTGATTCCAGAAGACTAGCTCTACAACTGCCTTTGTGCTTTAAGACTGTATCTCCAGACGTCTGTCTAAGTGCTTGAGGACCAACTTTCTAACCGCCTTTGTGGTGGTGAAGCTATTGTTCTGACTTTGAAGTCCAGCCCTCTTCCTGCCTGCATGAACTTGAAGACAAGATCCCCAGCACCTGGCAGAGTGTGTGAAGACGAGCCTTCCAGCTACCTGCCATGTGCCTGAAGACTAGTTTTCAACCTGACTGGCTCAGTGCCAGAATTCCAGATCTCCAGCTGGCAAATGAGTGCCTAAAGGACAGATCTCCAACTGCCTGGCTGAATGTCAGGAGACCAGAGCTCTAGAAACCTGGCTGAGTGCCAGTAGACTGGCTCTGCAGGTGGAGGTGTATGCTTTAAGACTGTATCTACAACTTCTGGGCTGTGTGGTTAAAGAGCAACTCGCCAGCTGTTTCAAGAGAGCTTGATTCAGCTCTCAAATTACTATTTGAGTGCATGAAGACCAGCTCTCCAATATCTTTTCTGGATGCTTGAAGACCAGTTCTCCAGCCATCTGCCATAGTGTGTTAAGAAGAGTTCCCCCAGGCTCTGGCTGCATGCCTGAAGAACATCTCCCCAGCTGCCTGGCTGTTGCCAGATATGTCAACAGAGCCTGGACATGTGCCTAAGACCAGTTGTCTAGCTACCTGGCTGAGTGCCAGATCACCCCGTCAGCAGTCTGCCTGAGTGCCGGTAGACTATTTCCTTAGCTGCCTGTTTGAATGCTTGAGGACCAGCTTTCCAATTGCCTCCCTGATTGTTTAAAGACCAGTTATTCTGTTATCGGGGAAGGGCATGAAATCCAGGCTTCATCTGACTAAGCACTTGAAGTCTGGCATTGCAGCTTCTTGGTGTGTGCTTGAAGATCAATTCCCCAGCTCCCTTACAATGCCTGAAGACGAGATAACCAGCTGCCTGGTTGAATGGCTGAAAACCAGCTCACCAGCTGCAGTCTTCTTGCTTAAACACAACCTCTCCAGGTGCCTGGCAAGTCTTGAAGATCAGCTATCCGGCTGGCTAGCAAGCCTTGGAGACTAACACTCCAGCTGGCTGGTGAGGGTTTAACACCAGCTCTCCTGTTACCTGAGTGCATATGAATAGCTTTCCTATAGCCTGTCCAATGATTGGTTGAAAACCAGTTCTGCTGCTGGCTAGTGAGTGCTTGAATACCACATATGCCTTGCCTCTCTAAGTGTTTGAAGTCCGGGCTATGATGTGAACCAATGTATATGAGGTGCAGAGGTGCCCAAAGATGTACTTACCAAATCCAATGGATGTGTCATGATGATGGGAACGAGTGTTGTTGGGGGGGGAGAGGGGGGGTGAGGGGATGGGGTTGAATGGGACCTCACATATATATTTTTAATGTAATATTATTACAAAGTCAATAAAAAATAAAAAAATTAAAAAAAAAAAAAAAAAAAGAGCTCACCAGTTTGTTGTCTGAGTGGTTGAACAACAAACTGCCTGTTGGCTTGAGAGCGAGCTTGATATATCTCTATGCTCCTCCCTTGAGTGCTTAAAGAGCACTTCTCCATAGGCCAGTTTGCGTACTTGAAGATCACTACTCATGGTGCCTGACAGTGCTTGATGAGCAGCTCTCCAGTGGCTCATTAGTGTTTGAAGACCAGCTCTCTAGTGGCTGGCTGATTGTTTGAAAACCAGATCTACTTCTGGCTGATGAATGTTTAAATTCCATCTCTTCATTTGTCTGCCCAAGGGCTTGAAGACCAGTTCTGCAGCTGGCTGGTGTATGTCTGAAGAGCAGCTCTCCATCTTCCTGGCTGGGGCCATGAAGATAATTAACCAGCTGTCTCACTGAGTACTTGAGTCAGCTTTTCAGATTCCTGGCTGAGTGCATGAAGTCCAGGTCTTCTGCTGCCTGGAAGAATGCTTATTAGAGCTCTCTACCTGCAAGGCTGTGTGCCTGAAGACCATTTCTCTAACTGCCTAGCTGGTGCCTGAAAAACATACATGTCTGTGTGCTTGAAGAACATCTCTCCAGATGCCTATCTGAGGGCTTGAGGATCAACATTCTAACTGCTTGGGTGATTATTTGAAAACCAGATATCATTCTGGCTGATGAATCTTTGAAGTCCAGCAACCTTCTGCCTGCCTGAGCTTGAAGACAAGCTCCCCAGCTGCATAGCAGAGTGTGTGAACAAGAGCTCTCTAGCTGCTTGCCTATGTGCCTGAGACCAGTTTGCAAAATGCCCAGCTAAGTGCCAGAATCACAACTCTCCAGTGGCTTAGCAATTGATTGAAGGAGAGATCTCCAGCTCCCTTGCTGAATGTCAGAAGACCAGATCTGGCTGAGTGCCTGAAGACCAGGTCTGAAGGTGGGGTGTGTGCTCTAAGACTAGATCCTCAGCTTCTCCAGCTTCCTGGTGGAGTGGTTGAATACCAACTCACCAGCTGTCTCAAAAGAGCTTGTCCTCTCAATTTCCTGTCTGAGTGCATGAAGAGCAGGTTACCAACTTCTCTTGGTGCTTGAAGACCAGTTCTCCAGCTGGCCATGGAATGCATGAAGACCAGAAGCCCATGTGCCTAGTAGAGTGCATGAAGAACAGCTCTCCTACTGCCTGGTTGAATGTTAGAACAAAGATGTCTAGCGACTTGGTGAGTACCAGAAAACCAGCTCTCTACTAGTCTGATTGAGTACTTGAAGACCAGCTCTCCATGTGCATATCTGAGTGTGTGAGGACCAGCTTTCCAACTGCATGTCTAATTGAAGACAAGCTCTCCTGCTGGCAGGCATGTGCATGAAGTCCAGTCTACAGCTCTTTGTCTGAGAGCTTGAAAATTAGACCACCAGCTCTCTAAGTTAGTGCCTCATTAAGCTCTGTATTTTCCTTGCTGAGTGTTTGAGGACCAGCATTTCAATTCCATGTCCAATTATTTGAAAACCAGCTCTTCTATTGTCTGGCAAGTGTTTGAAATCCAGGCATCAAATACTTTCTGAGTGAAAATGAAGAATCCTGCTACCTGTTCTGTGTTTAAAATGAGCTCTTCAGATGCCTGTCTGAGAGTTTACAGTCCACTTCACAGCTGACTGGAAGAGTGGATGTAGAAGTGCTCAACAGTGCCTGAACGTGTTGAATTGCCTGGCTGAGTGCCAGAAGAACACCTATCCAGCTGCCTACCTGAGTGCCAGTAGACTAGTCCCTTAGCTGCCTGTCTGTATGCTGATGACCAGCTTTCTAACTGCCTGCCTGATTGTTTAAAGACCAACTATTCTGCAATCTGGCAAGGGTGAGAAATCCAGGCTTCATCTGACTGTCTGAGGACTTGAAGTCCAATGCTGCAGCTGCTTGGTGAGTGCTTAAAGATAAGCTCATCAGCTATTTGGACATGTGATTAAAGACCAACTCCCCAGCTCCCTTGCAAATGCATGAAGAAGGGAACCAGCACCGGGCTGAGTGATGGAAATCAGCTCACAAGCTGTCATTTTTCTTGCCTGAAGACAACATCTCCAGGTGCCTAACAAGTCTTGAAGACCAGCTATAAACCTGACTAGTGAGCCATGAAGACTAGCACTCCAGCTAACTAGTGAGAGTTGAACACCAGCTCTCCCGTTACCTGTCTCAGTGCATATGAACAGCTTTCCTATAGCCTGTCTGATTGTTTGAAGATGAGTTCAGCTGCTGGCTGGTGAGTGCTTGAATTCTACCTATTTGTTGTCTGCCTGAGTGCTTGAAGTCAGGTGTCCATCTGGATGGTGTATGCTTTAAAAGGAGTTCACTAGTTTCTTATCTGAGTGGTTGAATGCCAGCTGGCTAGAGAGAGCTTGATTCAACTTTAAACCTCCTCTCTGAGTGCCTGAAGCCCTCCTCTCCATAGGCCACTTTGAGTGCTTGAAGACAACCACTCTAGCTGCTTGGCAGTACTTGATGACCAGCTCTCCAGTGGCTCATAATTGTTTGAAGACCAAATCACTAGACAGCTGGGTGATTGTTTGAACCAGTTCTCTAGCTGGATCACTGATTCTGTGGAATTCAGATCTGTTGCTGACTGATAAATGCTTGAATTTCACCTTTCCATCAATCTGCCTAAGTGCTTGCACACCAGGTCTCAAACTGGTTGGTGTATGCTTGGAGACCAGCCCTCCAGCTTCCTATCTGGGTGCATGAAGACAGATCACTGGCCCTTTTAATGAGTGCTTGGGTCAGCTCTCCAGATTCCTGGTTGAGTGCTTGCAATCCTACTCTCTTGTTGCCAGGAAGAATATGTGTTAGAGCTCTCCAACTGCATGATTGTGTGCCTGAAGACCATTTGCCTAGCTAGTGCCTGAAGAACAATTCTCCAGCTGACTGGCTGAAATCCAGAAGACCAGCAGCACTCCAGTGGCCAGGCTGAATGCCAGAAGAGCAGCTCTGCAGATGCCTGATTGTGTTCTTTATCACTGGCTATCCAGGTGGCAGTCATGTGCTTTAAGAAAAGCTCTCTACTTCCTGGTTCAGTTTTTGAAGATCAAACTACCATCTTCTTTTTGTGAAATTGATTCAATTCTAAACTTCCTGTCTGAGTGCATGTAGACCAGCTCTCCAACATCCTCTCTTTTTGCTTATAGACCAGCTCTCCAGCTTACTGAAATGTGTTTTAAGACCAGCTCCCCATTTGACTTGCAAACTACCCGAAGAACAGTTTTCCTGCTGCTTAGCAGATGTGAGAAGAAAAGATTTCTCATGACTGGCTGAGTCTAGAAGACCACCT
The DNA here is from genome assembly GCF_030445035.2 of Dasypus novemcinctus. Classification (NCBI taxonomy): domain Eukaryota; kingdom Metazoa; phylum Chordata; class Mammalia; order Cingulata; family Dasypodidae; genus Dasypus; species Dasypus novemcinctus. The sequence continues at coordinate 55,106,557 of NC_080696.1, read as the reverse complement.
CTCTAGCAGTCTGATTAAGTGCTTGAATTATCACTTCTCCAACTGCCTGACTCTTTGTTATCTAGCTTGCCAGCTCACTGGCAGAATGCATGTAGAAGAGGTCTCCAGCTGTCCAGATGAGTGCCTAAAGACCAGTAATCAAACTGCATAGCTGAATGCTTGAAGAACATCTCTCCAGCTTCCTAACTGAATGCCAGAAAATCAGTGCACAAGTGAACCGGCTGCATGCTAGAAGACCAGCTCTTCAGGGGATTGATTGAGTGCCTGAAGAACAGCTCTCCAGCTGGCTGGACGAATGCCAGAAGTCCAGTCTCCATCTGCCTGTCTGAGATCTTGAAGACCAGAGTTCCAGCTGGCTGGTGAGGGCTTGAAAATCAGCTCTCCTGCCGTCTGGCTGAGTGTTAGCTGACCAGCTCACCAGCTGCCTGGCAGAGTGCATGTAGAAGAGCTCTCCAGCTGCCTGGATATGTGTCTGAAGACCAGTTGTTGAATAGCCTGGCTGAGTGCCTGACGAACACCTCTCAGGCTGCCCACTTCAATGCCAGGCAGCCTGATTGAGTGTTTGAGTGTTGAAGACCAACTGAGCATTTATCAGAATCAGTTCTTTAAGAAGAATTCTATGGCAGCCTGAGTTCCTGAGGACAGTTTTCCAGCTGCCTGTCTGATTGTTTACAGTGGGTCTCTCCTGTTGTCTGGCAATGGCTTGAAGTCCAGGCTGTATGTTTGACTGTCTGAGTGCTTGAAGACCAGCAGGGCAGTTGCCTGGCATGTGCTTGAAGACCAACTCACAGCGCCCTTGCCAATGTATTAAGAAGAACTCTCCAGCTAACTGGTGGAGTGCTTGAAGACCAGTTTTCCTACTGCATTACTGAGTGCCAGAAGACCAGTTCTGTAGTCAATGAGATGTATCCCTGAATAACAGCTCTCCAGCTGCCTGGCTGAGTGGGTGAAAACCAGCTCTCCAGCTGCCTGTCTTCTTACTTGAAGACAACTTCTCCATGTGCTTGGCATGTGAACAATTGCTCTCCTGCTGCCTGACTGAGTAAGTAAGACTGGATTCCCAACTACCAGTCTGATCGTTTGAAGAACAGCTCTCCTACTGTTGGAAGTGCTTTAAGTCCAGGTTCCATCAGATTTTCTGAGTGCTTAAAGACTGGAACTCCAGCTGGCTGGTGAGTGCTTGAAAATCAGCTTTTCAGCTGTCTACCTGAATGCCAGAAGACCAGCTCTCCAGGTGCCTGATTGAATGCTTGAAGACCAGCTAAGCATCTCCCAGTCTCAGTTCATAATATACAGCATTCCATTTGTCTGTCTGAGTGCCTGAGGACCAGCTTTCCAACTGCCTGTCTGATTATTTAAAGACCTGTTCTCTTACTGTCAGGCAACGGCTTGAAGACATGGCTGCATCTAACTGAGCACTTGAAGACCAGCACTGCAGTAGTCTGGCATGTGATTGAAAACCAGTTCATCAGCTGCCTTGCAGAATGCATGAAGAACAGCTCTTGACTGATGCCTACATGGGTGAAATCTATGATAAAGTGGAGGTAAGTAGTTGTACTGGGAAGGGATAAGATGGTGGCATAGGGATACTATTGAGTGGGGCTTTGCAGGCTTGCAGGAGTCTAGGGTTGGGAGGATGGGTCAGATGGCCCAAGGAATTGGGGGAGGGTTGGGGGGAACAGATGAACAAGGGATAGATATTGTTGGGTATGTGGTTGAAACTATAATATTGAGAAACCTCTTTAGAAAATATAACAAGGAAGGGTTACCTGTTTAAGGTGCTTAATGGGGGGCATCTGGCACAGGGCCAGGCTTCTAGGGAGTATGTGAGTGCTCATCTTGTCATAGTGTGTTACATCATTGGGTGGAGATCCATACAATGAGTGTGAAGGTATACCCCAATCCTGGGGAGGCCTGATGTTCTCAAACATAGGGAATTGTGTCTCTCAAGAGAATTGGTGGCTCTCAATGCGGTAGGACAATCTAGTGTGTCAAGCCCTCAGCATTGTTGCAAGTATCTGTGAATATGGTCCTTCAAGCAGTGAAGTTTGGCTGTCACTGTGGGCCCTGAGGGGAGAGGGAGAGAGGAATAGACTAAATGGAAGCAGGGTAACTGTGGGGCAATGGAAGTGTCCTGCAAGTCGGTGCAATGATGGATATAGGACATGTTAAAATTCACCAAAAATGTATAAATGTCTATAGGCTAAAATGTAAATCATAATGTAACTAAAAATTAAGGAAATTGTGCAGTCTAAAATATAAACCATAATGTTAACCAAAATGAAACCATGTTTGGTAGCTATGTTTCATTATCTGTACATCAGCTACAGTAAATATAACATGAATATGTAAAAAGATCATTGCTGAGGATGGGAGAAAAGGGTTTGATGTTGTATACATGGGAGTCCCCTATTTTGTATATGTGACTTTACTTTTTTGAGGACAAAATTAAAAATTAAAAAAAAAAGATGTAGACACTGAGGAAAGAATGAAAGAAATTGCCTTGCCACTGTACATACAGGGCAACATCTATTTACAGTGATGAAAGAAAACATAAAAAACAAAGTTTTATGATATTTTTCATTTTTTTAATACCCCAATTTATGTTTTAGTTTATTTTGGTTTTTCTAAATTAGTATGTATTGTATTTCTAATCTTTAAACCTATCATTACTATTTCATTTTCCTACTAATCAAATTTGGTAATATATTAGGCTTCAATTTTGAAGAAGTTTTGGACCACAGAGGGGTTCAAATATAACAGAGTAGGAACACTGGTGTGGGGTGTTATTAATGTAGGACACATGATTGGGAGGGAGTTCTCCAGGGCATGTATATAAGGTATATATAAAAATGTTTGGATATTCATTGGGTATTTTCATAGTAGTTACAGTTATAAATGACAACTGAGGGAGTGCTGCGTTCCTAGCCAGGGAAGCTCTGTCACATTGCCCAGTGGAATAGTAACAATCCCCCAAGTGCAATGGCAAAGACCAATGAAGGATGGTCCAACAATGAGCCCTTGATGCTGATGACTATGCTTATGAGCCTGTGTGCCTGAAATACGAACTAGTCCTAGAGCTGCAGGGTGAATGTGGCCACTCTCTAAGCCAAACTCAGCATGTAAATATATTACCTTCCCCCCAGCAAGGGACATGACTCCCAGGGATACGCCTCCCTGGCACCAAGGGATTACTACCAATCACTAACTGGTGATGCAAATAGAAAAAGACCATGAATAAAAGAGGGAAATGGTAAAGACAAATGAGTGTATATGGCTAAGAGTCTTCAAAAAAGAGTTAGGAGGTCATCAGAGGGGTCACACTTATGCACGCCTCAGCAGGATTCCAGGGACAGCCAAAGTAGATACAACCCCAGGTACTGGTGCTCCTAAGGACTACAGAGACACACAGTTTCTATGGTCATGGCAGATGGCTCTGGAGTTCAGTGCCTTGTCAGTGGGCCCCACTTTGGAATTTATGTTCATGAGTGTGATGGAGTTGGACTCAGATGTGATCTTTCTACACATGCCTCTTCTGTCACTTTTACTGAACCTGTGGTTGGTGCTGGGGTTGTACACCCAGGAGACTTGAATCTCTGGACTGGCCATGTGCCAGCTGGGCCCTGAGCCTCAGCAGAGTTGCAACTCCTACTCTCTGATTCATTGGACTTACACAGGTCAGCTAACAGGGAGGTGAAGATGGTCAACCACCACAGCAGGGAGCCAAGAGTGCCTACAACTGAAAGCAGGAGAATTGCATCCATCAACCATGTGGGATCTAATCCCCCTCTCGATAAAGAGGTGGAGTGGACATCACCACCCCAGGGCCCACAGGATGGAGGAATAAAATGTTGATTAGAGTGGACAAAAATAAAATAAAATAGAAAAATAAACTAATCATGGTACTGGTTTTACAGTTCATTATGTGAATCCCATGTTTTAACATTGTTTTAAATCAATATCAGTACATAATAGTGAATAAAGCATGTATTTTGGATACTTTAAGAAACAAATCTACATAGTGTTTTCATTGGACACTATGTGAATGCTGGGATATAACATTTTTTGGATATCAATATCAGTATGTACTATTGAATAAAGTATGTATTTGGTATATTAAGAAAGAATTCAACAGTGTTTTTATAGTTAAATATGTGAATCCTGTATTTTAACATAGTTTTTAAATCAATATCAGTACTTAGCAGTGAATAAAGCAAATACTTTAGACATTTTAAAAAAAAAAAAAAAGAACCACTCTCAAGCTGCCTGGATGAGTGTTTGAAGACCATTTCTCCAACTGTCTCTCTGAGTACTGGAGTCAGATCTGCACTTGCCTGGAGGAGGGGTTAGAGACCAGCTCTGTAACTATCTGTTTTAGTGCTTGAAGGAAACCTCTTCAGGCTCATGGCAAATCTTGAAGACCATCTCTCCAGGGGGCTGGCAAATGTTTAAGGAAAGCACTCCAGCTGGCTGGTGAGAGTTTGATACACAAGCTTTCCCCTTGCCTGTCTGAGTGCTTAGTAGAAGCTTCTCAGCTCCACTCTAGGTGACTGAAAACCAGCCCTCCAGCTTGCTGATTAATGTTTGAGGACTAGCCATTGAGCTGGCTGGTGAGAGTTTGAACACCAGCTCTCCTGCTGTCCAACTGTCTGAAGACCAGCTCTCCAGTTTCCTGGTGAGTGCCTAAAAACAGTTCTCTAACAGCATGGCTGATTGACAGAAGTCCAACTCTCCAGCAGCCTAGATGAGTGCCTGAAGAACATCTTCCCAGCTACCTGGCTGATTCCAGAAGACCAGCTCTCTAGCTGCCTGACTGTGTGCTTGAAGACCATCTCTCCAGGTGCTTATCTGAGTGCTTAAGGACCAGCTTTCTAACTACCTGTCTGTTTGAAGACAAGCTATCCTTCTGGCTGGCAAATCTTTGAAATCCAGCTTTCCATCTGCATGTCCAAGAGCTTGAAGACCAGCTCTCCATATGACTGGCATGTGTTTTAAGACCAACTGTCCAGCTGTATGGCTAACTGCCTGAAGACATTCTTGAACTGCCTGGTTGAGTACCTAAGTTTCTCTCTTGATCTGTCAGACTGAATGCCAGAAGACAAGCTCTACAGCAATTCAGCAGAGTCTGAGAAGACCCACTCTCAGAGGCCTGAATGAATGCTTGAACACAAGCTTCCCAGCTGACTGGCAGTGTGTGTGCAGAAGAGCCCTCCAACTGCCTCCCTCTGTGCCTGAAGAACAGTTCTTTGAACTGCCTGACTGAGTGCCAGATTCCCGGCTCTCCAGATATCTATCTGAGTGTCTGAAGAACAGATCTCAGTTGGGTTTATGAATGTCAGAAGACAAGATCTCTATCACTCTGGCTTACTGCCAGAACACCATCTCTCCAGGTGTCTGGTGTGTGCTGTAAGACTAGTTCTCCAGCTTCCTGGCTATGTGGTTGAAGACAAACTAGCCACTGTCTTGAGAAAGCTTGATTCAACTCCCAATCTCCTGTCTGAGTACATGAAGACCAGCTCTCCAACATAATTTCTTGGTGCTTGAATACAAGCTCCCCAGGTCTCTGGCAGAGTGTATGAAGAATAGCTCTCCAGCTGCCTGCCTGTGTGCCTAAAGACCAATTTGCAAAACTTCCTGTCTAAGTGCCAGAATCCCAGCTCTTCAGCTATCTAGCAAGTGACTGAAGGACAGCTCTCCAGCTGCATGTCAGAAAAACAGAACTCCAGTAACCTGTGTGATTGCCAGAAGACCATCTATCCAGGTGTCTGGTGAGTGCTTTAAGACTAGCTGTTGTCCTTCCTGCCTGAGTTGTTGAAGAGCAAATTGCAAGCCATCTGAAGAGACAACTCAACTTCCTATCTGAATGCATGAAGAATAGCTCTCCAACTTCAATTCTTGATATTAGAAGATGAGTTCCCCAGCTGCCTGGCAGTGTGCATTAAGAAGAGTTCCCCAGCTCCCTGCCTGTGTGCCTCAAGACCAGTTTTTGTATTATTATTATTTTTAAAATTTATTGAAGTATATCATTCATGCATAAACATACATAAACAATAAGTGTATAGTAATAGTGATAAACTTACAAAACAAACATGCATAACATCATACAGGGGTTCTCATACCTCACCCTACCAACAATACCTTGCATTGTTGTGAAATATTTTTAACTAATGATTAAAGAACATCCTCAAAATGTTACTACTAACCAAAGGATTTTTCCCTAACCCACCCTATTATTATTTTTATATCATTTACATGTGAGCATACATGAGCAATAAGTGTGTAGTAAAAGTTGTGAACTTACAAAGAAAACATGCATAACATCTTACAGGGCTCCAAAACATCAACCCACCACGAACACCTTGCATTGTTTGTGAGACATTTATTACAAATTATAGAAGAATATTGTCAAAATCTTACTATTAATATATTCCTTATCTTACATTTGGTATATTTTTCCCCAATCCACCCTTTTATTATTTTTTAAATATATTTTTATGACAAAAGTTGTAAACTTACAAAACAATCGTGCACATGTGCAGAATTCCCACAAAACACCCCTCTATCAACACACCACACCATGGTAGAACATTTGTTACAGATTATGAGATAATATCATCATATTATTACCAGGTCCATACTGTACATTTGGCACTCTTTGTTCATACTCCCACATTGTCAACACAATAGATCTTGGCATTGATGCATGAATATTACAGTATTACTGTTAACCACAGTCCATAGATCACTTCAGTTGTATTTTTCCCCATGCTTCTTCACATTCCCACCACCCAGCAATAGTGGTGTACATCTGCTCTAGCTCACCAAGGACACTCGTGCATCTGTACCATCAATCACAATTCTCATCCACCTCTGGGTTTACTGTGCTATTCGGTCCCTAGATTATTCTCTAGCTGTCTGTCAATTGCCATTTACATCCCTAGACTACCCTTTTCAGCAACATTCCCATTTAAAAACCAGCTGTTACTCACTATAATGTGTTACTATCAACTCTGTACATTTCCACACTTTTACAGGAAAGCTAATTAAAACTTCTACATACATTGAACATCACTAGTCCATCTCAGTCCCCCTCTTATCTCCTTTAAGAACCCACTGCCTATCACTAGGTCAAGATCAATTTTTAAACTGCCTGCCTGAGTGCCAGATTCCCAGTTTTCCATTGGTCTAGCAAGTTTCTGAAAGATAGATCTCCAGCTGCCTGGCCAAATGTCAGAAAAGCAGATCTCCAGCAATCAGGCTGAGTGCCAGAACATCAGTTCTGCAGGTGGTGGTGTATGGTTTAATACTAGATCTCCAACTTGCTGATTGAGTGTTTGAAGACAAACTCACCAGCTGTGTCAAGAGTGCTTGATTTAGGACAACCAGCAAGATGGTGGCAGCATAAGGAGCTCCTAGAGTCAGCTCCTGCTACAGGGCAGTTAGCAAATACCCAGAGTTCTCTGGAACTAGCTGAAGCACCTATTTGGGGGCTCCAGGAGACCAGAAGAGCATCCTGCCACATCCTTGAAGGAATGGAAGGAGGAGGCTGCCCATCTGCAGAGAAGACTTATAAGTAGAAGCTCCACCCACAGAGGCCAGTGCCCATCCTCCACCGGAGGCACAAGCTGTCTCAGGAGCTGTTCCGCGGCTGGAATTGAAAGCTCCACTTCCTAAAAACGGGAAGGAAGAGATGGTTGGGCACCAATTTCAGCTATTGATGAGGAAGCTCAGTGGGCTACAGTATAATCCTGAGAACAGCTAAAGCTTGAGCCTGTCTGCATCAAAAAGAGGCCGGGAGCCGCCATCTGAACTCCTTGCCTGGCACGAGGGGAAGCGGGGCGGACTGAGAATCCCAGTGCTGGTGGGGACCAGCTTCATTCCATCCAGATCACATTGCAGCTCTAGCCTAGGCCCCAGTGCCACCTCCAGCAGGGAGAAAGCTGCGGGGACCTGCGCCAGCCTCTCTGGGAAATTACCAGCTAAGCCGCAGAGGCTGGTGATTGTCTTACTCTGGCGGCACACGAGCTGCCCCAGGAACTGTTCTATGACAGAAATCGGAAGCTCCATTTCCCAGGACCAGGGGAGGAGGAGACAGTTGGCTGCCGATTTCGGCTGCTGATTGGTAGATTCGGCTGGTTAAGAGAATCCTGGAAACAGGGGGTGTGAACCAGTCCAAGTCAGAAGGAGGTCAGCAGCTGCCATTCTGACTCCACCCCCAGCCTGAGGGGAAGCCCGGCTGACTGAAATGCTCAGTGTCAGCAGGGACCAGTTTCTTGCACGCAGATCAGCCTGCAGCCTGCCTAGGCTTCAGCCTCGCCTCTGGCAGGGAGGAGGCTGAGGAGCCCTGCACCAGCCTATATAGGTAACTGCAAGGAACTTTGGCTGCCATAGATTGAAAATCAGAAGTCTACCAGGGCAACTGCAGTCATCTTGGACCTGCACTGCATAGATGGCTGCCCACACCTGCAGCTCCATCCCTGCCCCAGGCAGGGAAGAAAGGGATGTGAAGTTTAATCAGTCTCTCTGGGCAACTATAGTCTAGGCCTGCTCATGGATTATTCCATACAGCTGTGACTCTGTCCCTACCCCTGGCAAAGGAGAAAGTTGGAAAAAGCTTCATTGATCCCTGGTACAATGAAGGCAGCTTGAGCCTTCACAGCTTACAGCACCAACTATGTACTTGGTTCCTACTGCACATCCAGCAAGGGAGTAATGATAGGAAGCCCTAAACTCAAGAGAAAAACAGCACCCAGAATAAATACTCTAGGAAGTCAGATGTGAAGACACCAACAAAAAATCACAAACCACACCAAGAAACAGGAAGCTATGGCCCAGTTAAAGCAACAAGATAAGCCTCCAGATGACATAAAGGAGTTGAGACAACTAATTATAGATGTTCAAATAAATCTCCTTAATAAATTCAATGAGATGGCTAAAGAGATTAAGGATATTAAGAAGACATTGGATGAGCACAAAGAAGAATTTGAAAGCACACATAGAAAAATAGCAGATCTTATGGGAATGAAAGGTACAATCAATGAAATTTTAAAAACATTGGAATCATATAATAGCAGATTTGAGGAAGCAGAAGAAAGGATTGGTGAGCTTAAAGAAATGGCCTCTGAAAGTGAACATACAAAAGAACAGATGAAGAAAAGAATGGAAAAAAATTGAACAAGGTCTTAGGGAACTACATGACAGCAAAAGATGTGCAAACATAAATGTCATGGGTGTCCCAGAAGGGAAAGAAAAGGGTAAAGGGACAGAATGAATATCTAAAGAAATAATGGTAGAAAATTTCCCAACCCTATTGAAGGACATAGATATCCATGTCCAAGAAGCACAACATACTTCCATCTGAAAAAATCCAAATAGACCAACTTGGAGATACATACTCATCAGAATGTCAAAGGACAAGGACAAAGAGAATTCAGAGAGCAATAAGAGAAAAGCAATGCATAACATATAAGGGATATCCAATAAGATTAAGTGCTGATTTCTCACCAGAAACCATGGAGTCATGAAGACAGTGGTCTGACATATTTAAGATACTACAAGAAAAAAACGTCCAGCCAAGAATCTTATATCCAGCAAGACTGTCTTTCAAAAATGAGGGTGAAATTAGAATATTTACAGATAAGCAGAAACTGAGAGAATTTCTAAGCAAGAAACCAGAATTTCAGGAAATACTAAAGGGTGTGCTAGAGCCTAAAAAGAAAAGATAGGAGAGAAAGGCCTGGAGGAGAGTCTAGAAATGAAGATTATATCAATAAAAGTAACTAAAAGTGCCAAAAGAGTGGTGAAAATAAAATGTGACAGAAACAACTCAAAGAGGAATAAACTTAACCAATGATGTAAAGCACTTGTATTCAGAAAACTGCAACTCATTGTTAAATCAAAAAAGCCCTAAATAACTGGAAGAACATTCCATACTCATGGTTTAGAACACTAAATATCATTAAGATGTCAATTCTACTCAAATTGATATACAGATTTAATGCTACACCGATAAAAATAACACCAGCATGAAGGAAAAAATTGAAAACACGATCATTAAATTTATTTGGAAGGTTAAGGAGTCCTGAGTAGCCAGAAACATCATAAAAAGGAAAAGTGTACCTTCATCTCCAGACTTTAAATCATAATACGTACCTATAGTGGTAAAAACAACATGATACTGGCCTAAAGACAGACACAATAGACCAATGGAACCAAATTTATGGTTCAGAAACAAACTCTCACAGATATGGTCAAGTGATTTTTGACTAGACTGTCAAACTCACACAGCTCGGGCAGAACAATCCATTCGACAAATGGTGTTGGAAAAATTGGGGACATCCACAGCTGAAAGAAGGAAAGAGGATCCCTATCTCACACCTCATCCAAAAACTAACTCGAATGGATCAAAAAAACCTAAAAATAAAAGCAAGAACTGTAAAACTTCTAGAAGAAATGATTGGAAAATATCTTCAAGACCTGGTGGTAGGTAGTGGATTCTTAAAGGAGATAAGAGAAAGACTGAGTGGACTACTGATGTTTAATGTATGTAGAAGTTTTAATTAGCTTTACTGTAAAATTGTGAAAATATATACAATGGATTGTAACACACAGTGAGTAACAGCCAGTTTATAAATGGGGATGTGACTGAAAATGGTAGTCTAGTTATGTAAATGCCAATTGATAGAAAGCTTGAGAATAATCTAGGAACTGGATAGCACAGTAAACCAAGAGGTAGGTGAAAATTTGGTTGATGGTACAGATGCAAGAGTGTCCTTTGTGAGCTAGAAAAATTGTATATCACTACTGCAGGGTGATGGGAATGTGAAGAAGCATGGGAAAAAATACAGCTGGAGTGATCTATGGACTGTGGTTAGTAGTAATAATATAATATTCTTGCATCTATGCAAAAGATGTACTGTGTTAATACTGAGGCAGTATGGAAAATGTGAGCCAAATGTACACTATGGACATGGTAAAAATCAGATGTTATTATTTTATCTGTAGCAAATGACACACCACACTGTGGTGTGCTGATGGAGGGATGTTGTCTGGGAATTCTGCACATGTGCCTGATTGTTTCGTAAGTTTACAACTTCTGTCATAAAAAATATATTTAAAAAATAATAATAGGGCAGGTTAGGGGGAAAACACACCAAATGTAAGATAAGGACTATGGTTAGTAGTAAGATTTTGACAGCGTTCTTCCATAGTTTGTAACAAACGTCTCATGACAATGCAAGGTGTTGGTAGATGTATGGAATCCCTGTATGATGTTATGCATGTTTGCTTTGTAAGTTCACAACTTTTACTATACACTTAATTGTTTATGTATGTTCATATATAAATGATATAAAGATAGTAACAATCGGATTGGTTAGGGGAAAACTGCTTTATTTAGTAGTAATATTTTGACAATGCTCTTTAATCATTAGTTTAAAAAGTTAAAAACAGTGCAAGTTATTGGTGGTAGAGTGAGATGTTATATATGTTTGTTTGATGTTATATATGTTTGGTTTGTAAGTTCACAACTATTATACACTTATTGTTTATGTACGTTTATGTATGAGTGATATATTTCAATAAACTTAATAAAGAAAGTGCTTGATTCAACACTCACTTTCTGTCTGAGTGTATGAAGAACAGCTCACCAACTTCTTCTCTTTTTGCTTGAAGACCTGCTCCCCAGCTCCCTAACAGAGTGCATGAAGAGCAGCTCTCCTGCTGCCTGGAAAAATGCCAGAACTAAAGATGTCTAGCAACTGGGTGGGTGCCAGAACCAGCTGTCAAGCAGTCTGACTGAATGCTTGAAGAGCAGCTCTCAATAAGCCTGTCTGAGTTCTAGAAGATGAGCTCTCTACCTACATGTTTCATCTGTGAGGACCAGCTTTGCAACTGCATGTCTGATTGAAGACCAGCTCTCTTGCTGGCAGGTATGTGCATGAAGTCCAGTCTCCATTTTTTTGTCTGATTGCTTGAAGACCAGATCATCAGCTCTTTAAATGAGTACTTCAGTCTCTTCTCCATTTTCCTGGCTGAGTGCTTTAAGGACCAGATTTTCAACTCCATGTCTGATTTTTTGATGACCAGCTCTGCTGTTGTCTGGCAAGTGCTTGAATTCCATGCTCCATCTGACTTTCTGAGTGTTTGAAGATGAATCCAGCTACCTGTTTGGGCTTGAAAATCAGCTTTCCAGCTGCCTGTCTGAGTGCTGACTAGCAGAGTGTGTGTAAAAGTGCTAAACAGGTGGTGGACTTGGCTCAGTGGTTAGGGAGTCCGACTACCACATGGGAGGTCCGCAGTTCAAACTCTGGGCCTCCTTGACCTGTGTGGAGCTGGCCCACGTGCAGTGCTGATGCGCGCAAGGAATGCCATGCCACGCAAGGGTGTCCCCTGCATAGGGGAGCCCCACACCCAAGGAGTGTGCCCCGTAAGGAGAGCCGCCCAACATGAAAGAAAGTGCAGTCTGCCTAAGAATGGCGCCGCACACATGGAGAGGTGACACAACAAGATGAGGCAACAAAAAGAAACACAGATTCCCATGCCGCCAATAACAACAGAAGTGGACAAAGAAACAAGACACAGCAAATAGACACAGAGAACAGACAACTGGGGTGGGGGTGGGGCGGAGGGGAGAGAAATAAATAAATAAATCTTTAAAAAAAAAAAAAGAAGTGCTCAACAGCTGCCTGTACGTGTGACTAAGGCTCGTTCTTGAACTGCCTGACTGAGTGCTTGAAAAACACATCTCCAGCTGCCTACCTGAGTGCCACAGACCAGTACCATAGCTGCCTGTCTGAATGCTTGAGTAACAGCTTTCCAACTGCCAGCCTGATTGTTTAAAGACCACCTCTTCTGTTTTCTGGCAAGGATGTGAAGTCCAGGCTTCATCTGACTGTGTTAGCACTTGAAGACCAGACTGCAGTTGCCTGGTGTGTGCTTGAGGGCCAGCTCACTAGCTACCTGAGTATGCCTGAAGGCCAAATTCCCGGGTCCCTTGCAAATGTGTGAAGAAGAGGTCTCCGTCTGTCAGGCTAAGCGGATGAAGTCCAGCACAGCAGCTGCCAATCTGCTTACTTGAAGACAATCTTTCCAGGTGACTGACAAGTCATGAAGACTAGCACACAAGCTGGCTGGCAAGAGTTGAACACCACCTCTTCTGCTGCTTGTGTGAGTGCATATGACCAGCTGACCTATGGCCTGCCTGAGTGCTCGAAGTCCAGCTCTCTGGCTGGACTGCTTGTGCTTTAAAAAGAGTTCTCCAATTTCCTGTTGGAGAGGTTGAACACCAAACTACCAGCTAGCTCGAGAGAGCTTGATTCGACTCTAAACTTACTCTCTGAGTGCTTGAAGACTCCTCTCCAAGTGCCTCGCAGTGCTTGATGACCAGCTCTCCAGCAGTTCGTGAGTGTTTAAAGACCAGCTCTCTAGATGGCTGGCTGATTATTTGAATACCAGCTCTACATCTGGTTGGTGAATGCTTGATTTTCACCTCTCCATCTGCCTGTCTGAGTGCTTGAAGAACAGCTCTCCAGCTTCCCAGCTGACTGCATGCAGACTGTCTGACTGACTCAACTGAATATACTTGAGTTGGCCCTCGAGATTCCTGTCTGAGTGCTTGCATTTCAGCTCTCCTGCTGCCTGAAAGAAAGCTTGTTAGAGCTCTCCACCTGCTTGGCTGTGTGCCTGAGGAGCTTTTCTCTAACTGCTGGGCCAGTGTCCGAAGAATAACTCATCAGCAGATTGGCTGTAATCCAGAAGGTCTGCACTCCAGCTGTCTGGCTGAATGCCAGAAGAGCAGCTCTACAGAGGCCTAACTAAATTCTTTATCACCAGCTCTCCAGTTGGCTGTCACATGCTTTAAGACAAGCTCTTCACTTCCTGGCTGAGTGTTGAAAATCAACCACCATCAAGTCTGAGAGACATTGATTCATTTCTAAACTTCCTGTCTCAGTGCATGAAGACAAGCTTTCCATTTTCCTCTTTTGTTGCTTAAAGACCAGGTCTTCAACAAGACCAGCTGACATGTACCTGAAGAACTACTCTACTGCTGTCTAGTAGAACATCAGAAGAAAAGATTTTAGCAACTGGCTGAGTGCCAGAAGACCAGCTCTCTAGCAGTCTGATAGAGTGCTTAAAAATCAGCTCTCCAACCACTGTGCTGAGTGCTTGCATTTCAGCTTGCCAGCAGACTGGAAGAATGCATTGGAAGAGTTCCCCAGTACCTGGACGATTGCCTGAAGACCAGTAGTCAAACTGCATGTCTGAGTGCCTGAAGGACATCTCTCCATCTGCCTAAATGTATGTCAGAAGACCAGTGCTTCAGTGACCTGGCTGAGTGCCCAAAGCCCACCTCTCCAGTTGGCTGTCATGTGCTGTAAGACAAGCTATACCACATTTTGAACTGCCTTGCTCAGTACCAGAAGACAAGATCTAATGTGACCTAGCCGAGTGCCTGAAGAACAGCTCTCCAGTTGCCTGGATGAATGTCAGAAATCCAGTCTCCATCTGCCTCTCTGAGTTTTTGAAGACCAGAGCTCCAGCTGGGAAGACCTGCTCTCCTGCTGGCTGGTGAGGGCTTGAAAATCAGATCTCCAGCTGCCTGGCTTAGTGTTAGCAGACCAGCTCACCAGCTGTCTCCCTGAGGCCTTGAGCAAGCACTCTAGCTTCCTGGCTGAGTGCTTGTGGCAGAGTGCACACAGAAGAGCCTGCCAGCTGCCTGGATGTGTACCTGAAGACCATTTTTTGAACAGCCTGTCTGAGTACCTGAAGAACACTATTGGGCTCACTTGAATGCCAGAAGACCAGCTCTCTGTTCGCCTGCTAGAGTGCTGAAGACCATCTCAGCATCTACCAGACTCATCTCTTGAAGAACAGGTCTACAGTAACCTGTCTAAGTACTTGAGGTCCAGGTTTCCAACTGCATGTCTGATTGTTTAAAGACCTGCTCTCCTGTTGTCTGGCAATGGCTTGAAGACCAGGCTTCTTATGACTATATGCCTGAAGACCAGCACTGCACTTGTCTGGCATGTGCTTGAAGACCAACTCCCTAGCTCCCTTGCATATGTGTGAAGAAGACCTCTCCAGATGCCTGAGTGCCTGAAGACCAGGTTTTGAACTGTCTTGCTGAGTGCCAGATGATCACTTCTCCAGTGAACAAGATGAGTACCTGAAAAAGATCTCTCCAGCTTCCTGCCTGAGTTGGTGAAAAACAGTCATCAGCTGCCTGTCTTCTTGCTTGAAGACACTTTCTCAGGTGCCTGAGAAGTCTCGAAGACCAGTACTCCAACAGGCTGATGTGAGTTTGAACCAGCTCGCCTGCTCCTGTCTGAGTACATAGGACCAACTTTCCTATGGCCTTTCTGAGTGGTTGAAAAACAGCTCTCCTGCTGGCTTGAGAGTGCTTGAATTGTACCTATACATCTTCCTTCCTGATTGCTTGAAGTCCAGTCCTATTTTTCTGATTGGTTGAACACCAAATAGCCAGGCGGCTCAAGAGAGCATGATTCAACTCTAAACTGCCTCTGTGAGTGCTTGAAGACTGGTAATCCAACTTCCTGTCTCACTGCTTGAATTCAGGCTGTCCAGCTGCCTGGAAGCATGTGTGAAGTAGAGCTCTCCAGCTTCCTGGGTGAGTGCCAGACCAACAGCTCTCGAGCATCTTAGCTGAGTGCCTGGAGAATATCTCTCCATTGCCTGCTGAAATGCCAGAAGACCAGTTCTCAATATGCCTGTCTGAGTGTTTCAGGACCAGCTTTCCAACTGCCAATCTGATTGTTTGAAGACCGGCTCTCCTGCTGTCTGTCAAGTGCTTAAAGTCCAGTCTCCATTTGAATTTCTGAGTGCTTCAGACTGGTATTCCAACTGCCTGGTGTGTGCTTGAAAATCAGCTCTCCAGCTGCCTGGCTGAGTGTTGGCAGAGCAGCATTCCAGCTACATGGCAGAGCACATGTAGAAGAGCTTCCCAGATGCCTGGGTATGTTTCTGAAAACCAGCCGTCTAACTGCCTGGCTGAGTGCCTGAACAACACGTCTAGAGCTGCCTGCCTGAATGGGAGAAGACCAGCTTTCTAGCTGCCTATCTTATTACTTGAAGAAAACCTCTCCAGATTCCTGGCAAATCTTGAAGACCATGACTCCACATGGCTTGGAAGTGTTTGAAGAAAACCCTCCAGTTGACTAGTGAGAGCTTGAATGCTTAGGATAAACTTTCCAACTTCCAGTCTAGGTGCTTGAAAACCAGCTCTCCTTCTCACTGATGAATGTTTGAAGATTAGCCATTGAGCTGGTGGGTGAGAGTTTGAACACTAGCTCCCCTGCTGTCTGTCTGATTCTTTGAAGACCAACTCTCCAGCTTTCTCGTTGAGTACTTGAACTTTTGTGACTCTAGTAATGAAAGAAATTCTATCATTGATGTGGAGATGGTGGCTACGGTAGTTCCTGAGGGTAGGAGAGGGAAGAAGAGATTTTCGGGACTTGGAGTTGTCCTAAATGATATTGCAGGGACAGAAGCTGGGCATTATATTCCCTGCCATAAGCCACTGAATGAACTGGGGGAGAGTGTAAACTATAATGTAAACTATAATCCATGCAGTGAAGCAGTGCTCCAAAATGTATTCACCAAATACAATGAATGTGCCACAATTATCAAAGGTTGTTGATGTGGGAGGAGTAGAGGTGGAGTGGGGTGTGGGGTGTATATATATATATAATTTATTTATTTCTCTCCTCTTCCCCCCTTCCTCCACCCCCCCCCCCCACGTTGTCTCCTCTCTTGTGTCATTTGCTGTGTGTTCTTCTGTGTCTGCTTGTGTTCTTGGCAGCACCAGGAATCTGTGTCTCTTTTCATTGCATCATCTTTCTGTGTCAGCTCTCCGTGTGTGCAGCGCCACTCCTGGGTGGGCTGCACTTTTTTTGCATGGGGTGACACTCTTTGCAGGGTGCACTCCTTGCACGGGGTGCTCCCCTGTGTGGCACGGCACTCCTTGTGCGTGGTGGCACTGCATGTGGGCCAGCTCACCACATGGGCCAGGAAGCCCTGGGTTTCAACTCTGGACCTCCCATGTGGTAGGCGGATGTTCTATCAGTTGAGCAACATCTGCTTCCCTTACACATTTTAATGTAACATTTTTTGTGATCTATGTATCTTTAAAAAAAAACAATTAACAAAACAAAACAAACAAACAAAAACACTAGTTCTCCAACAGCCTGGCTGATTGCCCGAAGACCAACTCTCCAGAGGCCTAGATGAGTGCCTGAATAATTCTCCTGAGCTGCCTGGCTGATCTCAGAAGACCCGCTCTCCTGTTGTCTGTGTGCATGAAGGCCAACTTTCTAACTGCCTATCTGATTGTTTTAAGATAGTCTATCCTTCTGGCAGAAGAATATTTGAAGTCCAACTCTCCATCAGTGTGTCTGAGTGCTTGAACACCAGCTCTCCAGTTGGCTGTCATGTGCTTTAAGACAAACTCTCCGGAATTTCAAATTGCCTGGCCCAGTGCCAGAAGGCCAATTCTCCAGCTGCCTAGCAGAGTACATGAAGAATAGCTCCTCAGCTGCCTGACTGAATGCCAGAAGAAGAGGTGTCCTCAGGTAGCCTAGCAAATGCCTGAAGGAAAGCTCTCCAGCTGCCTGGTGAATAACAGAACCAGATCTGCCAGTTCTGCATGTGGTAGTGGGTGTTTGAAGACTAGCTCCCCAGCTTCCTGGCTGACTGCCTGAAGAACACCTCTCCAGCTGCCTTCCTGAGTGCCAGTAGACCTGTCCCATTGCTGCCTGTCTGAATGCTTGAGGACCCGCTTTCCAGCAGCCTGTCTGATTGTTTAAAGACCAACTCTTCTGTTGCCTGGTAAGCATGTAAAATCCAGACTTCATCTGATTGTCTCTGTGCTTGAAGACCAGCACTGCCACTGCCTGGTGTGTGCTTGAAGACAAGTTCACCAACTTCCTGGGTAAGTGCTTGAAGACCAACTCTCCAGCTCCCTTGCAAATGCATGAAAAACTCTCCAGCTGCCAGCTGAGGGGATGAAAACCAGCTCACCAGCTACCAGTCTGCTTGCTTGAAGACAGTTTTTCCAGGCAACTGGCAAGTTTTGAAGGACAGTTATCCAGGTGGCTGGCAAATCTTGAAGGTGTGAACTTGACTATGGCTTTCCAACCAGCTCAGTGGAATATATCCATAGAATAGGTCAAATAGGAAGAGCAGGGTATAAAGGAAAAACTGTTTCATTTTTCACTGAAGATGATAAACCACAGGCTGGAGAAGTGTTGCCAGTCTTATACAGGAAGCCAAATGTCCTGTACCTGACTACATAAAAGGTCTAAAAAAAACTACTAGGCAAACAAAAGAAAAAGATGATTAAGAAACATGGGGGGAGGAGTGGGGTAAGGGGGGTGGGGGTATATAGGGACCTCATTTTTTTTTAATGTAACATTAAAAAATGAAGACAAAAAAAAGAAACCATTGGAAAGAGAGAGCATTAGTACAACTCCAAAATATTTCTTAGAAAAAGCTAAGGATAAACAGAAAAAAGTCACTAGTCAAGCAAAAGGTCACAACAAGAAAAAGGAGCTCTTGAAGAAAGAAGTTAAAACCAGACTATTTAAAAGACTAGCCCAGAAATGTAATTTTATGATTTCCAGCATGAATGTTGTTTTCATGGAATACTTCAAGTCATATAATTGGCCTGTACAGATATTTGAAACCAAGTGCATGGGAATGGTGAAAAATGATGTATGATTCTAAAACATCAGTATCATGTCAAATTTTAATTTGCAGGTCACTTTTAAGTGATTATACCATGAAAATAACTTTGGTATTTCTGTGATTTAAAGAGATACTTCTTATAGAAAAACAAAAACTTATGTGAAAAATAAGAACATGCAAAAGTGGTAAACTCCTAAGGATATTTCCCTTCAAATGTGAAGGAAGGTGTGATATATGAAGGAGACATCTGGAGCAAATTTCAAAGTAAAGCCTTGAGGTTGAATACCCTTTTTAAATTTTATTTATTTGTATTTTATTTTATTATTTCTTAATTTATTGATGGGCTTTTTTTTGTGGTTGGAGCCATAACAAAGACATTCCTCTTCTGTGGCTGGTTTTTCAAGTTCCCTAGGATTTTTAATTCTTTTGTTTATTTAAATATCTTTATATCTTATTGGTAAGGTAGCTCATACCTAACCTGTCGTGATGTTGCAACTGCAATATTATGTTCAACCTTTCCCTGTATAATTTCATTTCCTCTCATGTAACAATGCTCTTTCCTGGGTTTTTTTTTTTTTCCATGCAAGATGATTTTGTTCAAAACTGATAAACCTTTTATTCTGATAAGGAGGAATGTTCCTGCTACTTGATATATCTATGACTTCATTCTCTCATAGCTTGTCTTTCCTGAGGCTGCATGGTCCTTCATTCATTTAGTACCCAGATCCCTGTCAAAGGTAAAGGAGTATGATAATACAGTGATGGGAAATATTCTCTGCTATTAGCAGATTTGCTCATTTTGTACAGTGGAATAAAAACATTGACTTTATATATAGCAAGGAAAAAAAAGAGCTCCCCTGTTTCCTGTCTGCGTGATTGAACACCAAACCGCCAGCTGGCTCAAGAGATATTGATTCAACTCTAAACTTCCTTTCTGAGTCTTGAAGACCACCTCCCCATAGGTCAGTTTGAGTGCTTGAATGTCACCTCTCCAGCTGCCTGGGACTGCTTGATTACTAGGTCCTTATTGGCTTGTGAGTGTTTGAAAACCAGCTCTCTAGATGACTGGCTTATTGTTCGAAGACCAGCTCTCTAGCCAGCTGGTGGATTGTTTGAAACCAATTCTACATCTGGCTGGTGAATGTTTGAATTCCACCTCTCCATTTGCCTGCCTGAGTGCTTGAAGACCAGCTCTCCAACTGGCTGACCTATGCTTGAAGACCAGTTCTCCAGCTTCCTGACTGGTTGCATTCCAGCAGATTTGCCCGCGCTCTCACTGAGTACTTGATTCAGCTCTCCATATTCCTGGCTGAGTGCTTGCAGTCTAGCTCTCTTGCTGCCTGGAAAATGCATGCTAGACCTCTCCAGCTGCATGGCTGTGTGCCTGAAGAACAACTTTCCAGCTGACCTGCTGAAATCCACGAGACCAGCACTCCAGCGGCCAAGCTGAGTCTCAAAAGAGCAGCTCTTCAGGGACCTGACTGTGTTCTTTAATAACAGCTCTCCAGTTGGCTTTCATGTGCTTTAAGACAATCTCTCCTCTTCCTGTTGGAGTTTTTGAAGCTCAAACAACCATTTGCCCTAAGAGAAACTGATTCATTTCTAATCTTCCTGTCTCAGTACATGAAGACCAGCTCTCCAACTTCCTCTCTTGTTATGTAAAGACCAGCTCTCCAGCTGGCTGGCATGTGGTTGAAGACCAGCTCTCAATCTGCCTGGCAGAATACTGAAGTATGGCTATCCTGTGGCATAGCAGAGTAAGTGAAAACTCTTCTGCTACCTTGTTGAATGTGAGAAGAAAAGATTTCTAGTGACTGGATGAGTGCCAGAAGACCTGCTCTCTAGCAGCCTGATTGAGTGCTTGAAAAACAGCTTTCCTGCTCCTCACTGAGTTCTTGCAGTCTGGCTCACCAGCTGACTCACAGAAAGCATGTGGAAGAGTTCCACAGCTAACTGAATGAGAGCCTGAAGACAACTTGTCAAACAGCCTGGCTTAATGCCTGAAGAACACCCCTGAGGCTCCTCACTTGAATTCCAGAAGATTAGCTCTCTACCTGCATGACTGAGTGCTGAATACAAGCTAAGAATTATCCAGACTTCTTGAAAAACAGCTCTAGTGCAGCCTGAGTTCCTGAAGACCAGTTTAATACCTGCCTGTTTGATTTTTAAAAGACTAGCTCTCCTGGTGTCTCTTGTTGTCTGACAAGGGACTTAAAATCTAGGGTGCAACTAACATCTGAGTGCAGTTGCCTGGCATGTGTGTGAAGTTCAATTCCCCATCTTCTTTGCAAATATGTGAAGTAGACCTCCCAGCTTCCTAGATGAGTGCCTGAAGACCAGTTTTTGACTGCTTTGATGAGTGCCAGAAGACCAACTCTTCAGTGACCTAGCCCAGTGCTGAAGAACTGTTCTACAGGTGTCTTGCTGAGTAGCTGAAAACCAGCTGTCCTGGTGCCTCTTTTCTTGCTTGAAGACAATCTCTCCAGGTGCCTGGCAAGTCTTGAAGACCAGCACTCAGACTGGCTGGCGAGAGTTTGAACTCTAGTTCTCTTGCTTCCTGTCTGTGTACATAGGACCAACTTCCCTATGGCCTATATGAGTGGCTGAAGACCAACTCTGCTACAGGCTGGAGAGTGCTTGAATTCCACATATGCCTTGCCTGTCTGAAAACTTGAAGACCAGCTCTCCATACTCCCATTTGAGTGGTTGAACACCAAACCACCAGCTGGCTCCAGAGGTCATGATTCAACTCTAAACTGTGTCTCTGTATGCATCATGATCAGTATTCCAACTTCTATGACTCAGCACTCCAAAACAAGCTCTCCAGCTTCCTGCAAGTATGCATGAAGTAGAGCTTTCAAGCTGTTTGGGGGAATGCCAGAAAAACAGCATCCTAGCTGAGTGCCTTAAGAACATATCTCTGGTTGCCTGGTGAAATACCAGAAGAGCAGCTCTGCAGATTCCTGAAATTTCCTCAGGGCCAGATTTCTAATGGCCTGTCTCATTGTTTGAAGACCAACTCTCCTGCTGTCTGGCAAGTGTTTGAAGTTCAGGTTCTATCAGACTTTGTGAGTGTTTGAAGAATGGGACGCCACCTGGCTGTGTGTGCTTGAAAGTCAGCTCTCAAGCTCCCTGGCTCAGTGTTAGCAGATGAGATCTCCAGCTGACTGGAGAGTCCAGGTAGAAGAGCTCAATAGATACCTTGGCATTAGCCTGAAAACCAGCTGTTGAACTGCCTGGCTAGTGCCTGAAGAACACCTCTCAGGCTGCCCAGTTCACTGCCAGAAGACCAACCTTCTAGTTGCCTGATTGAGTGCATCTCCCAGACTCAGTTCTTGAAAAATAGCTCTACAGCAGTCTAAGTTCTTTAGGACCAGTTTTCCAAGTGTATGTCTGATTGTTTAAAACTAATTCTCCTGTTGTTTGGCAAGGGCTTCAAGACTTTGATATTGCCTGAGTGTTTCAATATCAGCACTGCAGTTGCCTATTGTTTGCTTAAAGACCAGTACTCCAGATGCCTGGCTGAGTGGTTGAAGACCACCCCCCAGCTGACTATCATTTTGCTTGAAGACAATCTCTCCAGGTGCCTGGCTAGGCTTGAAGACCAGCACTCCAGCTGACAGGTGAGAGGTGAACTCTTGCTCTCCCGCTCCCTGTCTGAGAACATAGGACCAGCTTTTCTACAGCCTGTCTGAGTGGTTGGAGACCAACTCTGCTGCTGCATGGAGAGTAGTTGAATTACACCTATCCATCCTCCTACCTGAGGATGGATCTCCAGTTTCTTATCTGAGTGGTTGAATAACAATCTGCCAGCTGACTTAAGAGAGCATGATTCAAATATAAGTGGCCTTTCTGAGTGCTTGATTTCCAGGATTCCAACCACCTGTCTCAGAGCTTGAAGACAAGCTCTCCACCTGCCTGGAAGAGTGAGTGAAGTAGAGCTCTCCAGCTGTCTATGTGAGTGCCAATGGAACAGCTCTTCAGCATCCTAGCTGAGTGCCTGAAGAATAGCTCTACAGCTGCCTACCTAAAAGCCAGAAGATAATCTCTCTGTTGACTGACTGAGGCTATTATTTGAACCAGCTCTCCTGCTGTCTCTGACTGTTTTAAGATCAGCTCTCTATCTTCCTGGTTGGGTGCCTAAAACCCAGGTCTCCAACAGCTTTGCTGATTGACAGAAGACCAACTCCCCAGATAAGTGCTTGAAGACAATCTCCCCAGCTACTTGGCTGATTCCAGAAGACCAGCTCTCCAGATACCTGTCTGTATGCTTTAATTCAATCTCTCCAGGTGCTTTTCTGAGTGCTTGAGGATGAACTTTCTAATTCCCTGTCTGATTGTTTGAAGACAAGCTGTCCTTCTGGCTTGTAAATTTTTGAAGACCAGCTCTCTATCTCCCTGTCTAATTGCTTGAAGACCAGCTCTCTTTATGGCTGGCATGTGTTTTAAGAAAAGCTCTGCGGCTGTGTGGCCAAGTGCCTGAAGACAAGTTCCCAAGCTGCCTGGAAGAGTGTGTGAAGAGGAGCTCTCCAGCTGCCTGTCTGTGTGCCTAAAACCAGTTTTTGAACTGCCTGGCTGAGTGCCAGAATCTCAGCTCTCCAGCTGCCTAACAAGTGCTTGAAGGACAGAGCTCCACTGCCTGGCTGAATATCAGAAGACCAGCGCTCCAGAGACCTTGCTGAGTGCAGGAAGACCAGCTCTGCAGGTGGTGGTGTGTGCTTTAAAACTAGCTCTCCATCTTCCTGGCTGAGTGCTGCCTGACTGGGTGCTTAGGAAAAGCTTTCCAACTACCAGTCTGAGTGGTTGAAAACCAGTTCTCCAACTCACCAATGAATGTCTGAAGACTAGCCCTGAGCTGGTTGGTGAACGTTTGAACACCAGCTCCCCTGATGTCTGATTTTTTGAGGACCAGCTCTCCACCTTCCTAGTTGAGTGCCTAAATACCAGTTCTCAAGTGTCCTGGACTAGTGCCAGAAGACCTGTTCTCCAGCAGCTTAAATGAGTGTCTGAAGAACATCTCCCCCAAATGTCTGGCTGATTCCAGACCAACAGCTACCTATCTGTGTGCCTGAAGACCATTTCTCCAGGTGCTAGTTTGATTGCTTGAGGATCAGTTTCCTAACTACCTGATTGTTTTAAGACAAGCCATCTTCTGGCTGGTGAATCTTTGATGTCCAGCTCTCCATCTGCTTATCTGAGTGCTTGAAAACTAGCTCTCCATATGGCTGGCATATGTTTTAAGACCAGCTCTCCAGATGCATGGCTAAGTGCCTGAAGGCAATTTCTTGAACCTCCTGGCTTGTTGGCTGATATTATCTATCAAGCTGCCAGGCTGAATGCCAGAAGACAGCTCTGCCAAGACTTGGCTGAGTCTGAGAAGACCTGTTGTCAGGAGCCTGAATGAGTGCTTGGAGACAAGCACCCTGCTGCCTGGCAGAGTGTATGAAGAAGATCTCTCCAGCTGTCTGCCTATGTGCCTGAGGACCAGTTTTCAAACTGCCTGGCTGAGCCAGAATCCAAGCTCTCCCATGACGTAGTGAGTGCCTGAGAGCTCTCCAGCTGCCTGCCTATGTGCCTAAAGACAAGTTTTTTGGTTTTTTTCTTTTAAATAGTAATGGTAGGTTTATTTATTTTTTTCTTCTTCTTTATTTTCTTTTAAATGTTACATTAAAAATAATGAGGTCCCCATTTAACCCCCCACCCCACCCCACTCCTCCCACATCAACAAACTCTTCCATCATCATGGCACATTTGCTACACCTGGTGAATACATTTTGGAGCACTGCTGCACCACATGGACAGTGGTCTACATTGTAGTCTACACTGTCCCCCATTCCACTCAGTGGGTCATGGCAGGACACAGTTTTTGAACTGCCTGACTGAGTGACAGAATACTAGCTCTCCGGCAGCCTAACAAGTGCTTGAAGGACAGAGCTCCAGCTGTATGGCTGAATATCAGAAGACCAGATCTCCATCAACCTGGTCTAGTGCCAGGAGAGCAGCTCTGCAGGTGGTATGTGCTTTAAGACTAGTTCTCCACCTTCTGGGCTATGTGGTTGACAACCAACTCACCAACTATGTTGGAAGAGCTTGATTAAACTCTCAAATTCCTGTCTGAGTGCATGAAGAACAGCTTACCAACTTATTCTCTTGGTACTTGAAGACCAGTTTCCCAGCTGGCAAGCATGTGCTTGTGACCAGCTCCCTCTTTCCCTAGCAGAGTTCCTGAAGAACAGCTCTCCTGCTGCCTGGCTGAATGTCAGAAGGAAAGATGTCTTGCAACAGGGCGAATGCCAGAAGTAGTATGACTGTGTGCTAGAAGACCACCTCTCAATATTCCTAGGTTCTACAAGACTACTCACACAGGCATGTCTGTGTGTGAGGGACCAGCTTTCTAATGGCAAGTCTGATTGAAGACCCATTCTCCTGCTATTTGGCAAGTGCTTGAAGACCAGTTTCCATCTGACTTTCTGAGTGATTGAAAACTGTGACTTCAGGTGGCTGGTGTGTGTTTGAAAATCAGCTCTCCAGCTGCCTGGCTGAGTGTAAAAAGATGAGATTTTCAGCAGTCTGGCTGAGTGCCTGCAGACCAGCTGTCCAGGTGGGTGGTGTGTGCTTTAAGACCAGCTCTCCAACTTTCTGGCTGAATGGTCATTTTCAGAAAGCTCAATTATTCTCTCAACTTCCTGTCTGAGTGCATAAAGACCAGTTCTCCAACTTCTTTTATTGGTACTTGAAGACAAGTTCCCCAATTGCCTGAAAGAGGGCATTAAGAAGAGCTGTTCAGTCAGCTAACAGGGAGGTGCAGATGGTCAACCACCACACCAGGGAATCAAGAGTGCCTACAACTGCAAGCAGAGGAATTGCATCCAACATCCATGTGAAATCTAAGCCCCCTCTTCATCGAGTGGTGGAGAGGACATCACCATCCCAGCGTCCACAGAATGGAGGAATAAAATATGGATTAGAGTGGATTTACTGATATTCTACTATAAAACGATTGTGATGAGTAATAGAAGAAATTTTAGCATCGAGGTGGAGAAAGTGGCCACAGTAGTTGCTGAGGGCAGGGAAAGGGAAGAAGAGATGTGAAGTAGGGGCATTTTTGGGATTTTGAGTTGTCCTAAATGATATTGCAGGGTCAGATGCTAGACTTTATATATCCTGCCTTAACCCACTGAATGTACTGGGGGAGAGTGCGAACTACAGGGTAAACTATTATCTATGTACTGCAGCAGTGCCCCAAAATGTGTTCACTGAGTGCAGTGAGTGTGCCACAATGATGGGGGAGGTTGTTGGTGTGGGAAGAGTGGGTGGGGGGTGGGGGGTATACAGGAACCTCTTATATTTTTTTATGTAACTTTTTTTGTGATATATGTATCTTCAAAAAAATACAATTTACTAAAATGATGTGGTGGGGGGGTGGGGAGTGGGTTATATGGGAACCTCATGTTTTTTGTTTTTTTATGTTTTTAATGTAATGTTCCTTGTGATCTATTAACTTTAATTTAAAAAAATATATATATATATATATATATAAAGAAAAAAAAAAAGAAGAGCTGCCCAGCTGCCTGGCAGAGTGCCTCCTGCCTGGCTGACTCCAGAAGAACAGTTCTCCAGTTGCCTGTCTTGAAGTGTGCTTGAAGACCATCTCTCTAGGTGCAGGTCTGATTGCTTAAGGACCAACTTTCTATCTGTCTGTCTATTGTTTGAAGAGCAGCTATCATTCTGGCTGGTGAATCTTTGAGGTCCAGCCTTCCTTCTGCCCCTCTGAGCTTGAAGACAAGCTCCCCGGCCTCCTAGAACAGTGTCTGAAGAAGAGCTCTTATGCTGCCTGCCTGTGTGCCTGAAGAACAGCTCTCCTGCTGACTGACTGAATGCCAGAAGACCCGCTCTCAAGCAGTCTGACTGAGTTCTTGAAGACCAGCTCCAAAGCTGCCTGTCTAAATTCTACAGGATGAGCTCTTCACCTGCATGTCAGATTGTGTAAAGGCCAGCTTTACAATGACATGTCTGATTGAAGGCCAGTTCTTCTGCTGGCCAGCATGTTCATGAAGTCCAATATCTATCTGTTTGTCTGAGTGCTTGAAGACAAGATCGTCAGCTCTCTAAATGAGTCCTTGAGACAGCTCTACATTTTCTGGTTGAGTGCTTGATGACCAGTTTCCAACTCCATGTCTGATTGTTTGAAGACGAGCTCCCTTGCTGTCTGGCAAGTGCTTAAAGGCAAGGGTCCATCTGATTTTCTGAGTGCTTGAAGACCAGGAATCCAGCTGGCTGGTTTGCGCTTGAAAATCAGCTCTCCAGCTGCCTGGCTGAGTGTTAGCAGTCTAGCTCCCAAGCTGACTGGAAGAGTACATGTAGAAGAGTTCTTCAGAGCCCTGGATGTGTGCCTGAATACCAGTTGTCAAACTGTCTGGCTGAGTGCTTGCAGAATACCTCTCCATCTGCCTAGCTGTA
Organism: Dasypus novemcinctus; assembly: GCF_030445035.2. Taxonomy (NCBI): domain Eukaryota; kingdom Metazoa; phylum Chordata; class Mammalia; order Cingulata; family Dasypodidae; genus Dasypus; species Dasypus novemcinctus. The sequence continues at coordinate 55,079,395 of NC_080696.1, read as the reverse complement.
TGTCAGAAGATCAGCTCTCTAGCTCCCTGATTGAGTGCTTAAAGACCAGCTCAGCATCTACCAGTCTGAGTTCTTGATACCCAGCTCTCCATCTGGCTGTCTGAGTGCTGAGGATGAGCTTTCCAGCTGCCAGTTTGAGTGGTTGAAAACCAGCTCTCCAGCTTGTTGACAACTGTTTGAAGACTAGCCTTGCCATTGGCTGGCAAGCATTTGAACAATAGCTCTCTTGATATCTGTTTGATTTTTTGAAAATCAGCTCTCCAGTTTCCTGGTTGAGTACCTAAATACCAGTTCTTGGATGACTTGGACTACTGTCAGAAGACCAGCTCTCCAGCATTCTAGATGAGTGTCTGAAGAACATCTTCCCCAAATATCTGGCTGATTCCAAACCAACAGCTCTCCAGCTGCCTATTTGTGTGCTTGAAGACCATTTCTCTAGGTGCCAGTCTGATTGCTTGGGGACCGACTTTCTAACTGCCTGTCTGACTGTTGGAAGACAAATTATCCTTCTGGCTGGTGAATCTTTGACATCAAGCTCTCCATCTGCCTGTCTGAATGCTTGAAGACCAACTCTCCATGTGGTTAGTATATGTTTTAAGACTAGCTCTCCAGCTAGATATCTGAGTGTCTGAAGACGAGTTCTTAAACTGCCTGGCTGAGTGCCTGAAGATTAGCTTTACAATGATTTGGCTAAGCCCCAGAAATCCTCCTCTGAGGAACCTGAATGTTGCTTGAAGACAAGCTCCCCAGATGCATGGCAGTGTGTGTGAAGAAGAGCTCTCCAACTGTCTGCTTGTATGCCTAAAAACCATATTTCAAGCCACCTAGCTGAGTGCCAGAATCCCAGCTCTCTAGCAACCTAGCTCAGTGCATGAAGAACAGCTCTCCAACTTCTTCTCTGGGTGCTTGAAGACCAGTTCTCCAGCTGGCAGGTCTGAGGAATAGCTCTCTTGCTGCCTGGCTGAATGCCAGAAGGAAAGATCTCTACTGAGTAGCTGAATGCCAGAAGACCAGCTCCCAATGTGGCTGGTGTATGCTTTAAGACTAGCTCTCGAGGTTCCTGGCTGAGTGGTTGAAGACCAACTTGCCAGCTGTCTCAAGAGTGCTTGATTAAACTTTCAAATTCCTATCTCACTGCATGCAGAAGAGCTGAACATTTCTCTTGGTACTTGAAGACCAATACTCCAGCTGGCAGGTGTGTACTTGAAGACTTTCCAACTGCATATCTGCTGGCAGGCATGTGCATGAAGTCCAGTCTCCATCTGTTTGTCTGAGTGCTTGAAGACCATATCACCAGCTCTTTAAATGAGTACTTGTCTCAGCTCTCCATTTCCCTGGCTGAGTTCTTGAGGGCCAGTTTACAACTCCATATCTAATTTTTGAAGACCAGCTCTCCTGGCTGTCTGGTCAGTGCTTGACCTCCAAACTCCATCAGACTTTCTGGTGCTTAAGATTGGGACACCAGCTGACCAATGTGTGTTTGAAATCTGCTCTGAAGCTACCTGGCTGAGTGTTAGAGATCAGCTTTCATCTGACTGGCAGAGAAAGTGCATGTAGAAGAGCTCTCCAGATGCATGGACATGTGCCTGAAGACCAGTTATCAAATTGCCTGGCTGAAGAACACCTCTCCAGCTGCCTACCTGAATACCAGAAAATCAGCTCTCTCACTGCCTGGTTGAGTGCTCAATGTCAACTCAGCATCTACCAGTCTCAGTTCTTGATACCTAGCTCTCTATTTGGCTATCTGAGTTCTTGAGGACAAACTTTCCAACTGCCTGTCTAATTGTTTAAAGAACAGCTTCCCTGCTGTCTGGCAAGGGCTTGATGATCAGGTCGCATTTGCATCTGACTGTCTGAGCACTTGAAGACCAACACTGAAGCTAGCTGGCTTGTTCTTTTTTTTTTTTTTTTTAAAGATTTATTTATTTATTTAATTCCCTCGCCTCCCCCGGTTGTCTGTTCTCTGTGTCCATTTGCTGCGTCTTGTTTCTTTGTCCGCTTCTGTTGTCGTCAGCGGCTCGGGAAGTGTGGGCAGCGCCATTCCTGGGAAGGCTGCACTTTCTTTCGTGCTGGGCGGCTCTCCTTACGGGTGCACTCCTTGTGCGTGGGGCTCCCCTACGTGGGGGACACCCCTGCGTGGCAGGGCACTCCTTGCACACATCAGCACTGTGCATGGGCCAGCTCCACACAGGTCAAGGAGGCCCAGGGTTTGAACCACGAACCTCCCCTGTGGTAGACAGACGCCCTAACCACTGGGCCAAGTCCGTTTCCCTGGCTTGTTCTTATAGACCAGCTCATCAGCTACCTGAGTGAGTGCTTGAAGACCAACTTGTCAACTGCCTTGCCTATTATGTGAAGAACAGCCGTTGAGCTGCCCAGCTGAATGCTTGAAAACCAGCTCTCCATCATCCTGGCTGAGCGGTTGAAAACCAGCTCTCCAACTTCCTGTCTTAGTGCTTGAAGATAACCTCTCCAGGTCCCTGGCAAGTCTTGGAGACCATCTCTCTAAGTTGCTGACTAGTGTTTGAAGAAAGCACTCTGGTTGGCTGGCAAGAGTTTGAACACAAGCTTTCCTGCTGCCTGTCTGGGTGCTTAGGATAAGCTTTCCAACTGCCAGTCTGAATGGTTGAAAAACAGCTCTCCAGCTCACCGGTGAATGTTTGAAGATCAGGACTCTGGATGGCTGGCTGATTGTTTGAAGACCAGTCCTCCAGCTGGCTAGTGAGTGCATGATTTCCACCAATTAATATGACTTCCTGAGTGCTTGAAGACCAGCTCTTCACCTGCCTGATGACTGCCTAAAGTGCAGCTCTCAACCAGGCTGGCAAGTACTTGAAGGCCAGAATTCAAGCTGGCTGGTGAATGCTTGAAGGCAACCTCTCTGCCCAGCTGCTGAGTGCTAGAATTGCAGCTCTTAACCTGGAAGGAGGGTCACTGAAGGTCAGCTATCCAGCTAATTGTTGAGTACATGAAGGCGAGCTTTGCAATACCTTGTTAAATCTTTGAAGTCCAGCTCTCTGTTTGTCTGATGAGTAGCTTAAACCACTTGACCAGTTGTCTGGCTGGGTGCCTGAAGACCAGTTCTCAAACTGCCTGGCTGAATGCTGGATGATCAGCTCTCTAGCGACCTAGCTGAGTGCCTGAAGAACAACTCTCCTGCAGCCTAGCAGACTGCTGGAAGAACTACTCTCCTGCAGCTTTGCTGAATGCCAGAAGAAAAGATTTCTAGGGACTGGCTAAGTGTCAGAAGACTAGCTCTCTAGCAGTCTGATTGAGTGCTTGAAAATCAGCTCTCCTGCTGCCTGACTGAGTGCTTGCAGTCCAGCTCTCTAGCTGACTGGCAGAATGCATGTAGAAGAGCACTCCAGCTACCTGGATGTATGCCTGAAGGCCAGTTGTCAAACTGCCTTGCTGAGTGCCTGAAGTGCATCTCTCCAGCTGCCTAATTGAATGCCAGAAAAGCGCTGCTCCAGTGACCTCACTGAGTGCCAAAAGACCAACTCTCTAGGAGCCTAATTGAGGACTTGGAGACCAGTTCTCCAGTTGGCTGTCATGTGCTTTAAGACAAACCCTCCAGCTTCCTGGCTGAGTGGTTGATGATCAGACTGCCATCTGGACTGATAGAACTTGATTCAATTCTAAACTTCATAAATGAATGTTTGAAGACCAAATCCCCAGCTGCTTGGCAGAGTACATGAAGATGACCTCTCCAACTGCCTGGCTGAATGCCTCAAGACCAGTTTTTAAACTCCCTGGCTGAGTGCCAGAAGACTAATTCTCCGGTGAACTAGCCGAGTGCCTGAAAAACAGCTCTCCAGTTGTCTGGCTGAGTTGTTTGCAGTACAGCTTGCCAGCTGCCTGGCTGTGTGCCTGAAGACCATTTCTCTCACTGCCTGGCTGAGTGCTTGAAGAACAACTCTCCAGCTGAATGGCTGAAATCCAGAAAACCAGCACTCCAGTGACATGACTCAGTGCTAGAAGACCAGTTCTCCAGTTAGCTGTCATGTGCTTTAAGATAAGCTCTGCAGCTTCCTGTCTGAATGCAGGAAGACCAGCTCTCCATCTTCCTCTCTTGGTGCTTAAAGACAAGTGCTCCACCTGGCTGGTGTGTGCTTGAAGGCCAGCTCCCCATCTGTCTGACCAAGTGCATTAAGAAGAGCTCTCTAATGGCCTAGCAGTGTACCTGAGTAACAGCTCTCTGCTGCCTGGCTGAAGGCCAGAAGAAAAGATCTCTAGCGACTAGCTGAGTGCCAGAAGACCAGCTCTCAGTCTGATTGAGTGCTTGAAATTCAGCTCTCCATCTGCCCATCTGAATTGTTGAAGATAAGCTCTCCAAATGCCTGTCTGAGTGCTGAGGTTGTTGATGTGGAAGGAGTGGGTGAGGTGGGGTGTGGGGTATGTGGGAACCCCTTTATATTTTTTAATGTAACATTTTTTGTGATCGATGTATCTTTAAAAAAAGAGACAATTTAATTTAAAAAAAAAAAAGACCAGATTTCCAACTGCCTGTATGATTGTTTGAAGACCTGTTCTCCTACTTATAGGCAAGTGCAAGAAATCCAGTTTCTGCCTGTCTGAGTGCTTAAAGATCAGATCACCAGCTCTCTCAATGAGCACTTGAGTCAGCTCTCCATCTTCCTGGCTGAGTTGTAGGAAAGCAACTTACCAGCTGCCTGTCTGAGTACTTGAAGACAAGATTTCCAGCTGCCTGAGTACAAACCACCTCTCCTGTTGCCTGGACTGTTTTGAAAACCTGCTCTCCAGCTTCCTGGTGCATCTTTGCATATTATTTCTCCCATGTGTTGGCTGATAGTTTGAAAATCAGCTCTCTGGCTGGCTGGCAAGTTTCTGAAATCCAGATCTCTAACTGCCTATTTGAGTCCGTGAAGATGAGGTTGCCAGCTGTGATCCTGAGTGCTCGAGTCAGTTGTCCAGTTGCTTGGCTGAGTGCTTGAAAGCCAGCTCTCCAGCTGCAGATTACATGAAGAAGAGGCCTATAGCTGCTTGGCTAAGTGCCTGAAAACCAGTTTTTGAACTGCCTGGCTGAGTGCCAGAAACAGATTTTCAGCAACCCTCACTGAAGCCAACAGCTTGTCTGAGTTCTTGAAGACCAGTTCTCAACTGCCTCTCTGAGTGCTGAGGACCAGCTTTCCAACTGCCCATCTGATTGTTTATAGGCCAGCTCTCCTAGCAGGCAGTGCATGAAGTCCAGTCTCCACCTGACTGAGTCCTTGAAGACGAGATCCCCAGACCTCTCCATGAGTACTGGAGTCAGCTTTCCAGCTTCCTGACTGAGTGTTTGAAGATCAACTCGCCAGCTGTCCTGAGAGTGCTCGAGTCAACTCTAAACTTCATGTCTGAGTAGTTGAAGATCAGCTCTTAAGCTGCCTGGCTGAGTGCCAGAAAAACAACACTCCAGTGGTCTTGCTCAGTACCTGCATTACACCTCTCAGGCTGCCTAGCCGAGAGCCTGAAGTCCAGCTTTACAAATTGCCTGTCTGAGTAGTTGAAGACCAGCTCTCCAGCAGGCTGTGAATGTTTGAAGATCAGCTCCCCAGCTGTCTGCCTGGTTGTTTGAATATCTGCTCTTGTGCTGGCTGGCAAGTGCTTGAATTCCACATATTTATCAGCCTGGCTGAATGACAGATGACCAGCTCTCCTGGTGCCTGTGTAAGTGTTTGAGGGCCTGCTTTCCAACTGCCTGCCTGATTGTTTGTAGAGCAACTCTCCTGGCTGGTGAGTCTTTGACCAGCTCTCTAGCAGGCCAGTGTGTGCTTTAAGACCAGCTCTCTCCCTGCCTGGCAAAGTGCATGTAGAAGAGTTCTCCAGCTGCATGGCTGTGTGCCTGAAGACCGGTTCTTAAAAAGCCTGACTGAGTGCCTAAAGAACAGCTCTCCAGCTTACCTGGGTGAATACCAGAAGTCCAGCTCTTCAGCAACCTATCCTAGTGCCTGAAGACCTGCTCTCCAGGGGCTTGATTGGATCAGCCACTCTTAACTGATTGGATCAGCCACTCTTAACTGGTCCTTAATTGGACCAGCTCCCCAGCTGCCAGGCAGAGTACATAAAGAAGAGCTCTCTAACTGCCTGGCTGAGTGCTTGAAGACCAGTTTTTCAAACTGTCAGGCTGAATGCCAGGAGATGAGCTCCCCAGTAAGCTATTGGAGTGTCTGAAGAACTGCTCTTCAGCTGCCTCACTGAAAACCAGAAGACCAGATATCCAGCGACCTGGTTGAGAACCAGAAGACCAGCTCTCTAGTGGCCTGATTGTTTGAAGATCAGTTCTCTACCTACCAGGACCACTTATTGAAGACCAGCTCTCCAGCTCTCTGGATGTTGAAGAACAGCTCTCCTGCTTTCTGGAAGTGCTTGAAGTGCAGTCTCCATCCATCTGGCAGAGTGCTTGAAGACCAGTTCTCCAGCTGGCTGGCCTGTGCTTTAAGACCAGCCCTCCACTGAATAACTGAGTGCTTGAAGTCCAAATCACCAGCTCTCTTGATGGGTACTTGAGTAAGCTCAGTAGTTTCCCAGCTGAGAGGTTGAAGACCAGCTCACCAGCTGTCTCTTGAGTGCTTGAGTCAAGTCTAAATAGAATGGAAATAGGGCATTTTTAGGGCATTGGGTTTGCTCTGCATGATCTTGCAAAGGCAGATAGAGGCATTATATGTTTTTTCAAAACTTATAAAGCATACAATGCAATATTCCTTCATCAATTATAGCAAACATTCCATATTCATGTAAGATAATTTTAATAGGCCTTCCGGGAAAATGGCATTGATGTAGGTAGGCATTGCTCAGATCTGTTGCAAAAAAAAATGGCAGAGAAAGGGCAAACACCTACCCAAAGGAGCTGCTTTGGGAATCTACAGAACAGGAAGCTGCAGGAACAAAGAGACAAAGAGACCAATGGAAAACCGAATTGCTCACCCCTGTGGCTGGAAACTGCAGGTGCATTAACCCCATTCTCAAGGCAAATAGCTTCCATGGAATCCCTGGTTCTCACCAGTCAGTTGAGTGGGAGGGAGCTCTGCTTATAAAGAAGAGGGGTCTGGCGGAGGGTGGAGAGTAGTTTCTTTACAGTAAGTTTGGCCACCTGAGCCCCCATTGACTCTCAGGGAGGACACCAGCCAGCACTGAGGGAGATGGAAGGGAGGATCTGCTCAGACAGACTGTCACACCCAGCTGCCCTGGGAGAGAGGAACTGGTCAAGAAAGGGGCAGAGACAGGCACCTAACTAGCCTGGACCCAGAAAACTGTTAGAAGTCCAAGTTGACTGAGGGAAACAGGGGCAGGAGGAGCCAGATAAACTTTCAGAAGCCTATGTAATCTATAGAGCTGGTGTAACTCAGTGGCGGAGTCCCTGCCTTACATATAGAAGGTCCATGATTTGGGTCCTGGTACCCCTAAGAGAAGGGATCCAAGGAGTGATCCACCGAGTTATCAGGCACACAGCCAGCACCTTATGATAGGGAACATATAGACTGAGATTCTGTTGTTTTGTTTTAGTTTTGGGGGGATCTGGTTTTACTTTTTAATTTTTTATCAGTTTTCTTTTTTCCCTTCTTTTTTCTTTCTTTTATTCACTAAAACTGGGTACATTACCAGTGGAGGTCAGGCTGCTGGTGATTAACTGATGACCACCAGCAGCCTCAGAAGGTCCCTAGGGGACTAAAGAGGGAAGTCTGTCTTTCCTGGGTTGATTTTTTGTTGCTGTTTTGTTTCTTGTTTGTTGTCTTTCCCTTTTTTTGTTTCCTTTTCTTTTCTTTTACTTATTTTTTCTACCTACTTTCTTTTTTCCTTCATTTTTCTATCTTCTGACTTCTGTTGCTTTTCTTTCATTCTACCTCTTCTTGTTTGATCTTCATTTTTTCTTTTTCTCTCCCTCCCCCCTTTCCCCTTTTATTCTCATCTGTTCAGCCTTTTAATTCAATCTATTTTTTCTCTGTTGTGTTTGTTTCACTTTTTCTATCCTTATTCCTTATTTTTTATGACTTTTTACTCATGTTACTTATTTAGTTTCCTCACTCTTTTATGATTCCTCTTCTACCTTTATTATTATTATTATTCTTTTCCTCTTCTTATCTCTTTCCTTTTCTCAGGTCCTAATATTTTTTTTCAGGGAAACACAGACAACTGCAAAGATATAGAATAAGAGGAACCAAGAATCAAAGAGGAGTGTGGGGGATGGGGATGGGAGTATATGGGAACCTCTTGTATTTTTAATGTAACATTTTTTGTGATCTATGTACCATTTTTTTAAAAAGTCAGTTAGAAAAAAGAAGAATGTATATATATATAAAGGAAGCTTACACACATGAAGAAACAACAAAATAAGCCCTAGAGTAGAAAGAAAAGCTAACCAACTAAATAAGCCCATCGAGATAAATATATGCCTAGACACCAACAAAAAATTTTTACAAGCCATTTCTGAAACATGCAAGAAACAGGAAGACATGGCCCAGTCTAACAAACCAACTAAAAAACAGGAGGAGATACAGTACGTGGAACAATCAAGGATGTCTGAAAAAATATCAGGAATCACGTTAATGAAGTGTAAGAAGAGACAAAGGATATTAAGAAGACAATGGGGGAACATACCGAAGAAACTGTAAACATACATAAAAAGGTAATGAAGGAATTGAAAAGGCAAGATGACATCAGTTTAGTGGGCATTCACCACCCTTCTTGCAAAAAAATGGCTGAGAAGGGACAAGAGCCTGCCTGAGTGAGCTGTTTTGGGAATCTGCAGTGCAGGAGGCTTCAGGGCATGGATGTGGAGGGAACAGGACAAGGAGAGAAAAAGCCCAAGGGAAAAACATGCTGCTGTCTTGCTTCTTGTTTGCTGTGATTCCCCCTTCCTTTGTGTTCCTTTTTTTGAATACCAATTTTGTCTACCTACACTATTTTTTCTTCCTTCCTCTTCCTCTTCATATATTTTGCTTTTTTTTTATTCTTACATTCCATCTCTCTTTGTTTAGTCTTCATTTTTCTTGTTTTTACTTCTATCTCCTCTAGTCTCCCTTTTCTTTCTTTTTTAACTTTTTTTTCTTATTGTCTTTTTTCTTTTTCCCTCTCTTCTTTCATTCTGGCCTTTTAATTAATTCTAGATATGTTTTCTCTACTGGGTCTTTTATTTCATTGTTCGTACCCCACTTTTTAATTCTTATTCCTCTGCACCTTTACATGAGTTAATCATTCATTTTCCTAGATCTTGTTCAGTTCTTCCTCTACCTTTTACTATTTTATTACTATTATCCTCTTTCTCTTCTTACCTCCTTATCTTTCTCTGGCCCTAATCTTTTTCTTTCAAGGGAACATAGACAATGGCAAGAAACTAGAATAAGAGGAAGAAAGTGTCAAAGAGAAATATTACCACACACACACAAATGGCATCTAAATAAAACCCTAGAGAGAGAAACTAATCAATAACATAAATGAATAAACCCATAAACATAAAGAGATGCCTAAACAAAAAAAATCATAAACCATTCTAGAAACAGGAAGATACGGCCTAGTCCAATGAACAAACTAAAAACCAGGAGGAGATGCAGAACATGGAACAGCTAATTAGAGCTGTCTAAACAAATATCATGAACCAATTTAATGAAGGAAAGGAAGAGATTAAGGATATTAGGACACTGGGAGAACATACTGAAGAAATTATTAACATACACAAAAAGGTAACAGATATGATGGTGATGAAAGGTATAATCCAAGAAAATAAGAAAACACTGAATGGAAGTATTCCACAAGATCATGTAATGATGGCTATAGAGCATGTTAACTTACACCAAAAATGTATAAAATTCTATAAGCTAAAATGTAAACCATAATGTAAAACATAAGGAAACTAAAAGTTTAGATATTTGCACAGTCTAACGTATAAACTATAATGTAAACCAAAATGGAACCATGTTTGAAAGTTACATTTCAAAATCTGCACATCAGCTGCAGCAAATATAACATGAATGTGTAAAAAGATCATTGCTGGGAAAGGGGGAAAGGGTTTAATGTTGGATATATGGGAGTTTCCTATATTGTATATGTGAATTACTGTGATCTATAACTTTTTAGAAGACAAAATTAAAAATTAGATTAAAAAAAGAAAGGATATAGACACTGAGGAAGAAATGAAAGTGCCTTGCCACTGTACATACAGGACAACATCTATTACAGTGATGAAAGACAAAATGTTAAAAACAAAGCTTTATAATATTTTTCATTTTTAAATACACCAATTTATTTTTACTTTATTTTAGTTTTTCTAAATTAGTATGTATATTTCTAATCTTTAAATCCATCACTATATTTCATTTTCCTATTAATTGAATTTGGCAATATATTAGGCTTCGTTGTTGAAGATGTTTTGGACCACAGAGAGGTTCAACTATGGCAGGAGAGGAACAGTGGTGTGGGGTGTTATTGATGGGGGGCACATGGTTGGGAGGGAGTTCTCCAGGGCATGTATATAGGGGACATAAAAAGATTCTGATATATGTTGGGTATTTTCACAGTAGTTACAGTTACAAATGATAACTGAGGGAGTGCTGAGTTCCTCCTCAGGGGAGCTCTCTCACATTTCCCAGTGGAACAGCAATAATCTCCCAAGTGCAACAGCAAAGACCAACAAGGAAGGATGGTCCAATGATAAGCCCTTGATACCGATGACTATGCTTATGAGCCTGTGTGCCTGAAATATGAACTAGGCCTAGAGCAGCAGGGTGCCTAAGAGTTACCTCCTGAGAGCCTCCATGTTGCTCAAATGTAGCCACTCTCTAAACCAAACTCAGTATGTAAATGCATTACCTTGCCCCCAGCATGGGGCATGACTCCTGGGGATGAGCTTCCCTGGCCCCAAGGGATTACTACCAATCACTAACTGGTGATGCAACTAGAAAGAGACCTTGAATAAAAGGGTCAACTCACACCAGCAGAATATCTCAACCTACATGTAGTATCAGGTGTTAAAAACTTCTTTTTGACCTTGAATAAAAGGGGGAAATGGCAAAGACAAATGAGTGTATATGGCTAAGAGTCTTCAAAAAAGAGTCAGGAGGTCATTAGAGGGGTCACACTTATGCACACCTCAGCAGGACCCCAGAAACAGCCAAAGTAGATACAACTCTAGGCACTGGTTCTCTAAAGGCTATGGAGACCCACAGGGTATATGGTCATGGCAGATGGATTTGGAGTTCTGTGCCATGTCAATGGGCCCTAGTTTGGAATTTGTGCTCCTGAGAGTGATGGAGCTGGACTCAGGTGTGACCTTTCTACACATGCCTCTTTTCTCACTTTTACTGAACCTGTGGTTGGCACTATGGATGGTGTATACTCAGGGGACTTGAATCTCTGGACTGCCCATGTGCCAGCTGGGCCCTGAGCCTCAGCAGAGTTGCAACTCCTACTCTCAGGTTTGTTGGACTTATCCAGGTCAGCTAACAGGGAGGTAAAGATGGTCAACCACCACACCAGGGAACCAAGAGTGCCTACAACTGCAAGCAGAAGAGTTGCATTCATTATCCATGTGGAATCTAATCCCCCTCTTGATCTAGCAGTGGAGTGGACATCACCATCCCAGGGTCCACAGAGTGGACTTACTGATATTCTATTATAAAACTATTGTGATTAGTAATGGAAGAAAATGTAGCATTGATGTGGAGAAAGTGGCCACAGTAGCTGCTGAGGGTAGGAAGAGGGAAGAAGAGATATGATGTGGGGGCATTTTCAGGACTTGGAATTGGCCTTGCTGGTACTGCAGGAACAGTTGCTGGACATTGTATGTCCTGCCGTGGCCCACTGAGTGGACTGGGGGAAAGTGTAAACTATAATGTAAGCCATTATCTATGTGGTGCAGCAGTACTCCAAAATGTATTCACCAAATGCAATGAATGTCCCATGATGATGAAAGAGGTTGTTGATATGGGAGGAGTGGGGTGAAGGAGGTGGGGGGTATATAGGGACCTGGTTTTTTTTTAATGTAACAATTTTTTAAAAAATAAAGAGAAAAAATAACAAATTTAAAAAATTTTTTTAATTAAAAAAAAGAGAAAAAAAAGGAAAGAACAATTGTAAACACTTATGCACCTAACCAGGGGACCTCAAAATACATGACGCAAACACTGGAAAAACTAACTGGAGAAATAGATGTCTCTACAATTATATCAGGGGACACCATTATCACCATTAGACAGAACATCTCAACAGTGACTCAATAAAGAAACAAAGACCTTAAATAATATATTAGAGGATCTGGACCTAATAGACATACACAGAACACTACATCCAAATACAGCAGGATATACTTTTTTCTCGAAATTTAGCATGGGCTGTGTCCATCATTGCAAGATCATGCAGAACACTTCCATTGCCTCCTAAATACCTCCTCTTGCTTCTACTCTATTCCTCCCTCTCCTCCCCTCAGGGCCCAAAGTGACCACCAGGCTTCACTCCTTGGAGGACAAGATTCATAGTTACTTGCAACAACACTAAGGGCTTGACACACTGGTCTGTCCTTCCCTATTAAGAATGGCCCATGCTCTCAAGAGACACCCACCCCTCTGTTTGAGAACATGTCGGGCCTCCCCAGGATGGGAGTCCAACGCCTTCCCACTCATTAAGTGGGCTTCCACCCACTGATACAACACTCTACGACAAAATGATCACTTGCACATTTTCTAGAAGACTGCTCCAGATGCTCCCTGTCCTGAATGGCCCCCATCCAACACAGTAACCCAGTAACCCTTCCTTGTCATATCACCAAAAGAGCTTTCCCAACATTGTAGTTTTAACCACATACATACCAATCCTCAGTGTTCATCTGCTCTCTCCCACAACCCTACCCCCATTCCATGGGCCATCCAACCCACCCTCTCCACTCTACCCCCCTGTCAGACTTGCAACCCAATACTATCACTACACCCCTGTCATATTCCTTCACTGCACAACTACTCACTTCTACCTTATCATAGATTTCACACGTATGAGCATTGGCTCACAACTTTCTTCTACCTTTTCATTTCCTGTAAACCTATCTTCCAGAGTCTAGCTCTCTGAATCTGCACAATTAGCTCAGTTCATATTGGTGAGGTCATGTAATATTTGTCTTTTAATGCCTGGCTTGCTTCACTCAGCCTAAGGCCCTCAAGATTCATCCATGTTATCCTGTGTGTTAATATTGTATTCCTTCTTACAACCAAGTAGTATTCCATTGTATGTTTACACCACATTTTGTTTATCCATTTATCTGTTGATGGGCATTTGGGTTGATTCCAACTTTTGGCAATAGTGAATAATGCTGCAATGAACATTGGTGTACAAATATCTGTTCATGTCCTTGCTTTCAATTCTTCTGGGTATATACCCAGCAGTGGAATTGCTGGATCATAAGGCAGATCTATAGTTAGTTTTTTGAGGAAACACCAACATATCCTCCACAATGCCTGGACCATTCTACATTCCCACCAGCAGTGGATGAGGTTTCCCATTTCTCCACATCCTCTCCAACATTTGTAGTCCTCTCTTTTTTTAAATTGCTCCCAGTTAGTAGATGTGAGATGATATCACATTGTAATTTTGATCTGCATTTCCCTAATAGCTAGTGATTTGGAACATTTTTCATGTGCCTTGTAGCCATTAGTAATTCTTCTCTGGAGGACTGTCCAAAGCTTTTGCCCATTTTTAAAATGGGTTGTTAGTCTTTTTATTTTTGAGATATATGATTTCTTTATATATGCAGGATATTAGGCTCTTATTGGATATATGGTTTCCAAATATTTTCTCCCATTGGGTAGGCTCTCTTTTCACTTTCTTGACAGACTCCTTTGAGGTGCAAAATTTTTTATTTTGAGAAGGTCCCATTTATCTATCTTTTCTTTTGTTGCTTGTGCTTTGGGTGTGAAGTTCATGAACTATTTCCTATTACAAGGCCCTGCAGATGCTTCCCTATGTTATCTTCCAAGGTCCTTATGGTCTTGGCTCTTATATTTAGATCTTTGATCTATCTTGACTTGATTTTTGTATAAGGTGTGAGATGGTGTTCCTCTTTCATTCTTTTGGATATGAATATCCAGTTCTCCAAGCACCATTTGTTGAAGAGGTCATTCTCTCCCAGCTGAGTGGGCTTGGTGGCCTCGTCAAATATCAGATGACTGTATATGCAAGGATCTATATCAGAACTCTCAATTCAGTTCCATTGGTTGGTATGTCTTTCCTTGTGCCAATACCATGCAGTTTTGACCATGGTAGCTTTGCACTATGTTTTAAATTCAGGTGGTGAGTTTCCTCCAATTTCATTTTTCTTCTTCAATATGTCTGTATTAGTCAGCCAAAGGGGTGCTGATGCAAAATACCAGAAATTGGTTGGTTTTTATGAAGGGTGTTTATTTGGCATAGGAGCTTACAGATACCAGGCCATAAAGCATAAGTTACTTCCCTCACCAAAGTCTATTTTCATGTGTTGGAGCAAGATGACTGCTGATGTCTGTGAGGATTCAGGCTTCCTGGGTTCCTCTCTTCCAGGGTCTTGCTTCTCTCTGGGTTCAGTGTTCCTCTCTTCCCAGGGCTTGCTTCTTTTTCATCTGTGTGCTTACTTCCTGGGGCTCCAGCTTAAGGCTTCAGCATCAAACTCCAACATCAAAACTCTAACATCAAAAACCCTCAACTCTGTCCTTTGCCATGTCTTCTGGGCCCTGATGATATGACCCAATCAAAGCCTTGATCATAACTTAATCACTCCCAGGTACAGACCAGATTACAAACATAATCCAATATCTAATTCTGAAACTCATAACTATATCAAACTGCTATACTCTACCCTCTGGATTCCAAAAAGACATTACAATATTTGAAAAAACCTTAAATCAGTAACATACAAGTACTAAATCATATCACAACCAATTTAAAGAAATGGTTTGTCTTGGGCCAAAGTCCTGTCTGCTATAGACCTCTGAAACTTACAAAACAATTTATCTGTTTCCAATACACAAATGGACAGACAAAGGATAAACATTTTCACTACAATAAGGAGAAATTGGGAGGGAAACATGAGTCACAGGTCCTCTAGAGTTCAGTAAAACTTCAGGGCATCTTCCATTAGATTTCAGTCTGAGAATCATTCTTAAGATGATGGTTTCTTCTCCTTGGTGCCTTATGGGAACCCACCCTTTCCACATGCTTGCCCAATGGCCATTTTCTTGGTTCCAACCTCATCAAGCATCTGGGTGTCAACCAAGCTCCAGACCTCACCCTCCAAGTGTGCTGAGGTGACTGCCACACTTTATCCAATCTTTGGGTTAGAGTCTTATTCCCCCTAGCACAGTGATGTGAAGACAACATTACCCCTACCTTTGGCATACAGGCTTAACCCTCCCAGATAAATGAGTTGACCAACTGGCCTTCCCTAACTTTTGGAGGACAGGTCCACCCTTCTCAGACCTGTGGGGTGATGACCTTAACTGCCCTAATCCTTGGGGAATGTGCTCTACCCTCTCCATACCATGGGGCAGCAAAACTCTCCCAAAACACCAGACAGTATCATCCACCCTCTTCAACTGATGGGGCAAACTCACCCTCCCTGATCACATGGGTGGGTTTCCTTTCTTGGCCCAAGGTGATGTCTTAATTCCAGGTCTCAGCTTCCATGGTTTTCCTCTTAAAATACTTTCTCCTTCAATCTCTCCTTTGATGTCCCTTTTATTCCAGACTGACAGTGGCTTTGTTCAGACAACTCTCTCAAAAAGTCTGTTGGTTTAGCATGCAGGAAGCAGGGGTCCAAGTCATCAGACAGTAAGACTTTTCACAAGTCTTTCTGACATAACTGCATCTGCAATCCTGATTTACAAGTTCCAGGTTTAGTTAAGTCCTCAAATGGGGCAATTTCATCTGGGAGCTTGCTTTCCAGAGGCTTGGAATTTCCAGAATTAGTTTCTGTTTTCCTTGTGCCCAACAGTTCAGTCCTCAGCATATCTCTCTCATTTGGATTTTACTATAAACTGCAAGGAGAATCCAAGCCACTTTCTGTGGGTTTCCTTTGGAAATTTCTTCAGTTAAATGCCCAGGCTTGCCATTTTCAAAATCTGACTTCCATAAATCACCAGACATTAATCTTGCTAAGTTCTCTGCAACTTTAAAACATGGATTGCCTTTCCTCCAGTTTCCAATAATAGTTCATTTGTGTTGGAGCTTACAGTCACCAGACCATAAAGCATAAGTTACTTCCCTCACCAGAGTCTATTTTCACATGTTGGAGCAAGATGGCTGTTGACATCTGTGGGGTTCAGGCTTCCTGGGTTCCTCTCTTTCCAGGGCTTGCTTCTTCTTGGGCTCAGGGTTCCTCTCTTCCTGGGGCTTGCTTCTCTTTCCTCTGTGTGCTTACTTCCTGGGCTCCAGCTTAAAGCTTGGTGGATGGGGACTCAATGCCCTAATGATGTCACCCAATCAAAGCCTTACTCATAACTTAATCATGCTCAGGTACAGACCAGATTACAAACATAATCCTGTATCTATTTTTGGAATTCATAACTATATCAAACTGCTACAATGTCTTTGGCTGTTTGGGACCTCTTGCCCTTCCAAATAAATTTCATAGTTAGTTTTTCCAATTTGGGAAAAAAATGCTATGTTGATTTTTATTGGGATTGCATTAAATCTGTAGATCATTTTGTGTAGGGTAGACATGTTAATGATGCTTAGTCTTCCCATCCATGAACAGGAAATATTCTTTTATTTACTTAAGTCTTCTTTGATTTCCTTTAATAGTGTTGTGTAGTTTTCTGTGTATCAGTCATTTATATCTTTAGTTAATTTAATTCCTAGGTATTTGATTCTTTTAGGTGCTATTTTAAATGGGATTTTTTTTTGATTTCCTCCTCAGATTCCTCACTGTTGATGTACAGAAAAGCTACTAGTTTTTGTGCATTGATCTTTTAACCTGCATCTTCACTGAACTCATTATAAGCTCTAGTGGTGGCAGACTTGGCCCAGTGGTTAGGGCATCTGTCTACCACATGGGAGATCTGTGGATCAAACCCCAGGCCTCCTTGGCCCATGTGGACCTGGCCCATGCACAGTGCTGATGCGCGCAAGGAGTGCGGTGCCATGCAGGGGTGCCTCCGTGTAGGGGAGCCACATGTGCAAGGAGTGTGCCCCGTAAGGAGAGCCACCCAGCGTGAAAGAAAGTGCAGCCTGCCCAGGAATGGCACCGCACACATGGAGAGCTGACACAGCAAGATGATGCAACAAAAAGAAACACAAATTCCCGTGCCACTGACAACAACAAGCGGACAAAGAAGATGCAGCAAATAGACACAGAGAACAGACAACTGGGGTGGGGGGGAGGGGAGAGAAATAAATAAATTAATTAATTAATCTTAAAATATATATATATATAAGCTCTAGAAGCTTTGTTGTAGAAAATTTTGACTTCTTCCTTTCCAGTTTGGATGCCTTTTATATCTTTTTCTTGCCTAAGTGCTTGAGCAAGTACTTGTAACACAATGTTAAATAGGAGCAGTAGTACTGGGCATCCTTTTCTTGTTCCCAGTATGAGAGGGAAAGCTTTTAGGATTTCACCATTGTATATGATGTTAGCTGTGGGTTTTCCACATATACCTTTTATCATGTTGAGGAAGTTTCCTTCTATTCCTATACTTTGCAGGGTTTCTTTCAGCAAAGGGTGCTGTATTTTGTTGAATGCTTTTTCTGTGTCTATAGCGATGATTGTGTGATTTTTTTCTTTTGACCTGTTTATGTGGTGTATTACATTGATTGATTTTCTTATGTTTAACCATTCTTGCATACCAGGGATGAAACCCATTTGATCATTGTGTATAATTCATTTAATATATTGTTAAATATGATTATCAAGTATTTTGTTGAGGATTTTAGTATTTAGGTTCATTAGAGAGATTGGTCTGTAATTTTCCTTTCTTGTAACATCTTTGTTTGGCTTTGGTATTAAGGTAATGTTGGTATCATAGAATGATTTAGGCAATCTTCCTTCTGTTCTTATTTTTTGGAAGAGTTTAAGCAGGATTGGTGTTAGTTCTTTCCAGAAAGTTTGGTAGAATTCTCCTGTGAAGTCATCTAGTCCTGGGCTCTTCTCAGTTGGGAGGTTTTTGATGACTAATTCAATCTCATTGCTTGAGATTGTTCTGTTGAGTTCATCAATTTCTTCTTTTGCCCATGTAGGCTGCTTGTGTGTTTCTAGGAATATGTCCATTTCCTCTAAATTATCTTTCTCATTGCCATACAATTTTTCAAAGTATCCTTTATGATACTCTTTATTTCTGTAGGGTCAATGGTGATATCCCCTTCCTTATTTCTTATTTTGTGTATTTGGGTCTTCTCTCTTTTTTCTTTGTTAGTCTAGCTAGGGGTTTGTCAATTTTTTTGATCTCCTCAAAGAACCAGCTTTTGGTTTTGTTTATTTTTTCTGGTACTTTTAAAATTTTCTCTTTCATTTAGTTCTGCTCTAATTTTTATTATTTCCTTCCTTCTACTTCCTTTGGTGTTAGTTTGCTGTTATTTTTCTAATTCCTGTAGGTTTGCAGTTAGGTCTTAGATTTTAGTTTTTTCTTCTTTTTTGATATAATCATTATGGCTATGGATTTCCCTCTCAGTACAGTTTTTGCTGCATCCCATAGGTTTTGATATGTTTTGCTGTCATTTTCACTCATTTCAAGGTAATTACTGATTTCTTTTGTAAGTTTCTCCTTGACCCACTGTTTGTCTAGGAGTGTGTTGTTTAACTTCCATATCTTTGTGCCTAATCTGGTTCTCTGGAGTGGGGTTGGGTGAGGAGTAGTGTATATGGGAATCTTTTAAAATTTTAATGTAACATTTTGTGTGATCTATGTATCTTTAAAAAAAAAAGATAATAAAATAAAAAAAAGTTTGTGGTCTAGAGTGTAGACCATAATGTAAACCATTGACCATGGTTAGCAGCTATGTTTTAATATTTGTACATCAGTTGTAACAAATGTAAAAAGGTTATTGATATGGGAAGGGAGGAAAAGGAGAGAGTGTTGGGTATATGAGAGTCCCCTCTGTTCTGCATGTGACTTTCCTGTGACCTAAAACTTTCTTTGAAGACAAAATGAAAAAACAGTAAGACATGGTGAAGAAATGGAAGGAAATGTCGCTGTACATACAGGACAACAGATATTACAGTGATGAAAGGCAAAGCATGAAACATTTTAAAAAATATTTTTCATTTTTTTAATATCCAAATTTTTAATATTATTTTAGTTTCAGTTTTTAAAAATTATTGTGTATTTTATTTCTTATGTTTAAACCTATCATTATTATTTTATTTTCCTATTAATTGTATTTGGCAATGTTCTTTGCTTCATTTTTTAAGATGTTTTGGACCACAGAATGGTTACAATGTGGCAGGGGAGAATCATTGGTATGGGGTGTCAGAGATGGGGGATACACGGAAGGAAGTTCACCTGGGCATACATATAAAATATATAAATGTATTCAAATGTACCTGAGGCATTATCACAGTAGGTGAAGATTTACACAATAACCAAAAGAATATTAACTTCCCATCCTGGGGAACTCTGCCACATTCTCTAATGGAACAGCAACAATCCCCCAATGACTAGTGAAGAGTAGTCATTAGAAAGAATGAAAGAAGTTGTTAACATGGGGAAGGGTGGGAGATGTGGGGAGTGGGGCATATGGGAATCTCTTATATTTTTGTGTGCAACATTTTGTATAATCTAAGTATCTTTTAAAAAATAAATTATATATTTTTTAAAAAGATAATGGATCTGATAGTGATGATGGCACAATGCAAGAAATAAAAACTACACAGGAAGCACCTTAACAGCAGATATGAACAGGCAGAGGAAAGAATCAGTGATGTTGACAGTACATATGAAATTAAACAGACAGTAGAACAGATAGAGAAAAAGATAGAAAAAATTCAGCAGGGCCTTAGGGATTCGAATGACAAAATGAAATGCAAAAAACATATGCATTATAGGCATCCCAAAGGGAGAAGAGAAGGAAAGTGGGCAGAAGGAGTGTTAGAGGAAATAATGGCTGAAAAATTCCCAACTCTTTTGAAGGACATGGATGTGCAGCACTTCCCAAACAGTATAAATCCAAGACAAAGAGAGAATACTGAAAGCAGCAAGAGAAAAGAGATCCATCACATACAAGGGAAGCTCAATAAGATTAAGTGCTGATTTCTCATCAGAAACCATGGAGGCAAGAAGGCAGTGGTAAATAATAGTGAAGGTTCTAAAAGAAACAACTGTCAGCCAAGAATTCTGTGTCCAGCAAAGTTGGCATTCAAGAATGAGGGAGAGTTCAAAAATATTCACAGATAAACAGAAATTTAGAGAGTATGTCAACAAGAATCCTGCTCTTTAACCCCAGGTACTGGTTCTTCTGAGGGCTACAGAGATAGACAGGTTCTATGATAATGGCTGTTGGCTCTGGAGATTAGTGTCTTGTCAATGGGGCCTAGTTTGGAATTTGTGTTCCTGAATGTGAAGGAGTTGGACTCAGGTGTGAACTTTCTACACATGCCTCTTCTTTCACTTTTACTGAACCTGAGGTTGATGCTGGGGTTGGTGTATACCCAGGAGATTTGAATTTGACTGGTCATGTGCCAGCTGGGCCCTGAGGCTCAGCAGAGTTGCAGCTCCTACTCTCTGGTTCATAGGACTTACCCAGGTCAGCTAACAGGGAGGTGAAGAGGGTCAACCACCACACCAGGGAACAGAGAGTGCCTAAAACTCCAAGCAGTAGAATCACATCCATCAACCAAGTGGGATCTAAACTCCCTCTCAATATAGAGGTGGAGTGGAAATCACCAACCCAGGGTCCACAGGATGGAGGAATAAGATAGTGAATTAGAGTGAACTTACTGGTATTCTCCTATAGAACTGTTGTGACTAGTAATGGAAGAAACTGTAACATCGATGTGGAGAAAGTGGCCATGGTAGTTGCTGAGGGCAGGGAGAGGAAAGAAGAGATGAGATGTGGGGGCATTTTTGGGACTTGGAGTTGTCCTAAATGATATTGCAGGGACAGATGCTGGACATTATATATCCTGCCATAACCTACTGAATGTACTGGGGGAGAGTGTAAACTGCAATGTAAACTACAATCCATGCAGGGCAGCATTGCTCCAAAATGTATTCACCAAATGCAATGAATGTGCCACAATGATGAAAGAGGTTGTTGATATGAGAGGAGTGGAGGGGTGAGGTGTGGGGTATGTGGGAACTTCTTATATATTTTAATGTAACATTTTTTTGTGATCTATGTATCTTTTTTAAAAAAGACAATTTAATTTTTAAAAAAGAGAAAAAAATACTAAAGAGAGTTCTTCAGGTTGAAAGGAAAAAATAAGAAATAAGAGAGAGGTTTGGAGGAGAGTATAGGAAAGAAGACTATTGGTAAAAATAACTAAAAAGAGAAAAAGAGAGATAAAAACAACATATGACATATATAAACCTAAAGAAAATATGGCCAATGTAAGTAATGCCTTGACAGTAATAACATTGAATGTTAATGGATTAAACTCTCCAATCAAGAGACATAGATTGGCAGGATGGATAAGGAAATATGACCCATCTATATGCTGTTGACAAGAAACTCACCTTAGACCCAAGGATACAAAGAGGTTGAAAATGAATGATTGGAAAACAATTTTACATGCAAACAATAATAAAAAAGAGTGGGAGTAATTATACTAATATCAGGCAAAATAATACTTTAAATGCAAAACTATTGTAAAAGACAAAGAAGGACAGTATATATTAATGAAAGGGGTAACTATCAAGAAGAAATAATAATCATAAACATTTATACATCTAACACGGTCACCTCAAAAAACATGAAACAAACATTTGAAAAACTAAGTGAAGAAATAGATGACCCTACAATTATAGTGGGGTACATTTTTGTTTTCATTTTCATTTTTATTATTTTATTTTAAATTATTTTTATTTAATAATCTTTTTTAAAAGATACATAGATCACAAAAAAGGTTACATTAAAAAATAAAAGAGGCTCCCATACACCCCACACCCCACCCCACCCCACTCCTCCCACATCAACAACCTGTTTCATCACTGTGGCACACTCATTGCATTTGGTGAATACATTTTAGAGCGGTGCTGTATTGCAGTTTACACTCTCCCCCTGTCCATTCAGTGGCAGGATATATAATGTCCTGCATCTGAACTTGCAAAATAATTCAGGACAACTCCAAGTCCCAAAAATGCCCCCACATCACAACTCTTCTTCCCTCTCCCTGCTCTCAGCAACCTCATGGTCACTGTCTCCACATCAATGATACAATTTCTTCCATTGCTAGAGTCATGATAGTTCTATAATAGAATACCAGTAAGTCCACTCTAATCCATATTTTACGCTTCCATCCTGTGGACCCTGGGATAGTGTTGTCCACTCCACCTCTAAATCAAGAGGGAGCTTAGGTCCCACATGGCTAATGGATGTGATTCTTCTGCTTGCAGCTGTAGACACTCTCAGTTCCCTGGTGTGGTGGTTGACCCCCTTCACCTCCCTGTTAGCTAACCTGGGTAAGTTCAACAAACTGGAATGTAGGTGTTGCAAGTCTGCTGAGGCTCAGGGCCCAGATGGCACATGTCCAGTCCAGAGATTCAAGTCTCTTGAGTATACACCAACCCCAGCACCAACCAACCACAGATTCAGTAAAAGTGACAGAGAAGGCATGTGTAGTAAGGTCATATCTGAGTCCAACTCCATCACACTCAGGAGCACAAATTCCAAAGTAGGGCCCACTGATAAGACATGGAACTCCAGAACCATCTGCCATTACCAGAGAACCTGTGAGTCTCTGTAGCCCTCAGGAACACTAGTACCTGGGGTTATATCTACTTTGGCTGTCACTGGGATCCTGTTGAGATGTACATAAGCACAACCCTTCTGATGACTTCCCAACTCATTCTGAAGTCTCTTAGCCATAGAAACTCATTTGTATTTACCATTTCCCCCTTTTATTCAAGTTCTTTTTCTAGTTGCATCACCAGCTGGTGATTGGTAGTAATCCCTCGGTGCCAGGGAGGCTTATCCTTGGGAGTCATGTCCCACACTGGGGGGAAGGTAATGCATTTACATGCTGAGTTTGGCTTAGAGAGTGGCTACATTTGAGCAACATGGAGGCTCTCAGGAGGTATCTCTTAGGTACCCTGCATCTCTAGGCCTAGTTGAATTTTCAAGCACACAGGCTCCTAAGAATAGCCATCAGTATCAAGGGCCCATCACTGGACCATCGTTCTTCACTGGCCTTTGCTCTTGCACTTGGGGGATAGTTGCTGTTCCATTGCAGAATGACAGAGCTCCCCTGGGTAGGAATTCAGCACCCCTTCAGTTGTCGTGTGTAACTACCTACTATGACAATACCCAACAAACCTCCGAACATTTTTATATACCCTATATACATGCCCTGGAGAAAGAAATCCCTCCCAGCCATGTGTCTCCCATCAATGACACCTGTGATGGTTAGGCTATTGCATGAATTTGGCCAGGTATTTGTGCCCAGTTGTTTGGTCAAGCAAGCACTGGGCTAACTGTAATGCCAGGGCATTTTTTGAACTTTAGTCACCATTGACTTTACTGCAGTGATAAATCATAGATAGCTGGTTATAATTACATCAATCAGGGAGATTGCCATCAGCAATGAGTAATGCCTAACCCAATCAGCTGAATCCCTTACAAGGGGAAGTGATTCCAGCATTGAGAGAGAATTTTCCAGCTCTTCTTTGGACAGCCAACATCTCCCAGAACTCATCAAGAATCTTCAATGGACTTTCATTGGAGCCTCGGGTGGTAGCCTGCCTGTGGAACCTGGACTCGTGCATCCCCATGGCTGTGTGAGAGACTCTGAAAATCTCTTACTATTGACAGATATCCCTTGTTGATTCTATTTCCCTAGAGAACCCTGACTAATAAAACACCCCAAACCAGTGCTCCTCCCCTGCCATAGTTGAACCCCTCTGTGATCCAAAACTTCTTAAAAAAAATGAAGCCTAATATATTGCCAAATTTAATTAGTAATAAATTGAAATAGTAATGATAGGTTTAAAGATTAGAAATGGAATACATTCTAATTTAGGAAAATTAAAATTAAGTAAAAATAAATTGGGGTATTAAAAAATGAAAAATATCATAAAACTTTGTTTTTAACATTTTGCCTTTCATCACTCTAACAGGTGTTGCCCTGTATGTACAGTGGCAAGGCAATCTCTTCCATTTCCTTCTCAGTGTCTACATCATTTAAAAAAAAATTTTGTCTTCAAAAAAGTTTTAGATCACAGTAAAGTCATATATACAATATATGGGGCTCCCATACACCCAACATCAAACCCTTTTCCCCCTTCCCCAGCAGTGATTTTATACATGTGGATGTTGTATTTGCTACAGCTGATGTACAGATATTGAAACAAAGATACCAACCATGGTTCCATTTTGGTTTACATTTTAGACTATACACTTTTATAAATTTTTGGTGAAATTTAACATGGCCTATATCCATCATTGCATGATCTTGTGGAAATAGATCTTCAATCTATTTATATTCCTCTCTCCCTCTCCCCTCAGGGCCCACAGTGACAACCAAGCTTCACTGCTTGAAGGACCAGATTCATAGATACTTGTAGCAATGCTAACGGCTTGACACACTAGACTGTTCTTCCCAATTTGGAGTAGTGAGGGACTTTAATACACCATAGACATTACATCTTGGGAGAGGATCCATAAATAGAGACCTTAAATAATATGTTAGAGGCTCTAGACCTAATAGACATATATAGAATGTTATACCCAAATATAGCAATATATACAAACTTTTCGAGTGCACATGATCATTCTCCAAGATAGACCACATGCTAGGCCACAGAACAACTCTCAGCAAATTCAGAAAGATTGAAGTTACACAAAGCAATTTCTCCAACCACAAGGGAATGAAGCTGGAAATCAGTAAGGGCCAGAGAACCGGATTAAGCACAAAGATATGGAAGTTAAACAACACACTCCTAACAAACAGTGAATCAAGAAGGAAATTGCAAAAAAAATGAGTAACTACCTTGAAACAAATGAAAATGACAATACAATGTATCAGAACCTATGGGAAGCAGCAAAAGCAGTGCTGAGAAGGAAATTTATAGCCATAAATGCCTATATTAAAAAAGAAGAAAACTAAAATCAAGGACCTATCTGCACACCTGGAGGAATTAGAAAAAGAACAAACTAATCCCAAAGCAAGTAGAAAGAAGGAAATAACAAAGATTAGAACAGAGCTAAATGAAATTGAAAATAAGAAAACACTAAAAATAATTAACAAAACCAAAAGTTGGTTCTTTGAGAAGATTAATAAAATTGACACTTAGCTTGACTAATAAAGAAAAAAAGAGAGAAGATGCAAATACATTAAATAAGAAATGAGGAAGGGGACATCACCACTGATCTCACAGAAATAGAGTATCATAAGAGGATACTTTGAAAAATTTTATGCCAACAAGATAGATAACTTAGATGAAATGGACAAATTTCTAGAAACACACAAGCAGCCTACATTGACAAAAGAAGAAATTGATGAACTCAACAGACCAATCACAAGTAACGAGATTGAATTGGTCATCAAAAACCCTCCCAACTAAGAAGAGTCCAGGACCAGACAGCTTCACAGGTGAATTTTATCAATCATTCCAGAAAGAACTAACACCAATCTTACTTAAACTCTTCCAAAAAATAGGTGGAAGGAACATTGCCTAACTCATTCTATGATGCCAACATCACCCTAATACCAAAGCCAAAGATGCCACAAGAAAGGAAAACCACAGACCAATCTCTCTGATGAACCTGGATGCTAAAACCCTCAGCAAAATACTTACTAGTCATATTAAACAACACATCAAATGAATTATACACCATGACCAAGTGGGTTTCATCCCTGGTATGCAAGGATGGTTCAACATAAGAAAATCAATCACTATAATACATTACCTTAACAATCAGAAAGAAAAAAAGCATATGATCTTTACTGATGCAGAAAAACATCTGACAAAATATAGCACCCTTTTCTTATGAAAACGCTTCAAAAGGTAAGAATAGAAGAAAACTTCCTCAATGTGATAAAGGATATATATGAAAAACCCACCGTAACATCATATTCACTGGTGAAATGCTGAAAGCTTTCCAAGATCTTGAACAAGAGAAGGATGGCCATTGTGACTGCTCTTATTTAACATTGTGTTTGAAGTTCTTGCTCAGGCACTTAGGCAAGAAAAAGATTTAAAAGGCATGCAAATTGGAAAGGAAGAAGTCAAAATTTCACTACTTGCAGATGACATTATCCTATACACAGAAAGCCTTGAGAAATCTACAACAAAGCTTCTAGAGCTGATAAATAAGTTCAGTAAATTGACAGGATATAAAATTAATGTGCAACAATTAGTAGCATTTCTGTATGCAAATAATGAGGGATCTGAGGTGGAAATCAACAAAAAAGTTCCACTTACAATAGCAACCAAAAGAATCAAATACCTAGGAATAAACTTAACTAAAGATGTAAGGGACTTGTATGTAGAAAATTACACAACATTATTAAAGGAAATTGAGAAGACCTAAATAAATGGAAGAATATTCACAGTTCAAGGATTGGAAGACTAAATATTATTAAGATGTCTGTCCTACCTAAATTGATTTACAGATTTAATGTAATCCCCCAAAAATTACAACAGTATATTTTACTGAATTGGAAAAGCTAACTATGAAATTTATTTGGAAGAGTAAGAGACCCCAAATAGGAAAAGATATATTGAAAAAGAAACACAAAATAGGAGGAATCACACTACCTGAATTTAAAAACATACTACAAAGCTACAGTGGTCAAAACTGCATGGTATTGGCACAAGGATATACCCAATGGAACTGAATTGAGAGTTCTGATATAGATCCTCACATATACAGTCAACTGATATTCAACAAAGTCACCAAGCCCATTCAACTGGGAAAGAATGGCATTTTCAACAGATGGTGCTTAGAGAACTTAATATCCATATCCAAAAGAATGAGAGGGGACAACCATCTCACAACCTTTTCAAAAATTAGCTCAAGATGGATCAAAGATCTAAATATAAGAGCCAAGTCCATAAAACTCCTAGAAAATAATGTAGGAAGCATCTATGAGGTCTTTAGTAGGAAATGGTTTCATAAACTTTACACCCAAAGCATGAGCAACAAAAGAAAAAATAGATAAATTGGGCCTGCTTAAAATTAAAAACTTTTACACTTCAAACAATTTTGTCAAGAAAGTGAAAAGGTAGCCTACTTCATGGGAGAATATATTTGGTAACCACCTATGCAATAAAGACCTAATATCCAGCATATATAAAGAAATCCTGCATCTCAAAAGTGAAAAGACAAATAATCCATTTTAAAAATGGGCAAAATATTTGAATAGATACTTGTCCAAAGAAGAAATACAAATGGCTAAAAAGCACATGAAAAGATGTTCAACATCACTAGCTATTAGGGAAATGCAAATCAAAACTGCAATGTGATATCATCTTACACCCATTAGATTAGCAGCTATTTAAAAAAGCAGAGGACTACAAATGTTGGAAGGGATGTGGAGGAAATGGAATGCTTATCCACCGCTGATGAGAATGTAGAATGGGGCAGCCATTGTGGAGGACAGTTTGGTGGTTCCTCAGGAAGCTAACTATAGCACTGCCATATAATCCAGCAATCCCAGAAGAAATGAAAGCAGGGACACAAACAGGTATATGGACACCTATGTTCATAGAGGGGTTATTCATTATTGCCAAAAGTTGGAAGCAACCCAAATGTCTATTAACAGATGAATGGATAAGCAAACTATAGTATATACAGACAATGGAATATTACTCAGCTGTAAGAAGGAATGCAGTATTTACACATGGGATAACATGGATGAATCTTGAAGACCTTATTTTAGTGAAATAAGCCAGGCACTGAAGGACAAATGTTACATGACCTAGCTGATATGAATTAAGCAAATTTAGCAGACTCACAGAGCTAGAGTCTGAAAGATAGGCTTACAGGAAACAAAAAGGGAGTAGAGGGTGGTAAAATCTATGAAATGGTGGGCAGGTGTGGTTGGGCAGTGGATGGGCATGCCAGCGGTGCAATGACATGATGGGGTTTGGCAGTGCTGATCTGTGAGGGTAGATAGGGTGGGGGGAGATTGGGAAGAACTATCTGTGGGCCTGGGGGAAGGGTCAAGGGAAGGAATAAATGAACTCTGGGGATTTGCAGATCTGTGGTTAAGCCTATAATGTTGGAAATGTCCTTTGGCAAATATGGCAGGGGAGGATTACTAGTGTGTGTGTGTGTGTGTGTGTGTGTGTGTGTGAAATCTGGGATAGGGTGCACCTGGGGCAGTCTTCTATGGAATATCTAAGTGCTCAACTTGTCACAGTGTGTTATATCAGTGGGTGGAGATTCACACAATAAACAAGAAAATAAACACTCGTCCTAGGGAGTCCTGCTATGTTTCCAGTTAGAAGGACAAGAATACCTCAGGAATATAGGCAGTGCCTAATAAAATAAAACAGACCAATATATCAAGCCCTCAATATTATTGCAAATAACTATGAATCTTATCCTTCAAAAATTGAAACTTATTGGTTACCATAGGTTTCCAAGGGGAGGAGGATGGAAGAATAGAATAGATGGGACATAGAACATTTTTTGGGCATTAGAGTTGTTCAGCATGATCTTGCAGTAATGGATATAGGCCACTTCAAATTTTGCCAAAACCTTTAAAAGTGTATGATCCAAAATGTAAAATATAATGTAAACCATTGACCATGGTTAATAACAATGCTTCAGTATTTGTACATCAATTGTAACAATGTACCATCTGCATGTAAAATGTTATAAATAAGGGAGAGGGGAAAATGGGAGGGTGTTGGCTATATTGGTATCACCTGTATTCTCTATGTGACTTTTCTGTGCCCTAAAGCTCCTTTGGAGATAAAATGAAAACAACAACAGCAATATAATGGGGGAATATAGGGAAGAAAATGCCACTGTATATATAAGCCAATAGATCTTACAGTGATGAAAGACAGAATGTCTAAAATTTTTAAAATTTTTAATTATTTTATATTGTTTTAACATTTTTTTTGGTATTTTATTGGTTATTTTTTAAGTTATTTTTCATTTTTTTAATCAATTTTATTTGGATATTTTGTTGGCTTCATCTTTGGAAAGGTTTTGGATCACAATAGGGTCACAGAAGTGGTGGGGGAGGATCACTGGTGTGGGGTGTCAGTGATGTGGGGACACATGGGAAGGGGTTCACCTGGAGCATGCCTCTAAGACATATGAATATGTTCAATTGTTTATGGGACATTGTCTCAGTGGTTGGAGATCCACACAATAACCAAAAGAATATTGAATTCCCATCCTGGGGAGTTCTGCTACATTCTCTAATAGGACAGCAAGAACCCCTGAAGTGCGAGGGCAATGTCTAGTGAAGGAAGACAGACTATTATGCTAGCCCCTTCACAGTGATGATTGTATTTATGAACCTTTTCTTGTGAAATTGAATCTTAGCCTAGTATTAAATACTGCCTAAGAGTTACCTCCTGAAAGCCTGGTTGCTCAAATGTGACCTCTCTGTAAGCCAAACTCAGTATATAAACTCACTACTTTCCCCCAGCATGGGACATGACTCTCAGGTATGAGCCTCCCTGGCACTGAAAGATTATTACCAAGCACCAACTAGCAATAAACCTGGAAAAAGACCTTGAACAAAAGGGGGAAATGGTAAATATAAATGAATTTTTATGGCTAAGAGATTTCAAAGTGAGCCAAAAGGTCATTCCAGAGATTATGTTTATGCAAGTCTCAGCAGGATCTCATTGACTGCCTCAGTAAACAGTGCCTCACATAGTGGTGTTCCTGAGGGCTCTAGAGAGAGCCAGAAACTCTAAGCAGTGCGGACAGCTCAGGAAGTCAGCACTGTGCCAGTGGGCCTTACTTTGGAATGTATCTCCCCAGTGCAACAGAGTTAGACTCACTTACAGACTCTGTACACATGGCTCTTCTGCTTTGTTTTGTTTTGTTTTTAATTTTTTTTTTGTTTTTTTAAAGATACATAGATCACAAAAAAACATTACATTAAAAAATATAAGAAGTTCCCATATACCCCACACCCCACACCCCCACTCCTCCCACATCAACAATTTCTTTCATCATTGTGGCAGAAGAGATGTGATGTGGGGGCATTTTCAGGACTTAGAGTTGTCCTAAATGATATTGCAAGGACAGATGCTGGACATTATGTATCCTGCCATAACCCACTGAATGTACTGGGGAAGAGTGCAAACTAAAATGTAAACTATAACCTATGCAATATGGCAGTGCTCCAAAATGTATTCACCAAATGCAATGAATGTACCTTTTTTATTTGAACCCATGATAGCACTATACTTGATAAATATATGTCCCAGAGACTTAAATCTTTGGTCTATCCATGTGCCAGTTCAGCCTTGAATTGCAACAGAGTTGCAACATCTACTCTCCAGTTCATTGGACTCACCCAAGACAACTAACAAGGAGATGATGATGAACAATGCCCATACTAAGGAACAGAGAATGTCTGCAACTGCATGCAAGATACCTCCATCCATCTGCACCATGGGATCTTAGTTCCCTCTCAATTAGAGGCAGAGTAGGAATCACCACCCCAAAATCCTCAAGATTGGGGAATGAACAATGGACTAAAGTAGACATCATTATTCTACTATACACATTATTATTCTAGCAATGGAAGAACTCTTATCATTGATGTAAAGGCAGTGGTCACTAGAGGTTCAGAAGGATGAGAGAGGGAAGAACAGGTATAACATGGGCATTTTGGGGACATTGGAGTTGTCCTCCATGACATTGCAGTGACAGATACAGGCCATTGTGTATTTTGTCATAACTTACAAAATTGTGCAGGACAGGGTGTAAACTATAATGTAAACTGCAGTCCATGGATAGTAGCAATGTTTCAATATGGGTTAATCAATTGTAACAAATGTACCACAATAATGAAAGGTGTTGTTAATGTTGGAAAGTGTGAGGGGGGAGGGAGTGAGGCATATGGGAATCCCTTATATTTTTTACATAATATTTATGTAATTTAAAGCTTCTTTAAAAATAAAAATATTATATAAAAATATGTTATTAATAGGGGAAAGTGTGAGTGGGGGAAGGAGTAGCGTATATTGAAATCCCCTATATTTTCCATGTGACTTTTCTGTAACCTAAAACTACCAGACGGCCAAGGTAGATGGAAACCCAGATGCTGGTACTCCTGAGGGCTGCAGAGACCCACAGGTTCTAAGGTCATGGCAGATGGCTCTGGAGTTCAGGGCCATGTCAGTTGGCCCTACTTTGGAGTTTGTGTTCCTGAGTGTGATGGAGTTGGACTCAGATATGACCTTTACACATGCCTATTCTGTTACTTTTACCAGACCTGTGATTGGCATTTGGGTTGTTGTATACTCAGGAGACCTGAATCTGTGAACTGTCCATGTGACAGCCAGGTCCTGGGCCTCAGCAGACTTGCAGCTTCTACTTTCTGGTTTCTTGGACTTACCCTGGTCAGCTGACAGGGAGGTGAAGAGGGTCAACCACCACACCAGGGAGCCAAGAGTGCCTACAACTGAAAGCAGGAGAATTGCATCCAGCATCCATGTGGAATCTAAGCCCCCTCTTGATATAGATATGGAGTGGACACAACCATTCCTAGGTCCACAGGATGGAGGAATAGAGTATGGATTACAGTGGACTTACTGATAGTCTATTCATGAACTATTGTGATTAGTAATCAAAGAAAATGTGGCATTGGTGTGGAGAAAGTGGCCATGGTGGCTGCTGGGGATAGGGAGTGGGAGGAAGGGATGTGATGTGGGGGCATTTTTGGGAGTTAGAGTTGTTCTGGGTGGTGCTGCAGGGACAGATGCTGGATGTTGTGTGTCCTGTGGTGGCCCACTGGGTGGCCTGGGGGAGAGTGTGGACTACAATGTGGACCACTGCCCATGTGGCGCAATGGTGCTCCAGAATATATTCACCAGATGCCGTGGATATGCCATGATGATGGAAGAGGTTGTTGATGTGGAAGGGGTGAGGTGGGTGGGGTGGAGGGTATACAGAGGCCTCAAAGTTTTTAATGTAAATTTTAAAAGAAAATACAGAAAAAAAAAAGAATCCCTAGAGTACATGGACAGTGCCTAGTGAAGGACAGATCAATATGCTAGGCACTTGATATTGATGCTAGTACTTATGAACCTCATTTTATATAAACTCATTACCTTCCTCACAGTGTGGGACATAACTCCTGGGAATAATCCTCCCTAGCACTGGGGGATTATTACCAAGCATCAACTAGCAATGCTTTTGGAAAAAGACCTTGACAAGGGGGACATATTAAACACCAGGAAGTTTTTATGCATGAGAGATTTCATAGTGGGTTGGGATTCCAGAGGTTATGTGGGAAACTACAGCACGGTGGTGCTGTTTCCATGGTTATGCTGTTAACGCAGGAATGCAGAAAGTAAACAGGACTGAAGCTGTCAGAGGCTGGCAGAATTATGAGAAAACACACTTTGTAGCCTGAGAGGGCACTACGGCCTTGTACTCTGAGATAAGATGTTAGTCCTGCAGCCTGTGAGAATTTTTAGAGTGCAGCTGCATGCTATCACTTGTGCTTACAGAAGCTTAAGTATATATAATGTTACTTGTAAATAATAAAGTTGTCTGATGAGCTTGACGATTCAATGCTCCCAGAACCCCTGATCCCAATCTCTCTTTGTCTTTCATTCCCGATACCCTTCAGGTCAACATTCTGACAAGTGGCGCTCAATGTGGGACCTGAAGAAGTCAGTGAGTCTTCCATAATCATATTGGGAACCCACAGAAATGACCTTGTCGAGGGTCAAGGGAGACGTCCAAAGCAGTGACTGAAATCTTCAAGATTAAGTAAGTAAATAACATTTCCCCGTAGTCATCAGGGTGTGGGTAATCAAATGGGATGTCTGAAAGAATACTCTCAAGTGTTAAAAACTTTATTAAATACTACAGGGGTGCCAGTTAGATCAGCTGATCTGTTAGAACTCTTTGCTTTAGTTCAAAAAACATTGTGATTGGTTTCAACCAAGGTAAAACTATTTTAAATTTGAAACAGTGGAAACAAGTAATGAAGGCTTTATGAAGAGCATATCGAAAAGGAGAATCTATTCCACTGTCAGTTTGGGCTTTAGGCCAACAAATAGCAGCTACTTTAGATCCATTACAGTCTGAAGAAGGAGAGAAAGATAAAATTACTATATTTTCTAAGCCCATAAGTAAATTTGAAATAAAAGAAAGTAAATTGGAGCAAGAACAGGAACTTGAGTTGAATGGGGAACCATCAAGTTTTTTTCCTCATCCTGATATTAACCCTTTCGTCAACAAAAGCTCAGTGAAGTATCCTAGTGAAATATCTTCTATGTATCCAGTACAACCCTCTGCACCTACTGAATTGCCTTCTGTTACTAAGCCTAAATTAGAAATGTTTTTAGATGTTGTCAATGATTTGCCTTATGTTAGTAAGATTGTTGTTCCTAATTCAACTCCACAAACACCTTCAATGCAATGTTTATTGCAGGGATCTAGACAGGGGTCCCTGAAGCTATGCAATTATTACCTGCTTTCTCGGTAACATTATATGCGATACCACCAGATATAAATTTGCAAGGGGGTGTCGAGTTTCATCATGAACCAATACCTTATAAACTATTGAAAGATTTAAAACAGGCAAAAATACTAAATAAAGTCCTGTTAGTGAAATCATGCTTGTAAGAAAACTCTCTATTAAAGTATTAACTAAGGTAAGGACTATTCTGGCAGCAACTCTGTAAATCCCCTGCTGTCTACATGATAATGTAGTTGTGGGCTAGTGGGGGTTAATAGAATTAAGCTGAGGGAAAAGGAGAAAAACATTGCAACATTGGTGTTCTGTTTTGTTTCCATGCTAATTCTGATTGGGCCTATTTTACCAAAATAATAAAATTAGTACAGAATTTTTAATCAAGGTGTTAAAAGGGACTTTTGGTTTTAAATTAATAGTTTACTCCTGAACTTCCAGTCTCAGTATAGTTTTACAGAGTAGTAATCTAAAAAATTTGTGTTAACTGACTCTCTAAATAAAAGCTTAACTGCATTTCTGTAGCTCTAGTTATCTTAACTGATTGCTGATTACTAATAAAAGTGTTTCCAAGAACAAGCTTGCATGTTACAGGCAACATGGATTCTAGAAGAAATGTTAAAAACAGTAAAATATAAGATGTGAAATGATGGAGAACTTAAAAACAACTATACCAAAAAAAATAAGAAAGTAAGAATTATGAATCAGTTCTCAACTCTATGTTTCTGTTGGTGTGTTGTAATTGTTCTGTGTTTGTCTGTTTGTTCAATGTCAGTGTATATTTTAATACTTCTGGATGGTAGTATAAGTTAATAAATAAGAATTTCTAAAAGAGCTCTATTCAAATGGCCAAAAATTAAATAAGCACTTATATTAATACATAAGTTTAAATGTTAATAATATCTCTACAATCATAAAAATTGTAAGTTTTAATTAACAAAATTACTATAAGTCTTTTCATAAAAAATAATTCTTGTCTAGATTGAAATGGATACTTTATTTTTCTTCACAGGATGAAATGAAGGATGTAAAACCTAAATGAATATTAAAGAAGGTTAAAAAATTTGTGAGAATGCTGACTGAAATTTAATAAGTTGTTCAAAAAAAGTGTGCTTTGTTCTAAAATAAGATGGCTAGTTTTCATAAAATCAGAATGGACATAAGCAGGACAGGACTTGAATGCATGTGGCAAGTTGTAGAAGGTATTGTGGTAACTTTAAGTAAGGGAATGTGTTCTGTGAAGGTAAAATTTGTCTTAAAATAATATAACTATAGTCTATATGGTTTTAAATAATTGTAAGAAGTTTATGGAAGCATTGTTTGAATTAAAGTGTTCACATGGCTAATTCCAAGAAGTCATTATTAAACAGAAACTGAACTGATAATAACAAAAAGTAATTTTATAACTGGAAAAGTTTTTGGAACCAGCCTCCCCTGTCAACTTGTTTCTAAAGACTGTTTCTAGTAATGCTTGCTACTAGGTTTTTGAATAAAGAAAAGTTATATTTGCATATAACCAAAATGAATAATTATTTTGACAAGTTTGTTTAGTATTGATGGTAATTGTATGTTGTAAGAAGTTTGCTTGGAGACAGTTTCCAAAATCATTTTGGTAACTTACGTATGTAGGATGTATAGAATGTGTTTTTATTTTTAAAGAAGCAGAAAATAATTTTGTCCTAAAATAAAATGATTGGTTATTAAGAAAGAGTAAAATGTGGGACAAAACCTGAATGAATACTGAATGTACAGAAGGTTTGTGGAAAAGGAATTTTTATGGTTAAAGTTAAGTAAGATTTGATGGGTCTGGCTATAAAGTTTTAAAAGTTTCAGTATCAATTAGTGTACTAATGCAAAGTTAAAATTTTGTTCCTTCTCAAAGTTTCTCAAGTTATTAGTCTGTTTTAGTAAAGTTTATAAAGAGTTTTTCTTCTTAATAATCAGTATACAAAGAAAGTCTGTCTTATCAAAATAGCTTCTTATGCTTTAACCTTATCATTTTCAGAGGAACGTAATGTTCAAACCTGCTTTCTCAAGATCAAATCCTGAAAAGTATCTTTTTATTTCAAACTCTTGCAAAAGATTTATTCTTTTACCTCGCAAAAAAGAAAGTAATAAAATAGCTGAGTTCCTTTAATATGTTATAAGTCAAATGGAACGTGCTTAAAAGTATTATAAAATTACATGGAATTTTTTAACCCTCTGTTAATTAAAGTTGCATGAGTAAAAATTTCATATGAATACTTAAAGAGTGCATAAAATTCCTGAAAATTTACCATTGTTTCAGCATAGTATTAAACAAAAGTATTTACTAAATTATGGCAAACCAATTTATTATGGCAGGCTGCTCTTTCTAATTTTATTGGGATACTTAATACACATTTACCATCAAATAAATTTCTAACATTTTTTCAAAACACAGCCTCTATTATCAATGTAATAGTATGGGACCAATCTATAAAAAATGCTAGTATATATTTTACAGATGGAAATGGAAAAGGAAAAGCTGGATATTATGGATCCACTAAAAAATTACTGATATTAAACAAACCTCATCCCCAAAAGCAGAAGTGTCAACCATTATTCAATTACTTTCTGAAGTACATGAACTCATTAATATAGTAGCTGATTCTGCCTATATTTGCTATATTATTAACCATATGGAAACTGCTTATCTTTCTCAAAGTATGGAGATTGATTTACTTTTGGCAGATTAGCATACATCCATGTAACTGTAAATACTTGTAGTGGATTTGCTTAGGCTTCTGCTATGACTGGAGAAACTGCAAAACATGTTATTCATCATTGTCTTGCTAATATGGCTATTATGGGTGTGCCTAATAAGATTAAAACTGATAATAGTCCTACATATATTAGTGAATCATTTTCTAATTTCTATAAAGCATGGAATATCCAACATAATACTGAAATCCCCTATAGTTCCTGAGGGTTGGCTCCAAATCAGATCTGGCAGATGAATGTCACACATGTTCCAACTTTTGGTAAATTGCAATATGTTCATGTTTGTATTATCACTTATTCTCACTTTCTCTGGGCTACAGCACATAGAGGGGAAAGATTTTGTCATGTTCTTTCACATCTGTGGTCTGCCTTTGCAGTCATGGGCTGCCCTGCACAAATCAAAACAGATAATGGTCCAGCTTTTTCTGGCAAACAATTTGCAATGTTTTGCCTAAATATTCTATTGCTCAAGTCACAGAAATTCCTTATAATCCTACAGGTCAAGCTATAGTCGAACAGTTGCATCATACCCTTAAGCAACTGTTATTAAAACAAAAAGGGGGTGATGATGGCATTATAGTACCAAAGGACCAATTGGCAAAAGCTTTATTTACTTTAAATTTTCTTAATGTATATGATTCAATAACACATGCTGAATGGCATTATGCTTTGAATAAGAATAAAGAAAAGATATTGTGTGACTCAGCTGAATATCAGCCAATGTACTGGAAAGATGTACTAACTAACACTTGGCAAAAAGGGAAGGCTAAAGTATGGGGAGAGGATATGCTCTTGTCATTACAGAAGACAGGGAACAAATCTGACTGCCAGCTCGATGGATTAAACCATGGATAGAGGAAAAGAAAGAGAATTTTGATAATGATTCCTCTTCTCCTGATCGCGTTGATGATAACTCTGAGTCATGAAAATGAAAATCACACATATTGGGCTTATATACCTAACCCTCCATTAATATGAGCTTTAACCTGGAGGGATCCATCTTTCCCTATATTCTTGAATAAAACTTCCATATTTCCTGGTCCTGTTGATAATAGGTTACCAGCCAAACCTCAGGAAGAAGGATGGAAAATGTATAATTTAACGCTTCCTTTTGATTATAGACCATTGTATATTGGAAAAAGTCCCCTTTGCATACAGATAAAAAAATCAAACTATGGTAACTATGAAAGCTAACGGTACTAAGTTATTATAACTTTGTTCCCTTCATATAATTTGGTTGTGAATAAAAGGCAAACTTAACAATTGTCCACCCTGAGTTTATGGCAAT
Source organism: Dasypus novemcinctus (assembly GCF_030445035.2). Taxonomy (NCBI): domain Eukaryota; kingdom Metazoa; phylum Chordata; class Mammalia; order Cingulata; family Dasypodidae; genus Dasypus; species Dasypus novemcinctus. The sequence goes on along the minus strand of NC_080696.1, from coordinate 55,041,632 downwards.
AAAGAAGGATGGCAAGAATGTCATTAGGAAGAGGATGTGTCATTTTTAATGATTCCCATGGAATAGTATGGGAGAGTGCCCCTATGAAGACTCCCAAAAAATATAGCTGCAGATTTATATGGTATGGTCTTAATAGTAGAGGTCAACAAGTCAGTAATATGCAATATCCCTTTTCAGAACCTCTGGATGTGAATGAACAAATGGTATACACTAAGAATTATAGTCTATAGAGATATAGAGGAAGATGGATACACACCCCATGGATAAATGATACCTATAATCTAAATATACATAAAAATTTATGGAAAGTATTTCTGGGAATTGTCCCTACATATGAATGGATTGGTGGCTACAGTCAAATCAGTCAATATTTACAATTAAATCAAGCCTATCACTTAAGAGCATGTGTATCCGTATGTGTTTATCACTGGAAAAATAACTATAAGGGACAATGTTTTATTTTATAAAAGTGGTGCCTTGTATACATGTCTGTCAGAAAATGTATTGCAGGATAGAGATACCATTACAATGGCCAGAAGATGACGAGGTATGTGGATTCCCATCCGAATGAACTGAATTTGTCAGTCATCACCTGAAAGTCAGTTGCTGCTTCACATGGCACATGAGATCCTGAAGCAGACAAAAAGATTTGTTGGACTTTAATAATTAGCATAATGGGACTGATTGGAATCATTACAGCTGCTGCTACCACTGCTGTAGCTTTGCATGAGACTGTTCAGACTCAACAGTATGTCCGTGATTGGCATAAGAATGCTAGTGATTTATGGCATAGTTAGGAACATATTGATGAACAATTAAATAACAGAGTTAATGATTTAGAATCAGCAATTTTGCATCTTGGAGATCAACTGTATAACTTAAATCTGCTTAGAGGATTGAAATGTGACTGGAATGAGAGTAACTTTTGTGTTACCCCGCTTGCTTACAATGCTTTGCTGATTGCATGGGAAAAGATTAAAAATCATCTAATAGGTCATGAAACTAACATATCCTTAGAAATAGTAGAACTGCAGGAAAAGATATTAGAAATGTCTCACAATCAAATTTATGTAGCCGATGATAAGGATATCTTTGATAATCTGATTTCACATGTTAATAAGTTTAATCCGGTGAACTGGTGGAAGTTTCAACAGTTTTTATAAGCACTAGGAATAGGACTCTGTGTGTTGGTCTTGTTGCTCATTATTATTTCCTGCCTGGGACAACATGTTTGGAGAAGACTGCACAGTGTGGATGCTAGAGGGCAAGCCAATAATTTGGTGCTTGCTAAAACCTTGCTAAAAAGATCCCCATGGTCAGAGTACTTGGTTGGTAGTCAATGACAGGTAAGACTCTCAGAGGAGGCCAACCTAATAGGCACAGCCACCCTGACTAAAACAAAAAGGGGGATATGTGGAAAACTAAGGTACACTGTTAACACAGCATTAACACAGCTGTTAACACAGGAAGGCAGAAAGTAAACAGGACTGAAGCTGTCAGAGGTTGGCAGAATTATGAGAAAACACACTTTGTAGTCTGAGAGGGCACTACGACCTTGTACTCTGAGCTTGTGAGAATTTTTAGTGTGCAGCTGCATGCTATTGCTTGTGTTTACAGTAGCTTGAGTATATATAATGTTACTTGTAAATAATAAAGTTGTCTGATGAGCTTGAGGATTCAATGCTCTCAGAACCCCTGATCTCAATCTCTCTTTGTCTTTCATTCCCAATACCCTTTGGGCCAACATTCTGACAAGGTTATGCTTATGCATGTCTCAGGAGGATCTCACTGAATGCCACAGTAAACAGTACCTCAAGCAGGGGGGATCCTGAAGGCTCTAGAGACATCTAGACATTATAGGCAGAGCAGACAACCCAGGAATTCAGCATCCTGTCAGTGTAACTTACCCTGGAATATATGATAATCTGGCCCCAATATATAAGAGATTCATTTATAATTTTCCTACACATGGCTCTTATGCCTCTTTTTCTTAAAAATTTCTCTCCCCTTCTCCCCCTCACCCCAGTTGCCTGTTCTCTGTGTCTATTTGCTGCGTGTTGTCTGTTTCTGTTGTTGTCAGTGCCACAGGAATCTGTGTTTCTTTTTGTTGTGTCATCTTGTTGTGTCAGCTCTCCATGTGTGCAGTGCCATTCCTGGGCAGGCTGGACTTTCTTTCGCACTGGGCGGCTCTCCTTATGGGGTGCACTCCTTGCTTGTGGGGCTCCCCTATGTGGGGGACACCCCTGCGTGGCATGGCACTCCTTGCGCACATCAGCACTGCATGCGGGCCAGCTCCACATGAGTCAAAGAGGCCCAGGGTTTGAACCGCGGACCTCCTATGTCATAGGACCTCCCATATGACATAGGGCATCCTATGTCATAAATGGATGCCCTAACCCCTGGGCCAAGTCCACTTCCCACATACCTCTTTTATTTGAACGTATAATTAGCACTATACCCATTAGGTATGTGTCCCAGAGACTTCAATCTTCTGGCTTTATACCAGTTGAGCAATGAATCTTAGCAGAGTTGCAGTTCACACTTACTCTCCAGTTCACTGACAACTAACAAAAGGCTGATGATGGACAATGCCCATCACCCAAAAAAGAGTATCTACAGCTGCAAGCAAGACAATTACATCCATCTGTACCATAGGATCTAAGCCCCCTCTCAACTGCAAACAGAGTAGGCATCACCATCCCCAAATCCTCAAGGTTGAGGAATGAATAAACATAAGGAAGGAATGCAGCTATAGACCAAAGTAGACTTATTATTATTCTAGTAATGGAAAAACTCGTAGCAATGATATAAAGGCAGTGGTCACCAGAGGTCTTGAAGGGAGGGAAAGTGATGAATATTGTATTAGTCAGCAAAAGGGTTGCTGATTCAAAATACCAGAAATTGGTTGATTTTTATAAAGGGCATTTATTTGGGATAGGAGCCTACATATACCAGCCATAAAGCATAAGATACTTCCCTCACCAAAGTCTATTTTCACTTGTTGGAGCAAGATGGCTGCTGATGGCTGTGAGGATTCAGGCTTCCTCAATTCCTCCCTTCCAGGGTCTTGCCTCTTTCTGGGTTCAAGATTTCTTTCTTCCTGGGTCTTGTTTCTCTTTCCTCTATAAGCTTACTTCCCAGGGCTCCAGCTTAAGTCTTAAGCATCAAACTCCAACATCAAAATGCCAACATCAGAAACTCCCAACTCTGTCCTTTGTCATGCCTTTTATCTGTGAGTCCCACCCACCAAGAGGTGGGGACTCAACACTTAATGAAATGGCCCAATCAAAGCCCTAATCATAACTCAATCATGCTCAGGTATGTGGGAAAATAGCTTGAATTTGAATGTGGGAACCTGGCTTGAAGTTGAAACGTTTCCATAATGCAGATAAGAAATGTAGGTTTAGGAACACTAGCCTTGACTAGATGGAACGCTGTCTGGTCAGCAAGAAAACTGTTTGCATGTGGAGATGTTTGAACTTTGTTATGGCCTGCTCCCTAGTATTGCTGGTACTACAGCTTTAATAACAAGCAGACTTGAAAGTAAACATAGACAACTACTGCTTTGTAATTTCTAATAAATATGATGTGGAAACTAGGGTCGAGGCTCTCAGTTCCAGAAGCTGTTGAGTCCCATCTTTAATTTCTCTCATGTCTTTCTGTCCTTTTATTTCTTCAGTTCTGCATCACTTTCCCTTCGTGCAAACCTATTGCTGAGCTGATCTCAGCACAGGTACAGACCAGATTACAAACATAATCCAGTATCTATTTTTGGAATTGGTAACCATATTAAACTGCTAAGAATAGGTATAACTTAGGGAATTTGGGGGACACTGGAGTTGTTCTCCATGACATTGCAATGACAGACAAAGATCAATATACATTTTGTCAAAACCTATAAAATTGTGCAGTGCAAAGAATAAACTATAATGCAAACTAGGCCATGGTTAGTAGCAATGCTTCAATATGTGTTCATCAAGTGTGACAAAAGTACTATGCTAATGAAAGATGTTGTTAATGGGGGAAGTTTGGTTGGGGGAGGGTATGGGATATATGGGAATCCCCTATATTTTTTATGTAGCATATATATAATCTAAATCCTCTTTTAAAAGAAAGAAAAAAATAAGGAAAAATAGAAAAGCTTCCAGCTTCCTGGCTGAATGGTTGAAGAACAACCAGCCTGCTATCTTGAGAGAGCTTGATTCAACCCCAAACTTCCTGTCTGAGTATTGAAGACCACTCTCCAACTTCCTGCCTTGGTGATTGAAGACCAGCTCTCAGGCTGGCTTGTGTGTTCTTGAAAAACAACTCCTCAGCTGCCTGGCAGAGTGTAAATAGAGGTCTCCAGCTGCCTGGCAGAGTGTACGAAGAGGTCTCCAACTGCCTGGCTGAGTAGCCAAAGACCCTCTTTCTAACAGCTTGAATGAGTGATGGGAGACCAATTCTCCATCTTTTAGTTTTAGTTATTATGGACCAGTTCTCTAGCTGCCTGTCTGAGTGCTTGAGGATCAGCCCTCCAGATTACTGGCAAAACCAGCTTGAGGACCAGCTCTCCACGTGTATGGCTTAGTGACTGAAGACCAATTCTCAAACTGCCTGCTGAAGGCCCAAAGATTACCTCTTGAGCTGCCTAGGTGAATGCCAGGGAACCAGCTCTCCAGTAACTTGGCGAGTCCAAAAGACCTGCTCTCCAAGAACCTGATTAAATGCTTGAAGACAAGCTAGAGTATGAGAAGAAAGCTCTCCAGCTGCCTGGTTGAATGCCAGAGACCAGATCCCCAGTGGTCTACCTGAGTGCCTAAACAATATTTCCTGCTGCCAGCTGAATGACAGAAGATCAGCAGCCCAGGCACCTGTTCTACAGTTGGCTGGTACATGCTTTAAGAGAAGCTTTCCAGCTTCTTGGCTAACTGGTTAAAGATGAACTCACCAGCTGTCTCTTGAGAGCTTGATTCAACTCCAAATTTCCTTTCTGGGTGCTTGAAAACCAGATCTCCATATGGATGGCATGTGCTTGAAGAACAATACCCAGCTGCCTAAGAGAGAGCAGTAAGGAGAGCTCTCCAGATGCCTGACTGAGTACCTCAAGACCAGTTGTTTTTTTTCTTTTTTAATTGCCTTTTTTTAAAATTAAAAGATACATAGATCATAAAAAAAATATTACATATACTCCACACTCCACCCCACTCCTCCCACATCAACAACCTCTTTCATCATTGTGGCACATTCATTGCATTTGGTGAATACATCTTGGAGCACTGTTGCACCACATGGATATAGTTTACATTGTATTTATACTCTCCCCCAGTACATTCAGTGAGTTATGGCAGAATATATAATGTCCAGCATCTGTCCCTGCAATATCATTTAGGACAACTCCAAGTCCCAAAAATGCCCCCACATCACATCTCTTCTTCCCTCTCCCTGCCCTCAACAACTACCACAGCCACTGTCTCCACATCAATGATACAGTGTCTTCAATTGCTAGAGTCACAATAGTTCTATAGTAGAATACCAGTAAGTCCACTCTAACTGCCTTGCTGAGTACAAAAAGAAAAACTCTCCAGAGGCCTTTTGGAGTTCCTGAAAACAACTCTCCAACTGCTGGCTGAATGCCAGAAGACCAGAACTCTAGTGGCCTGATTGAATGCTTGAAGAACAACTCTCTATCTACCAGTCTTAGTTATTGAAGACCAGTTCTCCAGCTGCCTTTCTGAGTGCTTGAGGACCAGCTTTTCCCCTGTCTGATTGTATGAAGTTCAGCACTCCTGCTTTCTTGAAGTACTTGAAAGACCAGCTCTCCAGCTCCCTGGCAAGTGCTTGAAGACCAGCTCTCTAGATACCTGTCAAGTGCTTGAAATATACAACTCCAGCTGGCTGGCAGGTGTATCAAGATGAAATCTCCAACTGTCTGGCTGATTGCTGGAGAAAACTCTCCATCCTCCTAGTAGATTTTGAAGACCACCTTTCTACCTGGGTGACAAGTGCTTGAAGAACAGCTCTCCAGCTGCCTGGCTTAATACCAGAAGACCAGATCTCCAGGACCTGGTTGAGGGCCAGAAGACCAACTCTCCCTCTGGCTGGCATGTCCTTGAACACCAGATCTACAGCTGGCTGGCATGGGCTTTAAGAAAAGTTTTTCACCTTCCTGGCTATGTGGTTAAAGAACACCTTACCAGCTTTCTCAAAAGAGATTGATTCAACTCTAAACTTCCTGTCTGAGTACTTGAAGAGCACTTGCCAGCTTCCTGTATGGGTGCCTGAAGACCAGCACTCCAGCTGGCTGGTGTGTGCTTGAAGACCAGCTCCCTAGCTACCTGGCAGAGAGCATTAAGAAGAGCTCACCAGCTGCCTGGCTGAGTTCCTCAAGACCAGTTTTAGAACCTGCCTGGCTGAGTGCCAGAAGACCAACTCTCCAGGGGCCTTGTTAGTGCCTAAAGAATAACTGCAGTTGCCTGGTTGAATGCCAGAAGATGAGATCGCCAGGGTCTTGAGGAGAGCTAGACCAGCTGTCTAGTGGCCTGAATGAGTGACTGAAGAACAGTTCTCTATCTACCAGTCTCAGTTATCATAGACCAGCTCTCCAACTGCCTGAGTGCTTGAGGATCAGCGCTCCAGATGACTGGCAAGGGTTTTAAGATGAGCTCTCCACATGCATGGCTTAGTGACTTTTTTTTTTTAAAGATTTATTTTTATTTATTTAATTCCCCCCCCCCTCCCCTGGTTGTCTGTTCTCTGTGTCTTTTTGCTGCGTCTTGTTTCTTGGTCCGCTTCTGTTGTCAGCGGCACAGGAAGTGTGGGCGGTGCCATTCCTGGGCAGGCTGTACTTTCTTTCGTGCTGGGCGGCTCTCCTTACGGGGTGCACTCCTTGCGCGTGGGGCTCCCCTACGTGGGGGACACCCTGCGTGGCAGGGCACTCCTTACACGCATCAGCACTGCGCATGGGCCAGCTGCACACGGGTGAAGGCGGCACGGGGTTTGAACCGCGGACCTCCCATGTGGTAGACGGACGCCCTAACCACTGGGCCAAAGTCCGTTTCCCCATGGCTTAGTGACTTAAGATGAGTTCTCAAGTTCCCTGGCTGAGTGCCTGAAGATTACCTTTCAAGCAACCTGGGTGAATGTCAGAAGACCAGCTCTGCAATGACTTGGCTGGGTCCCAAAAGACCTGCTCTTGAGGAGCCTGATTGGGTGCTTGAAGATAAGCTACACAAATGCCTGGCAGAGTTTGTGAAGAAGAGCTCTCCAGCTGCCTGACTGTGTGCCTGAAGAAGAGTTTTCCAATGGCTTGGCTGCGTGCCAGAATCCCAGCTCTCCAGCAACCTAGCTGAGCACCTAAAAATATCTCTCCTGCTGCCAGCTGAAGGACAGAAGACCAGCAACCCAAGTGCCTGCTTCAGGGTTTGAAGAACAGCTCTACAGTTAGCTGGTGTGTGTCCACGTGGTGCAGCAGTGCTCTAGAATGTATTTGCCAGGTGCAGTGGATGTGCTGCAATGACGGAAGAGGTTGTTGATGTGGGAGGGGTGGAGCGGGTGGAGTGGAGGGTATGCGGGGACCTCATATATTTTTATGTAACATTTAAAAGAAAATAAAGAAGAAAAAAATAAAATAAATTTTTAAAAAAAGAAATGCTTTCCAACTTCTTGACTATCTGGTCAAGGACCAAATCGCCAGCTGTCTCTTGAGAGCTTGATTCAACTCCAAATGTCCTTACTGGGTGCTTGAAAACCAGATCTCCATATAGATGGCATGTGCTTAAAAAACAATACCCAGCTGCCTGGCAGAAAGCAGTAAGAAGAACTCTCCAGTTGCCTGGCTGAGTACCTCAAGACCAGTTTTTTAACTACCTGGCTGAGTACAAAAAGAACAACTCTCCGGAGACCTTACGGAGTACACAAAACAGCTCTCCAGGTGTGTGGCTGAATGCCAGATTTCCAGGAACCTGGCTTAGTGCCAGAAGACCAGAGCTCTAGTGGCCTAACTGAGTGCTTGAAGACCAGCTCTCCATCTGCCAGTCTGTTATTGAAAACCAGCTCTTCAGCTGCCTGTCTGAGTGTTTGAGACCAGCTTTTCAACTGTCAATCTGATTGTTGAAGACCAGCTCTCCTGCTTCCTTGCAGTGCTTGAAGACCAGCTTTCCAGTTATCCAGCATGTGCTTGAAAACCAGATCTCCAGATACCTGTTGAGTGCTTGAAATACACCACTCCAGCTAACTGGTATATGTGTCAAGACCATATCTGGGAAGCAGACTTGGCCCAGTGGTTAGGGCATCTGTCTACCACATGGGAGGTCCGCGGTTTAAACCCCAGGTCGCCTTCACCCGTGTGGAGCTGGCCCACGTACAGTGCTGATGAGTGCAAGGAGTGCCGTGCCAACAGGGGTATCCTCATGTAGGGGAGCCCCACGCGCAAGGAGTGCGCCCCCTAAGGAGAGTCGCCCAGCGTGAAAGAAATTTCAGTCTGCCCAGGAATGGTGCTGCACACACGGAGAGCTGACACAACAAGATGATGCAACAAAAAGAAACACAGATTCCCATGCCGCTGACAACAACAGAAGCGGACAAAGAACATGCAGCAAAGAGACACAGAGAACAGACAACTGGGGTGGGGGGAAGGGGAGAGAAATAAATAAATCTTTAAAAAAAAAAAAAAAAAGACCCTATCTGCACCTGGCTAGCTGATTGCCGGAGAAAGTCTCCATTCCACTGTTGAGTTATTGAAGACCAGCTCTCCAGTGGAGTGATGAGCACTTGAAGGACAGCTCTCCAGCTGCCAGGCTGAATGCCAGAAGACCAAATCTCCAGGGACCTGGTTGAGTGCCTGCGGTCACCCCTCGGGATGAAGTGTGGTTTGCTGGCCTGGCAGGGGAGCAGCCGCGGCAGGCCAAGCCGCTGCCCCCATAATAGGGTGGCTGGTCGGACTCATCGCCACCCCTGAAGGGAGCTCGGCATGGGCGCAGAGTGCCCTCGGGTCTCCCCTTCTCAGCAGCCATGCTTCCGCGGCCGCCCCTTCTCCCGGATGGCGCCACACGATGCCTGTGGGGCGGCACCCTTCTTCTTCTTTTTCCCTGCGCAGGCGCAGGGTGGAAAATTCCAGTCTGCCCTTTTCCCCTCCCCCGACAGCAGCAACAGCCAGGAGTGGGTGGAAAAATCCAGTCTGCCCTTTTCCCTTCCCCCGACAGCAGCAACAGCCAGGCGTGGGCGGGAAACTCAAGTCTGCCCTCCACCCCAGCAACAGCAGCCACCAATCCCTAAACCCTGCCCCTTCCCCCAGCAACAGCAACAGCCAATCCCTAACCACCACCCCTCCCCCATCCAGTACCGCCCACTGACCTTTCACCGGCAACCAATCAGAACAGGGCATGGCTTCGACCAATCAGCCTTCCCCAGCCCCTATAAAACTGTTGCCTCTCCCTCAATAAGGTGGATTTGCCTGTTTACCTTGTCTCTGCGGTAGTTCTTCTGCCGTGAGCCCTTCAGTCCTGAGAGCCCCCGACAAGGGCCTGGCCTCCCTTGTCCCCAGTTCGTCGCCTGCTTCTCCGGGCGACCCCTTCGTCGCCGGCTTCGCCGGGCGACCCCGTCAGCCGAACCGCGCAACCCCTGTGAGATCGACCCCTCGTCTGCTGCTGGACTGACCCCTCGTCCCAAGCAGGACCGATCCCTCGTCCCAAGCGGGACCGACCCCTCGTCCTGAGCTGGACCGACCCCTCGTCCGCAGCCAGACCCCACCTCTACCGACCAAGCAAGCCATCGCAAGTGCCAGAAAGCCAACTTTCTATTGGCCTCATTGAGGGCTTGAACATAAGCTCTCCCTCTAGCTTGTCATGGAAGACCGGCTCTAGAGTTCACTGGTGTGTGCTTTAATAAAAGTGTTTCACCTTCCTGGCTATGTGGTTAAAGAACAACTCACCAGCTTTCTCAAGAGAACTTGACTCAACTCTAAACTTCCTGTATGAGTACTTGAAAACCACCTCCAACTTTCTATCTGGGTACTTGAAGACCAGCACTCCAGCTGGCTGGAGTGAGCTTGAAGTCAAGCTCCCCAGCTGCCTGGCAGAATGTGTGAAGAAGAGCTCTCCAGTTTCTGGCTGTGTACCTGAAGAGCAACTCTCTAACTGTCTGGTTGAATGCCAGAAGACTAGATCTCCAGTGGCTTAGTTGAATGCATAAAGAATATATCTCCACCTGCCAGCTGAATGACAGAAGTCCAGATATCCAGGTACATAGTTATATGCCAGAAGGCCAGCTCGCTAGTAGCCTGATTGAGTACTTGAAGACCAGCTCACCATTGGCTGGTGTGTCCTTGAATAACAGCTCCCAGCTGCATGGCAGAAAGCATTAAGAGTTCTCCGGCTGTCTGGTTGAGTGTCTCAAGACCAGTTTTCAAACTGATTGGCTAAGTGCCAGAAGACCAACTTTCCAGTAGCCTCACTGAGTGCCTAACGAACAGCTCTCCAACTCCTGGCTGAATTCCAGAAGACCATATCTCCAGGGACCTGGCTGAGTGCAAGAGGACCAGCTCTCTAGTGGCTTGATTGAGTGCTTGAAGACCAGCTCTCCATCCATCAGTCTCAGTTATTGAAGACTAGCTATCCATCTGCCAGTGTGAGTGCTGAGGACAAGCTTTCCAACTGCCTGTCTGATTCTTTGATGACCAGCTTCTGTTACCTCGAAGTGTTTGAAGAACAGCTCTCCAACTATATGGCAATTGTTTGAAATACAGCTCTCCAGCTGGCAGGCTAGTGCTTCAAGGCCATATCTCCACCTAGTTGTGTGAGTGCTGGAGAAAGCTTTCCAAATTGCTGATGAGTGCTTGAAGCCCAGCTCTCCAGCTGCCTGACAACTGCTTAAAGCCCAGCTCTTGAACTGGCAGGCAAGCACTTGTAGACCAGCATGCCAGCTGTCTGGTGAGCACTTGAAGCCAAACACTCTAGGTGCCTGGTGAGTGCTTGAAGTCCAGCTCTCCAGTGGGTAGGGAAGTGATTGAAGGTCAGCTATCTTGCTCACTATCTAGTGCATAATATCAGTTTTACAGCTCCCTGGTGAGTGCTTATAGACCAGCTTTCAAGTTGTCTGTGAATGCTTGAAGACTACCTCTCCTTCTGGATGGCAAGTACTTAAAGACCATCTCACCAGCAGGCTAGAGATTGCTTGAAGACTAGCTCCCCAGACATCTGGCAAGTGTGTAAAGAATTGTTCTTCAGATGGCTGGAGAGTGCTTGAAGAGCAGCTCTCTTGTTGGTTGATGAGTGCTTGAAGACCAACTATACAGCTCACTGGCATGCTTATAAGCCCAACTCTCTAGCTGCTTAGTGAGGGTTTTAAGACCAGCTCCACAGATGCCTGGTGATTGCTTGAAGATCAGCTCTCCAACTGGCTGGCAAATGCTTCATGAACAGCTCTACATTTGTCTGGCCCATGCCTTAAGTTCAGCTCTCTAGCTTTCTGGCAAGTGCATGAAGGCCAGCTCTCTAGCTGCCTGGTGAGTGGTTGAAGACCATCTCACCAGCTGGCTAGAGAATGTTTGAAGACTAGCTCACCAGATGTCTGTGAGGGTGTGAATTCTTGCTCTCCAGGTGGCTGGGAAGTGCTTGAAGAGCAGCTCTCTAGCTGGTTGGTGAGTACTTGAAGACCAGCTATACAGATGTCTGGTGATTGCTTGAAGAAAACCTCATCAGCTGCCTAGGGAGTGCTTGAAAATCAGCTTTCCTCTGTCTGCCCAGCACTTGATGCCCAGCTCTCAGGCTGGTTGTGAGTGCTCAAAGGCCAGCCCTCTAGTTTTCTGGTGGGTGCCTGAAAAATAGCTCACCAGCTGTCTGGTGAGTGTGTGAATACCAGCTCTCCAATGGCCTAGCAGAGTGCCAGAAGAGCAGCTCTCCAGATGCCTAGCAGAGCAGGTTTATAACAGCTCTCAGGCCACTGGGCTGAGTGCTTGAAGACCAACTCTCCAGTTGGCCAGTGATTCTTTTTTTTTTTTTTTAAGATTATTTATTTATTTCTCTCCCTTTCCCCCCGCCCCCCTTCCAGTTGTCTGCTCTCTGTGTCCATTCACTGTGTGTTCCTCTGTGACCACTTCTATTCTTATCAGTGGCACCAGAAATCTGTGTTTCTTTCTGTTGCGTCATCTTGTTGTGCCATCTCTCCGTGTGTGCGGCCCATTCCTGGGCAGGCTGCACTTTCTTTTGCACTGGGCGGCTCTCCTTACGGGGCACACTCCTTGCATGTGGGGCTCCCCTACACGGGGGACACCCTGCATGGCAGGGCACTACTTGCGCGCATCAGCACTGAGCATGGGCCAGATACACGGGTCAAGGAGGCCTGGGGTTTGAACCGTGGACCTCCCATGTGGTAGGTGGACGCCCTATCCATTGGGCCAAGTCTGCTTCCTGGACAGTGATTCTTGAAGTCCAAATCTCTAGTTGCCTAGTGAGTGCTTAACAAACAGCTCTCCAGATGGCATGTGCTAAACATCCAGCTCCCCGCAGGATAGTTCATGACTTGAAGGCAGCCTCTCTGGCTTCTGGTGATGGCTTGAAATTCAGATCTCCAGATGGTTGGTGAGAGCTTGACAATCAACTCTGCAGCTGCCTGGCAAGTGATTTAAGATCAACTCTTCAGCTGATGGGTGAGTGCTTGAAGACAAGCTCTCCAGATGTCTGGTGAGTGTGTGAAGATCGGTCCTCTACTGCTTGCCCAGTGCTTGAAAGCCCAGCTCTCCAGCTGGCTGTGAGTGCTCAAAGGCCGGCTCTCTAACTGGCTGGCAAGTGCTTAAAGTCCAACTCTCAAACTGCCTGGTGAGTGCTTGAAGTGAAGTTTCCATCAGACTGACTGAGTGCTTAAAAACCAGCTCTTCAGGTGGATGGCATATGCTTTAAGACCAGCACTATTGCTGCTGGGTGGAATGTTTGAAGTCCAGCTTGCCAACACTCTCGATGAGTACATGAGTCAACTCAGCAGCTTCCTAGCTAAGTAGTTAGAGGCCAATGCACCAGCTGTCACTTGAGGGCATAAATCAACTTAAGTTTCCAGTGAGTTCTTGAAAACCAGCTTTCCAGCTGCCTGGAAGAGTGCACAAAGCTCTTTATGTGCCTGTCTGAGTGCCTGAAGACCAGTTTTCAAACTGTCTGGTTTAGGGCAAGAATGCCAGATCTCTAGCAGCTGAGATGAGTGCCTGAAGAACATCTTTCCAGCAGTCTGGCTGATTCCAGAAGACCATCGTTCAAGGTGCCTTTCTGAGTGTTTGAAGACCATTTTCTAACTGCCTCTGTGATTGTTTACAGACCGGCTCTCCTGTTGTCTGGTAGGAGCTTGAAGTTGAGGTTCCATCTGACTTTCTGTGTCCTTGAAGACCAGCAATTCAGCTGGCTAGTGTGTGCTTAGAGACCAATGCCCCAGCTGCTATGTAGAGTGAGTGAACAAGAAATCGCCAGCTGCCTGGCTGAGAGCCTGAAGACCAGTTTTCAAACTGCCTGGCTGAGCTTTTGATGTGCAGCTTGCCATCTCTGACAATGAGTACTTGAATCGGCTCACCAGCTTCCTGGCTGAGTGACTGGAGACCAACTTGCCAGCTGTCTCTTGAGTCCTTGACTCAACTGTAAACTTCCTGTTCGCATGCTTGAAAACACGCTATCAAGCTGCTGGAAGAGTGCATGAAGAAGAGCTCTCCAGGTGCATGCCTGAGTGCCTGAAGACCAGTTTTCATACTGTCTGCCTTAATGTGAGAAGCCCAGCTTTCCAGAGACCTAGATGAGTGCCTGAAGAATATCTTTCCAGCTGCCTGGTTGAATTCAGAAGACCAGCTCTCCAGCTGCCTGTTTATATACTTGAAGTCTTTCTCTCCAGGTGTCTCTCTAAGTGTGGGAGGACCAATTTCTGATTGCCTATGTGAATTTTTAAGACCAGTTCTCCTGCTCTCTGGCAAGAGTCCATCTGACTGTCTAACTGCTTGAACACCAGCACTTCAGCTGGCTGGTGTGTGCTGGAAGACCAGCTCACAACCTGCCTGGCTGGTGCTTGAAGACCAGCTCTTTAGGTGGCTTGTGCGTGCCTCAAGCCCAGCACTCCCCCAGCTTTGCTGAGAGATTGAAGTCAGCTTGCCAGCTCTATTAATGTGTGCATGAGTAAGCTTACCAGCTTATTGGCTGAGAGATTGGAGACCAGCTGACTCTTTTTTAAAATTTTTAAATTTATTTTTGCCTTTTAATATCTTTTTTTAAAGATACATAGATAACACAAAATATTACATTAAAAAATATAAGAGGTTCCCATATAGCAGACTCACCACTCCCTCTACCTCCACTCCTCCTATATCAACAACTTCTTCCATCAGTGTGGTACATTCATTGCATTTGATGAATACATTTTGGAGCCCTGCTACACAGCATGGATTATGGTTTCCATTGTAGTTTGTGCTTGAGTCAACTTTAACTTCCTGTCTGAGTCCTTGAAAACCAGCTCTTCTGCTGTGTGGAAGAGTGCATGAAGAAAAGCTCTCTAGTTGCCTATCTGAGTGCCTGAAGATCAGTTTTTGAACTCCTTGGCTTAGTGCAAGAAGCCCAGGACACCCAGGGCCTAGCTGAGTGCCTGAAGAATATCTTTCAAGCTGCCTGCCTGACTGCAGAAAACTAGCTTCTAGCTGCCTGTTTTTGTGCTTGAAGATCATCTCTCCAGGTGCCTTTCTGAGTGCTTGAGGGCCAATTTCTAACTTCTTGTGAGATTGTGTAAAGACCAGCGCTCCTACTGTCTAACTAGTGCTTGAAGTTCAGGATCCGTCTAATGGTCTGAGCTTGAAGAGCAGCATTTCAGCTGGCTGACTTGTGTTTAGAGGCCAACTCACCACCTGTCTGACTGACTTCTTTTTTTAAAAAAAATTGAGGAGGTACCAGGGATTGAACCCCAGACCTTGTACATAGCAAGCAGGTGTTCAACCATGGAGCTACACCTGCACCCTGACTGAGTTCTTGCAGACCAATACCCCTCGTGACTTGCAGAGTACCTGATGACCAATATTCCAGCTGCCTGGTGAGTGTCATAGACCAGATCTCCTACAGCCTGGTTCAGTGCCTATAAGACAGCTCCCCAGCTGCCTATCTGAGTGTGAAAGACCAGCTTTCCAACTGCCTGTCTGAGTGGCTGAAGCCCAGCTCTTCAGCTGGCTGGCATGTGCTTCAAGAACAGTTCCCCAGTCTCCTTTCTGAGTGGTTGGACACCAAAATGCCTGCTGGCTCGAGACAGCTTGATTGAAATCTAAACTTCCTCTCTGAGTGCCAGAAGGCCAGCTCCACAGGAGCCTAGCCAAGTGCCTGAAGATAATCTCTCCTATTGCCTGACTGAATGTCAGAAGTCTAGCCTTCTAGCTGCCTTTCCAAGTGATTGAAGGCCATCTCTCCAGTGCCTGCCTGAGTGCTTGAGTTCCAACTTCCTTTTTTTTCTTTTCTTCTATCTTTTCTTTATTTTTACATTATCTTTTCTTTAATGTTAATAGATCACACAGAATTTTTTTCCATTTTTTATTTTTTAATTACCTTTTTTTTTAAAGTTCCAATTTTGTATCTGCCCATCTGATTGTTCAAAGACCTGCTATCCTCTGGTTGGTGAATCACTGAAGTTCAGTTCTTCATCTACCTGTCTGACTGTGTGAAGACCAGCCCTCCAGGAGGCTGGCATGTGTTTCAATTAACTCTCCTCCTGCATGGCTGAGACCTGGAGACAAGTTCTCAAACTGCCTGGCTGAGATCCTGAAGATTACCTTTTGAGTGGTCAGCAGAATACCAAAACCAGCTCTCTAGTGACTTGGCTGAGTTCCGGAAGACCTGCTCTCCAGGGACATCATTGAGTTCCTGAAGATATGCTCCCCTGCTGTGTGGTATTGCATATGTCTAAGAGCTCTCCATCTGTCTATTGAGTGTCTGAGGATCAGTTTTCAAACTGCCTGGCTGAGTGACAGAATCCCAGCTCTCCAGCAGCCTAGCATGTACCTGAAGAACAGGTCTCCAGTCACCTGACTGAATACCAGAAAACCAGATCTCCAGTGACCTGGCTGAGAGCAAGAAGTCCAGCTCCCCTGCTGGCTACCATGTGCTTTAGCAATAGCTATTCATGTCATGACTGAGTGGTTGAAGACCGACTTGCCTGCTTTCTTGAGAGAGGTTGATTAAACTCTCAACTTCCTGCCTGAGTACTTGAACACTGGCTCTTTCACTTCCTCTCTTGGTGCTTGAAGAACAGCTCTTCAGAGTGGTGGCATGAGCTTGAGGAACAGCTCCCCAGCTGACTGGCAGAGTGTGTTAAGAAGAGCTTCCCCACATGTTGCTCAAACATGGATTCTCTCCAAGCCAAACTAAACATATCAGTGCACTACATTCCCCACAGTGTGGGACATGAGTCCCAGGGATGAGCCTCCCTGGCACCTAGGGATTACTACCAAGCACCAGCTGGTGATACAACTGGAAAAAGTCCTTGAATAAAAGGGGGAAAAGGCAATGACAAATGAGTTTATATGGCTAAGAGTCTTCATAGTGAGTCAGGATTTCATCAGACAAATGACATGCACATCTCAGGAGGATCTCTTGGACTGCCAAATAGACACTATCTCAAATAGTTGGGCTCGTGAGTGCACCAGAGATACCCATATAGCTGCAGTTTGGTGCCTTGCCAGTGGGCCCTGCTTTGGAGTTTGTACTCGCAAGTGTGACAGAGTTGCACTCAGAGGTGACTTCTCTGCACATGCCTCTTCTGTCCCTTTCATCTGACCCTGTAGTTGGTATGGAGCTGGTGGGTGTACATCCATAGTCCAGAAACTCTGGGCTGTCCACGTGCCAGGTGGGCCCTGAGCCTCAGTGGAGTTGCAAAACCTACCCTTCAGTTCATTCGACTCCCCCAGTACACCTAAGAAGGATGTGAGGATGGGCAACCAACACACCAAGGACCCAAGAGAGTCTGCAACTGAAAGCAAGAGAGTCCCATCCATCAACCATATGAGATCAATGTCCCTCTCCATTAGAGGTGTAATGGGCATCACCATCCCAGAAACTTCAGGATTGCACAATAAAATATGGACTAGATTGGACTCAGTGGTATTCACTATGGCCTTATTTTGATTTTGGCAATGGAAGAAATTTTATCATTGATGTTAAGACAGTGATCACTGGAGGTCCTGAAATCATGGAGAAGGGTAAGAGGAGTAATTTGGGGGCATTTTCAGGACTTGGAATTGTCCTGAGTGATGTTGCAATGACAGATCCTGGTGATTATGTATCCTGTCATAACCTACAGAATTGAATGGGAGAGAGTGTAAACTGCAATGTAATCTACAATTCAAGTGTAGTTGCAATGCTCCAAAATGTGCTCATCAATTGCAAAGAATGAACAAAACTAATGAAAGAAGTTGTTAATGTGGGGAAAAGTGGGAGGTGTGGGGAGTGGGGCATATGGGAATCCCTTATATTGTAACACTTTATATAATCTAAGCATCTTTAAAATAAATTAAACATATATTAAAAGAAAGAAACAGCTCTCCAACTGCCTGGCTAAGTGCCTGAAGACCAGCTCTCCAATGGCCTAGCAGAGTGCCAGAAGAACAGCTCTCTTATTGCCTGATTGAATGCCAGAAGAAAAGAACTCTAGCAACTGTGAGTGCCAGAGGCACAGCTCTCTAGGAATCTGACTGAGTGCTTGAAGACCAGCTGACCATCTGCCTGTCTGAGTTCATGAAGACAAGTGCTCCAGATGCCTGGCTGAGTGGTTGCAGACCAGCTCTCCAGAAGCCTGTCTTAGTGCTGAAAGACAACCTCTCCAGGTGTGGCAAGTCTCCAGAGGCTTAGCTGAGTGCCTGTATAACAGCTCTCAGGTTGATTGGCTGAGTGCTTGAAGACCAGCTCTGCAGTTAGCCACTGATGCTTGAGGACAACTCTCTAGTGCTTTAGTGAGTGCTGGAAGAAAAACTCTCCAGATGGTTGTCAAGTGCTAGATGTCCAGCTCTCCAGCAGGCTAGTGCATGCTTGAAGACAGACTCTCCCTGCTGGTGATTGCTTGAAATTGTGATCTCCAGATGTTCAGTTAGAGCTTGATGATCGGATTTCCAACTGTCTGGTGAGTGCTTGAAGATCATCTCTTTAGTTGGCTAGTGAGTGATTGAAGACATGCTCTCCAGATGTCTGTTGTGTGAAGACCAATTCTCAGCTGCCTGGTGGATGCTTGAATAACACTCTCCAACTGGCTTCAAGTGCTTGCAGAACAGCTCTTCAATTGCCTCTTGAGTGCTTGAACAAACACCTGCCCTCCACTACCTGCCCATTGTTTGAAAGCCAGCTCTTCAAGTGATTGGCTATAGCTTGAAACCCAGCTCTCCAGCTAACTGTGTGTGCTTGAAGAGTCAGCTCTCTAGTTGGTTGGCACGTGCCTAAAGTCCAGCTCTCCAGCTGCCTAGTGAATGCTTGAAATACAGCTCTCCAGGTTCCTGGCAAGTGCTTTGACAGAAGCTGTCCTGCTGGCTGGTGACTGCTTGAAGAACAGCTAACCAGGTGTCTGGCAAGTGTTTGAAACCCAACTCTCTAGCTGACTAATTAGTGCTTGAAGAGCAGCTCTTCATTAGGCCAGCAATTCCTTTATGTGGAGCACTTTTCCTGGATGGTGAATGCTTGCTGAACTGCTCTTCTGCTGGCTGGGGAGTGCTTTAAGAACACCTGTACTGGTTCCTGTCTAGTTGGGTGCAAACCAGCCAACTGGTTTGAATCAGCCTTATTCAAGTCTCAACTTCCTCTGAGTGCCTCTTATAAAGGGCTGAGCAGCCTATCTGAGTGCTTAGAACCAGCTTTCCAAATGCCTGCCTGAGTAGCTGAAGTCAAGTTTTCCAGCTTGCTGGTGAAAATTTGAAGACCAGATCTCCAGCTGCCTGATGAGAGTCTGAACACCAGTTTTCTCACTGTCTTGCTAAGTGTTTGAAGACCAGGTCTCCAGCTGCCTGGCTGAATGTCATAACACTGGGTCTCCAGCCACCGGGTTGAGTACCAGAAGTTCAGCTCTCCAAAGGCCTGCATGAGTGCTTGAAGACCAATTCACCATCCATTTCTCTGAGTACTTGAGTCAGGTTTCTGGATGCCCAGCTCAGTGGTTGAACACCCTATCTCTAGCTGCTTGTCTTTTTTTTTTTTTTTTTTTTTTTTAATTTTTTAATTTTTTATTGACTTTGTAATAAAATTACATTAAAAATATATATGTGAGGTCCCATTCAACCCCCCCCCACCCCCCCTCTCCCCCCCCCAACAACACTCGTTCCCATCATCATGACACATCCATTGGATTTGGTAAGTACATCTTTGGGCACCTCTGCACCTCATATACATTTGTTCACATCATGGCCCATACTCTCCTCTATTCCATCATGTAGGCCCTGTGAGGATTTACAATGTCCGGTGATTACCTCTGAAGCACCGTCCAGGGCAGCTCCATGTCCCAAAGATGCCTCCACCTCTCATCTCTTCCTGCCTTTCCCCATAAACTTTGTCCATTATGTCCACTTTTCCCAATCCAATGCCACCTCTTCTATGTGGACACTGGATTGGTTGTGTCCATTGCACCTTTATGTCAAGAGGAGGCTCAGATTCCACCTGGATGCTGGATGCAATCCTCCCATTTTCAGTTGTAATCACTCTAGGCTCCATGGTGTGGTGGTTGTCCTTCTTCACCTCCATCTTAGCTGAGTGTGGTAAGTCCAATAAATCAGATTGTAGGTGCTGGAGTCTGTTGAGGCTCAGGATCTGGCTATCACATTGTCAGTCCAGAGATTCAAATCCCCTAAATATATCTTAAACCCCAACATTAACTGCACCTCCAGCACATTAGCATGAAAGTCTTATGAAGGGAGATCCCATCTGAGTCCAGATTCATCACACATAAACACCATTTCCAAAGAGGGGCCATCTGCCCTGGTAGTTAACCCCATCGGCCATGACCATAACTCCCATGGGTCTCTTTAGCCCTCAAAGGAACCAATATCTGGGGGTTGTATCTGCTTTATCTGTCTCTCTGACTCTGCTCAGTTGTGCATGAGGGCAAACCTTCTGCCAGCCTCCAGACTCTTTTTTAGAAACTCGTAGCCATATAAACTCATTTCTCCTTTCCATTTCCCCCTTACTTTAGGTCAAACAGCATTTTAAAGTCATGGTATTTTATGTAGACATGGATATTCTGCTGATCCGCATTGAACCTTCCGTATAAGGTCATTTTCCAGTTGCATCATCAGTTGGTAGTTGATAGTGGTCCCTCGTTGCCAGGGAGGCTCATCCCCGGGTGTCATGTCCCACGCTGGGGGGAAGGCACTGCATTTACATGCTGAGTTTGGCTTCGAGACTGGCCACATTTGAGTAACATGAAGGCTGACAGAAGGAAATTCCCAGGCACAAAGTTGCTCTAGGCCTTGTTATTATTTTGGGTTTATCAGCTCACATAGCTGCTTGTCTTAGTGCTTGAGGACAACCTCTCCAGGTGCCTTGCAAGTCTTGAAGACCATCACTCCAGCTGCATGCGTAAGGACCAGATCTCAGTCTGCATGGATTTTAGAAGCCCATCTATCCAGCAGCCTATCTAAGTGCTTATAAAACAGCTCTGATGGCCTCAGGAGTACTTTAAGACAAGCTCTCAAATCCCTGTGTGAGTGCCTGAAGACTGGTCCACAGCTTACTAGCTGAGTGCTTGAAATTCAGCTCTCCAGTTGCCTGTCTGAATGCTTTCAACCAGCTTTTCAACTGGCTGTTGGAGTACTCGAAGACCAGATCTCCAGCCCACTGGTGAATGTTTGAAGACTAGCCCTGCAGCTGGCTGGTTGAGTGTTTAAAGACTACCCCTCCTGCTGGCTGGCGAATTCTTGAATTCCATGTATCCATCTGCCTGCCTGAGTGCTTGAAGAGCAGCTCTCCAGTTGGCTAGCCTCTGCTTTAAGAAAGCTCTCCAGCTTCCTGTCTGAGTAGTTGACCACCAAACAGCCAGGTGGCTTGAGAGAGCTTTATTTGACTCTAAACTTCCTTGCTGAGTCCTTGTCTACAAATGCCGGTTTCAGTGCTTGAAGACCAGCTCTCCTCTGCCTGCCCGATGCTTGAAGGCCAGTTTTCCAATAGGCCAGATCAGCTGACTGGGCTCTCCAGGTTGGCTAGAGATTGAAGCTCTGATCTGCAGCTGGTTGTGAATGTTGGAAGGCCAGCTCTCTATCTGAAGTCGGATGGCTTGAATACCAGCTCAGCAGCTGCCTTGCTAAGTGCTTGGATCTGCATTCCAACGTCCTGGCCAAGTGTCTGAAGAAGAATTCTCCAGCTGCTTGGCTGATGCCTGAATATCTGTTCTCCAGATACCTCACTGCAGACCAGAAGACCAGCACTCCCTTGTCCCAGAAGTGTATCTGAATAACAGCTGCCTGGCTGAGTGCCAAAAAGCGAGCTCTTCAGCAACTTGTCTTAGTACCAGAAATTGAACTTTCCATGCACCTGTCTGAGTACTTGAAGACCATCTGTCCCATTGCCTATTTGTGTGCTTGAAGACCAGCATTCCAACTGCCTCTCGGAGTGCTTGAAGGACAGCTCTTTAGCTGCCTGTCTGAGTACTTGAATACAATCTCTCCAGCTGCCTGGCAAGTCTTGAAGACTGCTCTACAGGTGGCTGGCATGTGTTTGAAGACCAGACCTCTAGCTGGGTCGTGAGTTTTTCAAGACTAATTCTCCAGATGACTGGGTCATTGTTAGAAACCAGCTCTCCAGCTTGATGGTGACTGCTTGAAGACCAGCTCTCGAGCTTCCAGATGAGTGCTTGAAGACAACTCTCCAGTTTGCTGGCAAGTGTCTGAAGACCAGCTTTCCAACTGTCTGTGTGAGTGCCACCTGGCTGCATGACAGAAAACCAGCCATCAGTTGGACTGTCATTGTTCTTGAAGATGAGCTCTCCATTGGCCAGTCTGAATGCTTGAACACCACCTTCCAGGTGCCTGTCTGAGCACTTGAGCACCAGCTTTCCAAATGCATGTCTGATTGTTTAAAGACCAGTGCCTCTACTGCCTGGCAAGTGCATGAAGACCAGGACTGCAGATGGCTGGCAAAGGTTTGAAGACCAGCACTCCAGCAGGATGGTGAGTGTATGAGCACCTGCTCTCACACTGTTTGGCTGATTGTTTAAAGACCAGTCTTCCAGCTGCCTGGTGGATTGTTTGAAGAACAGTTCTCCAGGTGTCTGGCAAAATTCCAGCAGACCACATATCCAGGGTACCTGGCTGGATGCCAGTAGACAAGCTCCCCAGTAGCTTGATTGAAGGCTTGAAGACAAGTTTAGCATCTACCAGTCTCCGTTCTTAAAGACCATCTCTCCAGCAGTATGTATGAGTGCTTGAGGACTAGCTTTCTAACTGCCTATCTGATCGTTTGGAGAAGAGCTCTTCTGCTGTCCATCAAGTGCTTCAAGTACAGATGCCATCTGGCTGTCTGAGTGCTTGAAGACCAGTGCTTAAGCTGGCACATGTGTGCTAGAACACCAGATCTCCAGCTGCTTGGCTGAGAGCTTGAATATCAATTCCCCAGATGCCTGGCAGAGTGTGTGAAGAAGAGATCTCTAGCAGCCAAGCAGAAGGACAGCTCTCCAGCTACCTGGATGATTGATTGAAGACCATCTCCCCAGCTGCCTGTCTTTGTGCTTGAAGACAATCTCTCCAGATCCTTGCAAGTCTTGAAGATCAGCTCTCCAGTTGGCTGGCAAGTGTTTGAATATAAGAACTCCAGCTGGAGGATGAGAGTTTGACACCAGCTCTGCCATTGCCTCTCTGAATACTCAGGACCAGTTTTGTTTTTGTTTTTTTTTATTTTTTAGAGGTGGAGTGGACATCACCATCCCAGGGTCCTCTGGATGGAAGAATAGAATATGGATTAGTGTGGACTTACTGGTATTCTACTACAGAATTATTGTGACTCTGGAAGAACCGACTTTTAACCTGCATGTTGGAGTGGTTGAAGACTAGCTCTCTAGGTCACTGGTGAATGTTTGAACACCAGCCCTCCCACTGTTGGGGTGATTGTTTGAACACCATCTCCTGAATGGCCTGGCTGAGTGCCTGAAGACCAGTTCTCTAACTGTCTGGATGAGTACCATCTAAGATAAGTCCATCTTCCTAGGTGAGTCCCTGTATAACAGCTCTCATGCCGCCTGGCTGAGGACTTGAAGACCAGCTCTTTATATCCCTGTCTGAGTACTTGAAGACCAGTTGTCAGTTGACCGGCTCTGTGCTTGAAATCCACCTCAAGCTGCCTGTCTGAAAGCACAGGCACAGTTTTCCAACTACATGGCTAAGTAGTTGAAGACCAGCTCTCCAGCTTGCTGGCAAATATTTGAAGACCAACTCCCCAGCTGGCTAGCTAATTGTTTGAAGACCAGCTCTCTTGTTGCCTGGTGTGTTCTTGAAGAAGAGCAGTTTCATGTCTGAGTAGTAGAAGAGCAAACTGTAGCTGGCTCAAAAGAACTTGACTCAAATCCAAAGTTCCTCTCTTAGTGTTTGAACCAGTTAAACAACTTCCTGTCTCAGGGCTTGAGGATTATCTGTCCAGCTTCCTGGAAGAGGGTGTGAAGAAAAGCTCTCCAGCTACCTGGAAGTGTGTGTGAAGACTAGTTCTCAAAGTGCCTGACTGAGTGCCATGAGACAAGCTCACTCACAGGCAGCCTGAGGGCTAGGAGAACATCTCCTGAGCTCCCTGACTGAGGGCTTGAAGACCAACTCACCAGCTGTCTCACTGAGTACTTGACTCAGCTCTCCATCTGCCTGCCTGAATGCTTGAGGTCCAGCTTTCTGACTACCTGTATGATTGCTTGAAGAATCCCCTCATGCTGTCTGGCAAGTGTTTGATGTCCAGACTCCATCAGACTTTCTGAGTGCTTGAAAACCAGGACTCCAGATGGCTGGCAAATGCTCGAAGACCAGCATTCCAGCTGGCTGGCGTGAATTTGAGTGCCTTCTCTCCAACTATGTGGATGAATGTTTAAATACAAGTATTCCAGTGACCTGGTTGATGATTTGGAGTCCAAGTCACCTGCTGGCTGGGTGCTTGAATTCCACCTATCCAGCTGCCTGTCTGAGTGCATGAAGACCAGCTTTCTAGCTGCTTGCTGAGTACTTGAAGCCCATCTCTCCTGCCTTGAGAGCCTTGAATACCAGCTCTCAAGGACTTGGTGTGCGTTTTGATGCCAGTTATCCCACTGGCTGGCTGATTGGAGACCAGCTCTCTGGCTGGCTGACAAGTTATTGAAGCCCAGATCTCTCCTCGCCTAAGTTTGCTTGAAGACCAGGTTGCCAGCTTCCTTGCTGAGAGCTTGCATCTGCTCCCAGCTGATTGACTGAGTGCTTGAAGTCCATTTCTCCAGCTGCTGAGCAGATTGCTTGAAGAAGAGCTTTCCAACTTCTTGAATGAGTACCTGACTACCAGTTTCTGAACTGCTGGCTAAGTGCCAGATGGCTTGCTCTCCAAAGGCCTAGCTGAGTGCCAGAAAAAGAGCGCTCCTGCTACCTGTCTAAGTGTTTGAAGACCAGCTCTCCAGTTGGTTAGTGTGGGATTTAAGATCAATTCCCTGGCTTCCTGGCTGAGTGGTCGAACACCAAGCACTGTCTTGAGAGAACTTGATTAAACTCTAAACTTCCTTTCTGAGTTCTTGAAGACCAGCTCTCCAACTTCAACTGTGGGTGATATCAAATGCAATGAATGTCCCATTATGATGATGAGGTTGTTGATAAGGAAGAAGTGTGGTGAGGCGGGTGGGGTGTATGAGAACCTATGGTTTATAATGTAACATTTTAAAAAAATAAGGAGGAAAAAAAACACCCCAACTCTACAGCTGGCTGGTGTATGCTAAAACTGCTCCCCTGCTGCCTCACAAAGAGCTCTCCTGCCACATGGCTGAGTGCCTGAAAACCAGTTTTGAACTGCCTGGCTAAGTGCCTGAAGACCATCTCTCCTGAGGCATAGCAGAGTTCCTGAATAATGCCTCTCTAGCTGCCTGGCTGAATGGCAGAATAAAAGATCTCCAGTGACTGACCGAATACCAAAGACCAGTTATCCAGTGATTTGGCTGGGCCCCGGAAGACTTGTCCTCCAGGGGCCTGATGGAGTGCTAGAAGACCAGTTTTTGAACTCTCTGACTGAATGCCAGAATCCCAGATATCCAGAAGCCTAGCTGAGGGCCTGAAGAACATCTCTCCATCTGCCTGGCTTGTGCCAGAAGATCATCTCGCCAGGCGCCTGTTGGTGTGTTAAAGACCGTCAGTATAAGTCCCTGTCTGAGGGCTTGAGGACAAGCTTTGCAAATGCTTGTCTGATTGTTTAAACACCAGCTATCCTTCAGGGTGGTGAAACTTTGAAGTCCAGTTCTCCATCTACCTTTTTGAGTGCCAGAAGACCAGCTGTCCAACTGGATGGCATTTGCTTTAAGATCAACTCTCCAGTTTCCTGGCTGAATGGTCTAATACCAAACCACCACCTGTGTCGAGAGAGCTTGGCTAAACTCTTAACTTCCTGGCTGCGTTCTTGAAGACTGGAAGTCCAGCTTCCTCTCTGGGGGCTTGAAGACCAGCTCTGCAGCTGGCTGGCATGTGCTTGAAGACAGCAATCCTGCTCCCTGGCAGAATGCACTAAGAAGAGCCCTCCTGCTGCCTGGCTGAGTGCCTGAAGACCAACCCTCCAGCAGCTTAGCTGAGTGCCTTGAGAACAGCTCTCAAGCTGCCAGTCTTAGTGACTGAAGACCAACTCTCCAGCTGGCTAGCATGCACTTGAAATCCAGCTCTCCTGCTGCTTAGCTGGATGCCTATAGAACAGATGTGCAGCTGTTTGGCTGAATTCCAGAAGACCAGCTGTCCAACTGCCTGTCTGAGTGCTTGAAGTCTACCTCTCCAGCTGTCTATCTGAGACCTTGAGGAGCAGATCTTAAACCACCTGTTCAGATGTTTGAAGACCAGCTCTCCTGCTGATTGGTGAGTGTTTGAGGTCCAGCTCTCTATCTGCATGTCTGAGCACCAGAAAATCACCAGTCCAGGGTCCTAGCTGAGTGCCTGCAGAAGAGCTCTCTAGCTGCCTGTTTGGATGCCAGAAACCAGATCTCCAGTGACCTTGTTTAGTGGCAGAAGAGCAGCTTTCTAGTGGGCTGACTGAGTGTTGGAAGATCAGCTTTCCAGATACCTAGCAAGTGCTTGAAGACTAACTCTCCAGATGACTGGTTGGTGTGTGAAGAACAGATCTCCAGTTGCCTGGTGAGTCGAGTCTTTGAATACCTTCTCTCCAGTTGCTGAGTGCTTAAAGTCCAGGGCTTAGTCTGGTTGTAGAATGCTTGATGAATAGCTCTCTAGCTGGCTGGCACGTTCTTAAACACCAGCTCTCCAGCTGCCTGGCTGAGTGCTTGAAGAACATCTCTCAAGCTGCCTTGCTACATGCTTAAACCAGCTCACCACCAGGCTTGCAAGTGCTTAAAGACCAGCTCACCCGCTGCCCGGTGGGTGCTTGAAGACAAGCCCTTCTTTTGCCTAGAGAGTGTTTGCCGTCCACCTCCCCTTCTGACAGTCTGATTGCTTGATTACCAGCTCGCCAGCTGCCTCACTGAGTGCTCAGACCTGCTATCCATCCTCCTGTCTGATTGCATGAAGACGAGCTATCATTTTGGCTGGCGAGTCCTTGAATTCCAGCCCCCAAATCTGCCTGAGTGCTTGGTGGCCAACTCTACAGCTTGCTAGTGTATGTTTTAAGACAATCTCTCTACCTGCATGGCTGAGTGCCTGAAGACCAGTTCTTGAAATGTCTGAATGAAGGCCTGAAGAACAGATCTTTGGCTGCTTCGGTGAATGCCAGAAGGCCAGGTCTACAGCAACCTGACTGCATGCTAGAAGACCTGTTCTCCAGAGGCCTAACTGAGTGCCTGAATACCAGACATCCAGCTGGCTGTTGTGTGCTTGAAGACCAGCTTCCAAGCTGCCTGGCTGGAGCTCCTGAAGACAGTTTTCAAACTGTCTGGCTGAGTGCAAGAAGCCCAGCTGTCCAGTGGCCTAGATCAGTGTCTGAAGAATACATCTCCAGTTGCCTACCTGATGGCAGATGACCAGCTCTCCAGCCGTCAATCTGTGTGCTTGAAGATCAGCTTTCCAGCTGCCTGTCTGATTGTTTGAAGCCCAGCTATCCTTCTGGCCACCTAGTCTTTGAAGTCCAGCTCTCCATCTTCCTACCTGAGTGCTTATAGACCTGCTCTCTAGTTGGCTGCATGTGCTTTAAGACTGGCTGTCCACCTGCCTTGCTGAGTGCATTAAGACAGGCAGGCTCACCAGCTGTCTCAGTGAGTAGTTGTGTCATCTCTCCAGCTTCCTGGCTGAGTGGTTGTAGACCAAATCAGCAGCTGTCCAGCTCTACATCAGCTGGGTGAGTGATTGAAAATGAGCTCTTCAGTTGGCTGGAGGAGTGCTTGAAGACCACCTCTATAGAAAGGTAGGTGATAGAAGACCAGCTCTCCAGCTGGATGCCTGAGTGCTTGAAGACCAGCTCAGCAGCTACCAGATGGAGTGCATGAAGTCCGGATCACCAGCTGCCTCTCTGAGTAACTGAATCAGGTCTCCATCTGCGAAACTCAGTTCTTGAAGTCCAGCTTTCCAGCCAGCTGGCTGATTGTTTGAAGAACATCTCTACAGCTGCCTGGCAAGTATTAGAAGACCAGTTCTCCAGATGGCTGGCAATTCTTGAAAATCACCTCTCAAATGGCTTGTGTGCCTGAAGAAGAGCTGCCTTATTGTGTACAAGAGACCCAGCTCTCCAGGGGCCTGGTGAGTGCTTGAAGACCAGCTCTCCATCTGTGAACTGACTGCTTGAAGAACAGCTTTGCATCTGGCTGGAGATTGCTTGAATTCATACTCTGCTGAGACCAGCGCAGCAATAGGCTGGCTTGAAGGGAAGGCAATGCAGAACGTAAGAAATAAAGGACCGAAAGAGAGACACGAGAGAAGAAATAAAGATGGGACCAGGAGGCTCACAGCTTCTGAAGCTGAGAGCCTTGACCCTAGTTTCCACATCGTATTTTATCTGGAAACTGTCAAGCAGCTGTTCATGATCAGAACTGCAACATCTACAATAATGGGGAACAGGTGCAACGTTTAGGAATAGTGAACAGGTATAACATCTGCAATACTAGGGAACAGGTCATACAAAGCTGAAATGCTAGTTAAACTATTTTTCCACAATACTCACCAGCTGATTGGCTGAGTGCTTGAGGACAACTTCTATAGAGGCCTGGCTGAGCACTCAAATAGCAGCTTTCCAGCTACTGGTAAGTGTTTGAAGACCAGCTCTCCACCTGACTGGCCTGTACATGAAGACAGCTCTCCAGCTGCCTGGCTGAGTGTTTTAACTGAAACTTGCCACCTGCCTGACTGAGTGCAAAAGCAGAGGTTTCTAGTTGTCTGAATGAGTACCTAAAGACAGTTTTTGATAACCTGCCTGAGTGCCAGGAGACAAGGTCTCCAGCATCCTAGCTGAGTGCCTGAAAAACAGCCTTCAAGCTGCCTGGCTGAATGCCAGAAGACTACTTCTCTTGTGGCCTGAATGAGTGCTGAATACCTGTGCTCCCTCTGCCTGAATGATTGCTTAAAGACCAGCTCTCCAGTTGCTTTTGTGAGTGCCTGAAGACCAGCTATCCAACTGCTTGGAGTGCTTGAAGAACTCCTTTACAGCTGCTTGTCTATGTGCTTGAACGCCAGCTCTACAGCCGATTGGATGACTGCCTGAAGATCAGCATTCCAGCTACCTAGATGAGCTTTTGAAGACCAGCTCACCAGTTGCCAGGCAGAGTGCTTGAAGGCCAGCTCTTCATCTGCATAGCGAGTTATCACATGTGTTTGTGCTGTATTTGTTCTTACAGCTGAGTAGTATTCCATTGTATGTATATACCACATTTTATTTATCCATTCATCTGTTGTGGACATTTGGTTTGATTGCAACTTTTAGCAAGAGTGAATAGTGCTGCTATGAACATTGGTGTGCATGTAACAGTTTGTGTCCTTGTTTTCAGTTCTACACTGGGTCATACGGCAAATATATAGCTAGTTGTTAAGAAACTGCCAAACTATCCTCCAGAATGGCTGGATCTTTCTGCATTCCCACCAGCAGTGGATGAGTGTTCCCATTCCTCCACATCGTCTCCAACAATTGTAGTCTTCTGATTTTTTGATAGTTGCCATTCTTATAGAAGATGGTATCTCATTGTTGTTTTGATTTGCATTTCCCTAATAGCTAGTGATTTTGAGGATGTTTTCATGTGTTTTTCAGTCATCTGTATATCTTCTTTGGAGAAGTGTCTGTTCAAATCTTTTTCCCATTTTTTAAATGGGCTGCTTGTCTTTTTATTTTCAAGATATAGGAGTTCTTCATATATGCAAGATATAAGTCTCCTGTCAGATATATGGTCACCAAATATTTTCTCCCATTGTGTAGGTTCTCTTTTCACTTCCTTGGCAAACTCCTTTGAGGTGCAGAAAGCTTTAATTTTGAGGAAGTCCCATTTATCTATTTGTTCTTTTGCTGCTTGTGCTTTGGTTGTGAAGTTCCTGAAGTCATTTCCTATTACAAGGTCCTGTAGATGCTTCCCTACATTGATTCCAAGGTCTTTAAAATCTTGACTCTTATATTTAGGTCTTTGATCCATCTTGAGTTGATTTTTGTATAAGGTGTGAGAAGGTAATCCTCTTTCATTCTGTTACATATGGATATCCTGTTCTCCAGGCACCATTTGTTGAAGACGCCGTTCTCTCCCTGTTGAGAGGGTTTGGTGGCCTTGTCGAATACCATATGGCTGTATATATGAGGATCTATACTAAAACTCTCAATTCAGTTCCATTGATCAGTGTGTCTATCCTTGTGCCAATACCATGCCGTTTTCACTACTGCAGCTTTGTAGTATGTTTTGAAGTCAGGTAGTGTGATTCCTCCAATTTCATTTTTTTTCTTTTTCAATATGTCTTTTGCTATTTGGGGCCTCTTTCCTTTCCAAATAAATTTCATAGCTAGTTTTTCTAGTTCATTAAAGAATGCTGTGTTGAGATGTACTCAGCAGATGCAATGGATGTGTCATGATGATGGGGGAGAGTGTTACTGTGGGGGGAGTGGTGGGGTGGGGACGGTGGGGGTGAATGGGGACCTCATATTTTTTTAATGTAATATTTTTAAAAAAATGAATAAATAAAATAAAATTTTTAAAAAAGTAAAATGCAATTCTAAAAAAAAAAGAAAAAGAAAAATCAGCATCCAGATCAACAATTGATTTTCAAAATAAGACTAAAGATACTTAACCCAAATGTCTAAATCATAAACATACAGAAATCATATACAGAAATCATAATACCTCCACATAGAGGAATCTGGTACATCTATACAAAAGAATCTTATTCAGTCTATATAAAAGAACATTTCATGATATTGAAAATACCCACACTAGTATATTAAGTTCAGAAGAAATCTTTCAAAACTCAGGTACCTGAGTTCAAACCTGCAAAACTGCAATATTTGTTGTTTTTGGAATAACATGAGAGACAGAATAGAGGGGAAGTATGTACACACTGATTTGCTTTTTCCTGATGTGTAAATCAATTATACTACTTTGTATATTCCAGATTTCCTACAATAAGCAGAATCAAAGAAAGAGGGAGATAAAATAAGCCTTGATTAAAAGATTTACTCTTTGTCTTTTACATTCCTACTTATAGGACAGTTAAAGTTATTTTGTCTTTCAATTTTGTCCCTTTTTTCATACAGTTTCATACAGTAATATGGAAGACTGATTTCGAATAAATATTTTAATGCTAAAAAAAAAAAGAATGCTGTGTTGGTTTTTATTGAGATTGCATTGAATCTGTAGATCAGTTTTGGTAGGATAGACATCTTAATAATATTTAGTCTTCCTATCTATGAACAGGGAATATTCTTCCATTTATTTGGGTCTTCTCTGATTTTATCGAACAGTGTTGGTATAGTTTTCTGTGTATAAGTCCTTTACACTTTAGTTAAATTTATTCCTAGGTATTTGATTTTTTAATTTACTATTGTGAATTGTAGTTGATTCCTGATTTCCTCCTCAGATTACTCATTATTGGTATACAGAAATGCTACTGATTTTTGCACATTGATCTTGTAACCTGTGACTCAACTGAACTCTTTCATAAGTTCTGGAAGCTTTACTGTAGACTTCCCAGGGCTTTCTATGTATAGGATCATATCATATTAAGCAGTTTTATTGAGATATACTCACATACCATATGATCTATCCAAACTGTATAATCAATGGCTTTTAGTATAATCACAATGTCGTGCATTCATCACCCCAAAAATTTTAGAACAATTTCATTACTCCAAAAAGAAAAACTTCACTCCCCTTAGCAATGCTTCCCCAGGTCTATATAACCACTAATCTAATTTCATCTTTATAAATTGATTTATATTTACATTTTATATAAGTGGAATTATACAATAAATAGTACTGTCTGGTTTCTTTCACTTAGTATAATGGGTTTTTTTTGGTCTGATATTGACATCTTGTAGTATTAACATACATCTACTCAGTTTAAAAAAAGACAGTATTATATATGCAATTTTACCCATATTCATATTTCACATGTGGTTTTACTATGCTATACAGTTCCATTTACATGTTTCAGCTTTCCTTTTACTAATATACATGACCTTACACTTTCCCTTTAAACTACTTTCATATCTATATAATAGTATTGCTAGTTAAAACATTAGGTTGGGTTTTCACCTTTTCTGTTCATTTCCAAAGGTTAACATTCATACTTTTTACCAATTCTTTACAAGTTAACACTCAGCTTTCCATTCCTTAATCTCATTCTACTTTCTGGTCACCCGTATTCAAGTCATTAACTACATGATGTTATACAATATATTTAGTTCATAATAGTGCAATCATACAGTATTTGTCCTTTTGTGTCTGGCTTGCTTTATTCAACATAATGTCCTCCAGGTTCATCCATGTTGTCATGTTTTACAACTTCATTTCTTCTTACAGCTGTATAATATTCCATTGTGCATATACACCAGTTTGCTTATCCATTCATCAGTTGATGGACACCTGGGTTGTCCCTAACTTTTGGAACACATGAACAATGCTGCTCTGAACATCAGTGTGCAGATGTCTGTTTGTGTCACTGCTCTCAGTTCTTCTCGGTATATACCCAGTAGTGGTATTGCCAGGTCACACGGTGAATCTATATTCAACTTCTTTAGGAACTGTCAAACAGTTCTTCACAGAGGCTGTACCATTCTGCATTCCCACCAACAGTGAATAAGGGTTCCTGTCTCTCTACATCCTCTGCAACACTTGTAGTTCTCTGTCTTTTTAATAGTGGCCATTCTAGTAGGCATGAATTGATATCTCACTGTAGCTTTGATTTGCATTTCCTGGGAGATATTTTAAGGAGGGAATAACATAGTCAAAGGTGCATCTGGCTGCTGTGTGGTGGGAAGATTGACGGAGGAGGCAGGGCTGGACGTAGCCCAGCACCTCTTGGAGAAGGGGTGTTGTTGGTATCAGGAAAGACGCTAATGAGGTCCTGGACAGGCCAGAGGTGCTGGTCTGGAGGTGACCAGTAGGTATATGGAAGGAAGTTTCCATTGGACTAAACCCTGAAGTACCAAATTTCTTTCTAGACTTTAGTTTCCCATGACTATGATGTGAAAACAAATCATATATGCCTTCTAGAATGATGGGTTGTTGACCAGGATCTCTAAACACTGACATCATCTCTTTCAAATTAGCCTCATCTTTCTCAGCCATTCTGCCATATCTGGGCATATTTTTCCTTGTCATCTGTCATCTTATTTTCATTTTTTTCCTGCCTAAATACCAATCCCACCTCTCAGCTATCAGCCCGATTATTCAAGTTCTAGAATTGTAATAAACATAATATTGGTGTAGCCCTGGGCCACTTGCCAAATGTCTCCCTCCAGGTAGTTAACCAAGATGGATATGTGGTGCCCATTTTACAGAGAAAAGGACAAAGGAACCGGGATTTTAAGGGACTAGCCCGAGATCATGCAATAAAGGCTGAAGTGGCTATTCAAATCCCAATTGTTTTTTAACTAAACTTTTTATTTTGAAAGAAATTTATATTTGTGGAAAAGTTGCAAAGGTATTACAGAAGGTTCTTTTCACTCTTCCCCCAGTCTTTCCCCAGCTGGTAGCCTCTCAGATCACCATGGTACATTTGTCACAACTAAGAAACCAACATTGGTACATAGGGTGGGCTGAATAGTGGTTCTCTAGAGATGGCCACATCCTAAGACTTTGAAGATGTGATTAAATTAAGGAGCTTGAGATGGGGAGATTATTCTGGATGGTGCAGATGGGTCCAGTGTAGCTGCAAAGGTCATAGAGTTAGGGTCAGAGAGGAAAGATGGTGGAACAGAAACAGAGGTCAGAGAAGAGAGAAGATGCTTCACTGCTGGCTTTGAAGATGAAGCGGCCATGAGCTAAGGAATGTAGGTGACCCCTGGAGGCTGCAAAAGGCAGGGAGCTTCCATAGGGACCCTGCCCCACGGACACCTTGGTGTTAGCCAGTGAGAATGATGTTCCTCTGCTGACCTCCAGAAATGTAAGATACTAAATTGGTGTCGTCTCAAGCCATTATGTTTGTGGTAATTGGTTACAGCAACAACAGGAAACCCACACAGTGCACTGCTGTTGACTAAACTCCACACTTTATTTGGACTTCACTAGTGTTTCCACTTGTGTTCTCTTTCTGTTCCAGAATCCCATCCAGGCAACCACACTGCATTAGTCACCAGGTCCCCCTGTCTCCTCTGGCCTGTGGCAGTTTCTCAGTCTTCACTTGAATTTGGTGGCCTTGGCAGCTTGAGGGTTGCTGGCCAGGTCTCCGATAGAATGTGCCCCCGCTGGGCTTGTCTGATGTTTTCCTCATTCTTACACTGAGGTTATGAAAGCCCAGGTTTCTCACCCATCGAGTCTACTGTCTTCAGGCATCCTCTGTTGACACAAGCTTCCCACACATGTACCCTATTCAACAGTGAGGTGTCTGAATGGATCATTCCACCCAGTATGAGCCCTTTGCCACTGGCCAATATATGGCTAACAGTCACATGTAGGAAAATGTCCCCAGCCTGATGACCAATTAGGATTTATTGACACTTTTATATTAATAATTTTGGCAATTTTTAACGTTTGGAATAAGGGTTGCAAGTTTAAATCAGAGCTATCTGAGCCTCTTCCTCTTAATGTAGAGGTTTTTAATTTCTGCCTTGTTGCTAATTTGCTGCGCTAAGTACTTAAACATTGAATAAAAGATGTTTTATATTGAAAATACATCTTTTTCCAAGGTTAGAGCAGTAAGGTTGTGTGGTAGATATGGTGCTGGTGCTAGCATCCATTCCACTCACCTTCTAGGCTGTCTTCCCATTTGTAGAGCCTAGAAAGCTACCAACTACATTCCCCAGAGTCCCTTGCAGCTGGGGTTCTACAGGTTACTTAGGTTGGACCAATCAGTTGCTTGCATGTGACATCTGCTCATTTCATCAAGCCGTTCATTTGGTTCTGTTTTAATATTAAGCTTCTGTGACCTTAGCACATATTCACAGATATATTCATTGTGCAGATCGAAGGAGATGTGTGGAGTCCATCATATAAACGCATTTGTTCAAAAGTCAGACTGTATGTTCCATACATATAAGATGCACTATGCGGACATATTTTTCTTGACTAAGGACCAGAAACTTATCCCAGACAAAAGCTTTTCTCTGTCAAGTACGTACACAGAGAGCAGGAATCTGTCACTGCCTGTATCCATTAGAGCTGGGCTGGGCTGCACAGAGCAGAAACCTGACAAACAGTGTCTTAAATAAACAGGTGTGTGGATCAGGGCTACAGATGGCCTTTCTCACTAGGTGTTCAGAGGTGGGGAATTACTGAGGTTGATACAGCTGCTCAAAAATGATGTGGGGAGCCCAGGTGTTTTCTCCTTTCTGTCTTTCCACTTTGCCTTCCCTACCATTTTGCTGTTTTGTGTTTTTGTTGGTTTGTTTGTTTGATTTTTGCCTCATGGTCACAAGATGGCTGCTCCTGTAGCTCCAGGTATTACATCTATGTTCATGGTAAAAAGGAGAAAAGACCAGTCTTAGTGTAGTCATCTCTTTTATCAAAGGTGCAAAACCTTTTCCAGAAAGCTCCACATCATACTTCCTTTAGGTATCATTTGGCAGAAAAAAGTTATGGGGCCATTCCTAACTATAAGGGAGTCTGGGAATTTAGATATATGATTGTCACAATTGGCTTAAATCAATCATGACCTGTTGTTCAGGCGAAGCACATTCCCTCTCTGAAAAATGAGGGTTCTGTTAGCTAGGAAGAAAGGATAATGATTATTGAACAAATAATACCATACCAGCAAACAGTTACTGAGCACATTTAAGGGACAAGCATTGTGCTAAATCTTCTAAGGGACTCAAAGAGCATAAGAAACAGCCCCCATCTTCAAGTCCCCAAACAAATGTGTCTAGAGGGAGTCTTTCAGTTTTAGGGTACAGAACCCCAAATCAAACTGACCCTGCAAAGAAGGAATTTATAGGTTCACTTAAATGAAAAGTCAAGGGTTCATTTGGCCTTCGGAGTGACTGGATCCAGGAATTCATATGATTTCATAAAAAATAAACAAACACAACATCTGTTTAGGGGGCTCTGCCTTCCTCTGCATTAGCTCAATTTTCAGGCAAACCCTTCCCATGTGGAGACCAGGCGGCTGCTAGCAGACTTACATCCTACAAGCTCAGGAACAATCCATGCAGTGGCGGTCCCAGGGTCAGGGCTGGCACCCTTCAGTTCATGCTGGCCAGCCCCACCCAAACCCACTGAGAATGGGGGGTGGTGGGTTGCTTACCAGAAGGAAGCTTGGGAAGGAGGCGAGATGGATGCTGGGCAGGAAGAAGGATGGTTTTCCTACACAAGCCAAAGTCTAAACAGGTACGTCCTCAGAATTTAATTGGCAGGTGAATGGTCCCGACGAGAGGTGTGAATTGTCCTTCCCACCACTTGGTGGCACAAACACTCCAGGTTTTGCTTGTTTATTGAGACAGAGTTTGTTTTCCTTGCTCCCTCTGCCCCCGGCTCCCATTGGCCCAGGTGCGCTCCCAGCAGGCTGTGCAGCTACGCCAATGCCCTTCATGGTAACCAGACAGGCAACACCCACCACTAGTGTTTCAAGTTAGGTCAGGTGCAAACCTGATCCGAAGCAGCACAAGTGGTGAAAAGTCACGAGCCCAGGTCCTCTGATAAAGTGAGCTCAGCGCCGATGTTTCAGCCTTGACCTGCCGCTTGGTAATGGGCTGGCTCTGCTTGCTGCTTCCTCCTTCACCCTGAGAAATTACTGGATCGGGTGCCTCCTGCTGCAGGGCCCTGGCCAGGAGACCCATGTCTGTGCCTGTTTCATCTGGCAAACAGGGATACCTACAAGTAGGTTATTTATTTCTCAAGGTCAGAATCCCAGGTTTTACAGTGAGGATGCAGGAGGATGAGGCTGCCAGCCCCCAGGCCCAGGACCCAGCCCTGGGTGAGCTCGTTGCATTTGCTGCTTGGAGGAGGAGTAGCTGCACGTTCAGCCAGAAGAGTCCCTTACACCGCAGTGGGCACAGTCTACGGGGATTTGTTACAGACACCATCCCATTTAATCTGGCCCTGACATGGCCACCCCCTTTTTACAGATGAATTAACCAAGGGCCAAAAAACCCAAGCAATTTGCTCCAGGTCACATAAATCTGTAGGTAGCAGTACCAGGACTGGAGCCCAAGCCTTCCCGTTCCAAATTGGGACTAGGGTGGGGGAGTGAGGCTTTGTGCCTGAGGTTAGGAGAGCTGGCACTTGCCTCAGGCACAAAATATAAGGGGGTGCCCACAACTTCAGTTATCAAGATAAATTACATATGAAGGTAACTTTTAAGAAAATAAAAATGAATGCAAAATGATCTGTGGCAAATACCTGTGAGGCAAAATAACAAAATTCTAAACCGAAGCAGGATCTTTATGACTGATTTTTCCTTTGGCTCAGACTCCACTAAGGCTTGGCCCGGGGCTGTGACTAGCCCTGCACTGGCTGCATTCTCAGACAGGCCCCCTTTCTGATGGCAGCCATGGTCCCAGTTGCCCCAGGTGTGCATCTTCCTCTGAGTCACCTTGTCTTCCCTGGACGCAAACAGAACACGGGCTGGATTCTCTCAACTTGGGCGGGCCAGCCCGAGCCCCCTACTCACCCCTGGTACTGGGAGTGAAACCAGCCCCACATGGTCACACACAATGACAGGTGGGAAGGGATGGTACCCCCCAAATTCAGGCATGCTCTTACAGTTCTTAAAAAGCGACAGGATGTTAAACATTCAAAAAGATTCTACTATAAGGGAGCTTGCCTAATCCCCTAAGGAGATGGCCAGGCTTGGGCAGAGCCAGTCTTTGGCCGGAGTCCTTCTGAGTTGGCACAGGCCTTGGGCCGCTCACACTTGGGTTCTCTTCCAGACCCCATCCCCAGAATCACTTACTTCTGCTCAAGTCTGTTTAACCCTTTTGCAGATTTACCTTCTGCAAATTATCTTTTGCTTTCACCTCCTCCTCTTCCTCCTACAAAGCAATCTTGCTAAACTTTCAGGCCAATTACTAGAATATTTTTGACCAAACCTGTCTATTTTTACATTAATAATGAATGGATGTGTGCCTCAGTCCCTCCCAACAGAAAAGGGTTCTGGGGGAGGAAAGCAGCACAATGAGTAATTTCCATTTCCTGGAAAAGCCAGGAATTGACTACTTTCCCCTCCCTTCTGGTTTTTGCTTTGTTGGCCTTTTCTGGAGGCCATGAACCTGGAATGCTCCACCATCTAAAAGTAAGAATCACTATCAAAAGACCTTATCCCACCATAATTGGCTTGGCCTTTACCTGCTGCTGCTGTTACAAGCTCTTTTTTTGAAGTCAGCTTTCAAGTCCTGGAATAGCTTCCTGGGTGGCCATAGGTTTCTTTGGCTATATTTAACAACCATCTCTGAGACATGGGTAGACTTCACTTTTGGGGGAAATCCTCCTGTTTCGCTGTGTCCTTCTTCTGATCAAAGAATTCTAGCAGCAAGTACGTGTATATGTCCTCCAGATGTTGGATCCTGGTCCAGGGGCATGGATCATTCTGGCTTCTGGAGGCCCCTTTGCCTTGGTACCAACAGTGTCCCCTTCGTCACCCCAAGTGTTGGGCAGGGCAGTGTCCTATACAGGATGTGAACTCACCCCTTATTTGTCCAGTTCTTCAGACCCTCTGATCCCACTCTAGCTCTCACTGGTGTTCTGACTTGAATGATGATAAAGAATGCCAATAGTGTGGAGACTGGGAAAGCCTGCTGTGGCAGGGGCTCCAACACTGGACGCCTTACACTTGGCTGCCCTCTCACCTCCCTGCCTCCTTCCTTTCTTTCTCACGAACTCCTGACTTTCTCAGTTATATACCTTTTTCTGTGTGGCCAGGTTTTTTTTTTATGGGAGAGTCAGCCCTATTCCTACCCCAAGAAATGGGCTCTGATTAATCTAAGTCAATAATGATAGCCCCATTTCCTCTTTAGCAGCAGACATATGACAAATCCAGCTGACTGACAGAGAAGAGAAACTTGTTAAGGGCTTCTGAAAAAGACTTTCTAATTTCTAAAAGAAACTCTTTTCTTCCTTTGGATTTATCACTCTGAACTTGGTGGCTGGAGCTAAGCAGCCACTTTGTAGTCATGGGGATTCAAGATTGAAGGCAAAGCCAACATGCAAGGAATGGTTGAGAGGGAGTTAGGAAAGACCCTTGGCCCTGACACTGAGTCACACACAGACCTGTGATTTCGCAGATGCTGTACAGTTCCACTTTAAAAATTTAAGCAAAAGATGTCAGTTACAGGAAAACATTAAGTAAATAATAGTGTAATGTTGATATGGTAAGAAGAATGAAGGTGGTATGCTTAAGACTGAAGTTTGACTTGGCTAAACTGGCTTTCCCTGTAGAGAAGGTCCACAGGGAAGGACTGGAGGCTGAGCGTAACCAAGCCTACTGGATACACGCATGACTTACTGGGATAAGAATGCGATATAAGACATTGGCTAGAGATAGGTCAGGGAGTGCAGCAAAGCATCTCTCTTGGGAGGTGCTCAGCTGGGAATGTCTCTCTAGGACAAGGTCCTACCAGGTCCTTAAGATGCTGAGTGGGGTTTTCCAGCCTCTTATTTCCTACCCACAGCACCTGGAAACTCCAGCATCATTACCTTTTGTAGCCTCCCTCTCCCTCTTCCTCTCCCCATTTCAGAGGCAGTGAGCCACTGAGAAAAAAAAACATGGACTGTGGAGTCAGACCTGGCTTGAAACCCCTGCTCTGCCACCCAGTAGCATTGTGACCTTGTGCACATGGTTAAACTCTCTGAATCTCAGTGACCTCCTCTGTTTAGTGGGGATATTCCCTATGTCGTGACTCACTGTGAGAAGTCAATGAGATGAATGCCCAAAGTATGGAGTAGCTGTACGTAGCAGCTGTTCAACAAATGCTGCGTTTCTTCTTTCTTAGGGTGTTAAACTTCACCGATGAAAGAAGTAGCTAGTTGATTCTCAGCTTTCAAATAGCCTGTGCATATAGGGCCAAATCTGATTAAAAACAAGTTTCATAAGCTAGTACCTCCCTCTGAGAACTCTTCTCCCTCTTTTGTGATCCAGGCAGTTGGAGAGATGGTCCCCAGGAATTTGCCAGTCAGCTGGAGAGCTGGTCTTTAATCACTGGTCATCTATCTGGAAAGCTAGTCTTCAAAAACTTGCCAGCCAGTTGATGACCTGGTCTTCAACCATTGGCTAGCTAGTGGGAGGGCTGGTCTTCAAGCACTTACCAGGCACCTGGAGAGCTGGTCTTCACAACTCAGCTAGGCAGCTGGAAAGGTGGAGGAAGCACTCAGCAAGGCAGCTGAAGAGCTGGACTTCAAGCACTCACCACCCAGGTGGAGAGCTAATCTTCAATCAGCTCGCCATCTGGAGAGCTGATCTTCAATAACTCACCAGCCACTGGACAGCTGGTCTTCAAGCACTTGCCAGGCAGCTGGAGAGCCACTCTTCAAGCACTCAGACAAGCAGTTTGAGAATAGGTCCTCAGCACTCAGTCAGGCCAGTGGAGAAAAGGTCTGCGAGCACTCAAATACGCAGATAGAGAGCTGCTCTATATGCACCCAAACAGGCTGATGGTGGGCTGGTCTTCTGGCACTCAACCTGGCAGCTGGAGAACTCTTCTTCAGGCACTTTTGCAGGCCACTAGACAGCCAGTTCAAGCACTCCACGAGACAGCTAGTTACATGGTCTTCAAGTACACAGGCAGATGGAGAGCTGGATTTCAAAAACTGAGACAGGCGGCTGGAGAGCTGGTTGTCATGCACATAGCAAGGCAGCTGGAGAGCCATTCTCCAGGCACTCAGACAAGTGGCTGGAGACCTGGTTGTTGGACACACAGGCAGGCAGCTGGAGAGCTCCTTTTCTGGCACTCAACTAGGAAATTGGAGAGGTCTTCGTCAGGCACTCAGCCAGGCCCTGGAGAGCTGGTTCAAACACTCAGCTGGGCAGCTGGAGAGCTTTTCTTCTGGCACACAGTCAGGCAGCTAGATAGCTGGTTCAAGCACTGAGCAAGGCAGCTGGAGAGCAGATCATGAAGCACTATGACAGTCAGGTGAACTGGTCTTTAAGTACTGAGATAGATCACTGGACAGCTGTTCCTCTGGAACTCAGCCAAGTCAATGCAATACTGGTCTTATGACTCAGCTATGCAGTTGGAAGAGCTGTTTTTCAAACACTCAGCCAGGCTACTGGAATTCTGGACTTCTGGCACTCAGCCAGGCAGATGGAGAGCAGGTCTTCAAGCATCACAACTGCTCATGGAGAGCTGGTGTTCTGTCGTTCAGCCAGGTTGCTTGTGATATGTTCTTCTGGCACTCAGACAGGCAGCTGGAGAGCTGTTCTCCAGGGAATCAGCCAGACCGCTGGAGTCATTTTCTGGCACAAAGACAGGCACCTGGAGAACTGGTATAAAGGCACTTGCCATTAAGCTGGAGAGCTGGTCTTCAAGCACTAGCCAGGAAGCTGGGGGAGGTGGTTGTCAAGCACTCACCAGCCATCTGGAGAGTTGGTCTTTATAAACTCACCAGCCAGCTGTGAGTTTGTCTTCAAACACTCAACAGCCAGCTAGAGAGCTGTTCTTCACCACTTGCAAGGCATCTGGAGGACTGGTCTTCAGTCATTCACACAGGAACCTGCAGAGTTGGTCTTCAAGCTCTCAGACAGGCTGTTGGAGATCTAGTCTTTAAGCACTCAGACTGGTAAAGGAGAGCAGGCCTACAAACGCTTGTCCAGGCTGCTGGAGAGCTGGTCTCCTGGAACTCAATAAGGCAGCTGTAGAGCTCCTCTTCAGAGATGCAGCAAGGCAGTAGAGTGCTTTCCTTCAGGCTTCAGCCAAGCAGCTGGAGAGCTGGTTCAAGAACTAGTGAGGCAGCTGGAGAGCTGGTCATCAAGCACTC
Organism: Dasypus novemcinctus; assembly: GCF_030445035.2. Taxonomy (NCBI): domain Eukaryota; kingdom Metazoa; phylum Chordata; class Mammalia; order Cingulata; family Dasypodidae; genus Dasypus; species Dasypus novemcinctus. The sequence continues at coordinate 55,000,031 of NC_080696.1, read as the reverse complement.
GGACAGGCACATGGAGACCTGTATTTCAAACATTCTACCATCACCTAGAAAGGATTTTTCAAACTCTCAGCAGGCAGCAGGAGAGCAGTCAGCTAATACTCAATAGGGAGTGGGAAAGCTGGTGTTTAAGCACTCACAAGCCAGCTGGAGAGTTGATTCAAGCATGCAACAATGTAGCTGGAGAGCTTGTCTTCAAGTACTCATCTAGGGACATGGAGAGCTCTTTTTAGGTACTCAGACAAGCACTGGAGAGCTGGTCTTCAGGAACTCAGGACAGGCAGCTGGAGAGCAGGTCTTCAAATACTCACCAGGCATCAGGAGAGGTGGTCTCCAAGCTCTCATTAGGCAGCTGGGGAGCTGGTCTTTAAACAATCAGTCAGCCATCTGGCAATATGGTCTTCAAAAACTACCAGATGGTTGGAGAGCAGGTCTTCAAACAGTTACCAGACAACTGCAGAGCTAGTCTTCAATCACTTGTCAGGCAGGTGGAGAGTTTGGCTTTAAGCAATCAGAGAGGTAGTTAGAGAGCTGGTCTTCAAGCACTCAGACAGGCAGCTGGAGGGTTGTTCTGCAAGCCATCAGACAGGCTGTTGGAGGACTGGTCTTCCAGTACTGAGACAGGCGGATGGAGAACTGATCCATAAGCACTCAGATAGGTTGCTGATGAGCTGGTCTTTTGGCAGTCAACCAGGCTGCTGGAGAGCTCTTCTTCAAGTACTTGCTGTACTTTGAAGAGCTGGTGTTCAAAGTATCATCAAGCCACTTGGAGAACTGATCTTCAAAAATGTGTGATGGGTGAGCAGATGTGGCACAAGTGGTTGAGCTCCTGCCTCCCACATGGGAGGTCCTGGGTTTGGTCGCAGTGCCTCCTGAAAACAAAAAGACACAACAAACAACAAGCAAAACAAATGCAAAAACTAACTCAGGGAAGCTGATGTGGTTCAGGGGTCGAGTACCAGCTTCCCACATATGAGGTCCTGGGTTCAATCCCTGGTCCCCAGTAGTTCAAAAAACAAACAAACAAAATTTGTGAGCTTCCTGGAGAGTTGGTCTTCAAGTACTCTCCCAAGAGCTGGAGAGCTGGTCTTCAAGTGATCAAATAGGCAGCTGGAGAGCTGGGTTTCAAACACTCAAACAGCCAGTAGGTGAGTTGGTCTTCAAATACAGGTCGTTGGAGAGCTGGCTTTCTGATCTTAGCCAGGTCACTGTAGAGTTGGTCATTTGTCACACAGCCTAACAGTTGGACAGTTGGTGTTCTGCAAGTAATTAGCCAAGTTGCTGGAGAGTGGTCTTCAAACACTCACAAGGCAGCAGGAGAGCTCATCTTCAAAGTCTCACCAGACAGCTGGAGAGCTGGTCTTGAAACAATCTGCAAGCCTTCTGAATAGGTGGTCTTCAAACATTAGACAACAGCTGGAAAGCTGGTATTCATACCCTCTCCAACTAGCTTGAGAGCTGGTCTTCAAGTATTCAACAGCCAGCTGAAGACCTGCTCTTCTCACTCAGACAGGCAGTTGAAGAGCGGATTTTCAGTCACTGAGACAGGCCTCTGGAGAGCTGGTCTTCAAGCACTCAGAGAGGCAGATGAAGTGCTGGTGTTCAAGCATCTGACAGGCCAATGATGAGGTGTTTGTGGTCACTCAGCCTGACTGCTGGAGAGCTGTACTTCAGGCATTTAGCCAGGAAGCTAGGGTGCTTGTCTTCTGGCATGCAGTTAGAGACCTGGAAAGCTGATATTCAGGTACTCAGTCAGGCTCCTGGAGTGCTGATCATCTGGCCCTCAGCTATGCTCTTCTTTAGGCACTCAGCCAAACAACTGGAGAACTGGTTCAAGTACTAAGCAGGCTGCTGGAGAGCTGGACTTCAGTCACTGGCGCAGGCCTCAGGAACTCAGACAAGCAGCTGGAGAGCTGGTCTTCAAGCACACAGACGGGCAGCAAGAGAACTGGACTTCAAACACTCACCAGGCAGCTAGAGTACAGTCTTCAAGACTTCTCCAGACAGCAGGAGAGTGGTCTTCAAGAATTCAGCAGGCCGCTCAAAATCTGGTCTTCTAGGACTTGCCAGGCAGCAGGACAGCTGGTCTTCAACACCTGAGAGCCAGATGGAGAGCTGATTCAAGCATGCGGTGAGATAGTGGGAGAGCTGGCCTTCAAGCACTCTGTTAGGTAGCAGGAGAGCTGGTCTTTAAAGCAGTCCACAGCCAGCTGGAGAACTAGTCATGAAGTACTCGACAGTCAGATGGAGCACTGGACTTCAAACTCTCAGAAAGGCCATTGGAGAACTGGACTTCAAGCACTCAGATAGGCAGATGGAGAACTGGTCTGCAAGCACCCAGACAGGTGATGTGGTTTTATTGGGTTGGTGCAAAAGTAATCGCAGTTTTGCATTGTTGAAATTTTGCCATTTGATATTGGCATACATTCTTAAACAAATGTGGTTATGTTATACATCATTTTAATGTGCATTTCTCACTTTATATTTTTTGCTAATGATTTATTACTTGCTGTTTATGTTTATTTTGGACTATGGAAATGATGTTAGACAAAAAGCAAATTTGAGCAGTTTTCTTGTTTGAGTTCAAAATGGGTCATAATGCAGCAGAGGCAACTCAGAACATTAACAAGTTTTGCAAAGGAGATGAGAGTCTTGAAGATGAGGAGTGTAGTGGCCGGCCATAGGAAGCTGACAATGACCAATGCAGAGCAATAGTTGAAGTTGATCCTCTTAAAACTACACTAGAAGTAGCTGAAGAACTCGATGTCGACCATTCTATGGTCATTTGGCATTTGAAGCAAATTGGAAAGGTGAAAATCTCAATAAGAAGGTGCTTCATGAGCTGACCAAAAAAAAAAAAAATCATTTTGAAGTGTCATCTTCTCTTATTCTACACAACAACTACCTATTTCTCAATCAGATTGTGATTTGTGACAAAAAGTGGATTTTATACAATTGGTCATGACCAGCTCAGTAGTTGGACTGAGGAAGAAGCTCCAAGTCACTTCCCAAAGCCAAACTTGTACCATAAAGAGGTCATGGTCACTGTTTGGTGGTCGGCTGCCAGTCTGATCCACTGCAGCTTTCTGAATCCTGGCGAAACCATTACATTTGAGAAGTGTGCTCAGCAACTCGATGAGATGCACTGAAAAGTGCAATGCCTGCAGCTGGCATTGGTCAACAAAAAGGGCCCAATTCTTCTCCAGGACAGCACGTTGCACAACCAATGCGTCAAAAGTGGAACAAATTGACTGGGGCAGGCAATTCATCTGACCTCTTGCCAACTGACTACCATTTCTTCAAGCATCTCAACAACTTTTTGCACGGAAAATGCTTCCATAGCCAGCAGGATGCAGAAAATGCTTTCCAAGAGTTTGTTGAATCCCAAAGCACAGATTTTTATGCTACAGGAATAAACAAACTTATTTCTCATTGGCAAAAATGTGTTGATTGTAATGGTTCTTATTTTGATTAATAAAGATGTGTTTGAACCTAGTTGTAATGATTTAAAATTTACAATCCAAAACTACAATTCTAATATTCTAATATTCTCTGACATTCAGCCAGGTCATTGGAGGGCTGGTCTTTTGGCACTCAGCCAGGCCCCAGGAGAGTGGTTTTTCAGGGACTCAGCCAGGCAGCTGGAGAACCTTTCTTCAGGCACTCAGGCAGGTAGCTGGAGAGCTCTTCTCCAAGGACTCAGCCAGACCAATGGAGTGCTGGTCTTCTGGCCCAAAGCCAGGCAGCTGGAGAACTGATCTTCATATACCAGTCTGCTGGAGAGCTGGTCTTCAATACTGGCAGGCAGCTGGGGAGCTGGTCTACAAGCACTCAAATATGCAGTTGTAGACCCATTCTATAAGCACCCAGACAGGCCGTTCATTAGCTGGTCTTAAAGCTATCAGCCAGCCTTCTGCAGTGCTGCTCTTCAAAAAATGGCCAGCCAGATGGAGAGCTTTATTCAAGCACACAGCCAGGCCCCTTGAAAGCTGTTCTTTTTTTTAAATTAACAACTTTATTTCAAATTCACAGAAATAAAAGAACAGAAAAGGAGCTCAACAAGTTGTAGAAATGTTACTTCTAAAAAGTTCTTTTTCATGCACTTGTTTATTTATTTATTATTGTATTTTTTGGAATATACATAGATCACAAAAAATGTTACATTAAAAAATATAAGAGCTTCCCATATATCCCAACCCCCACCCCTCGCTCCTCCCACATCAACAACTTCTTTAATCATTTTTGTCACATTCATTGCATTTGGTGACTACGTTTTGGAGCACTGTTGCACTGCATGGATAATGGTTTACATTGTAGTTTACACTTTCCCCAGTACATTCAGTGGGTTATGGCAGGATATATAATGTCCAGCATCTGTCTTTTCTCATGTAATTACAATTGCTAACTCAGTTGCTTCTCTAGTGTTCAGAAAGATACACAGATGAACACAGATTAATTAAATGACATATAGTCAAGATCTCCTAATTAATGAAAAAATGCTTAGTCATATTCACATCTCACAAAACCAAAACCAATATTCTTCTTTTACCTTTAGAATTAATATAGTACCACCTTTGTTTTCAAGGAGTTGGGGAGGGGGGTTGGGGGAACAGATGAACATGGGAGATTGTCGGGTATGTGGTTGAAACTATAATGTTGTGAAAACTCTTTAGAGAATATAATAAGTGAGGGTTACTTGTTTAAGGTGCTTAATGAGGGACACCTGACACAGGGGCAGGCTTCTAGGGAGTGTGTGAGTGCCTATCTTGTCATAGTGTGTTATACCATTGGGTGGATACCCATACAATGAGTGGGAAGGGGTACCCCCATCCTGAAGGAGGAAAGACGTTCTTGCACATAGCCAGGCAGTTGGAGAGTTGTTCTTTAGCTATTCAGACAGGCTGCTGGAGAGCTGGTCATTTGACATTCAGCCAGCTGGAGACCTTTTTTTTTTCTCTCTCTTTTTATTTTTATTTTTAATGTTACATTAAAAAAAATAAGAGGTCCCCATGCACCCCCCACCCCCCCTCACCCCACTCCTCCCACATCAACAACCTCTTTCATTATCGTGGGACATTCATTGCATTTGGTGAATACGTTGTGAAGCACTGCTGCACCACATGGATAATGGTTTACATTGTAGTTTACACTCTCCCCCAGTCCACCCGGTGGGCCATGGAAGGACATACAATGTCCAGTAACTGTCTCTGCAGTACCACCCAGGACAACTCCAAGTCCTGAAAATGCCCCCACATCATATCTCTTCTTCCCTCTCCCTACCCTCAGCAGCTACCCTGGCCACTTTCTCCACATCAGTGCTACAATTACTTCCATTACTAATCACAGTAGTTCCATAGTACAATATCAGTAAGTCCACTCTAATCCATACTCTATTCCTCCATCCTATGGACCCTGGGATGGTTATGTCCACTCTACCTCTATATTGAGAGGGGGCTTAGATTTCATGTGGATGATGGATGCAATTCTCCTGCTTACAGTTGTAGGCATTCTTGGCTCCCTGGTGTGGTGGTTGACCTTCTTCACCTCCCTGTTAGCTGGCTGGGATAAGTCCAATAAACCAGAGGGTAGGAGTGGCAAGTCTGCTGAGGCTCAGGGCCTGGCTGTCACACGGACAGTCCAGAGATTCAGGTCTTCTGGGTATACACCAACTCTGCAAGTATCTGTGAATAGGGCCCTTCAAGAAATGAAGATTGATTGTCACTGTGGGCCCTGAGGAGAGGGGGAGAGAAGTATTGAATAGCCAGGAGACCTATTCTTAAGGTTGTCAGCCAGGCCAGGGGAATGATGGTCTTCTAGCATTCACTAGAAAGATGAAAAAAATGGTCTTCAAGAACTCAGAGGGACAGGTAGAGAGCTGGTTTTCCTACATCAAAGAGGCTGAGGAAGAGGTGGCCTTCTGTCAATCACACAGGTTGTTCTTCAGGGTCACAGCGAGGCTGCTGGAGTGCTGGTCTTCTGGCACAAAATCAGGCAGCAGGAGCACTGGTTCAAACAATCAGCCAGCCACATAGAAAGTTTGTCTTCAAAAAGTCACCAGCCAGCTGGAGAGCTGGTCTGCAAACACTCACCCGGCAGCTGGAGAGCTGCTCTTCAAACGCTCGACAGGAAGGTAGAGAGCTGGTCTTCAAGCGCTCTGAGAGGTCGTTGGAGAACTGGTCTTCAGGTTCAGATAGACAAATGGAAAGCTGGTCGTTAAGCGCCCAGACAGGCTGATGGTAAGTTGGTCTTCTGGCATTCGGTCCGTCTGCCCGTCGGCAGGGCAGCGCCACGCTGCTGAATGTTCCCTCCTTGCTGCCCGGTTCCACTTCTGTTCTGGTGCTCGTGTAGGAGTGGGTGGGGAGAGTCTCTGGCAAGACCAAGCTCCACCCAGGGACCCACAGGGGTGAGTGGCGGGCTCCAGAGCTCTGCTCCCACCACAGGATCGGGGAGCGTGTGCACTCGCAGGCCCTGGACGACTAGGTCGACAAGGGGGACTCTGCACACAGGGCAGTGATGCCCGCTGGTCACTGCAGGGCACACGTGGGTGATGCATCCACACCTCTGCTCGCAGGCACCGGCCAACGCCGTGTGCCACCAGCCCTCCCCGTGCTTCCCTGGTCCCGTGGACCTTGGGGGCACGTGGAACACTGCTGGGTCGGGGGGGGCCATGCTGCTGATAGGCTTTGTGGGCTTGGAGAGCCTGGAGAAGCTGGGGGTGAGGAGGGCGGGGGGGAGGCTACCTGATATCTGGCCACCCCCCCACGGTCAAGGTGCCCAAGTGCCACCCACAGAGGACAGCCAGGAGCAGGGCACCTGGAGGCAGTCAGGTGAGTGTGGCCGACGACAAGGCCAGGTGGCCCCCTCCTCTTCCTCTTCGGCCACCTGGACCCTGTGTTTGCAGACGGGATCCCTGAACTGGATGTCCAGCCTGTCCCTAGCTGGTGTATGAGAGGACATGAGGGAGGCCAGGCAACCGAGCCCTACTCCCAGGGTGGAGCGAGTGTTGTGGGACTATGATTGGTATCACAGCAACCCTCCGACAATCAGTGAATCTTCCCCTTTTAGAGGTGAGCATCCAGCATCAACAGCTCACAGTGACCGCTGGAGCTAGAGACTCTGTGAATGACAGAGAAAGTGCATTCGAGAGCAATATTTCCTCATGGAAGTGGACTATGAGAGTGTTGGACTTCCCTGATCACCTAGACGGAAGGGGCCTCTCAGCCCTCACCTGGGGCAGGCGGGAGGCTGGTGCAGGCTCCTGGGCTCTGTGCTGAGCCAGGGCTTCCACCTTTAGCTAGCAGTCATGGGGAAGCCAGGCCAGAGCCCACGGGGAGCTCAGGACAGGGCCTGTCACCCCCTGGACAGGGAGCCGCTCAGCGACCAAACGTGCCATAAGGGGAATTGGGGCAAGACTGTCGTTGTCGGTCCCAGCACCCCCTCCCAACAGGACCTGTCCACACCCCCGTGACATCAGCAAAGCCTGAGTTGTGGACCGATGGACGCAGCCCTCCCAGGGTCCTGCCAGCTCGAAGTGCTCAGAGCCAAACTCCTCCCGAGGCCAGGCAGCGGCCACACGGCGGGGAGTGTGGACCTCAGAGCGCACGGCCCAACTGCCCCTCGACCTGCAGAAAAGGGCGCACGGGGTCTCTGGCCGACAGGAAGGAGCGCTCTTGTCTTGGCATCCAGAGCTCCCATGAGCTGCCGCAGGCCCCGGCCAGCAAGGAGAGCCCACCGGGGAGCCCGCACAGAGGCAGGGCCTGCGGGGATTTTTCGGGGGAATGACTTGCACAGGGAATGGCACGGCAGTGGGAAGCACTCGTTCACAGGGAGCGGTGGTGTGGACACAAAGGAGGCCCAGCTGGAGCCCGGGGTGCTGCTGCTAAAACCCCCATCCCCGCCTGAGGAAAAGGAATTCTGGTGCCAGGGATGAGGGTCGCAAAGCAGGAACTCCAAGGTCAAGCGTGGACTGTGAGGCCCTGAGGGGAACTGAGGAGGCCGGGTCTGCCTGCCCTTGCACTGGGGCCAAGAATCCTCCTCGTTTGCTCCTCTGTCCCTTTCCATTCCGCATTCTCAGCTATGTTCTCATTCTTGCCCTACCTACTGCTGGTGTCACCCTATCGTTTGCCCTTGAAAACGACAAGTTCCTATTTGGTGTGCAAGCAAAGCCTCAGGCAAGAAGCGGGAAAGGTTCCTTCTTCCTCCAAAGTGGTAGAAAGGTGGCCGCTGCCCTGCCCGGGCTCAGGAAATGGTCTTTGTGAATGGTCTAAAGCCCGACAGTCCTCCTGGCTGCTCTCGGCTCCCGCCGGGTAGAACACCGAAACGCACCGAAATGCTCTCTGCTGTGGATTCCTGCTCTCTTCTAAAATAAACAGATGACTCTGCAGGACTTCTCCTTTGATTGAGCACTGCGAGAGCCTGTATCTCATTTCAATTAATGCAGGAAATGCAAGAAGCAAACTCAACTCCCAGGCTATAGTGAAAACAAGAATTTAATAATAAAACCTTCACATTGAACATCTACTAAGGACAAAGGTAGATATTGCCCCTCCCCTTTAGATAGATAATCTTTGTAGCTGTTGATTCTCAATTTGGTTCCAGACTGGCTGCTGGGGAGGGAAGCGCCTGCCTGGCCTGGCCCACGGTGGTTGGGGTCAGCAGAACGACTTGGCCAGGCGGACCTGGAAGGGAAGCAGGCCCGGAGGCTGGGGGGGGGGGGCAGCTGGGGCCAGTTACAGTTTCCCCTTTTGGAACCTGGGTCCCTTCTGCCGACTCCCCCGAAGAGCTGAGAGAGCTCTCTCCTTGACCTCAGCATCCAGGGGCATGGTCTTCCTCAGGAGAAGAAACCGATAATCGGGGGAGGGTGCCATAGCGTAATACACGTTGGCGCCATCTGGAATCTGTAGCGCTGGAGGGGGTGGGGCAGAGGGGTGGTCAGCCATTCTACCGGGCACACACGAACCCCACCCACTGTGTCCCCACGAGAGCCGGCCTCGCCCGGGCACCCAACTTCCCCAGTCCAACTCCAGCACCACAAAGGAGCCACCTGAACAACACCCTGAACGACCAGGGAAGACTCTGCAGAGGCACAGCTGAAAGCGGGGGACCCTTGATCCAAAAGGGACTCTGACTCCCACCTGCCAGCCTCAGAGTGGAGGTGCCATGAGGTGGTCTCGTCCCCCAAGCACCCCTGCCGCCTGCCTTCCCTGCTGGGGATGGCGGCGCTGAAACTGGCCTTCTCCAGCCCAGCGCTCCCCGGGCAGCCTGCCGAGCCACCAAGGGCAGCACCCCACCGGGCCTCCTGAGCGGGGCCTCACACCTTTGGCCGGGGGCCATGCTGTCCCCGCCCACCCCTGCTACCCCCACCCTCTCCACTCGCCCCCGACTCACTGCCATCTCCTGAGATGATCTGCACCAGCTGGTAGTCCGCGGGCTGCTCCCCAGCCAGCTCGTGCTCTTCCAGGGCCTTGCGGATCACGGCTGGAGCCCTGTCTTGGTCGGTCACCTGCAGTGGGTCAACGTCAGGCCTCAGGGCATGGGTCCTGGAGCCGGCTCCCCACGGCGCAGCAGCCAGAGATCCCGAGGAGGCCCCTCTGCTTGGGGCTGGGTCTACAGGAGCCTCCCTGTCTTCTCTTGCTCCCCCGGGGACACTACACACAATGAGGGCTCTTTTCCAGTCATTCCTCACTCCATCTCCTACAAGAACCTGCACCTCTGTCTTGTGGGTGTTTCCAAGGGAGGGTCCAAATCGCCTGCCCTCCAGGCTGAGCCCCGGCCCCTAGCTCCTCGGCCTGCACAACTGCTAGGGGCTCCCAGAGCCCCGGAACAAAGGGTGGCCTCGCAGCAGAGGGTGGGGACTGTGGAGACACCTCGGGGCCTCTCTCTGTCACTCCTCCTTCCCCATCACAGGAGAGGGCTCGCTCTCGGGGAGGGCCCCTGCCCTGGCCCTGCCCCTGCAGGAGGCCTCCACGGAGCACTGAACCCCAGACAGAACACACACATCCAGTCCAAGCCCAGATGTTTGTCCGAGAGGAGGCTGGAAGACACCCTACGGCCCCGCAGGAGGCCCTGGGCTCCAGGATGCAGCTGTGCTCAGCAAGGTCTAGACTGCAGCTGTCTTGAGCATGAAGGCCCGGGTGCAGGCAGGGCTGAGGCCAAGGGCCACTCAGTGACAGCTTAGAACCAGCACGGCAGCTCCTGGCCACAAGAGAAGTGCAGCCCGTTCAGCTGGGCACCACAGCAGCGCTGTAGCCTCTGGGCCGTGGGGCAGGGGTGGCTCCACCTGCATGTCCATCCAGGATCTGGGCCCTGCTCATGCCTTCACAGCCACCAACCTAGGGCAGACCCCTTCCTCCCCTCTGGCTCACGGCAGCAGCCCCTCAGCTGGCCAGTGTATCCACGCAGCATCACACTGTCCACTCTGAGGCCAAACTCTCCTGCTGTCCCTGCTCTGCTCTGACCCTTCAGGGGCTCCTGAGAAATTCACGCTCCGTCTGGCAGCTCCAGGGCCCGATGGGACCCAGTTCCCAACACCTCTCTGACCCCAGCCCTTCCCCTGAGCCCTGCTCCTTCAGCCCTGGCCTCGCGGCTACTCCTCGGCCCGCCAAGCACACGCCTCCTCGGGCCTGCCTGTGTCCACCATCCTGAGCCCTGACCGCCGTCGCACACGCGCTCTTCCTGCCCCTGGACGTGGCCGTCTGCCCTTCCCCAGCCACTGGCAAGTCTGTTCCGGGGCCGCAGGCAGGGACCACGGCACTGCTCAGGTCCCTATGGCCTGAGCCACCATGGCCCGAGGGGCAGCCGCTCGCCCGGCTCACCAGGATGCTCTGGACCTTGTGGCCACTGTCCTCGGCCAGGGCAACACGGACGAAGCAGTGGTCGCCCACGTGCCGTTTGTAGCGCGGCCGTGAGTCACGGTGCTTTCGGCTGGTCCGGGTGGCCCTGGTTTGGATGGAGGAGGAAGAGGACGTTCCTCCCGACGCTGCCGTTACGGTGGAGCTGATCCGAGATGATGCGGAGGTCGGCTGCCCTGGCTGTGGGGGACAGGAGGTCAGCAGAAGGCCGGGAGCCTCAGGGCAGCCCGGGCAGCTCGAGAAGCTCCGGGAGGCTCTAGAAGGCCTGGATGAGTCAATGGGGCTCCACCCCTCGTGGACATGGGGAGGGCCCAGCAGGCACAGGAGGGGCGGCGGGAGGGCGAGGGCCCCAGGGAGCAGGGCTGGGCAGTCACCTTCGCTTCCTGGCTGTCCTGGGCCTCCGGGACGTGGTCCAGGTGGATTTCCACTGCGGAGCCGGAGGAGCCAGCCACGTGCGGGAGAGGCGAATCCGCGGCATCCCCACCGCTGAGGTCAGGGCCACCCTGGAGCTGGATGCTGGAGTGGGCGGTGCTGCTGCCGCTGGACTCAGCGTCGGGGCCCTGGCGGCTGGATGGAGGCTTGGCTTACATTGGGGGCCTCCCCTGGCATGCGTCCCCACCTCTGCCCTGCCAAATCTGCACACGGCTAAGTCCTAGGTCCATCAAGAGGAGCCAGCGGGGCCCCAACTGCTCCAGAGCTCACGCCGTACCACCCCGTTGCCCAGAGGGGGAAACAGGCCCAGGGAGGGGGCGACTCTCCCAGCCCCAGGGCTGGTCGGGAGTGGAGCTGGGATCCCGGCGCTCAGTGGCAGGCAGCCCCCCTGGCCTCCTCGAGCAGCAGGGCCTACGTGGGCCCAGGAGCCACCAGGGCGCTCCTGCCCCCACCAGGGCCTGGGTCCCCCTGGCCTCACCTGTCCTGGCCGAGTTGCTCCACGGCCTCAAACCAGGCCCCAAAGCGCCCATCAGGCACAAGGCAGTCATAGCAGCAGCGCGCCTGCAGCTGCTGCAGCTCGGCCACTAGCTGGTATTCCTGGGGTCAGACGGAGGAGGAGGCACTGCTGAGGCCCCGGTTGGCATGCCCGGTGGGCCGGGCCCCTGGGCTGGTTTGGCGCCTGGTTCCCCAGCCCTCCCCTGCCTTCCGGGCTCTACCTGCCCTCAGGGCTGAGCTCACACAGCTCCTCCTCCGGAAGTCGACCTTCCACCAGGTGAACCCCCACCCTCCCGAGGGAGGGGTCGGCCCTGTCTTTTCTCCTCCAACTCCCCAACAGTCTTCCAGGAAGCAGCCTGCAGCCCGGGGGGGGCCTGCCAGAAGGCTCTCATTGTCCAGCCCCCACCCCCAGCCCCACCCCCGCTCTGCTGGCCGCAGCTACTCACCTTCCTCCTTTTCTCAAAATTCACCATGGTCCCCTGGAAGGCAGAGAGGTAACATCCATCACCAGGGGGCCCCCAGCCATTGCCGTGCCCATTGCCCCTGAGCCCTTGTCACGCGGCACAACTGCGGGTTCCATGGGCACAGGGCAGCCCAGACCGGGCAAGGACCCAGGCAGGCTTGTGGGCGCAGGAGTGGGGCCTGCCAGGGTAGCCCCAGGGTCCACCCAGCCCAGCCTCTGACCACAGTGGAGAGATGCCCCGGGACCAGCCTGCGCTCACTCTGCTGCCACAAGTCCACGGTACCCAGCTCCAGGGTGCCTGGGAGGCTCTTGGGAGATTCAGTGTGCCCACTGCTCAGCGCCTGGGGTTCGGGCCGGCCTCTCCTCCCAAGCCTCAGGGACCCTTTCCCATGTGGCCTCGGCCCCCCGGCTCACTCACATCCAAAAACTCCTGCATGGCAGAGTCCACCAGCGAAAACTGAGTGAGGAACGTCCCCAGCCATGGGACAGTGCCCTGGATGGCACCCTGTGGCGTGGAGTGGGTGGGGATGAGCACAGGCACGCGGAGGCCCCGACACCCTGCCCTGACCACCCCGCAGGATCAGACTCCTAGTACCACCCAGCATCACCCCGGCACACGCTCGGGCACCCAGCTGTCACCCCGAAGTTCCCCGCCCAGCCTCCAAGGACCCCAAACTCCCCTGCAGCCACCTCCCAGCACCGGCGTTTCTTCCATGCCAAGCCCACACCCCACCCCACCCAGTCCACCAGCCTCGGCTCTTCCAGGCTCTTGCTCTGACTTGCTGCCACTAGTCCCCGAGGATTCCCTCGGCTCCCGGCCCTCAAGCTTCCAAGGGAACAGACATGGAAGGGAGGCTGCCTGGGCTCAGAGGCCCAGGAGGGATGGCTGGGAGGAGGGCCCCACCCTGACTTGGAGGCACCCGCCCTGGTCCCCTGGCAGGAGACACCCCCACCCCCTCCCTCTGCTGCTGCTTCTGGGCTCTGTTGGGGTTTGCGTCCAGGGTGGCAAACTCAGGGTTCCCCTCCTGTCAGGACTGAGCAGCTCGCGGTCAGTGAGACCTCAGTCCCTCCCCATTGTCCCTGGGGCCTTGGACTCATGGACCAAGTGGGCAGGTGGAAATCTGCTGCCACCATGTGCCGGAGGTGCCCTGGGGGACTGGTGCAAGCGGCCTGGCCTCCCTGAGCCTGTTTGGACATCTGGGACGTGACCACAAAGACCTGACCCCTTCTCGGGAGTCCAGAGGCCTCGGGGGTGCATGCCAGCGGCATGGACGCTCTGGCCATCCCGCTCTCCTGCTCGGAGTCCCGGGAACGCTCGGCCACATTCCTTTTCTCCCATCAACCCCGCCAGCTGGCCGTGAGGGCGATGCCGCTGGATGCTCGTGCTTCCATTCCGCCGGAGGCCCAAGGAAGGATGCGCTCGGGGCGTCGAGGACAGGCGGCTCCCTCCGGCGGGAGGCCTCATCTGCGCTGACGTCGCCCCACAGCCCGCCACTGCCAACAGCTGTCCGCTTCTCCTGGCCTCTGCGCGTGCGTGTGCATGTGCTCGTGTCGTCCAGGCCGTGGAGCTGGAGGATGGGCTGTCCCGGGAGGCCTAGTTGAGGAGATCCTGCCTGCCCCAACCCACACGACTGAAAACCCAAAGGCTGCCTGAGGCCCGCACACAGGCGCCCCCTCCCGGGGGTCCACTCGGCATGTTCTGCCTGCAGGGGCGCCCCGTCCTCCAGCTGCACGGCTGGACATTGCAGTACTGGACATCGAAGTTGTGCTGCATCTTCTAGGTGGAAGCTTCTAGTTTCAGTCAGAAAGGACCTGCCGTGGTTTTCTGTCTCCCAAAGACTTCTCCCAGCTCTCTGACACAAGCCATTCGTAATGAGGCGCAGTTCTGAGACCCCCACGTGGATGGAGACTTCTCATCCTGCCGGTTCATCATCTCCTCCTAGAACATCCCAGCCTCCCCCACCGCGTCTGAGCACCAACCTCGGCCTATGGCCCGGCAGCTGCCCCCCACCTGCCCACGAACCAGGCAGAGCCTTCTTCATCTTCCTCCAGAAGAGGCCAGACAGGATGTTTGCAAAGAAACACCCAGGGAAACACTCACAAGCCCACCTCCTGAGCCCTGGCCCCCCCGCCTGCTCTTCACCTGGGAGATCAGCTCACTGTCCTCGGAGGAGTCGCTCTCAGTGGAGAAAATCTCAGACAGTGTCTGAAAGAGGCAGAAGCTGTCCCTGGGGGAGGGCAAGAAGGAAGGAGAAAGGTGGGAGTGGGTGGGAGCATCCAGGGGACGACCCACTTCGTCGTAGCCGGGTCCTGGGACCCGGACTGTCTGGCTGGGTGGTGCTGAAACTGGGCAGCTCCAAGCACTGCAGGACAGTGTGGGCTTGGGAGCTGAGCTCTCAGGCGGGCACCATGGGGACCCCCACTCCTAGTTGACCAGCGGCTGGTGTTGACACGGGGAGCTGTCCCCTGGACAGAGTGGGCTGCTGACCAGCACACCCTGGCCATGCTCTCATCTGGCTCGACTCTGTGCCTGACAGCGGCCGGCACCAGTGTTGGATGCCCAACAGCTGACCTAAGGTCCTGGCGAGACCTGGAGCCCCAGCCCACCCGGCCCCTGCCCGGGTCCCGCTGCCTCCAGGCTCTCTGCAGGGCGATGCCCAGTCTCCTGTGGGGTCCCTGGTCCCCTCCGGCGTCCCCTGGAGAGAAGCCTGCCCACCTGGAAACTTCCCCCCATGTCCTCTTCTGACGGCCAATCACATGCCTTTCGAGAGCAGAGAGGATGGCGTGGCCTGAGGAGAAGTTGCGGAGGCTTAGGCACTCCTGGGGAGGGAGAAAGAATGGGCCGTGAGGGGTGGTCTGAGCGTGCCTGCTCCTGCTCCAGCCCCCTCGGCTGACCTCCCCCTCTGGATGAGAGACCCCCACAGAGCCCCTGAGGGGGAGCCGGGGCCCTAGAGCGGGACCCCCATGCTGCACCTGAGGGAAGAGCCTGGGGGGGGGGGGGATGTGAGGAGGAAGGAGGGCTGTGCTCCAGGCAGGGCAGGGCCCGGAGGCCGAGAGCCCACCAGAGCACAGGGGGGTCCAGGAGTCCAGAGAGGGCCCCGGCACGCACCCTAGCCACCTCGATCCAGTGCTCCACCACCCTGGCCCTGTCTGTGGCCTTCATGCTGCGGTCCCCGAGGCAGGTGGCCTTGACGCAGTCGGCCACTCGGTTGAACTGGCTAATGACGGCGCGCACGGTGGGCGCCATGTGCTCCTTGCCCTTCTGGTGGCGCTGGGACCAGATGGAGCCCAGGCAGTGGTAGGGCACCACCTTCTTGAATAGCTCCTGGGGAGGAGGGCAAGTCAGCCGGCCACGCCCACCCTCAGCTCAGATCCCACGGGCCCTCAGGACCCTGGCTGGGGTCATCGTCACAGCAGTGCATGAGGCAGGGATGGCTAGTGTCCTAGGTCTCCTCTCCAGAGGCCCAAGTGTGGGCTTGGACTCAAGAAACTCACCCAGGGAACAAGGCTGGCCGTGGACCAGGGTTTGGACCCAGATCCCAGGATTCGGGATCAAGGTGGGGAAGGCTGGGGCGGCAGGTCCTGGGAGGAAGGTCCCCCCCAGCTCCACCCTGCCGAGCCCAGCTGCTCACCGCATCCATGAGTGACAGCTGCTCTGCCACCAGCTTGGGACGGAAAGCCAGGAGCGCAGGCTTCTGCTCACGCAGACCGTCCCCACAGGGCCCGGGCCAGGGGCAGGAAGGCTGTGGGGGGGCAGCCTGCCCTGCTGCTGAGCTGAGCTCTGGCCGTGGCTCAGGTGCTGCTGCCAGCCTTGCCTTCCCCTCGAGAGCTGTTGCTCTTGAAGGTGCCTGAACCGGCTGGAGCTCCAGAGTGGGCACTGGAGCGACCTGTGCAGGCAGCACTGGAGGTGGCAGTGGGACCGCCTCCCTCTCACCAACTGGTGGTGCGGATGGGGCTGCCCCTGCAGATGGGGCCGGCTCTGCCTCCGTAGGGGGCACTGGCACTCCCTCCCCAGGTGGCAGTGGAGGTGGCCCCGAGGCATCTTCCAGCTTGAAAGCGGGAGCTTCTGCTGCTGGAGGAGCAGGCTCTCCCTCGAGAGCGGGCAGTGCCAATCCGTGGAGCGGCGGCGAGGCAGGTGGAGCTAGACTTGCCCCCGGCTCTGCAGCTCCTGCTCCTGATGGTGCTGCAGCTGCCCGCGGCTCCTGAGCAGGTGCTCCAGCTGACCGGGTTGGATGGTCACGCTCCAGGGAGGGCATGGGCCCCATCTCTGTGGGGGGCAGCTGTGGTGGTGCTGGAGCCACCTGCAGCTTAGGAGCTGGCGCCACCGCGCGGAATGCGTCAGGCTCTATTTGCACGGCAGGTGCTGGCGCCACCTCGCTAGCTGGCAGTCCGGGTGGTGATGGAGCCGACTCTGGCTCTGGACCTGTGTCGGCCGCAGGGGGTGGAACTGGCGCTGGCGATCGCACTGGAGGCCTCAGTGGCTCTGGAGCTGACAAAGGAGCTGGACAAGAGGCAGTTTCCCCACCATGAATGGCTCCGAGTGTCATTCCAAAACAGAAAAGATCCCACTACCTCTAGGGGAAGATCCTGCCCAGGAAAGTGCTCCCCACCTGCAGGCTCCCAGGTGATTTGTCTGGGGCTCCCCTTGCTCACAGCCCGAGGGCAGCCTCTGCTAGCTCCTGCCTCTGTGGTGCAATCCCCACCCCCGGCCCACAAGCTCACGTGCCCCCACCCCGAGGCCCCCTCACCCTCCGGCTCTGCCTCCGTGGGCTCCAGGTGTCTCATCTGTGCAAGCAGAAGCGCAGTGTGGCGCTGCAGGCCAGAGCCCGGCAGGTGCTCCTGGGCGTGGGCCGCCAGCAGCTGGAGGCAGGGAGAGTCCGGAGGCTGCAGGAAGTCCTCCCAGTACTGGTCCATCCAGGTGCCCAGCAAGGTGCAGAGGGTGCTGAGGGCAGGGGGGCAGCACGGTCAGACGCCGGCCTTGCCCTCCACGCTGCCCCCAGGGACCGTCCCACTCAACACAAAGTCCATGAGGACAGCAAGGGCTCTGACTGGCCTGGCCACAGCCTGGTGCTGACACACAGTAGGAGCTTCAGCACTGGGGGAGTGCGGAGGGGGCAGGGCCCGTTCTCCCGCCCTAGGCCCTCGTGGCCCCCACCCAGGAGCGTCTGCCCGAGGAGCTGCCTCATCTTCCGCCTGGTGTCGTGTGTGTCTCCCCTTCCCATGGACACTGCCCCCCTCCCGCCTTGATGGGAACTCAGCCGTCCCCGCCACCCCTGCAGGAGGCAGACAGGACTGAGGCCCCCGGCAGATTGGCAGCAGGCCGCTCACCACCTTCTGTCAGGGGTCTGCGTGAGGTGGTGTTTGGGGGCCTGGGGGCTGGGAGGGGGCGGAGGACGGGTGGGCTTCTCTGGGGAATGAGCCCCTGGGCCTCCTGTGCAGACTGTGCCCCAGGACCCCACCTCAGCTTCCTTCCTCCTTGGCAAGGGGAGGGGGAAGCCCTCTGGACTCAGCCTTCCAGGGCACCAGGGGACGGAGGACACATGGCCCCAGACCCTGCCCACTCCTACCCCGCCACCCACCACCTGACTCCGTACAATAGGGTCTGGGCACGAGAGCCCCTCGCCCTCACCCAAAGTGCACCTACGTTTTCACGTCAAGGCGTCCACGAGGCTCGCCCCTCCCACCGAGGTCACCTCCATACCTAGGGGAGACCATGAGGCTGTCACAGCTGCTGGCTGAGTGTCCCCCCTGCTGAAGATGGCTCGGCCTATTGCCGGCAGCCCCCCCTCCAAAGGCACCCAGAAGGCAGGATCTTTGGTCTGCCGTGTCCGCTGCATGAAACCAGGTGCCGAAGGGAGTGCGTGCACCGAGTAGACACGTGCCGGCTACCAGGGGAAGGGGGAGCCCTCAGCGGCACCTCCTTAGACCCGGGGTGGGCCTGGAGCCCTCTGGCAGCCCACAGGGATCCCTGCTCTGACCACACTGAGGTCGGAGGCCCGAAAGGGCTCGAAGACCTCCCTGAGAAATGAGAAAACTGGGTCCAAAGGGGGCGAGGCCGAGAGCCTCTTCCCTGGGCAGAGGGAAGTCCTGCCCAGGAGCAGCCCTGCACCTCCAGCCGCCCTGTCCGGGAGCCAGGCTTGGGGTGGCCCTCCCCACAGACCCTCCCACTCTGTCCTACAATCAGCCCTGGGGGCTGGTCCTCAGGGCGCCCCCTTCCCAAGGAGGAAACTGAGGCCGGCGGTTGCAGTGGCATTTCTGAGATGCCGAGAGCGTGGGGGGGTGCAGCATCCCAGGGGCGGGTGGGGGCAGGCGCTCACCGGTGGAACAGCCGGTCCAGGACCTGCTCGGTGGAGGTGAACACGCGGTAGGTCCCCAGGAAGGTGCAGACGTAGCCGAGGTCGCCCTCCTGCAAGGCGGGTACCAGGTGCTCCACCAGGGCCTCCCAGCGGCCGGCCTTGACCGTGCGCACAGTGCGGCTCTCCCCCCTCGCAAGGGCCACCTCGTTCTTCCTCTGGAGTGGGACAGAGGGGGCAGGGTGGTCAGACACAGTGCCTGGACCCAGCCGGGCAGGGCCAGGGCCCACCTGCTGCCCCAAGCCCTGAGCGATGTCCTGCGAGGGGCCAGGCGGGCCCCTAGTGGGGAAAGGTCCTCTGCCTTCACACTGACCGCAGGGGAGCCAGCACCTGAAAGGCAAGGCCCCTGGCCTGAAAGGGCGGGTGCCTGGAGGGTCCTTGGGGGAGAAAGGCCCCTGCAGGGCCAAGGGTCTGAGCAGACCCTGGGCAACTGCAGACCCTCCTGGTCAGGGGACGACCATCTGGACTGCACCGTCACAGGGCCAGAGCAACAAGGGGATGCTGTTGGCCACCCCGACCCCACCCCCAACAAGGGAGGAAAACGCCAGGGCCAGGGCCAGGGGCTGCAGGGATGCTCCCCCCAAAGACAGCCGGTGTCCCCTGCCGCTGTCCCTCCACAAGGTAAGCTGGCCTTCGCTGGAGAAAGGGAGGTCTGCGTGTCCTCTGCCCGGCCGGCCCTTTCCTGCAGCTTCTGCCAGGGCCGGGAGGACCACTGCCTGGGGGCCTGCGGGCGGTGTCCAGGGCAGCAGAGCTGGCAGGGCCCCAGGACAGGACCTTCGGCTCCAGTAGGTCTGAAGGCCGAAAGGCTGCTCTGAGCCACCCTCCTGGAATCCTGGGCAGCCGAGGCAGGCCCCAGCTCCTACCCGGGAAGGTCAAGGGGGCGCTTATGGGAGACAGCGAGAACCCTTCTCAGCAGGAGAGCTGGACGGCTTGGAGCAGCTGGGCAAGGACAGTCATGGAGATGCTGCCGGGCACGTGGGGCCGAGGAGGGGACTCGCAAACACAGCAGCATGACGCGCACGTGTCTGCGGCGCGCCCACCCTCGAGCCGGCCCTGACGGGAATCCTGTGCTAAAGACCCTCTCCCGCCCCTCTCCACGTGTGCAGTGACCTTCCCCTGTCTGTGCAGTGGCCGTGTGCTGGGTGACTGGTGGAGTCCCAGGTTCCTTGGGAAGCAGGATATGGGGCCACTCGGGTGGGAAAGCCCTGAGGAGTGCACAGGGGGGGTCAGGGTGGAACATGGCCCTGGGGTGCTCCCCGGCTGCCTTGGGTCCTCCTTGGCGTCTGCTCTCACCTGGAACCAGCGCCGGCCCTGGCCAGGGCCCTGATGGACTGGCACCTTCCTCAGAGAGACGGTGTAGACCAGCCCCTCCTCCAGCTCCTCGCCGACCACCTGCGAACACAGTGCCCGGCGGCCAGGCCGAGGGGCATCAGCGAGGGGCCTGTCCTCCCCCGCAGGGGAAGCTGGCCCTCCATCGGGCCAGGACCCAGGGCAGGCCTAGATGGGGTCTGCCTTCCCCTGAGCCCGGTGGAGAGAACAGGGGAGCTCGAGGCTCAGGAAAGATACGGTCCACATGGATGTCCCCAAGCTGCCTCTTCCCACTCCCACCCGTGACCTGGCAGGGGACAGGGAAGGCCCTCCGGGTCCCCAACCCTGACAGCTGCTCCTGCCCGCAATGGTTCCCCTGACCACGTCCCCACACCCTGGGAAGACGATAGACGTGGGGCTGCCCAGGAGGAGCACAGCGGTGGCCTATGCTAACTGGCTCCCCTGGGCCACCCCGTGTCACCTCTGGGTGCCTCCTGGGTGCCGATGGCCAGCAGCTCCGTGGCTGAGGCCTGAGCCAATGTCGGAAGCGATGGCAAGGGGATTCATTCCCACTTTGGCAGAGGCTGGAGCCTCGGGGTCGCGCAACGCAGCAGGGGAACATGTTGCTCTCTCGAGCGTCTCCTGCCAAGTGAGCTGGGAAGGGGCTGCCTGTGGAATCTGGGTGCCTGGTTACCAGGGTTCCAAGTTCTGTCACCGAGGAAGTGAGGTCACCTCCTTAGGTCATTTCCCCTGGGCCCTTCAACTGTCAGAACCCCGCCAAAGTCCCTCTGCACGGCTGACTGTCCATCCCCTCTCTGGATCGCCTTGTTCCCTGGACTCCGTTCTGCCAACATGTCCCCCCCACAGCTCCCTGGGAAGGCTACGGGCGGCTCGGGCCCCAGCTTGGGGGAGACCCAGCTGGGTTCAGAGCCTGTTGCTCCATTCTTTCCATTTTGGGGAGCCGAGGCTAGTCACTGGGGCCCACCCCCAGTCTCCTCACCACACAGCGGGATCCATTCTAGCATCGGCTTCCCAGGAAAGTGTCACATCCACGGTGGGTGGACACTGTGAGCCCCAGAGTCTGGTTTCACATGGAGCGAATGCACACACTCAGACATGGGAGAAGCAGGAAGGGGACGGACAGAACCCCGAGTCCAACTCCACAAGGCTGGGGGAGGGCTGTGTGGTCTGCGGAGACCCACTTGCGCTCCTGGGTTGCTGTCTCCGTCGGGCCCGTGATGAGGTGGAAAAGAGACCAAAGTCAGACATGGCGGCTGGGCCACCAATCCTGCCCAGAGGCTTCCCAGTGCCTTGATTATTTCAAACTCTATCTTGTCCACTTAAGAATTGGAGATAGAAGCAATCATCTAAAAAGAAAAAGCAAGCACAATTGAATAAAACTGTACAACTCTCAATTAAATGGCCTGGCTACGTAGAAATTGTTTTTTATCGTACAGTATGTTACACAGTCTATTTGGTTCATCATAACACCATCCTGTGGTATTGGCCCTTCTGTCTCTGGCCGGCTTCACTTAAAAGAATCTCCTCCAGGGTCATTCACGTTGTCTTCTTCTTTACAATTCATTTCTTCTTACTGCTGCCTAGCTTTTCCTCGGGTGAATTCACCAGCTTGTTTTTCCACTCATCCATCGAAGGACACCTGGGTTGTTTCCAACTTCTGGCAATCGTGAAGAATGCCTCTTTTGAAAATCGATGTACAGATGTCTGTTGGTGTAACTGCTCTTGGTTCTTCTGGCTATAGACCCAGTGGTGGTACTGCAGGGTCACATGGCGAGTCTATTTTCAACTTCTTGAGGGACTGCGAAACAGTCCTCCACAGTGGCTGGACCATCCTGCATTGCCATCAGCCAACCGGGAAGAAGTGTTCCTATCTCTCCACAGCCTCTCCAGCACTTGGAGTTCTCCATCTTTGGGAATACTGGCCATTCTGATAGATGTGAAATGATAAGTCCTTGTGGGTTTTGATTTGCATTGCCCTAATCAGAAGAGATCTTGACCATTTTTTCCATGTGTTTTTTTTGCCATTTGTATTTCTTCTTTGGACAAACGTGTACCCAAGTCTGTTGCTCATTTTTAAGTTGGATTGTTTCTCCTTTTATTGTTGAGATGTAAATGTCTCATTATAGGTCCTGGATATTAGACCCTTATCAGACATTTGATTTCAAATATCTTCCTCTATTGAGTCACCTGCCTTTTCACCCTTTTGACAAAGTCCTGTGAGGTGCAAAAGTCTTTAATTTTGCAATGTGGACCACTGTCCATGTGCTGCAGCGGTTCTTCAGAATGTATTCTCTGGGTGCAGTGGATGTGCCGCAATGATGGAAGAGGTTGTTGATGTGGGAGGGGTGGGGGGTATATGGGGACCTCATATTTTTTGAATGTAACATTCAAAAGAAAATAAAGAAGAAGAAAAAAAAACAAAGAGGATAAACAGGTAAGTTTGAGCACCAAAAACAAAACAAACAAACTACAGTGTAAACTATAATCCATGCAGAACAGCAGTGCTCCAAAATGTATGCACCAAATGCAATGAATGTGCCACAATGATGAAAGAGGTTTTTGATGTGGGAGGAGGTATATGTGGGAACCTCTTATATTTTTTAATGTAGCATTTTTTGTGATCTATGTATCTTTTTTAAAAAAGACAATAAAAAAAGGAAAAAAAAATGCTATTCTGAGCTTCATGACAGCCTCAGCTTTCCACAGCGACCCGGGCAGGTTTGGCCACGCCTACTCGTGGATGAGGACCAGAAGGAGGACTGGATGAGTGGTTCTCCTGGTCTCGCCCAGCCAATTAGTTGTGAAGCTGGGACGGGAACCCCCCATCTTTGGCCCAAAGTCTAGCCTGTTTTCACTCAGCCATAGCATCAGGAAATTTCTTCTCTTGTTGTTTCACAAGCAATTTGGGGAGACTGAACTGAGTCTAAAACCTTGCCCACCTCCTGCTTCTAATGAAACCAGTTGGAGGGAGGAATGCGTGTTGTTTGGAGTCCCCTGGGCAAATTAAGCCATATTCTTGGTATTAGAAACCAGCACCAATGGAACATTCACTCCTGGGAGCAGACCTGAGCTATTCTGGAGGGTGAAGCTGCCCGTGTTGGCTTCTGGGAGCTGCGGAAGTGGTTCCAGGCAAGACTGCAGGAATGTGACGTACTATACCATGGGAGATGGAGGCGGGCGTGCTGGCCAGAGGACGCCGGGGAAGTCATCACTGCATCTTCTATACTGCTCTTTGTGGGCCTGAAAAAGTTTCTGAAAGGGGGAAAGGACACTTGCTGTATGGAACAGAGGTCTTTGGCCGGAAGTGACAGAAACCGACTCTAATTAAAAGGAACTGGAGTGCTTTAGAGGTGCTCAGAGGGTGAAAGAAAAGAGTGGAAAAACGGGGCTTGGAAAAAATGGGGTCCCACTAGGTCCAGAATCTTTGTAGCAGCCTGTTGCCTTTCACCTGTGTGTCACTCTACTCAAAATATAAAGACCTGTGACTTTTATGAAGTGTACCAGTCATTTGTTTTGTAGAATGCCCTTTAATTTTGCATTTGTCTATTTCTTTATGGTTAACTTCAGGTTATACATTTTTGGCAAGAGCAACATGTAAGTGATTTATCAGTCAGGGCTCAACTATGGAAGTAGAGTCACTGGGAGATATATATGTGTGCATGTGGGATTTGTTATAGGACTTGACCTAAGCAGTCTCTGTAAGAAGTTGTGCTTGTGTCTGATGCTGGAGCTTGAAGTCTAGAGGACAGGCCATCAGGAAGGGAAGGTAGCTGAAGTGGGTGAGGCCCAAGGTGGGCTGGACCCATAAGCTTCAGCTGGAACCCCAGAAGATGGTCTGAAACCCATCATGTGTCCTGCGTGTTGCTTCTGACCTTGGTAGTGTCAGTGTCCTGCAGAAGTTGAGCTCTTCATCACGGGGCTGACCATACCTGGCCCAGGAATCAGAAGAAGGCAGATCCAAGAAAAGGTGGAGCAATTGCAGGCCCAGTTGCCGACCACTGAGGTGAGCTGGCAGAGAAGCAGTAACCGGTGTGAGATACCAAATGACTGCTGAGTCACTCATGTGCTGAGACCAGCTCAGCAACAGGCTGACTTGAAGGGAAGGCGACGCAGAACTTAAGAAATAAAAGGACAGAAAGAAAGACACAAGAGAGGAAATAAAGATGGGACCAGGGGACTCACGGCTTCTGGAATTGAGAACCTCAACCCCAGTTTCCACATTTTATTTATTAGAAATTACAGAGCAGTAGTTATCTATGTTTATTTGTCATTAGAGCAGCAACATCTGCAATAATAGGGAACAGGCCATACAAAGTTCAAATGCCTTCTCATGCAAACAGTTTTCTGGCTGACAAGACAGTGTTCCGTCTAGTCAAGCCCCAGTGTTCCTAAGTCCACACTTCTTATCTGCGTTAGGGGAAACATTTGAACTTCAAGCCAGGTTCCCATGTTCAAATTCAAACTATTTTCCCACATGTGTGCCCTCCAAATCTCATGCAGAAAAGTCCTTGTGGTCCAGCCTAAGCAGAACTCTGGGAACATAGTTCAGCCTTGCCAGGTTGACACATGGCAAAGACCACAGTGATGCTGGGTCCTTCTCGGTGCAGCACATTAGAAGTTACGTGATGTCAGTGACGTTTGCTTTGATGGTTTGGTTAAGGTGGTAGCAGCCAGGCTTCTCCACTGTAAAGTTAGTGTTTTTCCTTTTGGATTAATAAATAATCTGTGGAGGGTCTTGAGTCAGTTGTAAACATACTGTTCCTAACTGAATTTTCACCAGTGGCTTTAGCATCCACTGGTGATTCTTGCCTGAACTGGTGATTACTGGGATTATTGCAAAATGGCAATTCTTCAACTCCATCAGTTCTTCTACATTTATTAGTCTCTTCTCTCCAGCTCTCCACCCCCTCCCGCCCCCGCCACCCCTTATCAGTATAGACTCACAGATTCTTTTTTAAAAAATCTAGTGGATTAAAATATATTACTGTCATTACTTCTTTTTTGATGCTCAGATTCATCACTATTCTGTCTATGGGAGCCCTGATACACTGGTTTCTGTGTCCTTTTGATATGAACCCATCCTTCATTGAGCCCTTCCTTGCTTTCTGCACAGCAAGGTATTCTAGGCTCAATTTGTACTTTCCTGGTCTAACCTTAGAATCAGCCATTTTTCTAAGGAGCCCTGTTTATTTTAGTGGGGAATGATATGTAGAGACCAGGATTGGGTGCTAGTGTGCTCATTGCTATGAGGATGTCACTGACCCTTGACCCTCTCAGAGTAAATATGTATGTGCATATATCTGTGTATATTAGATGACTTGATGCTAATATCTTTCTTTCCAGCCCAACTCCACAGGGTCTTCCTTGCCTTTCTGCTCTCCCTATTGTCTTTCTCTTCTTCCACAGTAAGAACTCTGGTTTTCAACAAAACCAAAACATTTACTCATTTGTTTAATCCTACAATACACACAAGACAATTTCAGAATTGTTATACATAAACCACTGCAATGAAAGATACACTAAGTAGAGTTCAAGGTTTATTTGCAGTACTTTTTTAATCTTTAGACTGAAGGTTTATAGCCCAAGTACTAGGTTTAAGAGTACTTGTGTTGGTAACCTCTTTATGCTTGTGTATTCCTTTGAAATACAGTTTCCTTTGCTTAGGTTTATTCAATTTGTCCTTCTCCCCATTCTTGTTGATATAATTTAGTTTTTGAATATCTAAAACATTAACAAGAATCCAGGAGACTAAACCATAGAAAAGAGTATGCTAGAAAAGTGGCACCGCCCACCCCCACTGTCCCCTATACCATGTTCTCACCCACCCCCTATAGGTAACCTGCCTTATTAGTCTTTGGTTATCATCTCTGTATTTCTGTTTCTCAAAAACAACCTGGGAGGAGTGCAGAAACTTTGATTGTCTATTTTTTAAAAAGGAGAGTAAATTATATAGCAGGTAATTAGACATTATTTTCAAAATAAATAAAATGGAGGAGAGAACATAGGTTCGGACTAGATGCTCCCCACGTATCTTCCCTAAAGCAGGGATGGTGGGGCACAGGGAGGCATTCTTCACTGTGGGTCCAGGGCTTGGTGGTCCCCCCTGCTGTTCCTCATTCCACCCCGCCCCAGTGGAAGTTCGGGTGCTCCCTGAGCACCCAGCAGATCCTGCACAGGTCTCAGCTTCTGCCCTCCCACGAGTGGGAGCCACAGGTCAGAGGGGCATCGTTTCTCCAGCTCTCAGACTCTCCTTTTCAACTCCTCAAAATCTTTTTCTGGTCCCCAGGACAGATGAGGTTAAAAATACCTGCAAGTGTCCTACTTCGCAGACTCCACTTCCTGGAGGCCCTGGGGCCTTCTGCAGCCAGGACTCACCAGCTTGTCTTGGGAACAAGACTGTCCAGATGCATTTGGTTGCAGCAGGGTTGACGGATTCCAAGCGAAAGGTGCTATAGGTGGATTCCAAGATACAGGACTTCGCAAAGGCCTCCTGGAGAACAGTCCCACGATGAGGGCTTCACTTAAGCATGTAACTATATTGTAAAGGGAGTGGGAAAGGAGTTTGCTGCTTTGCAAATACGCCATGATCCGGTCTGTCTCCTGTGGCCTCCTCTCCCCACCTGGCCCCCTACTTCCGCAGGAACCAGCTGCACTGAGTTTTCTCTCTGCCTGTTTCTCCCTCAGGGCTCTGCTCTTGCTGTTTCCTGTGCCTGGAACAAACTTCCAGCAAGCTCCACACAGCTGGCTCATTCTGTCATTCAACTCCAGTGCCACCTCCTGGGAGAGGCCTTTCCTGTTCTCTCCAACATGCCCCCATTCTGCCCCATCACTCTTTATCCCTTATTCTGATTTTTGTTTTTTTCAGAGTGTTTATCATTTTATGAAAATACCTTAACCAGCTATTTGGTCACTTATTTATTGCTTATCTGCCAGTTTTAGAAAACTGCTGCCCAATGGATGCATAATGCATGCCCAAACATAGACACACATAATTTTACCCTTTTAGTAGCCACATTTTGAAAAACATGAAAAGAAGCAGGTGAAATGAAACTTAATATTTTATATTTGATATATCAATATTTTCATTTCAATATATAACCAATATAAACATTACAATGCGCTATTTTGTATTCTTTTTCTCAAACTAAGTCTTTAGAATTTGGTGTGTATTTCACATTTATGGAACATCTCAATTCAACCTAGCCACATTTTAAGGGCTCAACAGCCACATGCAGACACACAGCACAAGGACAGAAGTTCCAGAAGCACAGAGACCGTACTTCTTTCGCTTGGTACTTGCTGTGTCCCCATACCATGCCCAGATCATAGTAGGTACCCCATATTTGCTAAATGACTGCTTTTCTTATATCCAAGGCAGGCGCTGTTAATCAGTCACACTTGATTTTCCAAAGATTAGGGAGAAGATTCTGAATTCTTCAATAGCTGCTTCCAAAAGATTGAAATTGTCAGGCAATGTGAACCCATTTGCTGTCCCTGATCTAATCCCAGCCCAGGTTGCAAACCCATGTTGAGAGCCAGTTAGTGCAGTTGTTTTATTTACATTTTTGTGTGTGTATGAGTTTTGTTTTTTGCTCTTCTGGGGCACATGAATTACAGTGTGAAAAAGAAGCCTCATACCCCAAGAAAAGCCGGCTCCAGGCAGCTTGGTGAGTGGAGGGGACATGGGCTTGAGTATCAGAAAGATCGTGCTAGGCCACTCCTCCAATTATCAATGGATTAAACTGCTTGTCTCTGAACCCTGGGCGAGGAACTTCCCCTTGCATATCCCAGAATTACTCCCCCTCACCTCGTAGAACCGCCCCCCCCCCCCATGTCTCATTGGCTAGAACTGGTTACTGCCGGGCCCTCTCCGCGTCATACCGTGGGAACAAAACTGGGCTTCCACAGCAGGGCAGAAGGCAGGGCCCTGGTTTTGGGAGGGCAACCGGCAGGCTGAGACAGCCTGTGTCTTAGGGACTCCGGGTCCTTCCCCAAAGGAGCCCTGCACTTGTGTTTAAAAAGAAACGCAATAAAAGAGAGGTGAGGAGTGGGCATGCTCAGCAGGAAGCGGCCAGCCTCCCTGCCTTTGACTTGTCGGGGTGGGTGCAGACTGAGATGCCCAGCTCCTAGCCTTGGTGCCTGAAATGTCTGCCCTTTTTTGTTTCTTTTTCAAGGCCCTGTTGAAATTCATTCATTACCTGGTGGGGCAACTGTAAAGAATTGCCCCTACTAGGTCAATTCGCACACACATGCCTCCAGACGGGCCTCCTCTGCTCCAGGGAAAGCATTCCTGCACCTAGCTACCTGTGCTGCTGCAGAAGCACAGCCTCTGGTCGAATCATACAGAGGCGTAGTTAGGGAAGCTTACAGACAGGAGAAGGGGTCCAGGGCGCCAGCTGGACCCTGAGCAGTGCTTGGCAGCCTGCAGCAGTTTACGTGTAGATTATATAGGTGGAGAATAATGAAGGCACAGAGCCAAGCTGTGCAAAACCACCAGACTTACTCATCGAGCTCAGGCATGGGTAAAGGGACCTTCTGGTGCACACAGGCAGGGACTTTGTGCAAAACAATTCCGTCCGTCAAGGACAAGGGCAGAGCTCTCACCAGAGTTAGCTGTCCTGCATACCAGGTACCTTCTGATTAAGTACGACCCCTTGTTCCCTGAGGCTTGACCAGGGCCCATGGAACACTGTTCCCAGGAAACAAGGGGAGGGGGATAGTAAGGGGTAAGCAAGGTTTGCAGATGAGGAACTATTTGCCTAAACCACCTGTGGTCCTGATGCTGGACTTACTAGCCAGCCTCTCTCCACGGAGGCTTTTCCAGGCAGGAGGCTGAGTGGTACCTGTGCCCCTTACCTGGCTGGGACACTGATCTCCTAGAATGTTCTCGTCTCTTTTGGGGAAGGGCACTCCAATCCTCTCTCCAGACAGAAAGAAATCTTTGCTCCTCATCCCCCACCTGGTCCTCACCTTCGGTATGTGGAGGCCTCCCAATGGATCTGGGGGCTCAAGAGCCATGCACTCAGTTTTCCGGTCTGGCCTGTCTGACAGCTCACTTTGTGTCTGAGAGTTTCTGCATCTTGGGGCCACAGCTGACATTTTGCAATTAGCATCCTGCTACACAGATTACATGAAAGGCATCTGGTGGTGCTTTGCCTGGTGGGTCTAACTGCAAAGCAGGAAATGGAGCAGGGTAAGGGGTCTTCCATTTCAGCTGGGGTGGTCAGGGAAGCCTTCTCAGGGGTGACCTTTGAACAGAGACCCAAGTGAGGTGAGTGAGCGAGCTATGCTAACCCAGCAGGAAATGCATTCTCGGGAGACAGAAGAGGACGTGCAAAGGCCCTGAGACAGGAGAGAGTTGGGTGTGCTGGCAGGAGAGGACGTCAGTGTGGGTGGAGTGGAGCAAGAGGGAAAGGGTCAGAAAGGGGGAGGATGACCAATCTCCCAGGTCTTCCTGGAACCAAGAGGGTGCCACAGATGTGAGTTTTAAAACCAGAGCATTCTGGGCATGCATGACAAGTGCGGTGGGGTGCAGATCACATCGGGCCGTGGGGAGGACTATGGCTTCCCACTGCACAGCTCACACTTTTTATTCTCAGTAGAGTCCCAGCCTGGGACAGAAGACCCTTCCAGGCCTTAGACAGGGAGGTCTCGAGGGGAGACGACTTGAAAAAGGATGGGCCGGTGGGCAGGGGGTGCTGGGCAGTGACAGGTCTTTGAAGACATATCTTAGTCTTCTGTGCCACCTGCTTTACCAAGAACAAGATTAGAACCTAATAGGCACTTAGAAGTTTTTTAATCATTCATTCACTTGCACACACATTCCATGGGCAAATATTGAAGGTTACCTATGTGTCATCAAGCCTTGGGGATCCAACAGTGAACAGAACAGACACAGACCCTGCCCCTGGGCGGTTCATTCTAGAGGACTAGCTGTTCATTACCCGAATAATTCTGTAATGAATTATTAAATCATAATTGCAACAGATGCTGAGAAGGACAAGTCTACGAGGGGCAGTAAGAGAGCACTCCCAGGTGAACTTGACTGAGTTTGGGTAGGAATGGCCTCTCTGGGGAAGTGACATGGATTTATTTATCCAATCTGGAGTATCTACTATGGGCCAGGTAGTAATGGTGATCGCCGTCATGGAATTGACAGCCTTGTGGGGGAGATGGACAGGTATGTTTATTAAATTAAACATCTAGTATGCCAGGTGTGGTGAAGTGCGATGGAAGGAGATAATGCAGGGGAAGAGGGGAAAGGGTGCCAGGAGGGGCTGGCGACTCTGAATAGGGTGGTCAGAAAAGGCTTCACAGAAAAGGTGGTATTTGAGCAAAAACTTAAGAGTGATGGAGTGAGCTACCTGGGTTTCTTGGGAAGAGCAAATGCAAAGGCCCGGAGGTGGAGCATGCTGCGGAGGTTTGAGGATTAGCAAGGAAGCCACTGTGGGCCTAGCAAGGGAGCCAGGGGGAGCACGTTAGGAGACGAGGCCCAAGAGGTTATGGCTGCGCAGCCGGATTGTGCAAGGCTCCTAGGCCCTGGTGAGGCCTTGGCTGTTACCGCGGGTGAGGCAGGGGCCGTGGAGCGCTTTGAGTAGCGCAGAGAAACATGGCTGAGCTTACATCTTGAAGTGGTGATTCTGCTGTGGGAGGAGAGTTTAGTGGGGGAGGAGGGGCAAGGTGAAAGTTGGAGACCGATTAGGAATGAATAGGATTTCACTATGTAAGGAAAGGGTTAAGTTTAATTTTCACATAAAGGGAAGCCAGAGCCAGCTCTGCAGCTGGAGGAGGGAGAGAAAGGGGTTCTAGTGGCTTTCCTGCCAAGAATTTGAAAAGTGGTGCCAAAGCGAGGGCAGGGCCAAAGTGAGGGCAGCCAATGGAGAGATGCGAGGGTGGGGCCTATAGGGAAAATGGTGCCAAATTTGAAAAGCGTTGCCAGGAGTGAAAGCGGCACCCAGCTGCCCAGCCTGCTGGAATGTAGGGAGCGTGGGAGCGGTGACTGAGTGGAACTAGGTAAGATAGTTAGACCTCTCAGATAGGCTGTAACCCCTGAAGTACCCAATCAGTGGGGAACAGGGGAGGGACCTGCGCGTGAGATTTAGGGTATAAATGTCGCTGTTTCTTGTTGTTTGGCACCCCGGCGATTTTATCCAGGTCGTGCGCCTGTTCCTGCAAGATCGTTAATAAAATTCCTTTCTCCTCCACAATTGCGTGAGATTTTGTTCTCTTGCAGGTACAGCTTTCTTTCTAACAATTAAGCAGAAAGGGAAGAATGTTCCAGGCCCAGGACTCGGCATATGTGAAGATGAAGGAGTCAGAAGGAGCTGGGTGCATTCCAGGAACTGAAATAGATGGCTGGGGGAGGGGAAGGCAGGAACGAGGGGTCTTCTGTGAGCTGAGACCTGAGGGGTGGGCAGGCCTCTGGGACCACAGAAGGAGTTTGGCCTCCATGCTGGGGGCAGTGGAGACCTGCCAGGAGGGACCCTGCTCCAGATTGGGGGCCCCTCCCACGTGGCCCTGTGGGTTGGTGCCCAGGGGTGCAGGTGGCATCCCTCGGCGAAGCAAGCGTGGTGAGCGGGCCCAGAGCCCATTTTACTAGGAGGATAGAAAATTTGACTTCGGGTGGTTTTCTTGCTTTTTAACTTTTTAAGCATAAATCCTTCTGGACCGAGAAGCAATTGCAAATTAATTAACTTCCATCCTTTCTCCACTGAGAACCCAGCACACTTCATTTTGCTTAATTTCTTACCCTTCCCATCACAGTGTTGCTGCACTTTTATGCTGTGCTTGAATCATGATTCAGTTCTTACCCATTGCCTCTAAAAACCTGTTCTGAGCCTAGAAAAGCAAACCCAGAACAACACAGTATTTATACATCTCATTCAGCTCCTGGGTAACCTGGCCATTCTGCTGGAGTCTGCAAGCCTGGGTGGTTTTGCTCTTGTTTGTGGCTGTTTGCATACAAAGCTGTTAATGTGTTTGATAACCCAGAAAATGGATGCTGCTGGAAGTGCATCCCTCTCTCCTGGGTTCCACAGTGCCCTTGGGAGGGAGCAGGGCCAGGACACTAAGGACTTGCTGGTCCTGGGAAGGAGCTGGGCTTTACTCCAAGGGTGCTGGGAAGTCCCTGGGGGGCTCTGAGTGGAGGAGTCATGTGGCTTGACTTCGGTTCTGTAGCAGGGGCTCTTCACCTTTTGTGTTCCACGGACCCCTTTGCCAGTCAGGTGAAACCCACAGACCCCTTACTAAGTCCACACTGTACTGTGTACTATTTAATAAACATGTCACACCTGCGCCAACACGTCCCCACAAGAACAATGTTCTTCTGAATTTTAATTCAAGCTCACGCACCCCTGGTTAAGAACCCTGCTTTGTAGGGTCCCTCTGGGTGTGCGCGGGGAGAGACAGTGGGGGCGAGGTAAGAGCAGGGGACCAGGGAGGAGATGGTGGCATCCTCAGCCTGGAGGTACGTCTGCTGGCTTCTCTTTCAACACCTTCCATTATCTTCCCTTGGAGGTGGGAGGAGGAATGAGTTTGCAAAGGTGGGAGCCTCCTGGAGGGGGCGGGGGCGGATGTGGAGTGCTGTACCTGCCAGGCTTCCTTGGAACACGCATAATAAAGATGAATGAGCTGCCCGCCAGCAAGTTTGGAAAATGTTTAGGAAGAAGGTACTTTTCTACTGTTATGTAAATTGTGGAGACTATTACATTATTTGAACCTTAAAAACAAGAGAAGTCTAAGGATTGTGCCAACCCCCCAAGGAGGTGTGGGTGGTGGGTGAGGGTGGGGGAGGGGAGCAGTGTGCCGAGCCCCGGGCTCCACACCCGTGTCTTGCTGCTGCCTGAAACGTCGCCAGGAGACCCCTTAGGACCCAGTGTCACTCTCGTTCTACCTCCTCTCCTTCACCGGTTTTTTGACAGTGTTAGCTCCATTTTACCAGCTGAGGAACCTGAAACTTTGTCCAAAGACACACGGCTAGGAGGAGCAGGGGCCGGTTCCAAACCTGGGAGTTTTTCCGCTGGCCCACATGGTCCCCCTCTCTGGAAAATGGAGGGGACCTGGGGTAGGGGAGGGGCTGGTCACCTTGCTCTATATGCTATTCAAGCCCTGGACTTCAGCACAGAGGCTCTCCCTCCAGGCCTAACAGCTTTTAGCTCCATTACCACGTTCCCGACAGAGCCAGCCGGTGACGCAAGAGCTCCTCTGAGGCCTCTGAGACGTGCCACTGAACTTGCAGGACAGAAGTGGGGGTGCTTCTGCCGCCCCCATCTGAGCGCATGGCAGGCTGGGCTCCCGCTCCTTTCCCCCATCCTCACCTGCCCCTCCAAACCAGCACTGGGGTGGGGACGCCTCTTAGGCACAGAGGCTCAGGACTCAACACTTAGAAATGCAGCAGGTCTTTTTTTTTTTTTTTTCACTTCTGTCCTTTTGCAAACTGTTTTATCACTTCTGGTTCTCTTTCAGAGCCCCTAGTGATGCTAGCTTTTTGCGGGGAGAACATGTTTGCTCTTGGGAGGTTTGTTTTGCCACCTCTGTGCTGTGCAATCCTCACATCTGGGAAGTGTTTTTCACAGATACCGGTGCCCTTTCACACCCATCATCTCATTTACCAAAACCCTGGCGAGCAAGTAGCAGTGTGTGTCTGATTCCCCCTTTTACGGATGATGAAACTGAGGTTGAGAGAAGGGAGGTTTTCAGAGTCGGAGTCTCCTGATCAGGGTCACCTGCTGAGTCATTCATGCAGGGCTGAGGTTCCCGTTCAAGGGCTCAGCCAGTAACAGAATGGAAACTGCAGGGCTGGAGCAGGGCCTGGAGGCCCCCTGCTGTGCCAGGCACTACCCGTTAGCAGCTGGATCATGGAAGGGCCCAGGGGGTACCTGGTCTGAGGTGACAAGAAGGCAGTTGGCGATCTTGGGGCAGGGCTTTCTTACTAACAGGTACAAGTTATTTACAACTGGTACTAATGTGTAGTACTCAGGATTCTTGGGTTGCAAGCAACAGCCATTACTCTGGCTAATTTAAGTAATGTGGGACTTTACTAGAAAGCTATGGGTGTGGCTTACAGAACTGATGGGAAGATGACCAGTGGGCCCAGGAAAAGATAGGAAACAGGTAGCTCTGGAAATCTCAGTAGCAGGATGTTTTGGACAATCTCTTTGGGGCATTATTCTAAGGATGAATCACCTCCAGCATTTTGGTCCTTGTGGCATCCCAGGTAAGAGCTGGTTGTCCAGCTTGGACCATGTGCTCTCTTCTTGGCCAGGAAAAGCAGGACACCTTGACTGACAGCTACCAAGACTGTGTGCAGTGAGGGCAAGTGGTTCCTCAAAGGAATATTAGTCAGCCAAAGGGGTGCTGATGCAAAATACCAGGAATCTGTTGACTTTTATAAAGGGTATTTATTTGGGGTAGAAGCTTACAGTTACCAGGCCAGAAAACCAAAGTTACTTCCCTCATCAAAGTCCGTTGCCACGTGCTGGAGCAAGATGGTAGGCGACGTCTGCGAAGGTTCAGGCTTCCTCCTCCTCCCAAGGCTCCATTGTCCCAGCTTCTTCCAATCTCAGAGGCAGGCTGGGACAAGTCTAGTCTCTCCCAGGGCTTGTTTCTCTCCAGGCTCAGCTGCTCTGTTCTCTGACCTTGTGGACAAGGTCAGCTATAGATTTTCAGGTGAATGGCCCTTCCCGGGGTCTCTGCCGTGTCTAATGGAGTCTTCTCTCTTCCTCATGGATCTTCTTCTCTGTGTATTTACTTCCTGGACTCCAGCATTAAAATTCCAACCTCCCTTCTCTGTGATACAGTTTCTCTGTGAGTTTCCACCCACCAAGGGTGCAGGGACTCAGCATCCTACTGATGTGGCCTGATCAAAGCCTTAACCATCATTTAATCAAGTAAAAGTGAAACCTCTGAATCCAATATAATCTAATATGCCCAGAGGAACAGACCAGTTTACAAACATAATCCAATATCTATTTTTGGAATTCATAAACAATATCAAACTGCTACACACTATTACCAGATAAAGGGAAAATGGAAAAGCAACAGGTGTCCATTGCAAGGAAAGTGAGGGCAGATCAGAGAATGTTAGTTCCAAGAAGGCCCCTCATGCAGCAGATCGGGGCATGTGGGCCCAGAGAGGGACAGAGACTTGAATGCAGTCACACAGCAGGGCATTATTTCCAAAGTGATCTGGAGCCAATCGGTGGGTGATCCTTTTTGCCCTAAGCATTGACTTTCTACAAAAACTTCACTTCAATAGGTTCAAGAAATGTCACTGGTCTTCTCTTGGTTTTCACTCTACACATACTGTGTGCCCAGCCTGGTGTGGTTATTTTGGACTGGTTTTCTTAAATCATCCCCACAGTATTCCTCCTGGAGAAGCTTCTGTTATGATTGTCCCATTTTTCAGGTGAGACAATGGAGGTTCAGAAAGATTACGTGACTTGCCCAAGAACTGGGGCAAGGATTGGTGTTAATTTTTTAACCAAAGAATAACATACTTAAGAAATATGTACAGACCTTAACTGTTCAACTCCATGAGTTTGCACACAGTGCCAGCTCAAGAAACAGAGCAAAACATGTCCTGAAGGCCCCTCAAGCCACTTCCACCCCCAGAATGCTGACTTCTAACACCAGGCATTAATTTCATCTGATTTTGAGTTTTACATAAATGGAAACGTACATACTCGCCCTTCTGTGTCTGGCTTCTTTATATTCAGTTGTGTTTGAGTTTATCCATGCCATCTGTGTTGTCATCGTCCATCTAGGCTCAAGGCTGTGGAAGAGGGTTTCTCAAGCTCAGCACCATCGCCATAATTCTTCATTTCAGGACTGTTGTGTTCATTGAGGATGTTTGACAGCATCCCTGCAAGAAACGGTCCCCCAGTAGGGACAACCAAGAAGATCTCCAGATATTGCCAGATGTCCCCCAGCGGCCAAATTGCCTCCGGTCAGGACCACTGCATAGAGTATTCCATTGTATAAACATGTGCACAAGTGATGTGCCCAGTC
The DNA here is from genome assembly GCF_030445035.2 of Dasypus novemcinctus. NCBI lineage: Eukaryota > Metazoa > Chordata > Mammalia > Cingulata > Dasypodidae > Dasypus > Dasypus novemcinctus. The sequence goes on along the minus strand of NC_080696.1, from coordinate 54,964,104 downwards.
TACTGTGGGCAAATACCTGGGTCATTTCTAGTTTGAGGTCGTGATGAAAAATGCTGCTACACCGTCCTTCTCCAACTCTTTTGAGGGAACATCTCTACACATCTCTGTCGGGAATGTTCCTTGGGGCGAATTGCTGGGTCATGGGATAAGTTTAGCTTTTTCAGATCATGCCACGCTCTTTTCCACAGCGCTTATGCCAATTTTCACCCCACCAGACACGCCTGGGAATTCCAGCTGCCCCACATCCTCCTGAGGCTTGAATTTGAACTGTGAGTTTTTGAATGTCGAGGTACAGTAAATGGCACAGAAGACCTCATTTGCTGAACGAATGAGGCCATGAAATCTGGACTTCTGCTTTAGGGTCCTGTGATACTGACGACACGAGGCTCCACTCTGGCAGTTGGGAAGCAGTTCCTGCTTGGGGTCTGCTCCTTCCCGGGTTGATGACAAGGTCCAGGCTCTCCCTCCCTGCCCACTGCAGCGGCTCCTGGGCTCAGTGGACAAGACCACATTTCCACCTCCATGGTGGGTTTCATATCCCACTGCAGCTGTCAAAGCCAAACGTCAGTCACTGTGTGATGTCAAAGGTTTACTGAAGGCACTTTCAAGCTTTGTCATTCAAAGAAGACTGATCAATCAAATGAGAATCTGGCTTTCCTTTTATGCTGTGGCTATACTTTTACAGAGGGACGCACATGCCTAACCATTCCAGCTGTTCTGCATAGTCCTTTAATGCCAAGTATGTTGAAGGTAGATCCTACGTCCTTCCTATTTTTTTCTGCATTGCTGCCACTGCTTCACTATCATCATCACCTTCACTGTCACTGCCACCACCATCATCCTCACCATCATCATCAGTTATGCTGCTTATCTAGGAGGCTTATAATTTTGAGTCTTCTCCCACATACTCTGCTTTTCAGTCCTCACAATAAATCTTGAAACATGGGCAGAGTTGTTGACACCTGCCTTTCACCCATTAGGAAATGGAGAAGCAAGGGCATTACTAGTACTGGCAAAATCAAGTTTCACCTGCCCCTCCCCACCCCCCCACCAATTTTTCAAATCACATATTCAGATGTGCAAAAAATTTATACATTTTTCCCTGCATTAGTCTTATTCTGCCCAATGGTGGAAAACATAATTCTAGGTCAAATGAGTCATTTCCAAGTTTCTTGCAGTTTTTAGGCTCAAATTCAGGCATGTCAGAATTCTCTCCTTTTCCTTACCCCCAGGGTAGCACCTAAGTTTGGAGGGGCTTATGTTGGGTCAAGTTGAGAATAAGACAACATCAGCTTCTTTGTCTTCATCATCTTTCCATGTTTTCTCTGGCTGTCGATACCTGAATTTTCATTGTTCTCCAGTGGATAGACCCCACCCAACACCAACCATGTCCCACTATGGGCCCTTGGGTACAGTAACCCACTCTCTACTGCTTCCTTGCATTTCTTCAAAGTTTGGGAAACTTTCAGATCCCCTGGGGGTCCCTCTCTGGGGCCACAGGAGGTGGGAGCTCTCAGGGCCTCTCATGTTGCCATTTTGGTAGGGGAGGGGAATCTGTAGGACCTTGCTTATCACTCACATCCCCCATAAGCTTATCAAGTGGTGCTGCTCTCTCCCCTACTGCCTGGCTCAGTTGGAATAGAGGAGGGTAGGGTAAAGGTCCCTTTAAGTGACAAACTTATTTTTCTCCCTGAATCTCCCTTGCCCACTTAGTCTGTGGAATAGTGTCATTTTAAAGACATGTACAGCTCTATCACAGATGTCTTACAAGTTCTTCCCCCTCTGTTTGGATGTACTGTCTCTTAAATCATCATCCATTCTTCCTAGATATTGCTTATGTTTATATATTGGTCATGTTTATGACATATGGTTGTGTAAGATACAGAAATTGGTTTTTATCTCTGCTCTAACTCTAAAACCTGTATTTTGAGACTTTCATTCTAAGACTTGATTTCTGTGGCTGTGGCCTCCCTTCCTGGATGGCAAATTCAGCTTGTGCCCTGAATGGGGGAAGGGTCTTCAAGCAAAAGGAACTTACTAGAAATGAAAGCACACAGACATTACTAGCAATCCGTTCACTCATGATACGAAAAGTTGAACAAGCCATTGAATCCGACTGTGAAATAGAAAATAACTTCAAAGAAGTTTGTTCCTTTAGATTAATTATAAGGGGGTCGTATGAGCTTCAGGAAGCCCCCGTGGTCTATCTCATGCTGAACGTGATGACAGGAACAGCAAACGGAAAGAATCGCCACTCATTCTTCCCAAGTCTGTGCCAACTACTTTTATGAAGAAGCAAATCTATTTTCATTCCTGAAGGACACGCTCAAGGTCAAGCTGGTCCCACCTCAATTTAGGGTGTGGCCCCCTTCATGGAAGTGCCAAGGAGCCTCCCATTTCTGTCTCTTTGACCACTAAAGTGTGTGCAATTTTACTCCTTTTCAGCAGACAGTACTCCACGTCTAATCGGAAATGTCATTCATAGGCAGTGTGGTCTTAGCACTTCTTTAAAAATTTTTAACCAGTCTCCTCAAAAAAACTGAAGTGTGAAGGTGCTGGGAGCTGGGCTCTTCTCTCCAGCAACTGCCCACCCCCCATCCCTGCCCCATCCCAGGGGCTGCCGAGGGTCCAGAGTATTCCAGAAGCCTTGGAAAATGAGAGAAGGAGCCAGGCAGTGAAGCTTCCAGGGTCAGGACCTCAAGAGAGTCTCAATGTCAGTGAACTTCAGTGTATACCTGGGCTAAAACGGAGGTCTCAAAATATTTGGGGACTATGAATAGCAGATTATCTGCTTGAAGGTGATGTAAATAACGGGAATTGGTTTCTGTTTCTTGACTCAAGGTCTGGAGGTCTGTGCTTCCAGGGTTGCTTCAGCCACTCATTCGTGCCAGCGTCTCTGCTTATCTCCATCTTCTCCCCAATGTCCCCAAAAGTCGTCACACCTGCAGATGTGGGATCTTCACACAGCTGTATCCACAGCAGGATCCTCAACCTTTGCACTCTTGATACTTGGGGCAGACGAGTCTTGCCGGGACTGTCCTGTGCTCTGTCAGATGCTTAGCAGCATCCCGGGCCTCTACCACCACTTGCCACCCACAAATGGAACGACCAAAAACATCTCCAGACAGTGCCATGTGTCCTCCGGGGTGCCCAGTTGTGCCCAGTTGAGAACCACTGCTCCAAAGTGGAGAGAAGGGAAGGAGAATGCTCTCTTGACGCCGCTTACTCTCTCTCAAGGGAAGAGGATATTTCCCAGAAGCTTCCTCAGTTTCATTGAATAGGATGGGGCACATGCCCATGTTTTAACTGCATGGGACACTGGAATGGAGCATCTGGCATTTTTGGTTTTTCTAGGAAGAGGTAAATCTGCCAGCGGGGAATGTGGAGGGTGGGGATGGCTGTGGTATGGTGTGTGCCGTGATGGACTTTCATGGGAGGCCCACAGGTGCCTCCCCAGGGTCTTTAAATGTGTGCAGAGGAGTTGGCTCCTGGGATGGACAGTGTCTGCCAACTTTTGGTGAGAAGCTCGCCATTTGCCAGGCGCTGTGTTAGTGCTTCATGCCCATCGACATAATGGATTGTCACAGCAACTCTGTGGGGTAGAGCATTTTTATTCCTCTTACAGAGATAAAGAAATTGTGGCTCAGAAAGATGAAGCCATGTGCCCCAGGTCTCCGAGCTAAGGGATAGGCTTGCCGGCCTCGGACGCCACATCTGTTTGACATCAAAGCTCACGTGTGTTCCTCAGGATCCTGTCAGGAGGCAGAAACCTCAGCAGGTGTGTTAGCAGAGAGAACCTAATGTAAAGAATTGTTAGGTATCAAAGCCCTGAACAGGCAGCAGGACACAGGGCAGTGTCACAGAGGCAGCAGCGCAGGGACCTCCCCTCCCAGGGCTGGGCCATCAAGGGAAGAAGCTGGAATGGTTAAAACTCAGAACCTTGCAGGAGAGGCCCTGTGGGGCCCAGGCCTCTGTGGCCAGGCTGGTGCTGGTGTCCCCGAGCAGAGGTTCTGGGACTTTTGGAAAACCACAAGCTGGAACTGTCTACACGGCCAGGGTGAAGAAACATTGCCAGGATACAGCAAAAAAAGCCAAATCAGGAGGGGAAACGAACAGGGGTGAGCGTGTCCTCAGCCTTCCTTCTCCAGCCCCTACTGGCTGGGAAGAAGAAACGTGGTTTTCAGGGCAGACAAGAGGAGGGTGGGTTTGGGGCTCAGTGACAATCCTTACTAATCAGCCTCTTCTTCTCTCCCCCCCTGCTGCAGGGGACCCAGGAAGATGACTGATTGTCTGTTAGGCTAGGGGGCAGGGGGATGGACAAGATGACTTTGGGACCCTACAGTGGTTGGAACACGAGTCTGAGAGGGGATGGCTGCTGGGCTATAAATGAATGCAGCTGCTCCCCAAGACTGGCTGCTAGATTTCCAAATGATCAGCACCTCCTTATAGAACTCCTTTTTCTTAGCAGGCATCATCTAGTTGAACCTCCTATGATGCCTTCTATCTGCAGAGGTTAACAAGCATCAAAACAGAACACAGCAAAAGACACTGCCTCAACCCCTTTGACATAGGATTCTGGATGCAATTGAGTCCCACCAGGTGGATATTCTTACATGAGATTTGAAGGGGGAGTGAGGCAATGTCATCTTTCTACTGCTCCAGGTTTTCTGGAAACATTTGGTTTTTACAAACAGCATCTCAGGGGCCAGTCACTAGCTTGGTGGGGGTCTAGGGGTCACTGTGGTGGTGAGGCTTCCTGACTCTGGCATCCCAGCTTGCTGTGTGACCTTGGAGCCAGCAGTCCAGCAGTAGCTTCTGAGTCCTCACTTGCCTGACCAAGGTAGAAGTAGCAGCTTCCTCCGTGGGCCACACTTCTGGGTTGTTCCAGTGAGTCTCCTGGAGGCCCAGCCAGAGGCAGCTCCTGGAGACCTTCCTGTGATTTTTGTAATTTCCCTATCCTAATTTCTTCTTCAATAGCTACTGTGGCTCTTTGTTCCTGAAACTGAACCCTGACAATTTAGATCATGCCCACAATCTTCCCAACAATATTAATTCCACCTTATCCATGAGAAAACTGGGGCCAGCAGAGTTCCAGCCTTTTTATGGAGGTCATACTGTTGAGTCTGAGCCAGGTCTTCTGTCTCACAATCCTGCCCCTTCCCACCTAACCCTGGAAAGATGTGACTTCTACACCAGCAGGAGGAAGCCACATTCGACTCACACATCGCAAAATATGTTCCACTTTGGGGCTGAATTAATCTGAGCCCTGAGTCTTGTTTGTTTCAGTTGTGTGGTTAAAAAAAATTATCTTCTGGAAACTATGGGTTCAAGTGTACAGCTGGCAGAGCCCTGCACTCACCCAATGACTCCCTGGTGGCTGCAGACCAGTGGTCTGCACCCCTGACCCTTGTCCCCACCCTTGAGAGAGGATTTGTTTCCCTCTGGAACAGCAGGATGGTGAAGAGTTTCTCACCATTCATCAGGCACCCAGTAAGTGCCAGGCACTGGGTCACAGGATGCCCATGGGCTGCCCACAGCCTCTCTGTGCAGCTGGAAGCCCCCCTCTAAAGACCGACATCGCTCAGGTCACGTGGGCAGCAGTGGTGAGGGGGCATGGTGCAGCTGTGGTCTTGAACTGCTAAACCTCCATTTCTCTGCCTGCTGGCTATGGTACCCTGATTTTCCTTTGGGGCCTCCCCTTCCCCACTCCCCAGCTGGGTGGGGTTTGGTTGGGGTCACTGCTGCTTGTGGCCAGATCCAGGGCGAAGGCCTGAGCCAGGCCTGGCCAAGGGCCATACGCAGTCCCCTGATTATAAAGGGTGAGCATGGGATCCAAGTAAGGCTAGGGAGACTGGGTTCTGCCACCTTCTTGTATTATTGAGAAAGAGAAACTTGTTCTTTCTGTTCGACTTAATATGAAAGCATGGACCTGCTGGAGTTCCCTCAGCAGGCAAGTTGTCAGAGAGTGAAACTCAGGGGAGAAGGCAGATCCAAAGAGAGAGAGAGGGGACTGGTGCCTGGTGACAGCATTTACAGGACTGGGTCCAGCCCTACCTGAAACCATCACCACACCTAGTTTTTTCTGTTAGGTGAGACAATGAATTCCTCAGTTTCCCTCAGCTGATGAGAGTTGGTCTTTTAGTTGCTTGAACTTCACTGTGTCCTAATTGCCACAAAGATCTTTCTTTTTCAGGTGATTGTCCTGGTATCACTGTAAGGTTTTATTTTATTTATTTATTTATTTTATTTTTCTTCTTTATTTTCTTCTAATGTTACATTAAAAAAATATGAGGTCCTCATATACCCCCCCACCCCACCCCTCCCACATCAACAACCTCTTCCATCATCACAGCACATCCACTGCCCCTGGCGAACACATTCTGGCGCACTGCTGCCCCACATGGGCAGTGGTCCACATTTCCCTGAGAAGTAATGAGGCTGAGCACTTTTTCACGTTTATTGTTTTCGATAGCTTCTTTGTGAAGTGCCCGTCCCAATAACATTTTAAACCTTTTGTTTGGCATAAATTACATTCTGCCTTGATGATGAACCTCTTTGGAGAGTTTGGTCTTTCTTTATTCTCTAAACTCATGAGTCTTCTAGAACGAGTGTTATGCATATGTTAGTACTTTGTCTTAATTCCGGGTTCTACCGTGAGATGTTCATCCACGCTGAGTCCCTTTCAGGTTTCTTTTCCCGTAAGAAATGGGGAGCTGCTTTTGGTGAGGTGTTTGTGAACTTATGCCTTGTGTGTTCAACTTCCTGTTTGGAAATTCAGAGACCCCAGAGCTTCTTAGACTCCTCGTGCTGGGGAGTGTAGAGGAGGGGAGACTTGCTGGGCCTTGGGCCAGAAGAGACCTGATGATGTCCCTTGGGAAGATCCTGCCCTTGACAATGGTGACCTGGCCCAGCCCTCTCAGTGTGGGTGTGAGGGTTGCCAGGTTCCTGTGTCTCCCTCCATCTTCTTCCTCAGGACCCTGGGATCCTCCACAAGCCATCACCATTATATTATTCAGAGGGAAGGAAGCTTTCAAATGGGGCAGGTTGAGAAGTAAATCAGGATGAGCTGGGAAAATTGATCAGTGATAGTAAATATCATTTGGCAGATTCTGAAATAACTTACCATATGTGCAAGAGAAAGAAGGAGAGAGAGAGAGACAGAGAGAGACACAGAGAGAGAGAGACAGAGAGAATGTTCCTGATGATGGCGATATACCAACGGCTTATGTGACCCATATAAAGCCAGTTGCCTTGTGGGCCAGCCTTGCACATAGTCAAAAAAAAAAAAGTTTAGCAATCATGAACTAATTTAAAATAATTTCAGTCTTATTCGGAGTCTTTTGACTACCATACAAAAAAGGAACCCATTCATAATGCACAGCCAAACTTCTTTTTAAAAGTTCTTTCCCAATTCTTCTTTCTTCAGTATTTGATAGTGGCCACGAAGTTGTTTTCTCTTCATCTCCCACATTCAAATAAAACCAGACAAAGAAATAAACCTTTCTTGAATCCAACCGTCCTGGGCACTTCTGTTTTCCAACCCTTCCCCTCCCTCCCCAATTCCATTCTTTCCCCCACCCCGGTGGGTCTGTCCTTTTCCAACATAACCCAGTGGACCTCTCCTTCCCCTGCCTGATGGTCCTAATCAATAAAGAAAAGGACCCATAATCAATCAGACGTGAGTCTTTGGAGGGTAGAGGAAGAGAGGAAAGGTAAAACTGACAGAACTTTCTTTTGTTTTTAGGAGAAAGGCCATGGAAGGCCTTCAGCCTTGACCCTGCTGCTCTCGGGTTCTGGGTCCATGCAAGGCACTATCCTCTTAAAAAGAGGAGTAAGTTACTTTCAGGGGAGAGGGGTCTCTCATATCTGACTCTTGAATGTAAGGACATTAAGTTTGTGACGATCCTGGGAGCTTTTATTTGCAGATTTCATTAACTGAGGGCCAGCCACAGTTCAGGAGCCATGGGAGACACTTTCAGTATAATTGCAGTGAAGCTGCCCAGCGCCCTTGGAAGTGACAAGTCATTACTCCCACTTGGATCAGAAACTGAGGCTCAGTCTAGAGGGTGGAGACCTTTTCTAAGGTCAGAGCTAATAAGTGGCAAAACCTGGACATAGATTACCTGAAATTATAGATCACTTTTTTTTTAACCAGGCCACTCTGCCTCTCAATATTTCATCATTTCAGTATGTAACTAGTTACTTAACAGCCAACATTTACTGAGTCTTTTTATATGATCCAAGTACTACTCTAAGTTTTGGGTGATAACAGCCTATTTAATTCTCACTCTTGGAGGTTTGTGTTATTATTTATCTTCATTGTACAGATGAGGTGACCGAGGCACAGAGGCTTTGCAAGATTGACATCAAGTCATAATAAAATTAGGGCTTAAGCTGGCTTCTACGTCCAGACTGTGCTAAGCACTGTACACGCCTTACCTCATTAAATCCTCCCAGGATCTTAATAAGAAGGGCCTGTGGCAGCTACGGAACTTGGGGACAGGAGGGATTTCCGGATGGCTGATTGGACAGGGGCTTGAGGTCTACACTGTCCTTTATCGAAAAGTGAGCAAATGCGACCGTTCATAGCAGAGAATAGGGAGCGTGCCCACCAGGGAGCAGGTGCTGCTTTTGCTCCCACTTTGTGGATGAGGCTCAGGAGAACTGAGTGACATGTCCAAGGTCACCCCGCTCCTGGGTGGCTCCTGAAACCAGTGTCCCAGAGTGCATTTCCCCTGCGTTTACCTTCTGGCTCTGCTAAGGGGCTCCTCCTGGGTCACCACGGGACCCCAGAGATGAATCAGGAAGAGCCTTGGCCTTCAAGGAGCCCACAGTCCAGCAATGGAGTGAAGCCAGGACAAGGAGGAAATTAAAAACCCTGTGGGCCAGGCTGCGGAAGGGCTCCCGGAGTGCAGCGGAGTGGGGCTGACCCGACCAGCAGAGGCGGCCGGCATCTCATTCACCAAGCTGAGAGGAGAGCAAGTGGGGGCCAGCAGGCCAAGGGCTTTGAAGAGCTTCCAGGGCAGGTGCCCGCTCTGGCAGGTGGCCGCCTGCCCCATGCTCCTCGCCTGTTGCCTCCCACACCTGCCCTCGCTCCTCCCTGGTCCTCACCTAGCAGAGGAAGGGACTTGCTGGGAAACAGGAGGGCTCCTTGGAATCACTTGCCCCCCGGAGGAGAAGGTGTGGACCCAGATGAGGCTGGAGAAGCTGAGAGTTTTTCTAAGGCCAGAGTGACAAAGTCCTGCCTCTGGTGGGTGGGCAGGTGCAAGTGAAGGTAGCCAGTTAGACGGCCTCGCGGCCCGTGGGGGCGGCCCCTAGCTCTACCGAGTTGTTGCTGCCTGGCCCCGCTCCTGCACAGAGCACAGCCGTGCACACAGAAGCTATCCTGGAATGGTAATGGTTTGCCTTCTTGGTGACACATGCGGCCCTCCCTGCCTGGAGAAAGTTGACAACTGGTATTGATTTGCAGATTCTAAAAATTCACAGTTCATGTTACGGTAATAATGCAATGTAACATAGTGTTGAGTTTATTTTCATGGTAGAATTCAGTGCCTGAAGGGGACACTGACGTTTTCCTGTTACCCTTTCCTGCAGTTTAGGGGGAAATTAAATACAGTAGCAGGGATTGCCAATTTGGGGATTTGCAAAGCATTCTGGAGGTATCCCTTGTGAAGCAGATGGGATTGTTTTAACAGCAAATGTGATACGGGATGCAGATGCAGCTTCTGTTTCCTGCCTACCCGATGCCTTTCGGCAGCAGGAAGCCCATCCCCCAGCCCAGCACAGGGCATGTCGGCGGGACACGAGCCGCAGTGACACCTGGGGACGGAGGACAAGGGGCGCCATCTTGACCTTTAAGTTCAGAGCCTCATCTTTGGACAGGTCACTTTGCTTCTCCAGGCCTCCGTTTCCTAACCTGCAAAATGGAAATAACCACGTTTCCAAAGACTGGTTAAGCGGAGCGATTGGATGGCAGGTGCGTGGCACCATCGTGGCTGGCCCTAGAAAGTGCTCCCTGAACGTTAAGTACTGATATTACTAGGACCATGAAGCAAAAGTTAGTGCACATCACAAGTCCAGGCCAGTGGCGGATACAGGGGTAGAGGCTTCCGGTATCAGCCCAGGGGGGCTCGTGGTGCTCACTTTTGCACATACACAGTGGGCCCCACCAACAATTCCTTCCTTCTGCCCTCCTCTCTCTTCTCAGAATTCCCTTCCCCTCTCTAACCCAAGGGCTTTGGGGAGAGTGGGTTCCACCCCCTTGGCCCTGTAGCAGACCTGATTGGCTCACAGGGTTCTGCATGATCCATTTTCCAGCCCACTCATTGGCTTCCAGGCAAGAAGGTGCCTTGGGTGCATCTTCTTTGGACCAACGCTCGCTGTCCCATTGGAGGTGAAAGAGGAAAGGTGTGGCCTTTAGAACTGGCATCAGCCACACCAAGGATATTGTGCAATGGGCGATGGGTGAGCTGGGAAAAAAACCTGGGTCGTGGATGGTATTGTTAAGCTTCTGGATCATTCATCCTGAAGCTTGATCTTAATTGAAACTTCTATTTGCCTAAAAGGAATCCCCTGTATTGCTCCAGCCTGTTTGGGTTACAACTGGAAACATCCTGTCATGGTACGCTTTTATGGGTGCAATGATCTGCTTTCATGTCTGCTTTGGAGAGGCCAGTGGCCTTTTTTATCATCCTCTGGGTCCACAGCTTCTAGCTCGTGTCCAGGACATCCTGGGTGGTTAATAATTGTTTGTGGAATTCATGGGACATGACTCTTACCTCATGGAACTTGCAGTCTCATTGAAAAATGAGACACATGGCTATGAATCTAAATAAGATGAGACAAGCTATGACCAAGTCCCCACACGAGTTCTTCAGGCCATCAGTGCCTGTCAAGTTTAAACATCCCCTTGAAGTAATTATTCTGCTGTTGTGAATGGGCAGGGTGACCAGCAAGGGACAAAGCAGTTCACACAGATCACCTGGCTTTGGTAAAAGGGGCGCAGAGAGGAGAACAGGTGTTTTCCTTAAAAGGCCAGTTGGAAGGGTCACTGACAGTAGGAGAACAGGCCCCAAACAAGGTGGCCTTTAGAACTGTTTTGGTTTGATGGGACTGACTCTCTTTGTGTTTCTTGCCATCCATCGCCACGTGCAGAGGGGAACCCTTGCTTTTATCCCCAGCACTCACTCACCGTCCTTCTGGTAACAGCACCTTAGTATCTGAGGATATAACCTATGGGACTCCACCAAAGGGGTGAAGCATGTGACGGAAGCCTCAGGTAATCAAAGCATAACATCCCCCTGGCTGCAGCAGTCCATTCTGGGCTGAGCACTTGGGCCAGTGAGGTGGAAGGAGATCCAGCTCCTTCCACTTCCTGGGGTCCCACAGGAATGGAGAGATGGAGGTGTTGAGTGTGCAGTGACTGTGGGGTGTCTCAGTGGAGGTGTTCAGCTGGGTGTGGCCACCTGGGTCTGGAGCTCAGAGGAGAGGCACAGGTATGTATTGGGAGGTAGAGGAGAGGGCATCTCGGCATAGACGTCCCCAAAACGAGCCAAGCTGTGGGGCTGAGAGGCAGCTCCAGCTCTGTGCCTATGAAACCCCTTCTTCTCTCCAGGCCAGTGCAGCCCTTCTCCTCAACCACCCCCCACCCCCTCCGGGCCACCTGTTGAGCTTCAGCGAAGCTGCAACCAGGAAGAGGAGTCGAGAGCCAAGCAAATTCCAGCCTGATCGCCAAACCGCCAGGCCCCACCCAGGCGTCAGAAGCAGGGGATGGAACTGACTGTCTACCTAGGGTCCAAGGTCCCAGGAGAGCCAGAGCACGTCACTCTTGCCGAGAGGCTGACACCTGTCACCCTGACTGGGCTTGTTCGAGCCTCGCTTCCCCAGCCGGGCCGCTCACCTGCAGAGCTGCTCTTCTGGAACTGTTTCCTCCTGGAGGCTCAGGTGAGCGCTTGTCTGTTGGCACGAGCTGGAACAGGCCCCCGCTGGCCACCCAGGCACCATTTTGATGCACACAGCACCCAGGATGTGTGCCGGATACGGGCCTGGGAACAGATGGCAAGTGGGCAGCATCCTGCACTTTGGAAATGTTTTGCACCTTAAAGAAGGCTGAGGGAATCTTTTTCCTCCAAAGATATGACTAGTGCCTCAGATTTATTTTCTGCCTGGGAAGATTTCAAGGTGCCTGGTCTTGGAGTGGGGGGAGCAGGGTCCTCAAAGCCAGCAGGCAGGTGTGCAGGGGAGGAGCTCCTCTTCCTCCCAAGACATCACTGTCCCTGAACAAAGTCCTGGTGGCCCTCCAGGCTAGCCTGTCCAGAGTCCTGCCTGCTTTCTCCTCTTTCTAGTGGAGAGTGTTGTCATTCATCTGCCAGGAGACAGAAAGATGGTGGTGGGCCGGGCACAGGCCCTGCCTGCTGCAGAGTTGGAAAGGTGGGCAACGTTGCCCCTCTCTCCATGACTAACGTTCCCCACTCCATTCTGCACCTACTGACTCCCTGCTCACACGTCTTGACTAGCTAGCTACTGATGAATGCTTTCTTAATGAGTCAGAACAATTTTAGAGGCAAGCGACAAATCCACGTCAAACTGTCTTAAGTGCAAAAAGGAATGTATTGGCTTGAATCAATGAAATTTTTTGAAAGTGCTGTCTGCTTCAGGTAAAGCTGGATCTGGGTGCTCAAATGATGTCCTCAGGAATCTGTCTCTCCATCCCTGGGCTCTGCTGTCCTCTGCATTGGCTGCATTCTCAGGCAGGCTCTCTCCACACTGTGGCAAGGTGGCTGTCAGCTCCTGGCTTTGATCTGCCTAGTTTTCCATCACCAACAGAAAGAGAGAGCCTCTTTGCTAATAGTTGCAGTAGAAGTCCTGAGATTGAACATCTGCAGCCCCAGCCCATCATATGACCATTCCTAACCAATCACTGTGGCCAGAGAAATGCTAAGTTCTCATTGGCCAGGTCTGGTCACCTGCCCGTGCCTAACACTGACCTGCAGGGGCTGAGTATGGGGCAGGGGTGGCTCGCCATTGCACGCTAGTGTTCTGGTACCAGAAGGGGGCGTGTGGACAGGCAGGTGCGAACAAGGGGGGAATAATATGCCTGTCACCTCTTGAGCAGTGATGTGAGAGGGTGTCTGTGAAGAGGGTGGCCTTCATGACCCCGAGAAGGAAGGACTAATGGTGACATGCGACATTCAGGACTAGACCAAATGTTGGAGTCCAGTGGAGGGTCTGTGTGTGAGCGAGGGAGTGTGTGAGCGAGAGAGTGAGTGTGAGCAAGAGAGTGTGTGTGAGCGAGAGAGTGTATGTGAGCAAGAGAGAGTGTGAGCAAGGGAGGAGAGTGAAGAGAACCAAGACACAAGTCCGTGGGGCGTGTGAGCTCCAGAGCAGGGGATGGGGGAGGAGACCATCTCCCTCCCCTCCCTTTCCCCCTCCCCTCCCCCTCCCTCCCTCTTTCCTCCCTCTTCCCTCCCTCCTCCCTCCCTCTTCCCTTTCCTCCTTCTCTTTCTCCCTCCCTCCCTTCTTCTCTCTTTCCTTCTGTTTTCCTTCCTCCTTCCCCTCTCTTCTTTCTTCTACCCCCTCTCCTTTTCTTCCTTTATTTTTCTCTCCCTCCTCCTCTCTCCAAATGTTTGCATGCCTGTTCCATGCCAGCCGTGGCATTAGGCACTAAAGGCACCGAGATAAACAAGATGGCAGACCCCGGCCTCCTAGCATTTGTATTCCGCTAGGCATGGGAGACAGTAAATAGAGGAATGAGATCAAAGAGATAAATGGGCCAGTAAGTGACTAAGACGCCGGCAGCCACATTCACTGTGCTGCTCAGGGCAGGCCTCCCCAGGGAGGAGACATTTGGGCAGGGACCGAATTTTGAGAAGGAGCTGGCGCTGGGAGGGGCCAGAGCCAGAGAGGGAGGGGACAGCGAGCACCATGGCCTTGAGGTGGCCGAGAGCTCCAGGATTCAGGAGCGAGGGTAGAGCGTGGGCTGGAGTGGGCATCGGAGGCCGGGATGAGGGGTGGGCAGGAGCCCGGAGGGCAGACCTGGGGTGCCAGGACGAGGCGTTTGGGGTTCAGGGCAGTGCCCTGCGGGGAGTGATGCCCATGGAGCCGCAGCCCGGTGTGGACCCACCTTACGAGGAGAGAAAAAGGAGGAAGGAGGAGCGGCGCTGGCTCGGTGCCTCTCCCATCACGGCACCACCCCCGGCCGTGCCTCTGTCCCTCCCCCTGCAGAGTGACCCCGTGAGAGGGTCTGAGCTCGCCTTATGGGTGAGGACCCCAAGACTCAGAGAGGCGAGGCGTGTGGCCTGAGGCCTCTTTCCAACCAGCAGTGCAGCTAGTATTTGAACTCCCCAACTCTTTTCAACTCCAAACTCTTCCTCCTACGTGAAACTGCCTCTCATCAAGTGAGGGTGATGACCAAAATAAACCCTGCGCAGGCCTTCGGGTGAGGCAGTGGTCCAAAAATGATTCATCCCACTTCTTTCCTACCCACTGCCCTGCGTTTCCTTTCTTAATTTCTACATTTCTGAGCTGAAACAGTCTGGTATTTAAACTTGCCAGTAGCAGAGCCACGGATGGGGGGTTGGGGGGAGGGGCTTGGCACCTCAGAACCTGAAGGAGGGGGGCTGGACCCCTGGTCACCAAGGCTGGGTGGACCACCAAGGCCAGATGCTCCCCACAGCCTAACAGCTGTGGGGGGAGGCAGGTGCCAACATCCCCCCCTTCCCCAGCTCCTGAAATGGTTTTTGAGCAGGAAAGAGGTATGCTTCTCCTAGCAAGTAAATGTCACTTTACTTCAATCCTTCCTTTTCTTTTATCAGTGCAATTGGAAAGTGGCTGCTATCTCCAAAGGACTAGGGTTGGTTTTATCTTTCAAAGACCACCACGCTCAGTGCCACACTGGGCTTAATAGCAGATTACTTTTACAGCCTGTTCCCTCCCCCATCTTGGAATCCTGATATCATCTGCCCTGGACATGGGAGAAGGTGAGTGGAAGATGGCCAGTGGGTGCCCTGGGTCTTACATTCTGGGGGCTCTTAGGGTCCTGTCATGCGAGTCTCTAAGTCTGGAATTAGACACAGAGTCCCTGAAATGGGCTCAGTACTGCAGGGGGATCAATTGTGATTTTCCTCGATTCCTTTGGGGTCTTACTGATGCACATGGTTTGTGCTTTTTGGGTGGGAATGAAACTCCCTTATCCTCAGCTTGAGCGGTGCTCAGTATAGTCTCGGCCCAAATCATCTTGATGATTCAGATATGGACAGGAAACCCAAGTCAGGCCAGGAGGATTTAGTTTGGGGACTTTCTAGGGAATTATTACAAAAGAGAAGTTGTCCTACTATAAATTGGCTGAATGGGCAAGATGGAAACCAGGAGTTTCTATCTGGAGGAGAGACTGCCTGAGAAGGAAGGCAACACAGAGTTGACAGTTGGGAGGGAAGGAGTGAAAGGTGGACCTCTGATGCCATCACTTGATTCAGCCATTCCTGAAGCTGTTAATTTTGGATTTGATTGTTACTTAGGTTCACAAATTCAATTTAATGGCAAGAGTATTGACTAATACTTACTTATGGTCCTGGCTGCTTAAAGCAACTTTGTCTCTGGGCCCCCCACCACCCTGTATTGTTTCAAAGGTACAACTCATAGCAAGAAGGTGTGAGTAAGGCATAGACACTGCTCCTTCCCACCTATGCACACCCCATGGGGCCACCTCTTAAAGGTTCACCTGCTGTCTGGGGACCCATGAGCGGGGTGTTCAAAGCATAAAGGGCAGCATGACCCACTGGGACAAATGGGCAGTTGTAGGGGGCAGGGGCAGGATTCTGGGGACCACAGAGTGAAGAGCCCTCCCAGGGCCTCCTCCCTCCAGGGCCTCCTCCCTCCAGGGCCTCCTCCCTCCAGGGCCTCTTCGCTCCAGGGTTGCTCTCAGCAAGGGGCTGCTCTGAGCATGGCCATTCTGCCTATTCACTCCCGGAATCGCCGTTTGACTCAGCAAGCGATGGCTGGGGATCTGCCAGTGCCTCGGGTCTGCTTCCTGCGTCTTTGCCCTTTAGCAGCTGTACAGTGTTGAGTGTGACCCCTAACCTCTCTGAGCTTCCAAGTCTCACCTGTGGAATGGGAAAAACAATATCACCTGCTTCAGGGGTCAGGAGGACGACTCAGTGCTCTGCCCTGGGTCTGACACCCAGTGAGCAACTATTCCAGAGACAAGCAAACCACTGTCCCGGGCTGGCAGGGGGCGGGGCTGAGCTTTAAAGAGAGAGGTAAATAAACATTATGCATAGGTTGCTTAATTAGTGACAAGATATCTATAAATACCAGCTGCTCTGGGAGCCCAGTGGAGGTGACTGACCCATACATGGGGTTCAAGGAAGGCTTCCTGGAGCAGGATTCCCTGGGCTCAGTCTTGAGGACTGAGCAGGGGCAGCTGCTCAGAGGCAGAGGGTTAACTGGACAGTAAACTGTGATGGAGCATGAGCATCAGAGGGTGAGATTGGAGAGACCAGCAGGGCAAAACAATGGTGAAGTCGAGATGGAGGTGGAGTCAGGTGGAAGCCCTGGAGGTATTTTTTCAAACAGATCAACTTTATGGATACATATTAATAAAGCATACAGTTCATCCAAAGTATATACTCACTGGTATTTGGTATAATCACATAGTTGTGCATTTATCACATCGATCGTTATTAGAGCATTTTCCATTATTTCAGTAATAATACTAATAAACAAAAAACAAACTAGAAAATTCCTCCCCTCTCACCCTCTCTCTATGTTCCCCCTGCTATACCTAGCTGCTATTTCTAGCTATTCTTGCATATTTATTTATTAAGCAGTTTTTTTACAGCAACTTCGAAATTTCCTTATTACACCTGATCCAATGCCATTACAGAAATTAGTTTATAAAAACCTTCTTGTTGAACATGACGTCTCTTTAACATGTATTGAGCAAATTGTCATAGTAAATGACCACAAAAGGAAGCAGAAAATCCTAGACTCCAACCAGAAACAGAAATTTAATCCAACATTTAAATTATTTATTACAAAGATTTCAGGATTGTCAGATTTCACTTTTTCTTTATTTTCTTTTAAATGTTACATTAAAAAAAATGAGGTCCCCATATACCCCCCACCCCAGCCACATCAACAACCTCTTCCATTATCACACACATCCACTGCATCTGGTGAATACCTTCTGGAGCACCACTGCACCACATGGACAGTGGTCCACATTGTAGTCCGCACTCTCCCCCAGTCTACCACTGGGCCATGGCAGGACGCACAACGTCCAGCATCCACCCTTGCAGCACCACCCAGGACAACTCCAAATCCTGAAAATGTCCCATACCATATCTCTTCTTCCCTCTCCCGACCATCAGCAGCTACCTTGGCCACCCTCTCTACATCACTGCTACAATTTCTTCCCTTACTAATCACAATTGTTCCCTAGCAGTACACCAGTAAGTCCACTCTAATCCATACTCTATTCCTCCATCCTGTGGACCCTGGGATGGTTATGTCCAGTCCCCCTCTACATCAAGAGGGGGCTTAGATTCCACATGGATTATGGATGTAATTCTCGTGCCTGCAGCTGTAGGCACTCTTGGCTCCCTGGTGTGGTGGTTGACCCTCTTCACCTCCCTGTCAGCTGACCAGGATAAGTCCAATAAACCAGAGGGTAGAAGCTGCAAGTCCGCTGAGGCCCAGCGCCTGGTTGTCACATGGACAGTCCAGAGATTCAGGTCTCCTGAGTATACAACAACCCAAATGCCAACCAGATCCAGTAAAAGTAACAGAAGAGGCATATATAGAAAGGTCATATCTGAGTCCAACTCCATCACACTCAGGAACCCAAACTCCAAACTAGGGCCAACTGACATGGCCCTGAACTCCAGAGCCATCTGCCATGACCATAGAACCTGTGGGTCCCTGCAGCCTTCAGGAGAACCAGCACCTGGGTTTCCATCTACCTTGGTTGTCTCTGGTACCCTGCTGAGGCATGCATAAGCATCACCCCTCTGATGACCTCCCAACTCTTTTTTGGAGATTCATAGCCACATAAACTCACTTGTCCTTTCCATTTCCCCCTTTTATCCAAAGTCAAAAAGAGTTTTTAACATCTGATATTACATGTAGGCTGAGATATTCTGCTGGTCTGAGTTGACTCCTTTATTCAAGGTCTTTTTCTAGTTACATATCAGCTGGTGCTTGGTAGTAATTCCTTGGTGCCAGGGAGGCTTATCTCTGGAAGTCATGTCCACGCTGGGGGGACGGCAATGCATCTACATACCGAGTTTGGTTTAGAGAGTGGCCACATTTGAGCAACATGGAGTCTCTCAGGAGGTAACTCTTAGGTACCCCGCAGCTCTAGGCCTAGTTCATATTTCAGGCACACAGGCTCATAATTGGAGCCATCAATATCAAGGGGTCTCCATGTTGCTCAAATGTGGCCAGTCTCGAAGCCAAACTCAGAATGTAAATGTGATGCCTTCCCCCCAGCGTGGGACAGGACTCCCAGCGATGAGCCTCCCTAGCACCAAGGGATTACTACCAAGTACCAGCTGATGATGTAACTAGAAAATGACCTTGAATAAAAGGGTCAACTCGGACCAGCAGAATATCTCAGTCTACATATAAGACTAGGAGTTAAAAATGCTTTTTGACCTAAATAAAAGGGGGATATGGAAAGGATGAATGAGTTTATATGGCTATGAGTCTCCAAAAAGAGCCAGGAGGTTATCAGAAGGGGTGCCCTTATGCACACCTCAGCAGAGTCCCAGAGATAGATAAAAGTAGATGCAACCCCAGGTATTGGTTCTTCTGAGTGCTGCAGAGACCCACAGGTTCTATGGTCATGGCAGTTGGAGTTCAGTGCCATGTCAGATGGCCCTACTTTGGAGCTTGTGTTTCTGTGTGATGGAGCTGGACTCAGATGTGATCTTTGTCCACAAGCCTCTCCTGTTACTTTTACCGGATCTGTAGTTGGTGCTGGGGTTTAGTGTATACTAGGGGACCTGACTCTCTGGACTGACCATGTGATAGCCAGGCCCTGGGTCTCAACAGACTTGCAGCTCCTACACTCTGGTTTATTGGACTTACCCCACTCAGTTAACATGGAGGTGAAGAAGCTCAACCACCACACCAGGGAGCCAAGAGTGCCTACAACTGAAAGCTGGAGAATTGCATCCAGCATCCATGTGGAATCTAAGCCCCCTCTTGACATAGATGTGGAGTGGACATGGCCATTCTAGGGTCCACAGGATGGAGGAATAGAGTATGGATTAGAGTGGACTTACTGATATTCTATTCATGAACTATTGTGATTAGTAATTGAAGAAAATGTGGCATTGGTGTGGAGAAAGTGGCCATGGTGGCTGCTGGGGTAGGGAGTGGGAGGAAGAGATGTGATGTGGGGGCATTTTCGGGGGTTGGAGATGTCCTGGGTGGTGCTGCAGGGACAGTTACCAGACATTGTATGCCCTCCCATGGCCCAATGGGTGGACTGTGGGAGAGCGTGGGCTATGGTGTGGACCATTGACCATGAGGTGCAGCAGTGCTCAGAGATGTATTCATCAAATGCAATGAATGTCTCATAATGATGGAGGAGGTTGTTGTTACGGGTGGAGGAGTGGGGTGAGGGGGGTGGGGAGTATATGGGGACCTCATATTTTTTTAATGTAACATTAAAAAAATAAAGACAAAAAAAATCAAGGGCTCATTGCTGTGCCATCCATCTTTGTTGGTCTTTGCCCTTGCATCTGGGGGATTGTTGCTGTTCCGTTGGGGAATGTGATCGAGCCCCCCTGGCTAGGAACTCAGCACTCTGTCGGCTGTTGTTTCCAACTGAAACCACTATGAAAATATCCAAACCTTTCTCTGTACCCTGTATACATGCCCTGGAGAACTCCCTCCCAACCATGTGTCCCCCACCAATAACACCCCACACAAGTGCTCCTCCCCCACCATAGTTGAACCTCTCTGTAGTCCAAAACTTCTTCAAAAAGGAAGCCCAAAATATTGCCAGGTTCCATTAATAGTAAAATGGATTATAGTGATGGGTTTAAAGATTAGATATAGAATACCTAGTAATTTAGAAAAATTAAATAAAGAAAAAATAAATTGGGGTATTACAAAATGAAAAAATTAAAAAGCTTTGTTTTTGACATTTTGCCTTTCATCACTGCTATAGGTGTTGCCCTGTATGTACAGTGGCAAGGCAGTTTCTTCCATTTCTTCCTGTCTACAGCCTTTCTTTTTTTTTTTTTTTTTTCTAATTATTAAGTTTGTCTTCATACAAGTTTTAGATCACATTAATTCACATATACAATATATGGAACTCCCACATATCCAACATCAAACCCTTTGTCCCTTCCCCAGCAAATATCTTTTTACATGTTCATATTGTATTTGCTGCAGCTGATATACAGATATTGAAACAATAGCTTTCAAACATGGTTCCGTTTGGGTTTACATTATGGTTTATATTTTAGACTATACCATTTTCTAAATTTTTAGTTATCTTATGTTTTACATTATGGTTTACATTTTAGTCTTTAGACTTTTATACACTTTTGGTGTAGTGTAACATGTCCTATATCCATCTTTGCATGATCTTGTGGAACACTTCCATTGCCCCACAGTTACACTGATTCCATCTGTTCAATACCTCTTTCCCCCTCCCCTCAGGGCCCACCGTGACCATCAATCTTCATTACTTGAAGGACCCTATTCAGAGATACTTGCAACAATGTTGAGGACTTGACATGCTTGACTGCCCTAACCCATTGGGAGCCACCAATTCTCTCGAAAGATACAATTCCCTCTGTTTGAGAACATCAGTCCTCCCCAGGATGTGGGTATACCTTCACTCTCATTGTATAGGTCTCCACCCAATGATATAACCCACTATGACAAAATGAGCCCTTACTCCCTAGAAGCATGCCGTGTCAGATGCCCCCCCTTAAAGCATCTTAAACAGGTAACCTTCTGTATTATATTTTCTAAACAGTTTTCTCTACATTATATTTTCAACCACATACCTGACAACCTCCTATGTTTAAATGTTTCCCCTACCCCCCCACAATTTCTTGGGCCAGCTGACCCATCCTCCCATCCCTAACCCCCCTCAAGCCCACAAAGCCCCCTCCAAAGGTATCCCTATGCCCCCATTTTATCCCTTTCCTGTACAAATACTTATCTCCAGCTTATCACAGATTTCACCCATGTAGATGTCAGCTCGCAACCTTCCTCTACTCCCTAACTTCCTTTAATTTTATCATCCAGTCTCTAGCTTTCTGAGACAGCTTGGTTTACTTGTTTCATATCAGAGTTCATGTAGCATTTGTCCTTCAATGCCTGGGTTGCTTCACTGAACATAAGGTTCTCAAGATTCAGCCATGTTATCACATGTGTTTGTGCTGTATTTGTTCTTACAGCTGAGTAGTATTCCATTGTATGTATATACCACATTTTATTTATCCATTCATCTGTTGTGGGCATTTGGGTTGATTGCAACTTTTAGCAAGAGTGAATAGTGCTGCTATGAACATTGGTGTGCATGTATCAGTTTGTGTCCTTGTTTTCAGTTCTACACTGGGTCACATGGCAAATATATAGCTAGTTGTTAAGAAACTGCCAAACTATCCTCCAGAATGGCTGGATCTTTCTGCATTCCCACCAGCAGTGGATGAGTGTTCCCATTCCTCCACATCCTCTCCAACAATTGTAGTCTTCTGATTTTTTGATAGTTGCCGGTCTTATATAAGATGGTATCTCATTGTTGTTTTGATTTGCATTTCCCTAATAGCTAGTGATTTTGAGGATTTTTTCATGTGTTTTTTAGTCATTTGTATATCTTCTTTGGAGAAGTGTCTGTTCAAATCTTTTTCCCATTTTTTAAATGGGCTGCTTGTCTTTTTATTTTCAAGATATAGGAGTTCTTCATATATGCAAGATATAAGTCTCCTGTCAGATATATGGTCACCAAATATTTTCTCCCATTGTGTAGGTTCTCTTTTCACTTCCTTGACAAACTCCTTTGAGGTGCAGAAAGCTTTAATTTTGAGGAAGTCCCATTTATCTATTTGTTCTTTTGCTGCTTGTGCTTTGGGTGTGAAGTTCATGAAGTCATTTCCTATTACAAGGTCCTGTAGATGCTTCCCTACATTGATTCCAAGGTCTTTACAGTCTTGACTCTTATATTTAGGTCTTTGATCCATTTTGAGTTGATTTTTGTATAAGGTGTGAGATGGTAATCCTCTTTCATTCTGTTACATATGGATATCCTGTTCTCCAGGCACCATTTGTTGAAGACGCCATTCTCTCCCTGTTGAGAGGGTTTGGTGGCCTTGTCGAATACCATATGGCTGTATATATGAGGATCTATACTAAAACTCTCAATTCAGTTCCATTGATGAGTGTGTCTATCCTTGTGACAATACCATGCCGTTTTCACTACTGCAGCTTTGTAGTATGTTTTGAAGTCAGGTAGTGTGATTCCTCCAATTTCATTTTTTTGTTTTTCAATATGTCTTTTGCTATTTGGGGCCTCTTTCCTTTCCAAATAAATTTCATAGCTAGTTTTTCTAGTTCATTAAAGAATGCTGTGTTGAGATGTACTCAGCAGATGCAATGGATGTGTCATGATGATGGGGGAGAGTGTTACTGTGGGGGGAGTGGTGGGGTGGGGATGGTGGGGGTGAATGGGGACCTCATATTTTTTGAATGTAATATTTTAAAAAAAATGAATAAATAAAATAAAAATTTTTAAAAAAGTAAAATACAATTCTAAAAAAAAGAAAAAGAAAAATCAGCATCCAGATCAACAATTGATTTTCAAAATAAGACTAAAGACATTTAACCCAAATGTCTAAATCATAAACATACAGAAATCACATACAGAAATCATAATACCTCCACATAGAGGAATCTGGTACATCTATACAAAAGAATCTTATTCAGTCTATATAAAAGAACATTTCATGATATTGAAAATACCCACACTAGTATATTAAGTTCAGAAGAAATCTTTCAAAACTCAGGTACCTGAGTTCAAACCTGCAAAACTGCAATATTTGTTGTTTTTGGAATAACATGAGAGACAGAATATAGGGGAAGTATGTACACACTGATTTGCTTTTTCCTGATGTGTAAATCAATTATACTACTTTGTATATTCCAGATTTCCTACAATAAGCAGAATCAAAGAAAGAGGGAGATAAAATAAGCCTTGATTAAAAGATGTACTCTTTGTCTTTTACATTCCTACTTATAGGACAGTTAAAGTTATTTTGTCTTTCAATTTTGTCCCTTTTTTCATTTACAGTTTCGTACAGTAATGTGGAAGACTGATTTCGAATAAATATTTTAATGCTAAAAAAAAAAGAATGCTGTGTTGGTTTTTATTGAGATTGCATTGAATCTGTAGATCAGTTTTGGTAGGATAGACATCTTAATAATATTTAGTCTTCCTATCCATGAACAGGGAATATTCTTCCATTTATTTGGGTCTTCTTTGATTTTCTCAAACAGTGTTGTGTAGTTTTCTGTGTATAAGTTCTTTACACTTTAGTTAAATTTATTCCTAGGTATTTGATTTTTTAATTTACTATTGTGAATGGTATTTGATTCCTGATTTCCACCTCAGATTACTCATTATTGGTATACAGAAATGCTACTGATTTTTGCACATTGATCTTGTAACATGTGACTTAACTGAACTCTTTCATAAGTTCTAGAAGCTTTACTGTAGACTTCTCAGGGCTTTCTATGTATAGGATCATATCATATTAAGCAGTTTTATTGAGATATACTCACATAGCATATGATCTATCCAAAGTGTATAATCAATGGCTTTTAGTATAATCACAATGTCATGCACTCATCACCCCAAAAATTTTAGAACAAATTCATTACTCCAAAAAGAAAAACTTCACTCCCCTTAGCAATCCTTCCCAGCTCTATATAACCACTAATCTAATTTCATCTTTATAAATTGATTTATATTTACATTTTATATAAGTGGAATTATACAATAAATAGTACTGTCTGGTTTCTTTCACTTAGTATAATGGTTTTTTTTTGTCTGATATTGACATCTTGTAGTATTAACATACATTTACTCAGTTTAAAAAAATACAGTATTATATATGCAATTTTACCCATATTCATATTTCACATGTGGTTTTACTATGCTATACAGTTCCATTTACATGTTTCAGCTTTCCTTTTACTAATATACATGACCTTACACTTTCCCTTTAAACTACTTTCATATCCACATAATAGTATTGCTAGTTATAAACATTAGGTTGGGTTTTCACCTTTTCTGTTCATTTCCAAAGATTAACATTCATACTTTTACCAATTCTTTACAAGTTAACACTCAGCTTTCCATTCTTTAACCTCATTCTACTTTCTGGTCACCCATATTCAAGTCATTAACTACATGATGTTATACAATATATTTAGTTCATAATAGTGCAATCATACAGTATTTGTCCTTTTGTGTCTGGCTTGCTTTATTCAACATAATGTCCTCCAGGTTCATCCATGTTGTCATGTTTTACAACTTCATTTCTTCTTACAGCTGTATAATATTCCATTGTGCATATACACCAGTTTGCTTATCCATTCATCAGTTGATGGACACCTGGGTTGTCCTTAACTTTTGGAACTCATGAACAATGCTGCTCTGAACATCAGTGTGCAGATGTCTGTTTGTGTCACTGCTCTCAGTTCTTCTGGGTATATACCCAGTAGTGGTATTGCCAGGTCACATGGTGAATCTATATTCAACTTCTTTAGGAACTGCCAAACAGTTCTTCACAGAGGCTGTACCATTCTGCATTCCCACCAACAGTGAATAAGGGTTCCTGTCTCTCTACATCCTCTGCAACACTTGTAGTTCTCTGTCTTTTTAATAGTGGCCATTCTAGTAGGCACGAATTGATATCTCGCTGTAGCTTTGATTTGCATTTCCTGGGAGATATTTTAAGGAGGGA
The DNA here is from genome assembly GCF_030445035.2 of Dasypus novemcinctus. NCBI lineage: Eukaryota > Metazoa > Chordata > Mammalia > Cingulata > Dasypodidae > Dasypus > Dasypus novemcinctus. The sequence goes on along the minus strand of NC_080696.1, from coordinate 54,939,112 downwards.
ATAACATAGTCAAAGGTGCATCTGGCTGCTGTGTGGTGGGAAGATTGACGGAGGAGGCAGGGCTGGACGTAGCCCAGCACCTCTTGGAGAAGGGGTGTTGTTGGTATCAGGAAAGAAGCTAATGAGGTCCTGGACAGGTCAGAGGTGCTGGTCTGGAGGTGACCAGTAGGTATATGGAAGGAAGTTTCCATTGGACTAAACCCTGAAGTACCAAATTTCTTTCTAGACTTTAGTTTCCCATGACTATGATGTGAAAACAAATCATATATGCCTTCTAGAATGGTGGGTTGTTTACCAGGATCTCTAAACACTGACATCATCTTTCTCAAATTAGCCTCATCTTTCTCAGTCATTCTGCCATATCTGGGCATATTTTTCCTTGTCATCTGTCGTCTTATTTTCATTTTTTTCCTACCTAAATACCAATTCCACCTCTCAGCTATCAGCCCGATTATTCAAGTTCTAAAATTGTAATAAGCACAATATTGGTGTAGCCCTGGGCCACTTGCCAAAATCTCCCTCCAGGTAGTTAACCAAGATGGATATGTGGTGCCCATTTTACAGAGAAAAGGACAAAGGAACCGGGATTTTAAGGACTAGCCCGAGATCATGCAATAAAGGCTGAAGTGGCTATTCAAATCCCAATTGTTTTTTAACTAAACTTTTTATTTTGAAAGAAATTTATATTTGTGGAAAAGTTGCAAAGGTATTACAGAAGGTTCTTTTCACTCTTCCCCCAGTCTTTCCCCAGCTGGTAGCCTCTCAGATCACCATGGTACATTTGTCACAACTAAGAAACCAACATTGGTACATAGGGTGGGCTGAATAGTGGTTCTCTAGAGAAGGCCACATCCTAAGACTTTGAAGATGTGATTAAATTAAGGAGCTTGAGATGGGGAGATTATTCTGGATGGTGCAGATGGGTCCAGTGTAGCTGCAAAGGTCATAGAGTTAGGGTCAGAGAGGAAAGATGGTGGAACAGAAACAGAGGTCAGAGAAGAGAGAAGATGCTTCACTGCTGGCTTTGAAGATGAAGCGGCCATGAGCTAAGGAATGTAGGTGACCCCTGGAGGCTGCAAAAGGCAGGGAGCTTCCATAGGGACCCTGCCCCACGGACACCTTGGTGTTAGCCAGTGAGACTGATGTTCCTCTGCTGACCTCCAGAAATGTAAGATACTAAATTGGTGTCGTCTCAAGCCATTATGTTTGTGGTAATTGGTTACAGCAACAACAGGAAACCCACACAGTGCACTGCTGTTGACTAAACTCCACACTTTATTTGGACTTCACTAGTGTTTCCACTTGTGTTCTCTTTCTGTTCCAGAATCCCATCCAGGCAACCACACTGCATTAGTCACCAGGTCCCCCTGTCTCCTCTGGCCTGTGGCAGTTTCTCAGTCTTCACTTGAATTTGGTGGCCTTGGCAGCTTGAGGGTTGCTGGCCAGGTCTCCGATAGAATGTGCCCCCGCTGGGCTTGTCTGATGTTTTCCTCATTCTTACACTGAGGTTATGAAAGCCCAGGTTTCTCACCCATCGAGTCTACTGTCCTCAGGCATCCTCTGTTGACACAAGCTTCCCACACATGTACCCTATTCAACAGTGAGGTGTCTGAATGGATCATTCCACCCAGTATGAGCCCTTTGCCACTGGCCAATATATGGCTAACAGTCACATGTAGGAAAATGTCCCCAGCCTGATGACCAATTAGGATTTATTGACACTTTTATATTAATAATTTTGGCAATTTTTAACCTTTGGAATAAGGGTTGCAAGTTTAAATCAGAGCTATCTGAGCCTCTTCCTCTTAATGTAGAGGTTTTTAATTTCTGCCTTGTTGCTAATTTGCTGCGCTAAGTACTTAAACATTGAATTAAAAGATGTTTTATATTGAAAATACATCTTTTTCCAAGGTTAGAGCAGTAAGGTTGTGTGGTAGATATGGTGCTGGTGCTAGCATCCATTCCACTCACCTTCTAGGCTGTCTTCCCATTTGTAGAGCCTAGAAAGCTACCAACTACATTCCACAGAGTCCCTTGCAGCTGGGGTTCTACAGGTTACTTAGGTTGGACCAATCAGTTGCTTGCATGTGACATCTGCTCCTTTCATCCAGCAGTTCATTTTGTTCTGTTTTAATATTAAGCTTCTGTGACCTTAGCACATGTTCACAGATATATTCATTGTGCAGATCGAAGGAGATGTGTGGAGTCCGTCATATAAACGCATTTGTTGAAAAGTCAGACTGTATGTTCCATACATATAAAATGCACTATGTGGACATATTTTTCTTGACTAAGGACCAGAAACTTATCCCAGACAAAAGCTTTTCTCTGTCAAGTACGTACACAGAGAGCAGGAATCTGTCACTGCCTGTATCCATTAGAGCTGGGCTGGGCTGCAGAGAGCAGAAACCTGACAAACAGTGTCTTAAACAAACAGGGGTGTGGATCAGGGCTACAGATGGCCTTTCTCACTAGGTGTTCAGAGGTGGGGAATTACTGAGGTTGATACAGCTGCTCAAAAATGATGTGGGGAGCCCAGGTGTTTTCTCCTTTCTGTCTTTCCACTTTGCCTTCCCTACCATTTTGATGTTTTGTGTTTTTGTTGGTTTGTTTGTTTGATTTTTGCCTCATGGTCACAAGATGGCTGCTCCTGTAGCTCCAGGTATTACATCTATGTTCATGGTAAAAAGGAGAAAAGACCAGTCTTAGTGTAGTCATCTCTTTTATCAAAGGTGCAAAACCTTTTCCAGAAAGCTCCACATCATACTTCCTTTAGGTATCATTTGGCAGAAAAAAGTTATGGGGCCATTCCTAACTATAAGGGAGTCTGGGAATTTAGATATATGATTGTCACAATTGGCTTAAATCAATCATGACCTGTTGTTCAGGCGAAGCACATTCCCTCTCTGAAAAATGAGGGTTCTGTTAGCTAGGAAGAAAGGATAATGATTATTGAACAAATAATACCATACCAGCAAACAGTTACTGAGCACATTTAAGGGTCAAGCATTGTGCTAAATCTTCTAAGGGACTCAAAGAGCATAAGAGACAGCCCCCATCTTCAAGTCCCCAAGCGAATGTGTCTAGAGGGAGTCTTTCAGTTTTAGGGTACAGAACCCCAAATCAAACTGACCCTGCAAAGAAGGAATTTATAGGTTCACTTAAATGAAAAGTCAAGGGCTCATTTGGCCTTCGGAGTGACTGGATCCAGGAATTCATATGATTTCATAAAAAAAAAACAAACACAACGTCTGTTTAGGGGGCTCTCCCTTCCTCTGCATTAGCTCAATTTTCAGGCAAACCCTTCCCATGTGGAGACCAGGCGGCTGCTAGCAGACTTACATCCTACAAGCTCAGGAACAATCCATGCAGTGGCGGTCCCAGGGTCAGGGCTGGCACCCTTCGGTTCACGCTGGCCAGCCCCACCCAAACCCACTGAGAATGGGGGGGGGGGGTTCCTTACCAGAAGGAAGCTTGGGAAGGAGGCGAGATGGATGCTGGGCAGGAAGAAGGATGGTTTTTCTACACAAGCCAAAGTCTAAACAGGTACGTCCTCGGAGTTTAATTGGCAGGTGAATGGTCCCGACGAGAGGTGTGAATTGTCCTTCCCACCACTTGGTGGCACAAACACTCCAGGTTTTGCTTGTTTATTGAGACAGAGTTTGTTTTCCTTGCTCCCTCTGCCCCGGGCTCCCATTGGCCCAGGTGCGCTCCCAGCAGGCTGTGCAGCTATGGGCAATGCCCTTCATGGTAACCAGACAGGCAACACCCACCACTAGTGTTTCAAGTTAGGTCAGGTGCAAACCTGATCCGAAGCAGCACAAGTGGTGAAAAGTCACGAGCCCAGGTCCTCTGATAAAGTGAGCTCAGCGCCGATGTTTCAGCCTTGACCTGCCGCTTGGTAATGGGCTGGCTCTGCTTGCTGCTTCCTCCTTCACCCTGAGAAATTACTGGATCGGGTGCCTCCTGCTGCAGGGCCCTGGCCAGGAGTCCCATGTCTGTGCCTGTTTCATCTGGCAAACAGGGATAACTACAAGTAGGGTATTTATTTCTCAAGGTCAGAATCCCAGGAGTTACAGTGAGGATGCAGGAGGATGAGGCTGCCAGCCCCCAGGCCCAGGACCCAGCCCTGGGTGAGCTCGTTGCATTTGCTGCTTGGAGGAGGAGTAGCTGCACGTTCAGCCAGAAGAGTCCCTTACACCGCAGTGGGCACAGTCTACAGGGATTTGTTACAGACACCATCCCATTTAATCTGGCCCTGACATGGCCACCCCCTTTTTACAGATGAATTAACGAAGGGCCAAAAAACCCAAGCAGTTTGCTCCAGGTCACATAAACTGTAGGTAGCAGTACCAGGACTGGAGCCCAAGCCTTCCCATTCCAAATTGGGACAAGGGTGGGGGAGTGAGGCTTTGTGCCTGAGGTTAGGAGAGCTGGCACTTGCCTCAGGCACAAAATATAAGGGGGTGCCCACAACTTCAGTTATCAAGATAAATTACATATGAAGGTAACTTTTAAGAAAATCAAAATGAATGCAAAATGATCTGTGGCAAATACCTGTGAGGCAAAATAACAAAATTCTAAACCGAAGCAGGATCTTTATGACTGATTTTTCCTTTGGCTCAGACTCCACTAAGGCTTGGCCCGGGGCTGTGACTAGCCCTGCACTGGCTGCATTCTCAGACAGGCCCCCTTTCTGATGGCAGCCGTGGTCCCAGTTGCCCCAGGTGTGCATCTTCCTCTGAGTCACCTTGTCTTCCCTGGACGCAAACAGAACACGGGCTGGATTCTCTCAACTTGGGCGGGCTAGCCCGAGCCCCCTACTCACCCCTGGTACTGGGAGTGAAACCAGCCCCACATGGTCACACACAATGACAGGTGGGAAGGGATGGTACCCCCCAAATTCAGGCATGCTCTTACAGTTCTCAAAAAGCGACAGGATGTTAAACATTCAAAGAGATTCTACTATAAGGGAGCTTGCCTAATCCCCTAAGGAGATGGCCAGGCTTGGGCAGAGCCTGTCTTTGGCCGGAGTCCTTCTGAGTTGGCACAGGCCTTGGGCAGCTCACACTTGGGTTCTCTTCCAGACCCCATCCCCAGAATCACTTACTTCTGCTCAAGTCTGTTTAACCCTTTTGCAGATTTACCTTCTGCAAATTATCTTTTGCTTTCACCTCCTCCTCTTCCTCCTACAAAGCAATCTTGCTAAACTTTCAGGCCAATTACTAGAATATTTTTGACCAAACCTGTCTATTTTTACATTAATAATGAATGGATGTGTGCCTCAGTCCCTCCCAACAGAAAAGGGTTCTGGGGGAGGAAAGCAGCACGATGAGCAATTTCCATTTCCTGGAAAAGCCAGGAATTGACTACTTTCCCCTCCCTTCTGGTTTTTGCTTTGTTGGCCTTTCCTGGAGGCCATGAACCTGGAATGCTCCACCATCTAAAAGTAAGAATCACTATCTAAAGACCTTATCCCACCATAATTGGCTTGGCCTTTACCTGCTGCTGCTGTTACAAGCTCTTTTTTTGAAGTCAGCTTTCAAGTCCTGGAATAGCTTCCTGGGTGGCCATAGGTTTCTTTGGCTATATGTAACAACCATCTCTGAGACATGGGTAGACTTCACTTTTGGGGGAAATCCTCCTGTTTTGCTGTGTCCTTCTTCTGATCAAAGAATTCTAGCAGCAAGTACGTGTATATGTCCTCCAGATGTTGGATCCTGGTCCAGGGGCATGGATCATTCTGGCTTCTGGAGGCCCCTTTGCCTTGGTACCAACAGTGTCCCCTTCGTCACCCCAAGTGTTGGGCAGGGCAGTGTCCTATACAGGATGTGAACTCACCCCTTATTTGTCCAGTTCTTCAGACCCTCTGATCCCACTCTAGCTCTCACTGGTGTTCTGACTTGAATGATGATAAAGAATGCCAATGGTGTGGAGACTGGGAAAGCCTGCTGTGGCAGGGGCTCCAACACTGGACGCCTTACGCTTGGCTGCCCTCTCACCTCCCTGCCTCCTTCCTTTCTTTCTCATGAACTCCTGACTTTCTCAGTTATATACCTTTTTCTGTGTGGCCAGGTTTTTTTTTTTATGGGAGAGTCAGCCCTATTCCTACCCCAAGAAATGGGCTCTGATTAATCTAAGTCAATAATGATAGCCCCATTTCCTCTTTAGCAGCAGACATATGACAAATCCAGCTGACTGACAGAGAAGAGAAACTTGTTAAGGGCTTCTGAAAAAGACTTTCTAATTTCTAAAAGAAACTCTTTTCTTCCTTTGGATTTATCACTCTGAACTTGGTGCCTGGAGCTAAGCAGCCACTTTGTAGTCATGGGGATTCAAGATTGAAGGCAAAGCCAACATGCAAGGAATGGTTGAGAGGGAGTTAGGAAAGACCCGTGGCCCTGACACTGAGTCACACACAGACCTGTGATTTCGCAGATGCTGTACAGTTCCACTTTAAAAATTTGAGCAAAAGATGTCAGTTACAGGAAAACATTAAGTAAATAATAGTGTAATGTTGATATGGTAAGAAGAATGAAGGTGGTATGCTTAAGACTGAAGTTTGACTTGGCTAAACTGGCTTTCCCTGTAGAGAAGGTCCACAGGGAAGGACTGGAGGCTGAGCGTAACCAAGCCTACTGGATACACGCATGACTTACTGGGATAAGAATGCGATATAAGACATTGGCTAGAGATAGGTCAGCGAGTGCAGCAAAGCATCTCTCTTGGGAGGTGCTCGGCTGGGAATGTCTCTCTAGGACAAGGTCCTACCAGGTCCTTAAGATGCTGAGTGGGGTTTTCCAGCCTCTTATTTCCTACCCACAGCACCTGGAAACTCCAGCATCATTACCTTTTGTAGCCTCCCTCTCCCTCTTCCTCTCCCCATTTCAGAGGCAGTGAGCCACTGAGAAAAAAAACATGGACTGTGGAGTCAGACCTGGCTTGAAACCCCTGCTCTGCCACCCAGTAGCATTGTGACCTTGTGCACATGGTTAAACTCTCTGAATCTCAGTGACCTCCTCTGTTTAGTGGGGATATTCCCTATGTCGTGACTCACTGTGAGAAGTCAATGAGATGAATGCCCAAAGTATGGAGTAGCTGTACGTAGCAGCTGTTCAACAAATGCTGCGTTTCTTCTTTCTTAGGGTGTTAAACTTCACCGATGAAAGAAGTAGCTAGTTGATTCTCAGCTTTCAAATAGCCTGTGCATATAGGGCCAAATCTGATTAAAAACAAATTTCATAAGCTAGTACCTCCCTCTAAGAACTCTTCTCCCTCTTTTGTGATCCAGGCAGTTGGAGAGATGGTCCCCAGGAATTTGCCAGTCAGCTGGAGAGCTGATCTTTAATCACTGGTCATCTATCTGGAAAGCTAGTCTTCAAAAACTTGCCAGCCAGTTGATGACCTGGTCTTCAACCATTGGCTAGCTAGTGGGAGGGCTGGTCTTCAAGCACTCACCAGGCACCTGGAGAGCTGGTCTTCAAGCACTCAGCTAGGCAGCTGGAAAGGTGGAGGAAGCACTCAGCAAGGCAGCTGAAGAGCTGGACTTCAAGCACTCACCACCCAGGTGGAGAGCTAATCTTCAATCAGCTCACCATCTGGAGAGCTGATCTTCAATAACTCACCAGCCACTGGACAGCTGGTCTTCAAGCACTTGCCAGGCAGCTGGAGAGTCACTCTTCAAGCACTCAGACAAGCAGTTTGAGAGTAGGTCCTCAGCACTCAGTCAGGCCAGTGGAGAAAAGGTCTGCAAGCACTCAAATACGCAGATAGAGAGCTGCTCTATATGCACCCAAACAGGCTGATGGTGGGCTGGTCTTCTGGCACTCAACCTGGCAGCTGGAGAACTCTTCTTCAGGCACTTTTGCAGGCCACTGGACAGCCAGTTCAAGCACTCCACACGACAGCTAGTTACGTGGTCTTCAAGCACACAGATAGGCAGTTGGAGAGCTGGATTTCAAAAACTGAGACAGGTGACTGGAGAGCTGGTCGTCATGCACATAGCAAGGCAACTGGAGAGCCATTCTCCAAGCACTCAGACAAGTGGCTGGAGACCTGGTTGTTGGACACACAGGCAGGCAGCTGGATAGCTCCTTTTCTGGCACTCAGCTAGGAAATTGGAGAGGTCTTCGTCAGGCACTCAGCCAGGCTCTGGAGAGCTGGTTCAAACACTCAGCTGGGCAGCTGGAGAGCTTTTCTTCTGGCACACAGTCAGGCAGCTAGATAGCTGGTTCAAGCACTAAGCAAGGCAGCTGGAGACCAGATCATCAAGCACTATGACAGTCAGATGGAGAACTGGTCTTTAAGTACTGAGATAGGTCACTGGATAGCTGTTCCTCTGGAACTCAGCCAAGTCAATGGAATACTGGTCTTATGACTCAGCCAGGCAGTTGGAAGAGCTGTTTTTCAAACACTCAGCCAGGCTACTGGAATTCTGGACTTCTGGCACTCAGCCAGGCAGATGGAGAGCAGGTCTTCAAGCATCACAACTGCCCACGGAGAGCTGGTGTTCTGTCGTTCAGCCAGGTTGCTTGTGATATGTTCTTCTGGTACTCAGACAGGCAGCTGGAGAGCTGTTCTCCAGGGAATCAGCCAGACCACTGGAGTAATTTTCTGGCACAAAGACAGGCACCTGGAGAACTGGTATAAAGGCACTTGCCATTAAGCTGGAGAGCTGGTCTTCAAGCTCTAGCCAGGAAGCTGGGGGAGGTGGTTGTCAAGCACTCACCAGCCATCTGGAGAGTTGGTCTTTATAAACTCACCAGCCAGCTGTGAGTTTGTCTTCAAACACTCACCAGCCAACTGGAGAGCTGGTCTTCACCACTTGCAAGGCAACTGGAGGACTGGTCTTCAGGCATTCACACAGGAACCTGCAGAGTTGGTCTTCAAGTACTCAGACAGGCCGTTGGAGATCTAGTCTTTAAGCACTCAGACTGGTAAAGGAGAGCAGGTCTACAAACGCTTGTCCAGGCTGCTGGAGAGCTGGTCTCCTGGAACTCAATAAGGCAGCTGTAGAGCTCCTCTTCAGAGATGCAGCAAGGCAGTAGAGTGCTTTCCTTCAGGCTTCAGCCAAGCAGCTGGAGAGCTGGTTCAAGAACTAGTGAGGCAGCTGGAGAGCTGGTCATCAAGCACTCGGACAGGCACATGGAGACCTGTATTTCAAACATTCTACCATCACCTAGAAAGGATTTTTCAAACTCTCAGCAGGCAGCAGGAGAGCAGTCAGCTAACACTCAATAGGGAGTGGGAAAGCTGGTGTTTAAGCACTCACAAGCCAGCTGGAGAGTTGATTCAAGCATGCAACAATGTAGCTGGAGAGCTTGTCTTCAAGTACTCATCTAGGGACATGGAGAGCTCTTTTTAGGTACTCAGACAAGCACTGGAGAGCTGGTCTTCAGGAACTCAGGACAGGCAGCTGGAGAGCAGGTCTTCAAATACTCACCAGGCATCAGGAGAGGTGGTCTCCAAGCTCTCATTAGGCAGCTGGGGAGCTGGTCTTTAAACAATCAGTCAGCCATCTGGCAATATGGTCTTCAAAAACTACCAGATGGTTGGAGAGCAGGTCTTCAAACAGTTACCAGACAACGCAGAGCTAGTCTTCAATCACTTGTCAGGCAGCTGGAGAGACTGGCTTTAAGCAATCAGAGGTAGTTAGAGAGCTGGTCTTCAAGCACTCAGACAGGCAGTTGGAGGGTTGTTCTGCAAGCCATCAGACAGTCTGTTGGAGGACTGGTCTTCAAGTACTGAGACGGGGGGATGGAGAACTGATCCATAAGCACTCAGATAGGTTGCAGATGACCTGGTCTTTCGTCAGTCAATCAGGCTGCTGGAGAGCTCTTCTTCAAGTACTTGCTGTACTTTGAAGAGCTGGTGTTCAAAGTATTAGCAAGCCACCTGGAGAACTGATCTTCAAAAACTTGTGATGGGTGAGCAGATGTGGCACAAGTGGTTGAGCTCCTGCCTCCCACATGGGAGGTCCTGGGTTTGGTTCGCAGTGCCTCCTGAAAACAAAAAGACACAACAAACAACAAGCAAAACAAACGAAAAAACTAACTCAGGGAAGCTGATGGGGTTCAGGGGTCGAGCACCAGCTTCCCACATATGAGGTCCTGGGTTCAATCCCTGGTCCCCAGTAGCTCAAAAAACAAACAAACAAACAAAACTTGTGAGCTTCCTGGAGAAGTACTCTCCCAAGAGCTGGAGAGCTGGTCTTCAAGTGATCAAATAGGCAGCTGGAGAGCTGGGTTTCAAACACTCAAACAGCCAGTAGGTGAGTTGGTCTTCAAATACAGGTCGTTGGAGAGCTGGCTTTCTGATCTTAGCCAGGTCACTGTAGAGTTGGTCATTTGTCACACAGCCTAACAGTTGGACAGTTGGTGTTCTGCAAGTAATTAGCCAAGTTGCTGGAGAGTGGTCTTCAAACACTCACAAGGCAGCAGGAGAGCTCATCTTCAAAGTCTCACCAGACAGCTGGAGAGCTGGTCTTGAAACAATCTGCAAGCCTTCTGAATAGGTGGTCTTCAAACATTAGACAACAGCTGGAAAGCTGGTATTCATACCCTCTCCAACTAGCTTGAGAGCTGGTCTTCAAGTATTCAACAGCCAGCTGAAGACCTGCTTTTCTCACTCAGACAGGCAGTTGAAGAGCGGATTTTCAGTCACTGAGACAGGCCTCTGGAGAGCTGGTCTTCAAGCACTCAGAGAGGCAGATGAAGTGCTGGTGTTCAAGCATCTGACAGGCCAATGGTGAGGTGTTTTTGGTCACTCAGCCTGACTGCTGGAGAACTGTACTTCAGGCATTTAGCCAGGAAGCTAGGGTGCTTGTCTTCTGGCATGCAGTTAGAGACCTGGAAAGCTGATATTCAGGTACTCAGTCAGGTTCCTGGAGTGCTGATCATCTGGCCCTCAGCTACGCTCTTCTTTAGGCACTCAGCCAAACAACTGGAGAACTGGTTCAAGTACTAAGTAGGCTGCTGGAGAGCTGGACTTCAGTCACTGGCACAGGCCTCAGGAACTCAGACAAGCAGCTGGAGAGCATGTCTTCAAGCACACAGACAGGCAGCAAGAGAACTGGACTTCAAACACTCACCAGGCAGCTAGAGTACAGTCTTCAAGCCTTCTCCAGACAGCAGGAGAGTGGTCTTCAAGAATTCAGCAGGCAGCTCAAAATCTGGTCTTCTAGGACTTGCCAGGCAGCAGGACAGCTGGTCTTCAACACCTGAGAGCCAGATGGAGAGCTGATTCAAGCATGCAGTGAGATAGAGGGAGAGCTGGCCTTCAAGCACTCTGTTAGGTAGCAGGAGAGCTGGTCTTTAAAGCAGTCCACAGCCAGCTGGAGAACTAGTCATGAAGTACTCGACAGTCAGATGGAGCACTGGACTTCAAACTCTCAGAAAGGCCATTGGAGAACTGGACTTCAAGCACTCAGATAGGCAGATGGAGAACTGGTCTGCAAGCACCCAGACAGGTGATGTGGTTTTATTGGGTTGGTGCAAAAGTAATTGCAGTTTTGCATTGTTGAAATTTTGCCATTTGATATTGGCATACATTCTTAAACAAATGTGGTTATGTTATACATCATTTTAATGTGCATTTCTCACTTTATATTTTTTGCTAATGATTTATTACTTGCTGTTTATGTTTATTTTGGACTATGGAAATGATGTTAGACAAAAAGCAAATTTGAGCAGTTTTCTTGCTTGAGTTCAAAATGGGTCATAATGCAGCAGAGGCAACTCAGAACATTAACAAGTTTTGCAAAGGAGATGAGAGTCTTGAAGATGAGGAGTGTAGTGGCCGGCCATAGGAAGCTGACAGTGACCAATGCAGAGCAATAGTTGAAGTTGATCCTCTTAAAACTACACTAGAAGTAGCTGAAGAACTCAATGTCGACCATTCTATGGTCATTTGGCATTTGAAGCAAATTGGAAAGGTGAAAATCTCAATAAGAAGGTGCTTCATGAGCTGACCAAAAAAAAAAAATCATTTTGAAGTGTCATCTTCTCTTATTCTACACAACAACTACCTATTTCTCAATCAGATTGTGATTTGTGACAAAAAGTGGATTTTATACAATTGGTCATGACCAGCTCAGTAGTTGGACTGAGGAAGAAGCTCCAAGTCACTTCCCAAAGCCAAACTTGTACCACAAAGAGGTCATGGTCACTGTTTGGTGGTCGGCTGCCAGTCTGATCCACTGCAGCTTTCTGAATCCTGGCGAAACCATTACATTTGAGAAGTGTGCTCAGCAACTCGATGAGATGCACTGAAAAGTGCAATGCCTGCAGCTGGCATTGGTCAACAAAAAGGGCCCAATTCTTCTCCAGGACAGCACGTTGCACAACCAATGCGTCAAAAGTGGAACAAATTGACTGGGGCAGGCAATTCATCTGACCTCTTGCCAACTGACTACCATTTCTTCAAGCATCTCAACAACTTTTTGCACGGAAAATGCTTCCATAGCCAGCAGGATGCAGAAAATGCTTTCCAAGAGTTTGTTGAATCCCAAAGCACAGATTTTTATGCTACAGGAATAAACAAACTTATTTCTCATTGGCAAAAATGTGTTGATTGTAATGGTTCTTATTTTGATTAATAAAGATGTGTTTGAACCTAGTTGTAATGATTTAAAATTCACAATCCAAAACTACAATTCTAATATTCTAATATTCTCTGACATTCAGCCAGGTCATTGGAGGGCTGGTCTTTTGGCACTCAGCCAGGCCCCAGGAGAGTGGTTTTTCAGGGACTCAGCCAGGCAGCTGGAGAACCTTTCTTCAGGCACTCAGGCAGGTAGCTGGAGAGCTCTTCTCCAAGGACTCAGCCAGACCAATGGAGTGCTGGTCTTCTGGCCCAAAGCCAGGCAGCTGGAGAACTGATCTTCATATACCAGTCTGCTGGAGAACTGGTCTTCAATACTGGCAGCAGCTGGGGAGCTGGTCTACAAGCACTCAAATATGCAGTTGTAGACCCATTCTGTAAGCACCCAGACAGGCCGTTCATTAGCTGGTCTTAAAGCTATCAGCCAGCCTTCTGCAGTGCTGCTCTTCAAAACCTGGCCAGCCAGATGGAGAGCTTTATTCAAGCACACAGCCAGGCCCCTTGAAAGCTGTCCTTTTTTTTAAATTAACAACTTTATTTCAAATTCACAGAAGTAAAAGAACAGAAAAGGAGCTCAACAAGTTGTAGGAATGTTACTTCTAAAAAGTTCTTTTTCATGCACTTGTTTATTTATTTATTATTGTATTTTTTGGAATATACATAGATCACAAAAAATGTTACATTAAAAAATATAAGAGCTTCCCATATATCCCAACCCCCACCCCTCGCTCCTCCCACATCAACAACTTCTTTAATCATTTTTGTCACATTCATTGCATTTGGTGACTACGTTTTGGAGCACTGTTGCACTGCATGGATAATGGTTTACATTGTAGTTTACACTTTCCCCAGTACATTCAGTGGGTTATGGCAGGATATATAATGTCCAGCATCTGTCTTTTCTCATGTAATTACAATTGCTAACTCAGTTGCTTCTCTAGTGTTCAGAAAGATACACAGATGAACACAGATTAATTAAATGACATATAGTCAAGATCTCCTAATTAATGAAAAAATGCTTAGTCATATTCACATCTCACAAAACCAAAACCAATATTCTTCTTTTACCTTTAGAATTAATATAGTACCACCTTTGTTTTCAAGGAATTGGGGAGGGGGGTTGGGGGAACAGATGAACATGGGAGATTGTCGGGTATGTGGCTGAAACTATAATGTTGTGAAAACTCTTTAGAGAATATAATAAGTGAGGGTTACTTGTTTAAGGTGCTTAATGAGGGACACCTGACACAGGGGCAGGCTTCTAGGGAGTGTGTGAGTGCCTATCTTGTCATAGTGTGTTATACCATTGGGTGGATACCCATACAATGAGTGGGAAGGGGTACCCCCATCCTGAAGGAGGAAAGACGTTCTTGCACATAGCCAGGCAGTTGGAGAGTTGTTCTTTAGCTATTCAGACAGGCTGCTGGAGAGCTGGTCATTTGACATTCAGCCAGCTGGAGACCTTTTTTTTCTCTCTCTCTTTTTATTTTTATTTTTAATGTTACATTAAAAAAAATTAGAGGTCCCCATGCACCCCCCACCCCCCTCACCCCACTCCTCCCACATCAACAACCTCTTTCATTATCGTGGGACATTCATTGCATTTGGTGAATACGTTGTGAAGCACTGCTGCACCACATGGATAATGGTTTACATTGTAGTTTACACTCTCCCCCAGTCCACCCGGTGGGCCATGGAAGGACATACAATGTCCAGTAACTGTCTCTGCAGTACCACCCAGGACAACTCCAAGTCCTGAAAATGCCCCCACATCATATCTCTTCTTCCCTCTCCCTACCCTCAGCAGCTACCCTGGCCACTTTCTCCACATCAGTGCTACAATTATTTCCATTACTAATCACAGTAGTTCCATAGTACAATATCAGTAAGTCCACTCTAATCCATACTCTATTCCTCCATCCTATGGACCCTGGGATGGTTATGTCCACTCTACCTCTATATTGAGAGGGGGCTTACATTTCATGTGGATGATGGATGCAATTCTCCTGCTTACAGTTGTAGGCATTCTTGGCTCCCTGGTGTGGTGGTTGACCTTCTTCACCTCCCTGTTAGCTGGCTGGGATAAGTCCAATAAACCAGAGGGTAAGAGTTGCAAGTCTGCTGAGGCTCAGGGCCTGGCTGTCACACGGACAGTCCAGAGATTCAGGTCTTCTGCGTATACACCAACTCTGCAAGTATCTGTGAGTAGGGCCCTTCAAGAAATGAAGATTGATTGTCACTGTGGGCCCTGAGGAGAGGGGGAGAGAAGTATTGAATAGCCAGGAGACCTATTCTTAAGGTTGTCAGCCAGGCCAGGGGAATGATGGTCTTCTAGCATTCAGCTAGAAAGATGAAAAAAATGGTCTTCAAGAACTCAGAGGGACAGGTAGAGAGCTGGTTCTCCTACATCAAAGAGGCTGAGGAAGAGGTGGCCTTCTGTCAATCAGACAGGTTGTTCTTCAGGGTCACAGCGAGGCTGCTGGAGTGCTGGTCTTCTGGCACAAAGTCAGGCAGCAAGAGCACTGGTTCAAACAATCAGCCAGCCACATAGAAAGTTTGTCTTGAAAAACTCCCCAGCCAGCTGGAGAGCTGGTCTGCAAACACTCTCCCGGCAGCTGGAGAGCTGCTCTTCAAACGCTGGACAGGAAGGTAGAGAGCTGGTCTTCAAGCGCTCTGAGAGGTCGTTGGAGAACTGGTCTTCAGGTTCAGATAGACAAATGGAAAGCTGGTCGTTAAGCACCCAGACAGGCTGATGGTAAGTTGGTCTTCTGGCATTCGGCCCGTCGGCCCGTCGGCAGGGCAGCGCCACGCTGCTGAATGTTCCCTCCTTGCTGCCCGGTTCCACTTCTGTTCTGGTGCTCGTGTAGGAGTGGGTGGGGAGAGTCTCTGGCAAGACCAAGCTCCACCCAGGGACCCACAGTGGTGAGTGGCGGGCTCCAGAGCTCTGCTCCCACCACAGGATCGGGGAGCGTGTGCACCCACAGGCCCTGGACGACTAGGTCGACCAGGGGGACTCTGCACACAGGGCAGTGATGCCCGCTGGTCACTGCAGGGCACACGTGGGTGATGCATCCACACCTCTGCTCGCAGGCACCAGCCAACGCCGTGTGCCACCAGCCCTCCCTGTGCTTCCCTGGTCCCGTGGACCTTGGGGGCACCTGGAACACTGCTGGGTCGGGGGGGGGCCATGCTGCTGATAGGCTTTGAGGGCTTGGAGAGCCTGGAGAAGCTGGGGGTGAGGAGGGCGGGGGGGAGGCTACCTGATATCTGGCCACCCCCCCACGGTCAAGGTGCCCAAGTGCCACCCACAGAGGACAGCCAGGAGCAGGGCACCTGGAGGCAGTCAGGTGAGTGTGGCCGACGACAAGGCCAGGTGGCCCCCTCCTCTTCCTCTTCGGCCACCTGGACCCTGTGTTTGCAGACGGGATCCCTGAACTGGATGTCCAGCCTGTCCCTAGCTGGTGTATGAGAGGACGTGAGGGAGGCCAGGCAACCGAGCCCTACTCCCAGGGTGGAGCGAGTGTTGTGGGACTATGATTGGTATCACAGCAACCCTCCGACAATCAGTGAATCTTCCCCTTTTAGAGGTGAGCATCCAGCATCAACAGCTCACAGTGACCGCTGGAGCTAGAGACTCTGTGAATGACAGAGAAAGTGCATTCAAGAGCAATATTTCCTCATGAAAGTGGACTATGAGAGTGTTGGACTTCCCTGACCACCTAGACAGAAGGGGCCTCTCAGCCCTCACCTGGGGCAGGCGGGAGGCTGGTGCAGGCTCCTGGGCTCTGTGCTGAGCCAGGGCTTCCACCTTTAGCTAGCAGTCATGGGGAAGCCAGGCTAGAGCCCACGGGGAGCTCAGGACAGGGCCTGTCACCCCCTGGACAGGGAGCCGCTCAGCGACCAAACGTGCCATAAGGGGAATTGGGGCAAGACTGTCGTTGTCGGTCCCAGCACCCCCTCCCAACAGGATCTGTCCACACCCCCGTGACATCAGCAAAGCCTGAGTTGTGGACCGATGGATGCAGCCCTCCCAGGGTCCCGCCAGCTCGAAGCGCTCAGAGCCAAACTCCTCCCGAGGCCAGGCAGCGGCCACACGGCGGGGAGTGTGGACCTCAGAGCGCACGGCCCAACTGCCCCTCGACCTGCAGAAAAGGGCGCACGGGGTCTCTGGCCGACAGGAAGGAGCGCTCTTGTCTTGGCATCGAGAGCTCCCATGAGCTGCCGCAGGCCCCGACCAGCAAGGAGAGCCCACCGGGGAGCCCGCACAGAGGCAGGGCCTGCGGGGATTTTTCGGGGGAATGACTTGCACAGGGAATGGCACGGCAGTGGGAAGCACTCGTTCACAGGGAGCGGTGGTGTGGACACAAAGGAGGCCCAGCTGGAGCCCGGGGTGCTGCTGCTAAAACCCCCATCCCCGCCTGAGGAAAAGGAATTCTGGTGCCAGGGATGAGGATCGCAAAGCAGGAACTCCAAGGTCAAGCGTGGACTGTGAGGCCCTGAGGGGAACTGAGGAGGCCGGGTCTGCCTGCCCTTGCACTGGGGCCAAGAATCCCTTTCCATTCCACATTCTCAGCTCTGTTCTCATTCTTGCCCTACCTACTGCTGGTGTCACCCTATCGTTTGCCCTTGAAAACGACAAGTTCCTATTTGGTGTGCAAGCAAAGCCTCAGGCAAGAAGCGGGAAAAGTTCCTTCTTCCTCCAAAGTGGTAGAAAGGCGGCCGCTGCCCTGCCCGGGCTCAGGAAATGGTCTTTGTGAATGGTCTAAAGCCTGACAGTCCTCCTGGCTGCTCTCGGCTCCCGCCGGGTAGAACACCGAAACGCACCGAAATGCTCTCTGCTGTGGATTCCTGCTCTCTTCTAAAATAAACAGATGACTCTGCAGGACGTCTCCTTTGATTGAGCACTGCGAGAGCGTGTATCTCATTTCAATTAATGCAGGAAATGCAAGAAGCAAACTCAACTCCCAGGCTATAGTGAAAACAAGAATTTAATAATAAAACCTTCACATTGAACATCTACTAAGGACAAAGGTAGATATTGCCCCTCCCCTTTAGATAGATAATCTTTGTAGCTGTTGATTCTCAATTTGGTTCCAGACTGGCTGCTGGGGAGGGAAGCGCCTGCCTGGCCTGGCCCACGGTGGTTGGGGTCAGCAGAACGACTCGGCCAGGCGGACCTGGAAGGGAAGCAGGCCCGGAGGCTGGGGGGGGGGGGGGGCAGCTGGGGCCAGTTACAGTTTCCCCTTTCGGAACCTGGGTCCCTTCTGCCGACTCCCCCGAAGTGCTGAGAGAGCTCTCTCCTTGACCTCAGCATCCAGGGGCATGGTCTTCCTCAGGAGAAGAAACCGATAATCGGGGGAGGGTGCCATAGCGTAATACACGTTGGCGCCATCTGGAATCTGTAGCGCTGGAGGGGGTGGGGCAGAGGGGTGGTCAGCCATTCTACCGGGCACACACGAACCCCACCCACTGTGTCCCCACGAGAGCCGGCCTCGCCCGGGCACCCAACTTCCCCAGTCCAACTCCAGCACCACAAAGGAGCCACCTGAACAACACCCTGAACGACCAGGGAAGACTCTGCAGAGGCACAGCTGAAAGCGGGGGACCCTTGATCCAAAAGGGACTCTGACTCCCACCTGCCAGCCTCAGAGTGGAGGTGCCATGAGGTGGTCTCGTCCCCCAAGCACCCCTGCCGCCTGCCTTCCCTGCTGGGGATGGCGGCGCTGAAACTGGCCTTCTCCAGCCCAGCGCTCCCCGGGCAGCCTGCCGAGCCACCAAGGGCAGCACCCCACCGGGCCTCCTGAGCGGGGCCTCACACCTTTGGCCGGGGGCCATGCTGTCCCCGCCCACCCCTGCTCCCCCCACCCTCTCCACTCGCCCCCGACTCACTGCCATCTCCTGAGATGATCTGCACCAGCTGGTAGTCCGCGGGCTGCTCCCCAGCCAGCTCGTGCTCTTCCAGGGCCTTGCGGATCACGGCTGGAGCCCTGTCTTGGTCGGTCACCTGCAGTGGGTCAACGTCAGGCCTCAGGGCATGGGTCCTGGAGCTGGCTCCCCACGGCGCAGCTGCCAGAGACCCCGAGGAGGCCCCTCTGCTCGGGGCTGGGTCTACAGGGGCCTCCCTGTCTTCTCTTGCTCCCCCGGGGACACTCCACACAATGAGGGCTCTTTTCCAGTCATTCCTCACCCCATCTCCTACAAGAACCTGCACCTCTGTCTTGCCGGTGTTTCCAAGTGAGGGTCCAAATCGCCTGCCCTCCAGGCTGAGCCCCGGCCCCTGGCTCCTCGGCCTGCACAACTGCTAGGGGCTCCCAGAGCCCCGGAACAAAGGGTGGCCTCGCAGCAGAGGGTGGGGACTGTGGAGTGACCTCGGGGCCTCTCTCTGTCACTCCTCCTTCCCCATCACAGGAGAGGGCTTGCCCTCGGGGAGGGCCCCTGCCCTGGCCCTGCCCCTGCAGGAGACCTCCACAGAGCACTGAACCCCCAGGCAGAACACACACATCCAGTCCAAGCCCAGATGTTTGTCCGAGAGGAGGCTGGAAGACACCCTACGGCCCCGCAGGAGGCCCTGGGCTCCAGGAGGCAGCTGTGCTCAGCAAGGTCTAGACTGCAGCTGCCTTGAGCAGGAGGTGTAGGCAGGGCTGAGGCCAAGGGCCACTCAGTGACAGCTTAGAACCAGCACGGCAGCTCCTGGCCACAAGAGAAGTGCAGCCCGTGCGGCTGGGCACCACTGCAGCGCTGCGGCCTCTGGGCCGTGGGGCAGGGGTGGCTCCACCTGCATGTCCATCCAGGATCTGGGCCCTGCTCACGCCTTCACAGCCACCAACCTGGGGCAGACCCCTTCCTCCCCTCTGGCTCACGGCAGCAGCCCCTCAGCTGGCCAGTGTCTCCACGCAGCATCACACTGTCCACTCTGAGGCCAAAGCTCTCCTTCTGTCCCTGCTCTGCTCTGACCCTTCAGGGGCTCCTGAGAAATTCATGCTCCGTCTGGCAGCTCCAGGGCCTGATGGGACCCGGCTCCCAACACCTCTCTGACCCCAACCCTTCCCCTGAGCCCTGCTCCTTCAGCCCTGGCCTCGCGGCTACTCCTCGGCCCGCCAAGCACATGCCTCCTCGGGCCTGCCTGTGTCCACCGTCCTGAGCCCTGACCGCTGTCGCACTGCGCTCTTCCTGCCCCTGGACGTGGCCGTCTGCCCTTCCCCAGCCACTGGCAAGTCTGTTCTGGGGCCGCAGGCAGGGACCACGGCACTGCTCAGGTCCCTATGGCCTGAGCCACCATGGCCCGAGGGGCAGCCGCTCGCCCGGCTCACCAGGATGCTCTGGACCTTGTGGCCACTGTCCTCGGCCAGGGCAACACGGACGAAGCAGTGGTCGCCCACGTGCCGTTTGTAGCGCGGCCGTGAGTCACGGTGCTTTCGGCTGGTCCGGGTGGCCCTGGTTTGGATGGAGGAGGAAGAGGACGTTCCTCCCGACGCTGCCGTTACGGTGGAGCTGATCCGAGATGATGCGGAGGTCGGCTGCCCTGGCTGTGGGGGACAGGAGGTCAGCAGAAGGCCGGGAGCCTCAGGGCAGCCCGGGCAGCTCGAGAAGCTCCGGGAGGCTCTAGAAGGCCTGGATGAGTCAATGGGGCTCCACCCCTCGTGGACATGGGGACGGCCCAGCAGGCACAGGAGGGGCGGCGGGAGGGCGAGGGCCCCAGGGAGCAGGGCTGGGCAGTCACCTTCGCTTCCTGGCTGTCCTGGGCCTCCGGGACGTGGTCCAGGTGGATTTCCACTGCGGA
The DNA here is from genome assembly GCF_030445035.2 of Dasypus novemcinctus. Taxonomy (NCBI): domain Eukaryota; kingdom Metazoa; phylum Chordata; class Mammalia; order Cingulata; family Dasypodidae; genus Dasypus; species Dasypus novemcinctus. The sequence goes on along the minus strand of NC_080696.1, from coordinate 54,918,732 downwards.
GCCGGAGGAGCCAGCCACGTGCGGGAGAGGCGAATCCGCGGCATCCCCACCGCTGAGGTCAGGGCCACCCTGGAGCTGGATGCTGGAGTGGGCGGTGCTGCTGCCGCTGGACTCAGCGTCGGGGCCCTGGCGGCTGGATGGAGGCTTGGCTTACATTGGGGGCCTCCCCTGGCATGCGTCCCCACCTCTGCCCTGCCAAATCTGCACACGGCTAAGTCCTAGGTCCATCAAGAGGAGCCAGCGGGGCCCCAACTGCTCCAGAGCTCACGCCGTACCACCCCGTTGCCCAGAGGGGGAAACAGGCCCAGGGAGGGGGCAACTCTCCCAGCCCCAGGGCTGGTCGGGAGTGGAGCTGGGATCCCGGCGCTCAGTGGCAGGCAGCCCACCTGGACTCCTCGAGCAGCAGGGCCTACGTGGGCCCAGGAGCCACCAGGGCGCTCCTGCCCCCACCAGGGCCTAGGTCCCCCTGGCCTCACCTGTCCTGGCCGAGTTGCTCCACGGCCTCAAACCAGGCCCCAAAGCGCCCATCAGGCACAAGGCAGTCATAGCAGCAGCGCGCCTGCAGCTGCTGCAGCTCGGCCACTAGCTGGTATTCCTGGGGTCAGACGGAGGAGGAGGCACTGCTGAGGCCCCGGTGGGCATGCCTGGTGGGCCGGGCCCCCGGGCTGGTTTGGCGCCTGGTTCCCCAGCCCTCCCCTGCCTTCCGGGCTCTACCTGCCCTCAGGGCTGAGCTCACACAGCTCCTCCTCCGGAAGTCGACCTTCCACCAGGTGAACCCCCACCCTCCCGAGGGAGGGGTCGGCCCTGTCTTTTCTCCTCCAACTCCCCAACAGTCTTCCAGGAAGCAGCCTGCAGCCCGGGGGGGGCCTGCCAGAAGGCTCTCATTGTCCAGCCCCCACCCCCAGCCCCAACCCCGCTCTGCTGGCCGCAACTACTCACCTTCCTCCTTTTCTCAAAATTCACCATGGTCCCCTGGAAGGCAGAGAGGTAACATCCATCACCAGGGGGCCCCCAGCCATTGCCGTGCCCATTGCCCCTGAGCCCTTGTCACGCGGCACAACTGCGGGTTCCATGGGCACAGGGCAGCCCAGACCGGGCAAGGACCCAGGCAGGCTTGTGGGCGCAGGAGTGGGGCCTGCCAGGGTAGCCCCAGGGTCCACCCAGCCCAGCCTCTGACCACAGTGGAGAGATGCCCCGGGACCAGCCTGCGCTCACTCTGCTGCCACAAGTCCACGGTACCCAGCTCCAGGGTGCCTGGGAGGCTCTTGGGAGATTCAGTGTGCCCACTGCTCAGCGCCTGGGGCTCGGGCCGGCCTCTCCTCCCAAGCCTCAGGGACCCTTTCCCATGTGGCCTCGGCCCCCCGGCTCACTCACATCCAAATACTCCTGCATGGCAGAGTCCACCAGCGAAAACCGAGTGAGGAATGTCCCCAGCCATGGGACAGTGCCCTGGATGGCACCCTGTGGCGTGGAGTGGGTGGGGATGAGCACAGGCACGCGGAGGCCCCGACACCCTGCCCTGAGCACCCCGCAGGCTCAGACTCCTAGTACCACCCAGCATCACCCCAGCACACGCTCGGGCACCCAGCTGTCACCCTAAAGTTCCCTGCCCAGCCTCCAAGGACCCCAAACTCCCCTGCAGTCACCTCCCAGCACCGGCGTTTCTTCCATGCCAATCCCACACTCCACCCAACCCAGTCCACCAGCCTCGGCTCTTCCAGGCTCTTGCTCTGACTTGCTGCCACTAGTCCCCGAGGATTCCCTCGGCTCCCGGCCCTCAAGCTTCCAAGGGAACAGACATGGAAGGGAGGCTGCCTGGGCTCAGAGGCCCAGGAGGGATGGCTGGTAGTACGGCCCCACCCTGACTTGGAGGCACCCGCCCTGGTCCCCTGGCAGGAGCCACCCCCACCCCCTCCCGCTGCTGCTGCTTCTGGGCTCTGTTGGGGTTCGTGTCCAGGGTGGCAAACTCAGGGTTCCCCTCCTGTCAGGACTGAGCAGCTTGCGGTCAGTGAGACCTAAGTCCCTCCCCATTGTCCCTGGGGCCTTGGACTCCTGGACCAAGTGGGCAGGTGGAAATCTGCTGCTACCATGTGCCGGAGGTGCCCTGGGGGACTGGTGCAAGCGGCCTGGCCTCCCTGAGCCTGTTTGGACATCTGGGACGTGACCACAAAGACCTGACCCCTTCTCGGGAGTCCAGAGGCCTCGGGGGTACATGCCAGCGGCATGGACGCTCTGGCCATCCCGCTCTCCTGCTCGGAGTCCTGGGAACGCTCGGCCACATTCCTTTTCTCCCATCAACCCCGCCAGCTGGCCGTGAGGGCAGTGCCGCTGGATGCTCGTGCTTCCATTCCGCCGGAGGCCCAAGGAAGGATGCGCTCGGGGCGTCGAGGACAGGCGGCTCCCTCCGGCGGGAGGCCTCATCTGCGCTGACGTCGCCCCACAGCCCGCCACTGCCAACAGCTGTCCGCTTCTCCTGGCCTCTGCGTGTGCATGTGCATGTGCTCGTGTCGTCCCAGCCGTGGAGCTGGAGAATGGGCTGTCCCGGGAGGCCTAGTTGAGCAGATCCTGCCTGCCCCAACCCACACGACTGAAAACCCAAAGGCTGCCTGAGGCCCGCACACAGGCGCCCCCTCCCGGGGGTCCACTCGGCATGTTCTGCCTGCAGGGGCGCCCCGTCCTCCAGCTGCACGGCTGGACATTGCAGTACTGGACATCGAAGTTGTGCTTCATCTTCTAAGTGGAAGCTTCTAGTTTCAGTCAAAAAGGACCTGCCGTGGTTTTCCGTCTCCCAAAGACTTCTCCCAGCTCTCTGACACAAGCCATTTGTAATGAGGCGCAGTTCTGAGACCCCCACATGGATGGAGACTTCTCATCCTGCCGGTTCATCATCTCCTCCTAGAACATCCCAGCCTCCCCCACCGCGTCTGAGCACCAACCTTGGCCTATGGCCCGGCAGCTGCCCCCCACCTGCCCACGAACCAGGCAGAGCCCTCTTCATCTTCCTCCAGAAGAGGCCAGACAGGATGTTTGCAAAGAAACACCCAGGGAAACACTCACAAGCCCACCTCCTGAGCCCTGGCCCCCCCGCCTGCTCTTCACCTGGGAGATCAGCTCACTGTCCTCGGAGGAGTCACTCTCAGTGGAGAAAATCTCAGACAGTGTCTGAAAGAGGCAGAAGCTGTCCCTGGGGGAGGGCAAGAAGGAAGGAGAAAGGTGGGAGTGGGTGGGAGCATCCAGGGGACAACCCACTTCTTCGTAGCCGGGTCCTGGGACCCGGACTGCTTGGGTGGGTGGTGCTGAAACTGGGCAGCTCCAAGCACTGCAGGACAGTGTGGGCTTGGGAGCTGAGCTCTCAGGCGGGCACCGTGGGGACCCCCACTCCTAGTTGACCAGCAGCTGGTGTTGACACGGGGAGCTGTCCCCTGGACAGAGCGGGCTGCTGACCAGCACACCCTGGATGTGCTCTCATCTGGCTCGACTCTGTGCCTGACTGCGGCCGGCACAAGTGTTGGATGCCCAACAGCTGACCTCAGGTCCTGGCGAGACCTGGAGCCCCAGCCCACCCGGCCCCTGCCCGGGTCCTGCTGCCTCCAGGCTCTCTGCAGGGCGATGCCCAGCCTCCCGTGGGGCCCCTGGTCCCCCCCAACATCCCTTGGAGAGAAGCCTGCCCACCTGGAAACTTCCGCCCATGTCCTCTTCTGATGGCCAATCACGTGCCTTTCAAGAGCAGAGAGGATGGCGTGGCCTGAGGAGAAGTTGCGGAGGCTTAGGCACTCCTGGGGAGGGAGAAAGAATGGGCCATGAGGGGTGGTCTGAGCGTGCCCTGCTCCTGCTCCAGCCCCCTCGGCTGACCTCCCCCTCTGGATGAGAGACCTCCACAGAGCCCCTGAGAGGGAGCCGGGGCCCTAGAGCGGGACCCCCACGCTGCACCTGAGGGAAGAGCCTGGGGGGGGGATGTGAGGAGGAAGGAGGGCTGTGCTCCAGGCAGGGCAGGGCCCGGAGGCCGAGAGCCCACCAGAGCACAGGGGGGTCCAGGAGTCCAGAGAGGGCCCCGGCACGCACCCTGGCCACCTCGATCCAGTGCTCCACCACCCTGGCCCTGTCTGTGGCCTTCATGCTGCGGTCCCCGACGCAGGTGGCCTTGACGCAGTCGGCCACTCGGTTGAACTGACTGATGACGGCGCGCACGGTGGGTGCCATGTGCTCCTTGCCCTTCTGGTGGCGCTGGGACCAGATGGAGCCCAGGCAGTGGTAGGGCACAACCTTCTTAAACAGCTCCTGGGGAGGAGGGCAAGTCAGCCGGCCATGCCCGCCCCCAGCTCAGCTCCCACGGGCCCTCAGGACCCTGGCTGGGGTCATCGTCACAGCAGTGTATATGGCAGGGATGGCTAGTGTCCAAGTTTCCTCTCCAGAGGCCCAAGTGTGGGCTTGGGCTCAAGAAACTCGCCCAGGGAACAAGGCTGGCAGTGGACCAGGGTTTGGACCCAGATCCCAGGATTCGGGATCAAGGTGGGGAAGGCTGGGGCGGCAGGTCCTGGGAGGAAGGTCCCCCCCAGCTCCACCCTGCCGAGCCCAGCTGCTCACCGCATCCATGAGTGACAGCTGCTCTGCCACCAGCTTGGGACGGAAAGCCAGGAGCGCAGGCTTCTGCTCACGCAGACCGTCCCCACAGGGCCCGGGCCAGGGGCAGGAAGGCTGTGGGGGGGCAGCCTGCCCTGCTGCTGAGCTGAGCTCTGGCCGTGGCTCAGGTGCTGCTGCCAGCCTTGCCTTCCCCTCGAGAGCTGTTGCTCTTGAAGGTGCCTGAACCGGCTGGAGCTCCAGAGTGGGCACTGGAGCGACCTGTGCAGGCGGCACTGGAGGTGGCAGTGGGACCGCCTCCCTCTCACCAACTGGTGGTGCGGATGGGGCTGCCCCTGCAGATGGGGCCGGCTCTGCCTCCGTAGGGGGCACTGGCACTCCCTCCACAGGTGGCAGTGGAGGTGGCCCCGAGGCATCTTCCAGCTTGAAAGCGGGAGCTTCTGCTGCTGGAGGAGCAGGCTCTCCCTCGAGAGCGGGCAGTGCCAATCCGTGGAGCGGCGGCGAGGCAGGTGGAGCTAGACTTGCCCCCAGCTCTGCAGCTCCTGCTCCTGATGGTGCTGCAGCTGCCCGCGGCTCCTGAGCAGGTGCTCCGGCTGACCGAGTTGGATGGTCATGCTCCAGGGAGGGCACGGGCCCCATCTCTGTGGGGGGCAGCTGTGGTGGTGCTGGAGCCACCTGCAGCTTAGGAGCTGGCACCACGGCGCGGAATGCGTCAGGCTCTATTTGCATGGCAGGTGCTGGCGCCACCTCGCTAGCTGGCAGTCCGGGTGGTGATGGAGCCGACTCTGGCTCTGGACCTGTGTCGGCCGCAGCGGGGCGAACTGGCGCTGGCGGTCGCGCTGGAGGCGTCGGTGGCTCTGGAGCTGACAAGGTAGCTGGACAAGAGGCAGTTTCCCCACCATGAATGGCTCCGAGTGTCATTCCAAAACAGAAAAGATCCCACTACCTCTAGGGGAAGATCCTGCCCAGGAAAGTGCTCCCCACCTGCAGGCTCCCAGGTGATTTGTCTGGGGCTCCGCCTTGCTCACAGCCCTAGGGCAGCCTCTGCTGGCTCCTGCCTCTGTGGTGCAATCCCCACCCCCGGCCCACAAGCTCACGTACCCCCACCCCGAGGCCCCCTCACCCTCCGGCTCTGCCTCTGTGGGCTCCAGGTGTCTCATCTGTGCAAGCAGAAGCGCAGTGTGGCGCTGCAGGCCAGAGCCGGGCAGGTGCTCCTGGGCGTGGGCCGCCAGCAGCTGGAGGCAGGGAGAGTCTGGAGGCTGCAGGAAGTCCTCCCAGTACTGGTCCATCCAGGTGCCCAGCAAGGTGCAGAGGGTGCTGAGGGCAGGGGGGCAGCACGGTCAGACGCTGGCCTTGCCCTCCACGCTGCCCCCAGGGACCGTCCCACTCAACACAAAGTCCATGAGGACAGCAAGGGCTCTGACTGGCCTGGCCACAGCCTGGTGCTGACACACAGTAGGAGCTTCAGCACTGGGGGAGTGCGGAGGGGGCAGGGCCCGTCCTCCCGCCCCAGGCCCTCGTGGCCCCCACCCAGGAGCGTCTGCCCGAGGAGCTGCCTCATCTTCCCCCAGGTGTCGTGTGTGTCTCCCCTTCCCATGGACAGTGCCCCCCTCCCGCCCCGACGGGAACTCAGCCGTCCCCGCCACCCCCGCAGGAGGCAGACAGGACTGAGGTCCCAGGCAGATTGGCAGCAGGCTGCTCACCACCTCCTGTCGGGGGTCTGTGTGAGGTGATGTTTGGGGGCCTGGGGGCTGGGAGGGGGCGGAGGACGGGTGGGCTTCTCTGGGGAATGAGCCCCTGGGCCTCCTGTGCAGACAGTGCCCCAGGACCCCACCTCAGCTTCCTTCCTCCTTGGCAAGGGGAGGGGGAAGCCCTCTGGACTCAGCCTTCCAGGGCACCAGGTGATGGAGGACACGTGGCCCCAGACCCTGCCCAGTCCTACCCCGCCACCCACCACCTGACTCCGCACAATGGGGTCTGGGCATGAGAGCCCCTCACCCTCACCCAAAGTGCACCTACGTTTTCACATCAAGGCGTCCACGAGGCTCGCCCCTCCCAACGAGGTCACCTCCATACCTAGGGGAGACCGTGAGGCTGTCACAGCTGCTGGCTGAGTGTCCCCCCTGCTGAAGATGGCTCGGCCTATTGCCGGCGGCCCCCCCTCCAAAGGAACCCAGAAGGCAGGATCTCTGTTCTGCCATGTCCGCTGCATGAAGCCAGGTGCCGAAGGGAGTGCGTGCACCAAGTAGACACGTGCCGGCTACCAGGGGAAGGGGGAGCCCTCAGCGGCACCGCCTCAGACCCGGGGTGGGCCTGGAGCCCTCTGGCAGCCCACAGGCATCCCTGCTCTGACCATACCAAGGTTGGAGGCCCGAAAGGGCTCGCAGACCTCCCTGAGAAATGAGAAAACTGGGTCCGAAGGGGGTGAGGCCAACAGCCTCTTCCCTGGGCAGAGGGAAGTCCTGCCCAGGAGCAGCCCTGTGCCTCCAGCTGCCCTGTCCGGAAGCCAGGCTTGGGGTGGCTCTTCCCACAGACCCTCCCACTCTGTCCTACAATCAGCCCTGGGGGCTGGTCCTCAGGGCGCCCCCCTCCCAAGGAGGAAACTGAGGCCGGCGGTTGCAGTGGTGTTTCTGAGATGCCCAGCACGTGGGGTGCGCAGCATCCCAGGGGGCGGGTGGGGGCGGCGCTCACCGGTGGAACAGCCGGTCCAGGACCTGCTCGGTGGAGGTGAACACGCGGTAGGTCCCCAGGAAGGTGCAGACATAGCCGAGGTCGCCCTCCTGCAAGGCGGGCACCAGGTGCTCCACCAGGGCCTCCCAGCGGCCGGCCTTGACTGTGCGCACGGTGTGGCTCTCCCCCCTCGTGAGGGCCCCCTCGTTCTTCCTCTGGGGTGGGACAGAGGGGGCAGGGTGGTCAGACACAGTGCCTGGACCCAGCTGGGTGGGGCCAGGGCCCACCTGCTGCCCCAAACCCCGAGCGACGTGTGGCCGAGGGGCCGTGTGGGCCCCTAGTAGGGAAAGGTCCTCTGCCTTCACACTGACCGCAGGGGAGCCAACACCTGAAAGGTGAGGCCCCTGGCCTGAAAGGGCGGGTGCCTGGGAGGTCCTTTGGGGAGAAAGGCCCCTGCAGGGCCAAGGTCCTGAGCAGACCCTGGGCAACTGCAGACCCTCCTGGTCAGGGGACGACCATCTGGACTGCACCGTCATGGGGCCAGAGGAACAAGGGGAAGCTGTTGGCCACCCCGACCCCACCCCCGACAAGGAAGGGAAATGCTAGGGCCAGGGCCAGGGGCTGCAGGGACGCTCCCCCCAAAGACAGCCGGTGGTCCCCCGCCGCTGCCCCCTGACAAGGTCAGCTGGCCCTCACTGGAGAAAGGGAGGTCTGCGTATCCTCTGCTTGGCCGGCCCTTTCCTGCAGCCTCTGCAGGGGCCGGGAGGACCACTGCCTGGGGACCTGTGGGCGGTGTCCAGGGCAGCAGAGCTGGCAGGGCCTCGGGACAGGACCTCCGGCTCCAGTAGGTCCGAAGGCCGAAAGGCTGCTCTGAGACGCCGCCCTCCTGGAATCCTGGGCAGTCGAGGTAGGCCCCAGCTCCTACCCGGGAAGGTCAAGGGGGCGCTTATGGGAGACGGCGAGAACCCTTCTCAGCAGGAGAGCTGGACGGCTTGGAGCAGCTGGGCAAGGACAGTCATGGAGATGCTGCCGGGCACGTGGGGCCGAGGAGGGGACTTGCAAACACAGCAGCACGACGTGCACGTGTCTGCGGCGCGCCCACCCTCCAGCCGGCCCTGACAGGAATCCTGCGCTAAAGACCCTCTCCCGCCCCTCTCCACGTGTGCAGTGACCTTCCCCTGTCTGTGCAGTGGCCGTGTGCTGGGTGACTGGTGGAGTCCCAGGTTCCTTGGGAAGCAGGATATGGGGCCACTCGGGTGGGAAAGCCCTGGAGTGCGCGGGGGGGTCAGGGTGGAACACGGCCCCGGGGTGCTCCCCGGCTGCCTCGGGTCCTCCTTGGTGTCTGCTCTCACCTGGAACCAGCGCCGGTCTTGGCCAGCGCCCTGATGGACTGGCACCTTCCTCAGAGAGACGGTGTAGACCAGCCCCTCCTCCAGCTCCTCGCCAACCACCTGCGTGGAGCTCTGCGAACACAGTGCCCGGCAGCCGGGCCGAGGTGCGTCAGCGAGGGGCCTGTCCTCCCCCGCAGGGGAAGCTGGCCCTCCATCGGGCCGGGATCCAGGGCAGGCCTAGATGGGGTCTGCCTTCCCCTGAGCCCGGTGGAGAGAACAGGGGAGCTCGAGACTCAGGAAAGATACGGTCCACATGGATGTCCCTGAGCTGCCTCTTCCTACTCCCACCTGTGACCTGGCAGGGGACAGGGAAGGCCCTCCGGGTCCCCAACCCTGACAGCCACTCCTGCCCGCAGTGGTTCCCCTGTCCACGCCCCCACACCCTGGGAAGACGATAGACATGGGGCTGCCCAGGAGGAGCACAGCGGTGGCCTATGCTGAACCGGCTCCCCTGGGCCACCCCGTGTCACCTCTGGGTGCCTCCTGGGTGCCGATGGCCAGCAGCTCCGTGGCTGAGGCCTGAGCCAATGTCGGAAGCGATGGCAAGGGGATTCATTCCCGCTTTGGCAGAGGCTGGAGCCTCGGGGTCGCGCAATGCAGCAGGAGAACATGTTGCTCTCTCGAGCGTCTCCTGCCAAGTGAGCTGGGAAGGGGCTGCCTGTGGAATCTGGGTGCCTGGTTACCAGGGTTCCAAGTTCTGTCACCGAGGAAGTGAGGTCACCTCCTTAGGTCATTTCCCCTGGGCCCTTCAACTGTCAGAACCCCGCCAAAGTCCCTCTGCACGGCTGACTGTCCATCCCCTCTCCTGGATCGCCTTGTTCCCTGGACGCCGTTCTGCCAACACGTCCCTCCCACAGCTCCCTGGGAAGGCTACGGGTGGCTCGGGCCCCAGCTTGGGGGAGACCCAGCTGGGTTCAGAGCCTGCCGCTCCGTCCTTTCCATTTTGGGGAGCCCAGGCTAGTCACTGGGGCCCACTCCCAAGTCTCCTCACCACACAGCGGGATCCATTCTAGCATCAGCTTCCCGGGAAAGCATCACGTCCACGGTGGGCGGACACTGTGAGCCCCAGAGTCTGGTTTCACATGGAGCGAATGCACACACTCAGACACGGGAGAAGCAGGAAGGGGATGGACAGAACCCCGAGTCCAACTCCACATGGCTGGGGGAGGGCCATGTGGTCTGCGGAGACCCACTTGCGCTCCTGGGTTGCTGTCTCCGTCGGGCCCGTGATGAGGTGGAAAGGAGACCAAAGTCAGACATGGCGGCTGGGCCACCAATCCTGCCCAGAGGCTTCCCAGTGCCTTGATTATTTCAAACTCTATCTTGTCCACTTAAGAATTGGAGATAGAAGCAATCATCTAAAAAAAAAAAAAAAGCAAGCACAATTGAATAAAACTGTACAACTCTCAATTAAATGGCCTGGCTACGTAGAAATTGTTTTTTATCGTACAGTATGTTACAGAGTCTATTTGGCTCATCATAACACCATCCTGTGGTATTGGCCCTTCTGTGTCTGGCCGGCTTCACTTAAAAGAATCTCCTCTAGGGTCATTCACGTTGTCTTCCTCTTTACAATTCATTTCTTCTTTAATGCTGCCTAGCTTTTCCTCGGGTGAATTCACCAGCTTGTTTTTCCACTCATCCATCGAAGGACACCTGGGTTGTTTCCAACTTCTGGCAATCGTGAAGAATGCCTCTGTGAAACTCGATGTACAGATGTCTGTTGGTGTCACTGCTCTTGGTTCTACTGGCTATAGACCCAGTATTGCAGGGTCACATGGCGAGTCTATTTGCAACTTCTTGAGGGACTGCGAAACAGTCCTCCACAGTGGCTGGACCGTCCTGCATTGCCACCAGCCAACCGGGAAGAAGTGTTCCTATCTCTCCACAGCCTCTCCAGCACTTGGAGTTCTCCGTCTTTGGGAATAGTGGCCATTCTGATAAATGTGAAATGATAAGTCCCTGTGGGTTTTGATTTGCATTGCCCTAATCAGAAGAGATCTTGAGCATTTTTTCCATGTGTTTTTTTTGCCATTTGTATTTCTTCTTTGGACAAATGTGTACTCAAGTCTATTGCTCATTTTTAAGTTGGATTGTTTCTCCTTTTATTGTTGAGATGTAAACGTCTCATTATAGGTCCTGGATATTAGACCCTTACCAGACATGTGATTTCAAATATCTTCCTCTATTGAGTCACCTGCCTTTTCACCCTTTTGACAAAGTCCTGTGAGGTGCAAAAGTCTTTAATTTTGCAGAGGCCCCTTTTACCTTTTTTTTTTTCTCTCTTGTGGCCTGCACTTTGGGCGTAAGGTCACAGAAACCACCACCTACTACAAGGTCTTGAAGATGCTTCCCTATGATTTCTTCTAGGTCTTTCATATCTGCTTTTATATCTAGGTCTTTGATCCATTTTCAGTTGATTCTTGTGTAGGGAGTGAGATAGGGCCCTCCTTCATGTTTTGGTCATAGATATCCAGTTCCCCCAGCACCATTCATTGAAGAACCCGTTATGTCCCATTCACACGGCCTTGGTAGGTTTGTCAAAAACCAGTTGACAGTAGAGGTGAGGGTGTTTTTCTGGATTCTCCATTCTATTCCACCAATAGATGTGCCTATCTTTATGCCGCTACCTTCCTGTTTTGACCACGGTAGCTTTGTAATACCTTTGAAGGCCAGGCAGTGAAATTGCTCCCATGTCGCTCTTCTTGTTCAGAATGCTTTTGGCTATTTGGATGCACTTTCCCTTCCAAATGAATTTGGTAATGGCCTTTTCTGATTCTGTAAAATGGCTGTTGGAATTTTGGTTGGTACTGCATTGAATCTATAAATCGGTTTGGGAAAGATTGACATCTTCATGATATTTATTCTTCCAGTCCATGAGCACATCACGGCAGCAGGTTTTCCACCTATGCCCACTATCATGTTCAGGAATTTTCCTTCTATTCCTATTGTTTGAAGTTTGTATCTGAAAAAGGATGCTGAATTTTGTCAAATGCCTTTTCTGCATCGATTGAGATGATGATGTGTTTTTCCTCTTGGATTGATTTCCTTATGTTGAACCGGACTTGCGTGACAGGAATAAATCCCACTTGGCGGTGATGTATAAGTCTTTTGATACGCTCTTGGATTCTATTGGCAAGTATTTGTCGAGAGTTTTTGTGTTGATGTTCATTCGAGAGATTGGTCTCTGATTTTCTTTTCTTGTGGTATCTTTACCTGGCTTTGGTATTAGGCTGACGTTGGCTTCATCAACTGTCTTGGGTCATTTTCCCTCCTCTTCAATTTTTGGGAAGAATCTAAACAGGATTGGTGTTCATTCTTTTCTAAATGCTTGGTACAATTCACCTGTAAAGCCATCTGGCCCCGGACTATTCTTGGCTGGGAGATTTGGGATGATGGATTCAATCTCTTTCACTGTGATGGTCTGTTAAGTATTCTATTTCTCATAGCATCAGTGTAGGTGGTCTGTGCTTTTCTAGGAATTTGTCTGTTTCATCCAGGTTGTCTACTTTGTTGGCATGCAGCTTCTCATACTATCCTCTTGGGATCCTTTTCATTTCTGTGGGGTCAATCACAATGTCCCTTCTTTCATTCATTTCTGATTCCAATGATTTGCAACTTCTCTCTTGTTTTTGGTTAGTCTGGCTAGGGGTTTGTCTCAAAGAAGCAGCTTTAGGTTTTGTTGATTTGCTCTATTGCTGTGGTGGTTGTTCTCAATTTCATTTATTTCTGCTCTCATCTTTCTTTCTTTCTTTCCTCCTGCTTGTTTTGGGATTGGCTTGCTCTTCTCCTTCTAGTTTCTCTAGTCGTTCAGTTCAATCTTTGCGTTTACCTCTTTCTTTGTTTTTCATATCGGCATTGAAGGCTCTAATGTTCCCTCCCAAGATTGCTTTTGCGCTATCCCCTATGTTTTGGTAAGTTGTGTTCTCATATTTCTTTGTCTCAAAAGATTGACTGACTTCACTGGCGATTTCTTCTTGGACCCACTGATTACGTAAGGATGTGTTCTGTAGCCTCCACACCGTGGTGAATTGACTTTGGTCCTGTTTGTGACTGATTTCCACTTTCATTCCATTTTGATCTCAGAAGGTGCTTTGATTCATTTCAGTCTTTCTCTATTGATCGAGAGCTGCATTGTGCCCTAACATGTGGTCTCTCCTGGAAAAAGATCCATGGGCACTTGAGAAGAATGCAGAACACACTGAGTTGGGATGCAGCCTTCTGTAGATGTCTGTTTAGTCTCATGCCATTCAACTTCTCTTGTTCCTTGTTGCTCTTCAGTCTAATTGTTCTGTCTCATGATTTGAGTGGGGCGTTGAAGTCTCCAACGATCCTTGTAGAGATGCCTATTTCTCCCTAGAGTTTTGCCAGAGTTTGTCCCGTGTATTTTGGGCTACACTGGTTAGCTACCTAGATATTTACGATGGATTGCTTCCTGGTGGATGGTCCCTTTTATTCATACATTCTCTATCTCTCCTAACTTTGTGCATTAAAGTCTGTTTTGCCTGAGAGCAGTCTAGCTCCCTCTGCTCTTTTTGGTGATTGTTTGCATGGAGTATCTTTTTCCAACCTTTTGTTTTCAGCCATTTTGCAGCCCTGGGTCTACAAAGCAGCAGATGGATGACTTGTGTTTTTTTATCCATTCTGTCAGCCTGTACCTTTTGATTGGGGAGTTTAATCCACTCACCTTCAATGATATTGCTTTAAATGCATGATTTACTTCCACTGTTTTACTCTTGGGTTTTCTTAGGTTGTATGCTCTTTTTGCCTATCTTCTTACTCTGTGGGTTAGCCATTCTGCTAGTCTTTCTTCTCTGCTCTTCTCCAGGCCTCTCTCTCTCCTGTCTTTTGATCTCAGGTCCTTTACTATTTTCTGCAAAGGTCGATTCTCTTCTTGGCAAAGTCTCTTAGTTTCTGTTTCTTTGTGAGTGGTTTATACTTGCCCTCGTATCGGAAGGACAATTTTGTGGGATAAAGAATTCTAGGCTGGCGGTTGTGCTCCTTCACTATCCTAATTGTATCATGCCTCTGTCTTCTCGCCTTCATGGTTTCTGAAGAGAAATCCGCATGGAGTCTTACTGGGCATCCTTGTAGGTGATGGTTTGCTTCTTCCTTGCTGCTCTGAGAATTTTCTCTTTGTCTTTGACATTTGACCTTCTGAGAGGTATGTGTCCTGGAGGAGGTCTCTTTGGATTTGTTCTGACTGGGGTATGGTGCCCTTCTTGGCCTCGTGACTTCATTTCTTGCGCGAGATCTGGACTCAGGAATTGGTGGCAGACCTGCTTCTTAGGGCCATGGGGAGGGAATCTCTGAAGGCCAGAAAAGCCTCTCTTACTGATTTTTCACTTTCTCACATGCCAGCAGATGGCACACCTGGAGCAGGCCTGGAGGCGGGTGCAGCCTTGGGAGTCTGAGCAGGGGAGAAGGCAGGTCAGCCTTGTGCTCCTGCCCCTCTGCCTCCTCCTGTCCTCCCTGAGAAGACCCAGGGCACCTGAACTCACCCCATCTCTAGCAGTGCCCAGGGGGATATGAGAGGGGCAGGGGAGCCCAGGGCGGATGCAGGGCGGACCCCCAGTGCTGAGGGTTGGGGCATTCGCTGCTGCTAAGGAGCCCTCCTGGGCCGCCTGCCCCTGCCCCTGCCCCTGTGGATGGCGAGCAGGCAGCTCTGGCACTCAAGTCCTGCAGCTTGGAGAGAGTGAGCCCGGCCTCCAAGGTGGGCTCCCGGTCCCTGCTCTCACCTGCCCCTCTTCCTGAGCGGGGCCTGGCATGCTCACTGGGCCAAGGAACCTCCTGAGTTGAAGCTCTTTCGAGGCTTCACATCAACTCTTCAACCCCAACACACCCTCCTGAGCTGGCCATCACTGGCTTCCTTTGGCCTTCTAGAAAACGCAGGGTCTGCGATCCCGACACAGGGCCGTGACCTGTTCCAGCTGTGTGTTTTCGACCCTGGACACTCTGACTCCAAAGGCTGTGCTTTGCAGAAGAGCCCAAGCAGGTGGTGGTTTACAGGGAATAGCCGTGTGGGCAGGGGGCTCTGGGGTGGACAAGGCCTCGCCTGCTTAAGCCTGAACACGGTCCCCGTGGAGCTGGAATGCACGGGTAGTGGGCACCCCGGGAGGGCTCCTGGCCATGTCACACAGAACAGCAGAGCTGGGGGCTGCCGAAGGGGCACAAGTTCTCCCCACACCCAGGCCTGGGTCCCCTCCATGGTAAGGAGGCCGGCCTTGGCATCCTGCTCTGAAACGGTGGGTGTGCAGTCACCTCGCTGTTGACCATGCTGCCTGCATGTCCAGTGTAAGAGTCAAGCAGCTGGTCGGGAAGGTCAGTGCCCAGACAACTTCTGGCCTTGAGGTCCTATCCTCCTCCTCGGGGCTCCAAGACCTGCGGTCACCAGCCTGATGGTCTCCAGCTCAGAGGCCATGCTGGAAAGCTTCCAAATCTCTTCTCTTCCCACTGCCTCCCAGTCATGCAGTAGCTCACAAACCTTTATGGGGTGCCTTCTGGAGGGTTGGCACCGGGGACAGGGAGTCAGACACTGTCTGGGCCCTGCTAGAGCTGACAGCTGGGGAGGGGTTGATTTGGGCATAAGAACATGGTCACTGCTGACACAAAGGCGAGGAGAAGGTGCTGTGGGCACACGGAAAGTCACCCACTCCAGAGGGGACACGCCAAGGCAGGCTCCCTGGGGCCATGGACAGCACGGGGAGTCCCTGGAATGGTGCAGGTGGCGTGTGGGGGAGTGAGGCAGCAGGCATGGTGGGAGGAGCAGGCTGACGGGTGGGCAGGGTGAGCACGGCTGTGCTGGGCCAGGCCCCACACAGGCCGAGTGTTTTCCTTGGCCCAAGGGCAGCTGTTGCAAAGTACCAGCAATGGGTTGGCTTGGGTTAGGGGATTTCTTTGCGGTCAAAGCTGCAAGAACGTGAAAAGTCCAACTCTAGGCACGGTGACGGTGCTTTCCCACCAAAACCAGCTGCCACGACGTGAAGCGAGATGGCCGTGGGTTCTCTGCCGAGTCCTCTGTTCTTTCGTAGCTCTCAGCAAAGCTGGTGCAGGGCTGCTCTCTCCTGGGCCTCCTCACTCAGGCTCAGCCCGGCAGGATCACACACTGGCGGCGTGCTTTCCCTGCCTCTGTCTGTTTCTCTCTCTGTGCTTCTGCTTGTATCAGTGCCAGTGAGGGCGGTTGGCAGAGACTCGACCTGAGTCAGGCCTCACTGACATAGTCCAATCGAGACCCGCGAGTGGTCTTCTTAAGTCATCTAGTCAAAGACCTCTCTACTGATGGTCATGCTTTGAACTTCTCTACTCAAGTTCAAAGCGGATCACACTCACAGCAAGAGATGGCTGTAAAAACATCATCTTTCTCTTCGGTATTCATCCAATAATTTCAAATGGCCACACTGTGGGCGATGTGGGAGTGGAACGTCAGGGAGGGAGAACTTGACCATTAAGG
Organism: Dasypus novemcinctus; assembly: GCF_030445035.2. Taxonomy (NCBI): domain Eukaryota; kingdom Metazoa; phylum Chordata; class Mammalia; order Cingulata; family Dasypodidae; genus Dasypus; species Dasypus novemcinctus. Next base: position 54,902,643 of record NC_080696.1, on the reverse strand, counting down.
ATTGGACCTGAATGTTAAGATGCAGGAGCCCATGGCAAGCGGGGCAGCAGGCATCTGGGCAAGTGGTTCATGAAGGTGGTACCTCCCAAATGGGAACGCTCCAGTGCCCTCAAAGCTTTGACCTCTTCTGATACCTGTCTTTAGAGAAACTTCAGACCTGATGTCCTGGGGGCAGGGCTGAGGTGTCCCTGCTGGAAGTAGGCCCCAAGCATGCTGGTTTGCTTAAATGACAGAACTTTACTGGCTCAGGGTTTTAGAGGCTAGGAGTCCAAAATCAAGGTATTGGCACTCTCTCTCTCTCTTTCTGTGGCCTTTCCTATAATGTCTTCAGTAATAAGATTAAGACCCAACCTAATTCATTTGGGAAACATCTTAACTGAAGTAAACTCATCAAAAACTCCTATTTATAAGGGTCCCACCCACAGGATTGATTAAAATTAAGAACATGTTTTTCAGGGGTACATAGCTCTAAGCTGCTGTAGAATTCTAAAAGTACCCACCTACTGAAGATGTAAGAATTAAATGGGGAAAGCATTTAGCACCTACCGTATAGGAAGTGCTCACTAGATATTGGCTATTATCTTTATCTTTCCAGGAATTGTTTATGACGTTTGCTTTCTGTTCAAAATGTATTTAGATTTAATGCCAGGTTTAAACTACTTCAACTCTTACTCCCCCACCATGGCTAATCTGAATTTTCCATTCTTAAAGTGTTTATTTTGTTTCACACCATGATAGGTTGAAAAGCATTTTCTAGTCTTTTCTCTTTTTTTCAGGAAAAATAAAATACAGAAGTATAGTACCTGTCTTGACATACTTGAGAATGTTTAAATTTTCTTCCAGTATGAATGACCTCTTATCTGGGCATAGAATTCATGGCATAACTTTTCCTCCAAAGCTTTGCATCTAATGTCCTATTACCTTCTTTCTTTTTTTTTTTTTTTAAGATTTATTTTTCTTAAATTCCCCGCCCCCCCCCCCCACTGCCATTCACTGTGTGTTCTTCTGTGACCATTTCTATCCCTATCAGCAGCACCAGGAATCTGTGTTTCCTTTGTTGAGTCATCTTGCTGTGTCAGCTCTCCATGAGTGCGGTGCCATTCTTGGGCCGACTACACTTTCTTTCATGCTGGGGCTCTCCTTATGGGGTGCACTCCTTTGCATGTAGGGCTCCCCTACATGGCCAAGTCCACTTCCCCTATTATCTTCTGTATTTAATATTGTGGAGAAATTTGCTCTCAGGTCAGTCTGATTTTTCTTCCTTTGTTTCTTTTTTTAATTTTAGGATTTATTTATTTATTTATCCCCCCCCTTCCTCCTTCCCATTGTCTGCTCTCTGTGCCCATTCACTGTGTGTTCTTCTGTGTCTGCTTGTATTCTCATTAGGCAGCTCCAGGAACCAATCCTGGGACCTTCTGGAGTGGTAGAGAGGAGATCATTCTCTTGTGCCACCTCAGCTCTCTGGTCTGCTGCATCTCTTATTATGTCTCCTCTGTGTCTCTTTTTGTTGTGTCATCTTGCTGTGCCAGCTCTCTGCGTGGGTCAGCACTCCTGCGTGGGGTAGCACTCCAGCTCAGGGAAGCACTCCATGCAGGTCAGCACTCTGCACAGGCCAGCAATCCACATAGGCCAGCTTGCCTTCAACAGGAGGCCCTGGGCATCAAACCCTGGACCACCTATATGGTAGCTGGAAGCCCAATTGTTTAAGCTACATCCGCTTCCCCCTTTGTTACTTTTTTAAAAATTAAATTGCCTTTTTTTTTAAAAAAAAGATACACAGATCACAAAATATGTCACATTAAAAAATATAAGAAGTTCCCACATACTCCATGCCCCGACTCTTCCCACATCAACAACCTCTTTCATCATTGTGGCACATTCATTCCATTTAGTGAACACGTTTTGGAGCACTGCTGCACTGCATGGATTATAGTTTACATTGTCATTTACATTTCCCCCCAGTACATTCAGTGGGTTATGGCAGGATACATAATGTCCAGCATCTGTCCCTGCAATATCATTTAGGACAACTCCAAATCCCGAAAATGCCCCAACATCTCATCTCTTCTTCCTTCTCCCTGCCCACAGCAACAACCGTGACCACCTTCCCCAGATCAATGCTACAGTTTCTTCCATTACTAGTCACAATTGTTCTATAGTAGAAGACTAGTAAGTTCACTTGATCCTGGGTTGGTGATGTCCACTCCACCTCTATATTGAAAGGGGGCTTAGATCCCACATGGTTGAAGGATGTGATTCTCCTGCTTGGAGATGTAGGCACTCTTGGTTCCCTGGTGTGGTGGTTGACCATCTTCACCTTCCTGTTAGCCAACCTGTGCAAGTCCAACAAACCAGAGAGTAGGAGCTACAACTCTGCTGAGGCTCAGGGCCCAGCTGACACATGGACAGTCCAGAGATTTAAGTCTCCTAGTTATACACCAACCCCAGCACCAACCACAGGTTCAGTAAAAGTGACAAAAGAGGCATGTGTAGAAAGGTCACATCAGAGTCCAACTCCATTGCACTCAGGAACACAAATTCCAAAGTAGGGCCCACTGACAAGGCACTGAACTCCAGAGCCAAGTGCCATGATTGTGGAACCTGTGTGTCCCCATAGCCCTCAGGACCTTCAGTACCTGGGTTTGTATCTACTTTGGCTGTCTCTGGGATCCTGCAGAGGCATGCATAAGCACAACCACTCTGATGACCTCCTGACTTTTTTTGAAGACTCTTAGCCATCTAAACTCATTTGTCTTTACCATTTCCCCCTTCTATTCAAGGTCTTTTTCTAGTTGTATCGACAGTTAGTGGTTGGTAGTAATCCCTTGGCACCAGGGAGGCTCATCCCTGGGAATCATGTCCCACACAGAGGGAAAAGTAATGCATTTACATGCTGAGTTTGACTTAGAGAGTTGCCATATTTGAGCAACATGGAGGCTCTTAGGAAGTAACTCTTAGGCACCCTGCAGCTCTAGGCCTAGTTCAAATTTCAGGCACACAGGCTCATAAGCACAGTCATCAGTATCAAAGGCTCATCATTGGAGCGTCCTTCTTCACTGGTCTTTGCCCTTGTACTTGGGAGATTATTGCTATTCCATTGGGGAATATGACAGATCTCCCCTGGCTAGGAACTCAGCACTCCCTCAGTTGTCATTTGTAACTGTAACTGCCCAACATATATCCGAACATTTTTATGTACCCTATATACATGCCCTGGAGAACTCCTTCCCAACCATGGGTCCCCCATCAATAATACCCAACACCAGTGCTCCTCCCCTGCCATAGTTGAACCCCTCTGTGGCCCAAAACTTCTTCAAAAAAGAAGCCTAATATATTGCCAAATTCAATTAATAGGAAAATGAAATAGTAGTGATAGGTTTAAAGATTAGAAATAGAATACATACTAATTTAGAAAACTAAAATAAAGTAAAAATAAATTGGGTATTAAAAAATGAAGAATATCATAAAACTTTGTTTTTCACGTTTTGCCTTTCATCACTGTAATAGGTGTTGCCGTGTATGTACAGTGGCAAGGCAATTATGGAAGTGTTTCACAAGATCATGAATTGATGGATATAGGACATGTTAAATTACACCAAATATGTATAAAAGTCTATAGGCTAAAATGTAAACAATAATGTAAAATATAAGGTAACTAAAACTTTAGAAAATTGTACAGTTTAAAATATAAACCATAATGTAAACCAAAATGGAACCATGTTTGACAGCTATGTTTCATTATCTGTACATCAGCTACAACAAATATAACATGAACAAGTAAAAAGATCATTGCTGGCAAAGGGGGAAAAGCGTTTGATGTTGGATATATGGGAGATCCCTATATCGTATATGGGGATATGTAAACTTTTTTGAAGACAAAATTAAAAATTGGAAGGAAAAAAAAGAAAAGAAAAGATGTAGACCCTTTGTTTCTTTTCAAAATGTTTGTCTTCAAGTGAACTTGCAGGATAGTTTCTCTATGGTTGAAATTTAAAGTCTGCACTGGCAGTTACTAGGGGATGGTTTCTTTTTCTTATTTATACAAGAAGACTTTCTAACTGTAGATTCAAGTCTTTCATTAGCTGAGTCAAGTTTTCTACAACTGAACCTTCAGATACAGCAGCAGCTGCTCCTGCTGTTGCCGCTGAGCTAACATTGCCTCTTGTTGAAGAACTTGACTATGTTTTGACTCTCTCTTGTATCTCCTCCATATCCATTGTTCTCCTTTTGATCATGTTCAACTCCTTGTGTTCTGGGAGAACTTCCCAGTCAACAAGTTTCATTGATTCCTTCTCCTAAATATTTCTTAAATCAGTCTAATTCTTTCCATTCCCAAGTATACCCATCAAGTGTTCCTGCTTCTACTCCTGCACCTGTATCATTCATTCTCCAAAGAAAAGAAAAAAAGGCATCTCTTTATAAAAACATAAATTGGGTCATTCTTTTCTCATGTGGTAACATCCTTCATTGGCTTCCAGTTGCACTTGGAATAAAATTGAATTATCTCCTGACTTCCAAAAACCTGTATGGTGAGAATCTAGCTTGGTCCTGTGTGATCTAAGAGACATCCACAAGCCTCTCCTATTCTGGCCTATTGGCATTGATAGCATTCTAGGATGGATCCAGAATTTGAAGTGGTAGGAAAACTCTTAAGAAGGTGGAGCAAAAGGAGGCGGGGCAAGATGGTGGTTGAGTGAGTGCACCTGATAGTGTCTCCTGCAAAGAAGTGGCTGGGCAGCGTTGGAAATTCTTCGGGACCAGGCTGTTTCAGGATTTTGCAAGGCAGGAGGTGTCTGGACATCGATTTGGTGGGAAGGTAACAGAGAAAATTAGTGTATAAGATAAAATTGAGGCTCTCTTACATGGAGGTGGGGGTTGCACGCAGGACGCTCCCTACTGGGGTGGGCAGAGCCACGGCACCGGCACCGTGGCAGCAATTCCTGGAGCCTCTGCAGTACTGGGGAATTCATAAGCCCTGAGTGAGCTATTGGGGGGCTAACAGGGCAGGAGGCCTTTGCAGACTGATTTGGGGAGACAGACGGGAGTTTTGTGCAAGGTGGGGAATTTTTGATTTCTGACACAATTAATAGCACTTCTGGCTAGAGCCCTGCCCCCAAGGCCAGCTGCCGATCTGCAGCAGCCTTAAATCGCTCACAATAAAGAGACATCACCAGGAGGCTGTTTCAGGGGCCTGCAGGGTGGGAGATGTCTGGAAGCCGATTAGGGGAATCTTTTGCAAGGGGTGGGAATTTCGGTTTCAGACACTGACATCAGTGCTTCCGGCTGGAACCCCGCCCCCTGGGCCTGGCTGCTGATCTGCAGCATCATTAACTTAGCAGCTGTGTAAGGCGCCCCCAGGTGGCTGTTTCGGGGGCTTGCAGGGTGGGAGGTGTCCTGTAGTGGAATTGGTGATACATCCACAGAAGAGTACCTAGTGAGAGGGTGAATTGCAGGGTTCTGACACATAGGTCAGAGTTTGTGGATGTGACGTCCCCCATAGGGCTGGCACCCAGCTGCGAGGATCCCTGAAGGCTGTGTTGCACTGCAGTGCTCCCATGCTCCCTGTTAACCAGATTTAAGGTTGCCAGGTCTGTGTCCCCTAAACCCTGGTGGCCCACACCCCAGAGACTCACACCTCTTGAGTCTGCAATATCACAGACTTTCCATCCTTGAATCCACCATGCCCTGAGGTCCATCTGAGGTCCTTGAATGTCCTAGCCCTCAACATTTGCATTTTTTCTTTTTTGTTTTTTGTTTTGTTTTTTTAATTTGTTTTTTTTTAATTTTTTATTTTTTATTGTCCTGATTGCTAACATTGCATTATCTCCTAGTCTTTTCTCCCATTGTATCCCTCAAGGTCTTTTTTTTTTTCTTCAGTTATTTAGGGTTTTTTTTTTTTTTTTGCTGTTGCTGTTGTTGGTGTTCTATATCTTTTTTTCTTTTCCTTGCTTGTTCCCCTCCCGTTTCTTTACCCACCCTCCCCTTTTTCTTTCTTTCTTTCTTCTCTCTCTCTTTTTTTCTCTTTTGTCCCTCATTTTCTTCTTATTTTATTTTATCTTAATTATACAACAGGTGCTGCAGGGAACACCTCACATTTGCTGGGTTTCATCATCCTCCGTTGCCTCATTTCTGTGTGAATTGATTTTTGCTACGTACACTATCACCTTTCCCCCACACCTTGATATCCTCCATCATCTACTGTCTCTCCTATATTCCACCTCCCTTTCTTTGATCCCCAAATCGTCTAACTCTTAATTTCTAATACCTTTGTTTTCTTTTCTGTCTTTTATCCACTCTTGAAACTATTGCCTTTCTTTTCTCTTTCCCTCTCTCACAAAAACACTAGCTTTTTAATTCATACCATATTCCTCCCATATTCAGTCGACTACCTCATTATAGGTACTCTACCTACTGCTATAACTCTACACAACTTACATGAATCTAATATCCATCCTCCCAGATCTCATATTGTTGCTCTGTTAACATTTATTACCAATACTACTTTACACATTTTCCTTTCTTACACAATTGCCTTTCCCTGGCCCTAATACTTTCCTTCAAAGTGAACTCAGCCAGCAATAAGAAATTAGAATAAGAAGAACAAAGTGACAAAGAGAAGATATAACACTTACACAAAAACAACAGTTAATTAATCCCCAAGACTAGACAAAGAAGCTAAGGAACTGATCAAACCCGTCAAGATAAAATGATGACCAGACAGCAACAAAAATCTACAAACCAAACCAGTAATCAGGAAAACATGGCTGAATCCAATGAACAAACTAAAAACCAGGAAGGGGAGGAGAACTTCGCACAAGTAATTAAAGATCTCAGAACATATATCACAGACAAATTTAATGAAGTAAAGGAAGAGATTAACAATATGAAGACAACACTTGGAGGGGAAGTTGCAGATATACGCAAAAAGATAACAGATATGATGGGAATGAACACCACAGTTCAAGAAATAAAAAATACACTTGCAGCAAGTAACAGGAGATTAGAAGAGGCACAGCAGAGAATTAGTGATGTGGAAGACAGTACATCGGAAATCAAGCAGATAGTAGAATTGATTGATAAAAAGATAGAAAAAATCCAGCTAGGACTTAGGGACCTGAATGACAATGCAAAACGCACAAACATACGTATTATAGGCATGCCAGAAGGAGAAGAGAAGGGAAAGGGGTCAGAAGGAGTGTTGCAGGAAATAATGGCTGCAAACTTCCCAAATCTACTGAAAGAGACAGATGTACATATCCAAGAAGCACAGTGCACCCCAAACATCATAAACCCCAACAGGCCCACCCCAAGACATATACTTGTCAAATTATCCAACGCTCAAGACAAAGAGAAAATTCTAAAAGCAGCAAGAGAAAAGAGAACCATCACATACAAGGGAAGCTCCATAAGATTAAGTGCTGATTTCTCATCAGAAACCATGGAGGCAAGAAGGCAGTGGTATGATATAGTCAAGGTACTAAAAGAAAAAAATTTCCAACCAAGAATACTCTATCCAGCTAAACTAGCATTCAAAAATGATGGAGAGTTCAAAATATTCACAGATAAACAGAAATTGAAAGAGTATGCCAACAAGAAACCTCCCCTTCAAGAAATTCTAAAGGGAGTTCTGCAAGAAGAAAGAAAAAAACAGGACAGGCAGAGTTGGAGGAGAGTGTAAGAGCAGCAAAAAAGACAAAAAGAGAAGAAAAACAAACAAAGAAACAAAATATGACAAACACACGTCCAATAAAAATATGGCTAACATAAATAATTCCTTGACAGTAATAACACTGAATGTCAACGGATTAAACTCACCTATCAAAAGATTCAGACTGGGACATTGGATAAGGAAATATGACCCATCTATATGCTGTCTACAAGAGACACATCTTAGACCCAGAGACTCATGGAGGCTGAAAGTGAGTGGTTGGAAAACAATCTTACAAGCAAACAATAACCAAAAAAGGCAGTAGCTATCTTAATATCAGACAAAATAGACTTTAAATGCAAAACAATTGTGAGAGACCAAGAAGGATACTGCATATTAGTGAAAGGGACTATCTGTCAAGAATGAACAATCATAAATATTTATGCTCCTAACAAGGGAGCCTCTAAATACGTGAGGAAAATGCTGGAAAAACTAAGTGAAAGAATAGATACATCTACAATTATAGTGGGGGATTTTAATACACCACTATCAACTCTGGACAGAACATCTCAAAAGAGAACCACTAAAGAAATGAAATATTTGAACAGTATATTACAGGAGCTGGATCTAATAGACATATACAGATCATTACACCCAAACACAGCAGGATATACATTTTTCTCAAGTGCACATGGATCATTTTCCAAGATAGACCATATGCTAGGCCACAAAGAAAGGCTTAATGAATTCAGAAAGATCGAAATCATACAAAATAATATCTCTGATCACAGTGGAGTGAAGCTGGAAATCTGCAAGGGCCAGAGGCCCAGATTTCACACCAAGATGTGGAAATTAAACAGCACACTCTTAGAAAAACAGTGGGTCAAAGAGGAAATCTCAAAAGAAACCAATGACTGCCTTGAAACAAATGATAATGATAACACAACATACCAAAATTTATGGGATGCAGCAAAAGCAGTATTGAGAGGGAAATTTATAGCCATAAATTCATACATCAAAAAAAGAAGAAAGAGCAAAAATTGAAGAACTAAATGTACATTTGGAGGAATAAGGAAAAAAACAACAAAGTAATCCAACAGGAAGAAAAAGAAAGGAAATAGCAAAGATAAGTGCAGAACTAAATGAAATAGAAAATAAGAAAGCACTTGAAAAGATAAACAAGACCAAGAGCTGTTTTTTTGAGGTGATCAATAAAATTGACAAACCTTTAGCAAGACTAACAAAGAAAAAAAGAGAGAAGATGCAAATACACAAAATAAGAAATGAGAAAGGAGATATCACCACTGACCCCACAGAAATAAAGACTATCATAAGAGGATACTTTGAAAAACTATATTCCAACAAAAACAACAATTCAGAGGAAATGGACAAATTTCTAGAAAATCATAAGCAGCCTATATTGATGAAAGAAGAAATCGATGATCTCAACAAACCAATCACAAGTAAAGAGATAGAATCAGTCATTAAAAACCTCCCAACTAAGAAGAGCCCAGTGCCAGATGGCTTCACAGGTGAATTCTACAAAACATTCCAGAAAGAACTAACACCAATCCTGCTGAAACTCTTCCAAGAAATCGAAACAGAAGGAACATTGCCTAACTCCTTCTATGATGCCAACATTACCCTAGTACCAAAGCCAAACAAAGACACCACAAGAAAGGAAAATTACAGACCAATTTCTCTAATGACCCTAGACACAAAAATACTTAACAAAATACTTGCTAATCGTATTCCACAACAAATTAAATGAATTATACACCACGACCAAGTGGGATTCATTCCAGGTATGCAAGGATGGTTCAACATAAGAAAATCAATCAATGTAATACACCACATAAACAGATTGAAGGAAAAAAATCACATGATTATATCTATAGGTACAGAAAAAGCATTTGACAAAATAGAGCACACTTTCTTGATAAAAACACTCCAAGACTGGAATACAAGGAAGTTTTTTGAACATGATAAAGAGTATATATGAAAAACCCACGGCCAACATCATTTACAATGGAGAAATCCTAAAATCCTTCCCTCTAATGTCAGGAACAAGACAAGGATGCCCACTCTCTCCCCTTCTATTTAACATTGTCTTAGAAGTACTTGCTCAAGCACTGAGGCAAGAACCAGATATAAAAGGCATTCAAATTGGAAAGGAAGAAGTAAAAATTTCATTATTTGCAGATGACATGATCCTATACATAGAAAACCCTGAGAGGTCTACAACAAAGCTTCTAGAACTCATAAATGAGTTTAGTAAAGTCACAGGTTATAAGATCAATGCGCAAAAATCAGTAGCATTTCTGTACACCAATAATGAGCAAGATCAGGAGGAAATCAAGAAACAAATACCATTCACAATAATAAATTAAAAAATCAAATATGTAGGAATAAATTTAACTAAAGATGTAAAAAACTTATACACCAAGAACTATACAAGCCTGTTCAAGGAATTGAAAGAAGACCAAAATAAATGGAAGAATATTCCCTGTTCACGGATAGGAAGACTAAATATTATGAAGATGTCTATCCTACCAAAACTGATCTACACAATCCCAATAAAAATCAACACAGCCTTCTTTAAGGAACTAGAAAAACTAACTATGAAATTTATTTGGAAAGGAAAGAGGCCCCGAATAACCAAAGACATATGAAAAAGAAAAACGAAATTGGAGGAATCACACTACCTGACTTCAAAACATACTATAAAACTACAGTAGTGAAAACAGCATGGTATTGGCATAAGGAGAGACACACAGACCAATGGAATCGAATTGAAAGTTCTGATATAGAACCTCATATATATAGCCATATAATATTCAATAAAGCCACCAAACCCTCTCAACTGGGAGAGAATGGCCTATTCAACAAATGGTGCCTGGAGAACTGGATATCCGTATGTAGAAGAATGAAAGAGGATTACCATCTCACACCTTATACAAAGATCAACTCAAGATGGATCAAAGACCTAAATACAATTTTATAGGTTTTTGACAAAATGTATAATGGCCTGTATCTGTCATTCTAATGTCATGCAGGATATTTCCAGCATCCTAAAAAATGGTCCATGCTATACCTATTTTTCCCTCTCCCTCCTTTCATGACCTCTGTTGACCACTGCCTTTATATCAATCTTATAAGTTTTCCAATTACTAGAATAATAAGTCTACTTTATTCCATAGTTGCATTCCCCCCTTATGATTGTTCATTCCTTAATGTTGAGGATTTGGGGATGGTGATGCCCACTCTGCTTCCAATTTAGAGGGGGCTTATATCCCATGGGGTAGATGGATGGAACTGCATTGCTTGCAGTTGTAGATACTCTCTTTTTTGGGGTATGGACATTGCCCATCATCATCCTTTCATTAATTGTCCTGGGCAAGTCCAAAGAACAGGAGAATAGATGCTGCAACTCTGCTGAGATTCAGGGCTTAAATGGCATATGAACAGATCAAAGATTTCAGTCTCTGAGACAGATATTTGATGAATATAGTGCTAATTGTAGGTTCAAATAAAAGGGACAGAAGAGCCATGTGCAGGGAAATTATAAATGAGTCTATATCTGTCACACTGGGAAGAATATATTCCAAAGTAAGTCCCACACACAGGGTGCCAAATTCCTGAGATCGTTTGTCCTGCTTATAGTGTCTAGATGTTTCTAGAGTCCTCAGGAGCCCTGCTATTTGAGTCAGTGTTTACTGTGGCAGTCAAAGAGATCCTCCTGAGACATGTGTAACTTCTGCTATGACCTCCTGACTCATTTTGAAATATCTTAGCTATAAAAACTCATTGGTATTTAATATTTCTTCCTTTTGGCCAAGGTCTTTTTCCAAATGCATCTGAGTTGGTGCTTGGTGGTAATCCCTCACTGCCAGGGAGGTCATCTCCGGGAGTCATGTCCCATGCTGGAGGGAAGGAAGTGTGTTTATAAGCTGAGTTTGGCTTAGAGAGAGGCCACATTTGAACAACAAGGAGGCTTTCAGGAGGTAACTGTTAGGCAATATAGAATACTAGGCTAAGTTTCAATTTCACAAGAATAAGGTTCAAAAGTACAAGCATCAGTATCAAGGGCCTGGCATAACAGTCTGTCCTTCTTCAATAGGCACTGCCCATGTACTCTGGGGATTCTTGCCACTGTTTTTAAAGAATGTAGCAGGACCTTGCAGGATGGAAATAATATTTTTTCAGTTATTTTGTGGACTCCACTCCCAAGACAATACCCCATGACCACTTGAAACATTCATATGCCATAGAGGCCCAGGTACACTCCTCTCCACACATCCCCCCATCACCGACACCCTATACCAGTGATCCTCCCCTGCCACAGCTGTGACCCTTGTCATCCAAAATCTCTCTAAAAATAAAAAATAAATAAAAAATAAACAAATTAAAACAATAGTAAAATAAAAATAATAATAACAAATAAAATACAAGAAATAAAGTTTTTCATTGTGTCATTCATCACTGTAAGATTTGTTATCTTTTATGTACAGTGACAATTTCTTCTATATGTTTTCCCAGGGTCTTTTTTTTTTTTCACTTTATTTTCAAAGAAGCTTTAGGTTACAGAAAAGTCACACAGAAAATATAGGAGACTGTCGTATACCCAACCCCCTCTCCTTCTCCCACTCTCCCCTATTAATAACATCTTACATGAATATGGTACATTTGTTACAATAGATGTACAAATATTGAAGCATTGCTACTAAGCATGGTCAATTGTTTACATCATGGTTTACATTTTGCACCATACAAGTCTATGGGTTTTGACAAAATTTAAAATGGCCTGTATCTCTTATTGTGAGATCATGTGAACAATTCTGATGCCCTAAAAAATGCCCTATGTTCCATCTATTCTATTTTTCCCTCTCCCCCTCCCTTCAGAATGTATGGTAACCACTAAGTTTAAGTTTTGAAGAATTAGTTTCATAGTTACATGAAATAATAGTGAGGACTTGACATATTGGTCTGTTGTCTTTGATTGGGCATTGCCTATGTTCTTGGGAGATTCTTGCCCCTCTAATTGAGAACATAGCAGGACTCTCCAGGAGGGGAGTTTAATATTATCTTATTTATGTGTGTATCTCCACCCATTGAGGTAACACACTGTGATAAGATGAACACTATCATATTCCACAGAAACATGCCTCAGGAGCACCGTATCCTCTATATCTCCCCACCCCAATGTCCAACACCAGTAACCCTCCCCTGCTATGTTTGCCAAAAGATGTCTGGCAAATCTTGAATATTATATCTAAATGGGCCTGGCTGAATACCAGAAGTTTGCTTGTGGCAGCTGTGTGATTTAATAATAGCTCTCCAGCTTCCTGATTGAGTGGTTTAAGACTAACTGGCCAGCTATCTGAAGAAAGTTGATTATTTTGTTTCTCATTTCATTTTTTCAATTACACTTTTTTATTCTTATTCCTCTGTACTTCTTATTTTTATACATAATGATACTTAGAAAACAACAAGAATGTTAATAACATTAATAAATGAATGACCAGCCAAAAAAAAAAAAAAAAGATTTTGAGATACAAAATAAATTGCTAAGTGGAAAACTCAAGGTGCATAGTAGCCTGTACACCTTGTAAGTCTCTTTAAGTATCTACCAGGCACATGTCTGGGTTGAGAGGGCAGTAAGTGCTAGAGATTGGGAAGATGTGGTATGAAACTAGAATGGAAAATATCTCATTAAAATGTGTTTATACAATTTTCAAATGATAAAATATGGATATGTTGATTTAAATGAAATAGATTATTGCAAATTATTTGAAAAAAAAAAGGCTCAATTAAACTCTCAACTTCCTATCTGAGGTCATGAACACCAACCCTCTTTCTTCCTCTCTTGGTGCTTGCAGACCAGCTCCACAACTGCCTGGGAGAGTGTGTTAAGAAGAGCCCTTGATACTGACGACTATGCTTATGAGCTTGTGTGCCTGAGTTTCAACTAGGCCTAGAGCTACAGGGTGCCTAAGAGTTACCTCCTGAAAAGCTCCATGTTGCTCAAATGTGGCCACTCTCTAAGCCAAGCTCAGCATGTAAATGCATTACTTTCCCCTCAGCATGGGACATGATCCCCAGGGATAAGCCTCCCTGGTGCCAAGGGATTACTATCAATCACTAACCGGTGATGCAACTAGAAAAAGACCTTGAATAAAGGGGGGAAATGGTAAAGACAAATGAGTGTATATGGCTAAGAGTCTTTAAAAAAGAGTCGGGAGGTTATCAGAAGGGTTGCACTTACACACAACTCAGCATAATCCTGGAGACAGCCAAAGTAGATACAAGCCCAGGTACTAGTGCTCCTGAGGGCCACAGAGACACAAAGGTTCTACAGTCATGGCAGATGGCTCTGGAGTTCAGTGCCTTGTCAGTGGGCCCTGCTTTGGAATTTGTGTTCCTGAGGGTGATGGAATTGTACTCAGATGTGACCTTTCTACATGCCTCTTCTGTCACTTTTACTGAACCTGTGGTTGGCACTGGGGTTGGTGTATAGCCAGGAGACTTGAATCTCTGGACTGGCCATGTGCAAGCTAGGCCCTGAGCCTCAGCAGAGTTGCAACTCCTACTTTCTGGCTTGTTGGACTTACCCAGGTCAGCTAACAGGGAGGTGAAGATGGTCAACCACCAGGCCAGGAAACCAAGAGTGGCTACAACTCCAAGTAGGAGAATCACGTCTATCAACCATGTGGGATCTAAGCCCTATCTCAATGTAGAGGTGGAGTGGATATCACTATTCCAGGGTCCACAGGATGGAAGAATAAAACATGGATTAGATTGGACTTACTGGTATTCTCCTATGGAATTATTGTGACTAATAATGGAAGAAACTGAAGCATTGATCTGGAGAAAGTGGCCATGGTAGTTGCTGAAGGTAAGGAGAGGGAAGAAGAGATGTGATGTGGGGGCATTTTTGGGACTTTGGAGTTGTCCTCAATGATTTGCGGGGACAGATGCTGGACATTATATATCCTGCCATAACCCACTGAATGTACTGGGGGAGACTGTAAACTACAATTTCAACTATAATCCATGTGGTGCAGCAGTGGTCCAAAATGTATTCACCAAATATGAATACATTCATTAATGTGCCACCGTGATGAAAGAGGTTATTGATGTGGGTGGAGTGGGTGGGGTGGAGTGTGGGGTATGTGGAAACCCCTGGTATTTTTTAATGTAACTTTCTTGTGATCTCTGTATCTTCAAAAAAACACAATAAAAAATAAATGCTAAAAAAAAAAAAGCTCTTAAGCTGCCTGGCTGACTGTCTGAAGACTAGTATTCAATGGCCTAGCAGAATGCCAGAAGAGCTGGTCTCCAGAGGCCTAGCAGAGTAGGTTTATAACAGCTCTCAGTCCACTGGGCTGAGTGCTCAAAGACCAACTCTCCAGTTGGTCAGTGATTCTTGAAGTGCAGCTCTCTAGTTGCCTAGTGAGTGATTGAAAAACATCTCTCCAGATGGCTAGCAAGTGCTAGACATCCAGCTCCCCAGCAGGATAATTCATGACTTGAAGGCAGCCTCTCTGGCTCCTGGTGACTGCTTGAAGTTCAGATCTCCAGATGGTTGGTGAGAGCTTGATAATCAACTCTACAGGTACCTGGGAAGTAATTTAAGACCATCTCTTCAACTTACTGGTGAGTACTTGAAGACAAGCTCTCCAGATGTCTGGTGAGTGTGTGAAGACTGCCCCTCTGCTGCCTTCCCAGTGCTTGAAAGCCTAGCTCTCCTAATGACTGGCTAGAGCTTGAAGCCCAGCTCTCCAGCTGACTACGAGGGCTCAAAGGCCTGCTTTCTAGCTGACTGGCAAGTGCTTAAAGTCCAGCTCTCAAGCTGCCTGGTGGGTGCTTGAAATGAAGTCTACATCTAACAGACAGAGTGCTTAAAGACCAGCTCTTCAGGTGGATGGCATATGCTTTAAGAACAGCACTCCTGCCACTTGGTGGAGCATTTGAAGTCCAACTCACCAACTTTCTTGATGAGTAGATGAGTCAACTCAGCAGCTTCCTAGCTAAGTAGTTGGAGACCAATGCACCAGCTATCTCTTGAGGGCCTAAGTCAAGTTTAGTTTCTAGTCTGAGATCTTGAAAACCAGCTTTCCAGCTGCCTGGAAGAATGCACAAAGAAGAGCTCTCCATGTGCCTGTCTGGGTGCCTGAAGACCAGTTTTCAAACTGTCTGGTTTAGTGCAAGAATCCCAGATCTCTAGCAGCTGAGATGAGTGCCTGAAGAACATCTTTCCAGCTGTCTGGCTGATTCCAGAAGACCGTCATTCAAGGTGCCTTTCCGAGTGTTTGAAGACCATTTTCTAACTGTCTCTGATTGTTTAAAGACTGGCTCTCCTGTTGTCTGGTAGGTGCTTGAAGTTGAGGCTCCATCTAACTTTCTGAGTCCTTGAAGATGAGTAATTCATCTGGCTAGTGTGTGCTTGAAGACCAATGCCCCAGCTTCCATGTAGAGTGAGTGAACAAGAAATCGCCAGCTGCCTGGCTGAGAGCCTGAAGACCAGTTTTCAAACTGCCTGGCTGAGCTTTCGACGTGCAGCTTGCCATTTCTGTCAGTGAGTACTTGAGTAGGCTCAACAGCTTCCTGGCTATGTGGTTGGAGACCAACTTGCCAGCTGTCTCTTGAGTCCTTGACTCAACTGTAAACTTCCTGTCTGCATGCTTGAAAACACGCTATCAAGTTGCTGGAAGAGTGCATGAAGAAGAGCTCTCCAGGTGCATGCCTGAGTGCCTGAAGACCAGTTTTCATACTGTCTGCCTTAATGTGAGAAGCCCAGGTTTCCACAGGCCTAGATGAGTGCCTGAAGAATATCTTTCCAGCTGCCTGGTTGATTTCAGAAGACCAGCACTCCAGCTGTCTGTTTGTATGCTTGAAGTCTTTCTCTCCAAGAGCCTGTCTGAGTGTGTGAGGACCAATTTCTGACAGCCTATGTGACTTTTTAAGACCAGTTCTCTTGCTCTCTGGCAAGGGTCCATATGACTATCTAAATGCTTGAGTACTAGCACTCAGCTGGCTGGTGTGTGCTGGAAGACCAGCTCACAAGTTGCCTGGCTGAGTGCTTGAAGACCAGCTCTCTAGGTGGCTTGTGTGTGCCTCAAGCCCAGCACTCCCCCAGCTTTGCTGAGTGCTTGATGTCCAGCTTGCCAGCTCTACTGATATGTGCATGAGTAAGCTCACCAGCTTCCTGAGAGATTGGAGACCAGCTGTCTCTCTTTTTTAAATTTTAATTTATTTTTACCTTTCATTATCTTTTTTTAAAGACACATCGATAACACAAAATGTTACATTAAAAAATATGAGGTTCCCATATAGCAGACTCCCCACTCGCCCATCCCCACTCCTCCCACATCAACAACCTCTTTCATCAGTGTGGCACATTCATTGCATTTGATGAATACATTTTGGAGCACTGTTACACAGCATGGATTATAGTTTCCATTTTAGTTTGTGCTTGAGTCAACTTTAATTTCCTGTCTGAATTCTTGAAAAGCAGCTCTTCAGCTGCATGGAAGATTGCATGAAGAACTCTCCAGTTGCTTATGTGAGTACCTGAAGATTAGGGGTTTTTTTTGGTCTTTATTTATTTTTTTAATGTTACATTAAAAAAATATGAGCTCCCCATATACCCCCACCCCCCTCACCCCACTCCTCCTGAAGATCAGTTTTTGAACTGCCTGAATTAGTGAAAGAAGCCCAGGTCTACAGGGGCCTCGCTGAGTGCCTGAAGAATATCTTTCCAGCAGCCTAGTTGATTCCAAAAACTAGCTCTCCAGGTGCCTGTCTGAGTGCTTGAGGGCCAATTTTAAACTTCCTACGTGATTGTTTAAAGACAAGCACTCCTAATGTCTAGCTAGTCCTTGAAGTCCAGGATCCATCTGAATGCCTGAGTGCTTAAAGAGCAGCATTTCAGCTGGCTGGCCTGTACTTAAAGACCAGCTCACCAACTGCCTGACTGAGTTCTTTTTTTTTTTTTTTTAAATTTTTAAGAGATACCAGGGATTGAACGCCAGACCTTGTACATGGGAGACAAGTATTCAACCACTGTATTACACCTGCACCCTGACTGAGTTCTTGGAGACCAACTCCCATGCAGACTTGCAGTGTGCCCAAAGACCAATATTTGAACTGCCTGACTGAGTGTCATAAGACCAGCTCTGCCACAGCCTGGTTCAGTGCCTATAGGACAGCTCCCCAGCTGCCTGTCTGAGTGCTGAACACCAGCTTTCAAACTGCTTGTCTGAGTGGCAGAAGCCCAGTTCTCCAGCTGGCTGGCACATGCTTTAAGAACAGTTCTCCACCTCCATGTTGCTCAAATGTGTCCATTCTTGAAGCCAAAGTCAGCATGTAAATGCATTACCTTCCCCCTAGCATGGGATATGACTCCTGGGGATGAGCCTCCCTGGCACTGAGGAATTACTGCCAAGCAACAACTGGTAACACAATTTGAAAAAGATCTTGAATAAAAGGGGGAAATGGTAAAGACAAATGAGTTTATATGGGTAAGAGTCTTCAAAATGAGTTGTAAGGTCATCAGAGGGGTTGCAATAAGGCACGTCTTATCAGGATCCCAGAGACAGCCAAAGTTGATACAACCCCAGGTACTGGTGCTCCTGAGGGTTATGGAGACTCACAAGCTTTATGGCCATGACAGATGACTCTGGAGTTTATTGCCTTGCCAGTGGGCCTGACTTTGGAATTAGTATTCCTGAGTGTGATGGAGTTGGACTCAGATGTGCCCTCTCTACACATGCCTCTTCTGTCACTTTTACAGAACTTGTGGTTTGTGCTGGGGTTGGTGTATACTCAGGAGATTTGAGTCTCTGGAGTGTATGTGCCAGCTGGGCCTTGAGACTCAGCAGAATTACAATACCTACTCTCGGTTTATTGGACTAACCCTGGTCAGCTGATGTGGAGGTGAGAATGGTTAATCACCACAACAGGGAACCAAGAGTGTCTACAACTGCAAGCAGGGGAATCACATCCATCAGCCATGTGGGATCTAACCCCTGTCTTGATTTAAAGGTGGAGTGGATGTCACCATCTCAGGGTCCACAGGATGGAAATATAATATGAATTGAAGTGGACTTGCTGGTACTCTACTATAGATCTGTTGTGACCCAAGGAATGGAAGAAATTGTATCACTAATGTGGAAACAATGGCCATGGGAGTTGCTGAGGGAAGGGAGAAGGAGGAAGAGGTGTGATAGGAGCATTTTCAGGACTTGGAGTTGTCCTGAGTGATATTGCAGGACAGATGCAGGACATTGTATATCCTGCCATAACCCACTGGATGGACTGGGGATGGTGTGAACTACAATGTAAATTATGGTCCATGTGGTGGGTAGTGCTCAAGGATTCATTCACCAAATGCAATGAATTTGGAACCTTACTAATAAAAGGGGATGTTGATGAAGGAAGAGTGGGGATAGGGGAGTGGGGAATTGGGATATGGGAACCTCATATGTTTTTTAATGACCCTGAAGACCAGCTCTCCAGTTAGCCAGTGATGCTTGAAGCTCAGCTCTCTAGCTCTCTAGTGAGTTCTTGAAGAACAACTCTCCAGATGGTTGGCAAGTGCTAGATGTCCAGCTCTCCAGCAGGCTAGTGTATGCTTGAAGCAGACTCTGGCTGCTGGTGATTGTTTGAAATCCATATTTCCAGATGTTCAGTTAGAGCTTGACAAGTGTCTCTCCAACTGGCTGGAGAGTGCTTGAAGACCATCTCTTCAGCTAACTGGTGAGTGATTGAAGACAAGCTTTCCAGAGATCTGTTGTGTGAAGACCAGTTCTCAGCTAGCTGGGGGGTGTTTGAAAAGCACTGTGCAACTGGCTTCAAGTGCTTGCAGAACAGCTCTTCAATTGCCTGGTGAGTGCTTGAACACCAGCTCTCCACTGCCTGCCCATTGCTTGAAAGTCAGCTCTCCAAGTGATTGGCTATGAATTGAAACCCAAGCTCTCCAGCTGGCTGCATGTGCTTGAAGAGTCAGCTCTCTAGTTGGCTGGCAAGTGCTTGAAGTCCAGCTCTCCACCTGGTGAGTGCTTGAAACACAGCTCTCCACGTTCCTGGCAAGTGCTTTAACAGAAGCTGTCCTGCTGGCTGGTGATTGCTTGAAGAACAGCTAACCAGGTGTCTGGCAAGTATTTGAATCCCAACTCTCTAGCTGACTAATTAGTGCTTGAAGAGTAGCTCTACAGAAGGCCAGCAAGTGTTTGATGTAGGGCTTTTTAGCTGGCTGCTGAGTGCTTGAAGGCCAGCTCTCCAGCTTGCTGGCAAGTGTATGAAGGCTAGCTTTACAGTTGCCTGGGAGTCCTTGAAGCCCAACTTTACAGGTGGCTGCCGAGTACTTTTCACCCAGCTATCCAGCTGCCTGGTGAGTGCTTGAAGACCAGCTCTTCAGCCACCTGAGTGAGTGACAGAAGATCAGCTATCCATGGGCCTGTCTGAATTCTTTTTTTTTTTTAAAGATTTATTTATTTATTTCTCTTCCCTCCCCACCCCCACCCCGGTTGTCTGTTCTCTGTGTCTATTTGCTGCGTCTTCTTTTGTCCACTTCTATTGTTGTCAGCAGCACGGGAATCTGTTTCTTTTTGTTGCATCGTCTTGCTGCGTCATCTCTATGTGTGTGCGGTGCCATTCCTGGGCAGGCTGCACTTTCTTTCGCACTGGGCGGCTCTCCTTATGGGGCGCACTCCTTGTGCATGGGGCTCCCTTATGCGGGGGACACCCCTGCGTGGCACAGCACTGCACGTGGGCCAGCTCTACACGGGTCAAGGAGGCCCAGGGTTTGAACCGTGGACCTCCTATGTGGTAGACGGATGCCCTAACCACTGGGCCAAGTCTGCCGCCCCTGTCTGAATTCTTGAAGAGTTGCTCTCCATCAACCGGTCTAAGTGCTTGAAAACCATTCTCTCCAGAGGTCTGGCAGTGTTTGAAGACCAGCTTTCCAGATGGCTAGCAGATTGTTTGAAGACCAGCCCTCCAAATGGCTGGGAAGTGCTTCAAGACCAGCTCAGCAGCAGGCTGGTGAGTGCTTAAAGAATGGCTCTCCACTGACTGGCAAGTGTTTAAAGGTGATCTCTCTGGCTTCCTGGCTGAGTGGCTGAAGCCCCGTTCTCAAACTGCCTGGCTGAGTGCTAGACCAGCTCTCCAGTGACTTAGTTGAGTGCCTAAACAACAGCTCACGGCTGCCAAGCTGAGTGCTTCAAGGCCAGCTTGCCAGCTACCTGGCTGAGTGCTTTAAATCCAGCTTGCCACCTGCATGCCTTAGTGCATGAAATCCAGCTCTCCAGCTTCCTGTCTGAGTGCTTGTACACCAGTTGACAGCTGCCTGGCAGAGTGCTTAAAACCAGCTTTCCAACTGCCTGTGTGAGTAGTTGAAGACCAGCTCTCAAGGCCGCTGGTGAATGTTTGAAGACCAGCTCTCCTGCTAATTGCAAGGTACTTGAAGTCCAGGTTCCAAATGACTTTCTACATGCTTGAATACCCAGACTCCAGCAGACTGCTGTGTACTTGAGACAGTTCTCCAGCTTCCAGACTGAGTGCTTACAGCACAGCTCTCAAGCTGACCTTCAGAGTATATGTAGATGCACTCTCCAGCTGCCTGGAGGTGTGCCTGAAGAACAGTTGTCAAACTGCCTGGCTGAGTTCCTGAAGAACACCTCTCCAGCTGCCTAACTGGATTCCAGAAGGCCAGCTCTCTAGCTCCATAATGATTGCTAGAAGATGAGCTCTCCAGCTGTCTTTCTGAGTACTTGCGTCAGGTCTCCAGCTGCCTGGCTGAGTGTTTGAGGACCTGCTCTCCAACTCACTGGTGAATTGTTTGCAGCACTCTCCTGCTGACTGGGGAGTGCTTTAAGATCACCTCTCCAGGAAGGCTGTGAGTTGACACCTACACGGGTGAAATCTATGATAAAGTGGAGGCAAGCAGTGGTGCAGTGAAGAGATAAGAGGGGGGCATAGGAATACTATTGGGTGGGGCTTTGCAGGCTTGAGGGAGGCTGGGGTTGGTAGGATGCATCAGATGGTCTGTGGAATTGAGGCAAGGGTTTGGGGAGAGCAGGTTAACAGGTTGAACAGGTACATGGTTGAAACTACAATGTTGAGAAGACTCTTTAGAAAAAAAATAAGAAAAGGTTACTTTTTTAAGGAGTGTGGCAGGGGGCATCTGGCACAGGGTGCACCTGGGACAGGCTTCTAGGGAGTGTCTGAGTGCTCATCTGTCATAGTGCATTATATTAGTGGGTGGACACCCATACAATGAGCGGGAAGGTGTTGTACCCCCATGCTGGGGAGGCCTGATGTTCTCATATGGCGGTAAGGTGTCTCTTTAGAATATGGGTGGCTCCCAATGGGGGAGAACAGACTAGTGTGTCAAGCCCTCAGCATTGTTGCACATATCTATGAATCTCGTCCTCAAGCAATAAAGCTTGGTTGTCACTGTGGGCCCTGAAGAGAGGGGGAGAGAGGAATAGAATAGATGGAAGAGGGGGTAATGGGGGGGGGGTAATGGAAGTGTTCCACAAGAGCGTACAACAATGGATATAGAGCATGTTAAATTTCACCAAAAATATATAAAAGTGTATAGTCTAAAATGTAAACCATAATGTAAACCATAATGTAGCCAAAAATTTAGAAAAGGGTAGCCTCTAAAATATAAACCAAAATGTAAATTCTAATGGAACCATGGGTAGTAGCTATGTTTCAATATCTGTACATCAGCTGTAGCAAATATACCAACCACATGTAAAAAGATCATTGGTGGGGACAGGGGACAAGGGTTTGATGATGGGTATATGGGAGTCCCCTATATTGCATATGTGACTTTACTGTGATCTAAAACTTTTTTGAAGGCAAAATTAAAAATTGAAAAAAAAAAGAATGTGGACATTGAGGAAGAAATGGAAGAGATTGCCTTGCATCTCTTTACATTACATACAGGGCAACATTCATTACAGTGATGAAAGGCAAAATATCAATAACAAAGTTCTACGATATTTTCCACTTTTTAATACCCCAACCTATTTACTTTATTTTAATGTTTCTAAATTACTATGTATTCTATTCCTAGTCTTTAAACCCATCACTATTATTTCATTTTCCTACAAATTCAATTTGGCAATAGATTAGGCTTCATCTTTCAAGAAGTTTTGGATCACAGAGAGGTTCAACTATGGCAGGGGGAGAGCAGTGGTGTGGGGTGTCAGTGATGGGGGATGCATGGGTGGGAGGAAGTTCTCCAGGGCCTGCATATAGAGTATATAGATATGTTTGGATGTTTGCTGGTTACTGTCATAGTGGATAGAGTTACACATGACACCTGAGGGTATGCTGAGTTCCCACTCTGGGGAGCTCTATCGCTTTTCCCAATGGAACAGCAGCAACCCCCCAAGTGTAAGGACAAAGACCAGTGAAGAAGGATGGTCCAAGAATGGGCCCTTGATACTGATAACTATGCTTATGAGCCTGTGTGCTTGAAATTACAAATAGGCCTAGAGCTGCAGGGTCCCTGAGAATTACCTCCTGAGAGCCTCCATGCTGTTCAAATGTGGTCACTCTCTAAGCCAAACTCAGCATACAAATGCATTACCTTGCTCCCACCATAGGACATGACTCCCAAGATGAACCTCCCTGGCACTGAGGGATTACAGCCAGTGATGCAACTAGAAAAAGAACTTGAATAAAAGGGGGAAATGGTAAGGACAAATGAATTTCTATGGCTAAGAGACTTCAAAATGAGTTGGGAGGTCATCAGAAGGGTCATGCTTATGCATGTCTCAGCAGGATCCCAGAGACAGCCAAAGTATATACAACCCCAGGTACTGGTGCTCCTGAGGGCAATGGAGACACACAGGTTCTACGATCATGGCAGATGGCTCTGGAGTTCATTACACTGCCAGTGGGCCCCACGTTGGAATTTGTTCTCCTGACTGTGATGGAGTAAATTTCCTGTCTCAGCCCTTGAAAACCAGCTCTTCAGCTGCATGGAAGAGTACAGGAAGAAAAGCTCGACAGTTGCCTATCTGAGTGCCTGAAGATCAGTTTTTGAACTACTTGGTTTAGTGCGAGAAGCCCAGGTCTCCAGGGGCCTAGCTGAGTGCCTGAAAATATCTTTCCAGCTGCCTGCCTGATTGCAGAAAACTAGCTTCCAGCTGCCTGTCTTTGTGCTTGAAGATCATCTCTCCAGGTGTCTTTCTGAGTGCTTGAGGGCCAATTTCTAACTTCCTGTGAGATTGTGTAAAGACCAGCACTCCGACTGTCAAGCTAGTGCTTGAATTCCAGGACCCATCTGACTGTCTGAGCTTGAGGAGCAGCATTTTAGCTGGCTGGCTTGTGCTTAGAGGCCAACTCACCACCTACCTGACTGACTTCTTTTAAAAAAAAAAAAATTGAAGAGGTACCAGGGATTGAACCCCAGACCTTGTACATAGCAAGCAGGTGTTCAGCCACGGAGCTACACCTGCACCCTGACTGAGTTCTTGCAGACCAATACTCCTGGTGACTTGCAGAGTACCTGATGACCAATATTCCAGCTGCCTGGTGAGTGTCATAGACCAGATCTCTTACAGCCTGGTTCAGTGCCTATTGGACGGCTCCCCAGCTGCCTGTCTGAGTGCAAAAGACCAGCTTTCCAACTGCCTGTCTGAGTGGCTGAAGTCCAGCTCTTCAGCTGGCTGGCATGTGCTTTAAGAACAGTTCCCCAGTCTCCTTTCTGAGTGGTTGGACACCAAAATGCCTGCTGGCTCAAGACAGCTTGATTGAAATCTAAACTTCCTCTCTGAGTGCCAGAAGGCCAGCTCCACAGGAGCCTAGCCAAGTACCTGAAGACAATCTCCCCTGTTGCCTAGCTGAATATCAGAAGTCTAGCCTTCCAGCTGCCTCTCCGAGTGATAGGAGGCCAACTCTCCAGTGCCTGTCTGAGTGCTTGAGAATGAACTTTCTTTTTTTTTTTTCATTTCTTTTCCTTTTTCTTTTCTTCATTTTTAAATTATCTTTCTTTTAAATTTAATAGATTACGCAGAATTATTTTCACTTTTTTCTTTATATTCATCTATTTAAAAAGTGTTCCAACATTCTAATTGCCCATCTGATTGTTCAAAGACCAGCTATCCTCAAGTTGATGAATCAATGAAGCCCAGCTCTCCATCTGCCTATCCGACTTTGTGAAGACCAGCCCTCCAGGTGGCTGGTGTGTGTTTCAAAATGAACTCTCCACCTGCATGGCTGAGACCTGGAGACAAGTTCTCAAACTGCCTGGCTGAGATCCTGAAGATTAGCTTTCGAGCTGTCAGCAGAATATCAAAACCAGCTCTCTAGTGACTTGGCTGAGTTCCAGAAGACCTGCTCTCCAGGGACCTGATTGAATTCCTGAAGATAAGCTCCCCTGCTGCCTAGTATTGCATATGTCTAAGAGCTCTCCAGCTGCCTAGTTGAGTGTCTGAGGATCAGTTTTCAAACTGCCTGGCTGAGTGACAGAATCCCAGCTCTCCAGCAGCCTAGCATGTACCTGAAGAACAGGTCTCCAGTCGCCTGACTGAATACCAGAAAACCAGATCTCCAGTGACCTGGCTGAGAGCAAGAAGTCCAGCTCCCCTGCTGGCTACCATGTGCTTTAGCAATAGCTATTCATGTTATGACTGAGTGGTTGAAGACCGACATGCCTGCTTTCTTGAGAGAGGTTGATTAAACTCTCAACTTCCTGCCTGAGTACTTGAACACTGGCTCTTTCACTTCCTCTCTTGGTGCTTGAAGAACAGCTCTTCAGAGTGGTGGCATGAGCTTGAGGAACAGCTCCCCAGCTGACTGGCAGAGTGTGTTAAGAAGAGCTTCCCCACATGTTGCTCAAAAATGGACTCTCTCTAAGCCAAACTAAACATATCAGTGTACTACATTCCCCACAGTGTGGGACATGAGTCCCAGGGATGAGCCTCCCTGGCACCTAGGGATTACTACCAAGCACCAGCTGGTGATACAACTGGAAAAAGTCCTTGAATAAAAGGGGGAAAAGGCAATGACAAATGAGTTTATATGGCTAAGAGTCTTCATAGTGAGTCAGGATTTCATCAGACAAATGACATGCACATCTCAGGAGGATCTCTTGGACTGCCAAATAGACACTATCTCAAATAGTTGGGCTCATGAGTGCACCAGAGATACCCATATAGCTGCAGTTTGGTGCCTTGCCAGTGGGCCCTACTTTGGAGTTTGTACTCGCAAGTGTGACAGAGTTGCACTCAGAGGTGACTTCTCTGCACATGCTTCTTCTGTTCCTTTCATCTGACCCTGTAGTTGGTATGGAGCTGGTGGGTGTACATCCATAGTCCGGAACCTCTGGGCCGTCCACATGCCAGGTGGGCCCTGAGCCTCAGTGGAGTTGCAACACCTACCCTTCAGTTCATTCGACTCCCCCAGTACACCTAAGAAGGATGTGAGAATGGGCAACCAACACACCAAGGACCCAAGAGAGTCTGCAACTGAAAGCAAGAGAGTCCCATCCATCAACCATATGAGATCAAAGTCCCTCTCCATTAGAGGTGTAATGGGCATCACCATCCCAGAATCTTCAGGAATTGCACAATAAAATATGGACTAGATTGGACTCAGTGGTATTCACTATGGCCTTATTTTGATTTTGGCAATGGAAGAAATTTTATCATTGATGTTAAGACAGTGGTCACTGGAGGTCCTGAAATCATGGAGAAGGGTAAGAGGAGTAATATGGGGGCATTTTCAGGACTTGGAATTGTCCTGAGTGATGTTGCAATGACAGATCCTGGTGATTATGTATCCTGTCATAACCTACAGAATTGAATGGGAGAGAGTGTAAACTGCAATGTAATCTACAATCCAAGTGTAGTTGCAATGCTCCAAAATGTGCTCATCAATTGCAAAGAATGAACAAAACTAATGAAAGAAGTTGTTAATGTGGGGAAAAGTGGGAGGTGTGGGGAGTGGGGCATATGGGAATCCCTTATATTGTAACACTTTATATAATCTAAGCATCTTTAAAATGAATTAAACGTATATTAAAAGAAAGAAACAGCTCTCCAACTGCCTGGCTAAGTGCCTGAAGACCAGCTCTCCAATGGCCTAGCAGAGTGCCAGAAGAACAGCTCTCTTATTGCCTGATTGAATGCCAGAAGAAAAGATCTCCAGCAACTGTGAGTGCCAGAGGCACAGCTCTCTAGGAATCTGATTGAGTGCTTGAAGACCAGCTGACTATCTGCCTGTCTGAGTTCATGAAGACAAGTGCTCCAGATGCCTGGCTGAGTGGTTGCAGACCAGCTCTCCAGAAGCCTGTCTTAGTGCTGAAAGACAACCTCTCCAGGTGCCTGGCAAGTCTCCAGAGGCTTAGCTGAGTGCCTGTATAACAGCTCTCAGGTTGATTGGCTGAGTGCTTGAAGACCAGCTCTGCAGTTAGCCACTGATGCTTGAGGACAACTCTCTAGTGCTTTAGTGAGTGCTGGAAGAAAAACTCTCCAGATGGTTGTCAAGTGCTAGATGTCCAGCTTTCCAGCAGGCTAGTGCATGCTTGAAGACAGACTCTCCCTGCTGGTGATTGCTTGAAATTGTGATCTCCAGATGTTCAGTTAGAGCTTGATGATCGGATTTCCAACTGTCTGGTGAGTGCTTGAAGATCATCTCTTTAGTTGGCTAGTGCGGCTGGGGTGGCTTGCACCCCGATGCTGACGGGGGGGTTTGGAGGGGTCAGACTAGACCGCAGTGGCATCTGATGCTACGCCAGACAGCATCAGAGGGGCTCTCAGGCGTGGAGGACGCACGGCAAGGGGAGGAAGAATGCCGCGGAGACCAGGTCTGTACGCAAGTCCGGTTTATTGCGGAAGGGGACACAGCTTTATAGGGTTAGGGACTGCGTGGAGGGATTTGATAGGTGCGGGTGGGTACTGCTTCCTGATAGGTGATTGTAAGCAGTTGCTAGGCAGAGGGCTGGCTGAGAGGTTTGGAATAGGGGAGGGGAAAGGGGGAGTGAGAGCTGGCCGGATGTTGGGCTAGGCGGGAGATAGAAAGGGGGAGGGCAGCGCCGGCCAGCCGTTAGCAGCAAAGGCCTAGTCAGGCGTAGTCACCTTATCTAGGCCCAGTGGGCAGAGGCGGTATCACCTCTTGCCGCACTGTTTGCTACTGTGGCAAGCCGGACACACTTCCTCCCACATTTCCCCCTTTGTTTTTATTAAGCTCCTCCGAAAAGCTTGATTTGAGGAGGGAGGGGGACTGTGCCTGTCTTAGGTCGGGATTGCGCCCAGCCAGGCAATGCCCGTGCCACACAGGTGGCCAGTCTTACCCGTCATGGGGAAGCGTGGCAGCAAAAGGCCGTGTCCCTGCCTTAGGTTGACTGGCGGGCCAATCCCGTTGCCCGTCATTGGCTAACCAGTCCAGCACCTCGATGGAATGTTGGCGGCCTTAGATAAACTGGGCGGGGGAGGGGAAAGGGTAAGGGTAAGGGGTTAGGATGGGCGGTGAGAAAGGGTAGGGGCAGGGGAGCTGGGGCTCGGGTGTGTTGAGAGGCGGCTGGCCATTTGGGGAGGACGGCAATTAATGGAGACTCCTGGTGCGTCTTCGTCGGTGGTGCGGATTCGCTGGTACCGGACCTGGATGGGCTTACTAAGGACAGAGTTAACTTGATTTTTGACAAGCCGGACAATTCGCCTGATGATCCAGGGTCCTAGGGCTAATAGGAGGACAAGGGTGAGGAGCAGGCCTAGAAAGGGGAGAAAGTAAGAAAGGATTCCATTGGGCAGCCCCCAAGAGAAAGACCATCTGGCTTCACGTTCCTGCTTTCTCTTGCGGAGGCCCTCCCTAACTTGTGCGAGGTTATCTCGAATGAGGCCAGAGTGGTTAGCATAGAAGCAGCATTCTTCTTCTAACGCTGTGCAGAGCCCCCCTTCTTTTAGGAGGAGGAGGTTTAGGCCCCTGTGGTTTTGGAGAACGACTTTAGACAGGGAGTTGAGAGATGTTTCAAGGTGGGCCATGGAAGTCTCAAGGCGGGCGATGTCTGCATCGACAGCTTGCCTAAGGGTTGAAAAGGAGTTATCTTGGAGGCTGAGAGCTGCAGCTCCAGTGGCTGCGCCGGCAAGACCTAGAAGGGCGGCAATTGTGATGGCGGTGAAGACTTCCTGTTTCTGCTCATGCTGTGGGGAGCTGAAGTGCTGCCAGGAGTCAAAGAATTGGTTATCAGTATAAAAGAGAACACGGGGGGCAATGAGTATGAGCACACAGGTGTCGCTGGTGGAGTTAAGGGTTTGAACATTGAGACATGGAGTGAGGCCGGAGGAAGAACATAGCCATTTGGTATTATTAAGGGGAATTAGGAACTTAGCGGCTGCATTAGGGGTGTGAGTTAGGCTGCAGAGAGACTGCATGGAGGGGAGAACTTTGCCGCCGATTTTTATTATACAGAGTCCAGTCTGGGAAACTGATCGGAGGGTGAGTCCTCTTTTTGTTTGGTTCCAATTGCAAGAGGTACCAGTGGAGTCTGGGGAGGCGCGATAGGCGCTGTTGGTAGCTATGGCTTCATAGAAGGGAGCCGCGGCGGAGAAGCAGAGCCAGCAACGTTGTGTAAGGTTGGGCTGGGATAAGTTTAAGGAGATAAATGATGCGTTGAGGAGGGCTACAAGAGGGTTGGGGGGTGGCAGGGTTTGGCGGTGGGGAGGATACCTAGTGATGGAAGGATTTAAGGTGGTAGCGGGAGGAGAAGGAGAAACAGAGGGAGGAGGGGGAGGCCGTGTGTGGGGAGGATTGAGAACTTGATTTGGGCCCACGGCGGCGGATTGTGTGAGGATTGAATTTTTCTTTATAATGAAAAAGGCACCGTAATCATAGTTGCTCATGTAAAGTCGGGCTCCCCAGGTGCGGCCCTGTAGCCAGCCTGCATTTTTAGGGTTTTTGACAGTGAGCGTAATGCTGCTCCAGTAGGGCTTAATGCTGCTCCTGTGACTTTTATCCTAAAAAAAAAGAAAGGGAGAGGTAGGGGTCCCTATTGGGAGCTCCCGACCATCTGTGGGCTATGGTTTTGCACCCCCAGGAGGGGCAGTAATAGTGCGCTGGGTCATAGCAGCCTCTGGCCGTGGAAGGACAAATATAGAAGCCTGAGACTTCATGATTATAGGGGCCGTTAAGGCCTGTAAGTGAGCTGTACCAACACCGGTGAGTATTGTGTGTAATGTCTTGAAGGGAACCACCACTGGTGAAAGGAAGGTTGGCGAGATTACATATGTGCACTGTGAAGGAGGGAGCACCCGCAGTAATGTTATTAGCGAGGAGCTTTTCCTGCTGCCAAAGAGAGAGTGTCCAGTTAAAGGGCCGATGGCTTATACTAGCCTGGTCCGTAGTGGAGGGGAGCAGAGCTAACATGAAAAGCAGGAGAGAGTGTAGATTTTTAGGTTTTTTGTTTGAAGCTAAGGCACGGACAGCAAGCTGTACTAGCTGTCCAAGGAGGAGGGTGTCATGAGCTGGATCCGCGGCCATATTTAGCCTCTCCATCCGATGGGCGAGTGCTCTCATCATCCGTCGTTGGAACCTGCTGCTGGCCGGTGGCGGGTTTGACGTTTCTCCCGGGGATCCAGAGCGGCTGGGAGGCATTTTCTGGAAAGACACAAGCAAACCCTCTGCCTTGGGTGAGAAGGGGACTGGGTCCCTGCCAATTGTTTGTTTCTGGGTCCTTCCAAAACACCATCGGGGCAACTGTTGGTGCGTAGGAGGGGCCCCAATGCTTATGGAGGGGGGAAAGACCGTTTTTATCAAAGGAGAGGAGGTTGATGTGAATGAGGCAGGCAGTGATAATGTCGCCTGGTTGACTATGTGGGCGTAGATTCTTCTCTTATTGAATTTGCACTTTGAGCTGGCGGTGGATGCATTCTACTATAGCCTGCCCCTGGGGGTTGTATGGAATGCCGAAGTGGTGAGTAATGTTGTAGAGCTGGAGAAATGCAGCGAATGAGGAGCTGCGATACCTAGGCCTATTATTGGTTTTAACATCCCAAGGAACCCCCATGAATAAGATGGCTTGCCGCAATGCTTTAATGCAGTGCTTGGGTGTTTCTCCCGGTAAGGGGACAGCGTAGCAAAGGTGAGAAAAGGTGTCGACTGTGACATGGACATACTTGAGGCGCCCAAATGATGGCACATGGGTGACGTCTATTTGCCATCGGGAGTTTGGCTTGAGGCCGCGGGGGTTGATCCCTTGTGGCTGCAACGGTCCAAGCGGCAAGAAGGGGGCGCATGTTTTACAGGCACGCACCAAATGCTTGCATGTTTCCTTGGGGAGGCCTGGCAAAAGACGTTGAAGTGAGGCTGCTGAAAAGTGGAACTTAGAATGGAGAAGTTTGGCTTGATTGACCAAGTCTCCGACAGTGGCTATTGTATGGGTGGAGATGGTTTGGTCGGCAGCAGAATTACCCGTGGCTAGAGGCCCGGGCAGCCCTGAATGGCTGCGAATATGAGAAATGTACTATGGCTGTGTGCGGAGCTTGAGCTCTCGCTGCAAGGCATGGAGTGCTTGATCAATGGGTGTGTCACGTGGAAAGAAAACAGCGTGGGCAATAACTGAACAAACTTGCAGGGCGTACTGACTATCAGTGAAGATGTTGACAGGCTCATTGCCGTGGTGTTGGAAGGCAGTGAGGATGGCTAGTAGCTCGCCCACCTGAACCGATCCGGGATGGGTTTGGCAGTAAACGGTTGGCAAGTCACAGCTGGGAGAGTAGGCAATATAAGCAAACTTGGTCTTAGAGGCGTCCGTGAAGACAGTAGTGGAGTTGGAGAGAGGCTTGGAGCCAGGGAAAGGGTGGTATAGTGGGGAGAGGGGGAGCCTTGTGAGGCCCTGGAGCAACTTGTGTGTGTGGGGGGGTAATGGCAGTTAAAGGTCCCGTGGAAGATTTCTAGAAGAATTTGAGCACGGGGGTTTTCGGAGAAAAGGGCAGTGGTGTGCTTATCAGTAAGGCATACATATTCAGAATCAGAGACAATATTCAAGGACTCTTAAAACATTTGTAAAACTTTAATGATGACTCAAAGCTCTGTGCATTGAGCAGATGAATAAGGAGTTGGCTAAACCTGTTCTTTTTGGAAAGTAACACATGCTGTTTTTTTTTTTTTATGCTGCTTTTTCATTACTATTACTATTAGTAAATACTGTACAAGATGGTTGGGCTATGCACATAGCCTTGAAAAGCACTGCAAAAGTTTATTGTTGGGTTCTTTACAGATAAAGGAATGCAGTTGGCTTGATTTGTATAAGACACTAAAGAGAGTCTCAGCAAGTTTTAAAACAAAGTGATAGCAATACAGCTGGACTTTAACTTTTTGTAACAAACTAGCAGTATTTGGGATTGCTGCATCCTAGTGTTGTTACTTTAATCTATGGTAAGGGGTTGTTTTTGTGACATATACTCTTTTATAATAATTAAAACTATAATTAACCATATTGTACTTTTCTTTAATATTATGCTGAAATATTGGTAACTTTATACACTTTTAAGCATTCATAGAAACTTTTTATCCATACGACTTTAATTAATAGAGGGTTTAAGGGAAGAAAAAGTTGTTAATTTTATAACACTGTAAAACACCTTTATTTAGCTTATAACATATTAAATGAACTTAATTATTACTTTAATTTTTCTTTCAAGGTAAAAGAACAAATCTCTTATAATTAGTTTGGAACAAAAGGCCACTGTTCAGGATTAGGTCTTGAGAAAGCAGTTTTGAACGTTATGTTCCTTTAAGAGATAAAGCTTTCTTTCTTGGAACACCGAGGAAACGATAAGCACAAGAAACATAAGACAGACTCTCTTTGTATACTGACTGAGGATAAGAACTTTTACTAAAACAGATTAATGGTGAGAGGCCTTGAGAAAGAACAAAAATTTTCAACTTTGCATCAGCATACTACCCGACACCAAAGCTTGTAAAATTTTATAGATAGACCCATTAAATTTTATTTAACTTTAACTGTAAAAATTCTTTGTCCATTAATCTTCTGCAGTTTTAGCATTCACTCAGGTTTCGTCCTATACTCTACTTTTTCCAATAGTCAATTATTTTATTTCAGGACAAAATTATTTTCTGTTTCCTTAATAATAAAAACACATTCCATATAGCCTACATCAAAGTTATCAAGCAAACCTCTTATAACAATACTGTGAACATTAAACAAGCTTGTTAAAATAATGAACTTTTCTTTAAATACTTAGTAGCATGCAATATTAGAAACAGTTTTCTAGAAGCAAGTTGGCAGGGGAGGCTGGTTGCTGCCAATCTTTCCTGTTATAAAATTACCTTTTATTATTATCATCATCAATTCAGTTTTATATATATTTAAGAATGACCTTTTGGAATTAGCCATTTAATACTTTAATGTAAACAATGCTTTATTAAACCTTTTATTTATGACCATATAGACTATTGAAGACAAATTTTATGTTTATAGAACACATTCCCTTACTTAAAGTTATCACAATACCTTTTACAGCTTGCCATCTGCAAATTAAGTTTCAAGAGTTCATGAAAAATTAGCTATTTTACTTTAGGACAAAATACGCCTTTTTGCAAAACTTATTACATTTCAGTTAGCATTTTCACAAACTTTTAACCTTTTTTAATATTCATTTAAGCTTTACGTTCTTTATATTATCCTGTGAAGAAAAATAAGTTATTCATTTTAATCTGGGCAAGAACAACCTTTTATGAAGACGTACAGTTAATCTTGTCAATCAAGACTTACGATTTCTATTATTGTAGATATTTTATTAACATTTAAGCTCATGTATTGATATAATAAACTTAAGTATTAATAAGCGCTTATTTAATTTTTGGCCATTTGGATAGAGCTCTTTTATAAATTTTTATTAATTTATATTTACCATCCGGAGGTATTAAAATATACACTGACATTGAACGAACAGACAAACACAGAACAATCACAACACAGTAACAGAAACATACAGTTTACAATTAATTCATAATTCTTGCTTTCTTGGTATAGCTGCTTTTAAGTTCTTATTAAGATTTCCTCTGGAATCCATGTTGCCTGTAACATGCAAGCTTGTGCTCGGAAACATTCCTATCAGTTATCAGCAATCAGCTAAAATAACTTGAGCAGCAGTTAGGCAGACCATTAGCACACATTTTTGGATAATTACTGTAAGACTATAGTGAGACTTGAAGTTCAGGAGTAAACTATTGATTTAAAACTGAAAATTTCTTTTTAAACCTTGATAAAATTTTTGTACTCATTTTATTATCTTGGTTAAATAAGCCCAATCAGAATTAGCATGGAAATAAAACAAAACACAAATGTTGCCACGTTTTTCTCTCATACCAGTGGATTAATTATATCAGCCTTCACTAGCCCAGAGATACATTGTCATGTAGATAGTAGGGAGCCCAAAGAGTTGTGAAAGGGGGTGGGCGTTTGCTGGAACAGAGTTGATTGCCTTATAAGCTTGTGTGGATTTTTGGGCTTGTGGCTGGCCTTGTTGATAGGCGGAGCCAATTTCAGATAGGTATCAGGGTCCGAGAGATTGGCAGTGAAAGCCAGGGGTTGAAGGGGACCAGTAGATCCCAGCAAGCCTGGAGTTGCCTGCCCGAAACTTTACATTGGTGGCAGGCTAGTAGGCCAGCAAGCGCTCTGACTTGCAGTGCTTGGCAGGAAGATAGACGCCCGCCCATTTTTCTGCCGGGGGCCGATAACGGGGGTCCTTACCTTGAGAGCGCGGCGAAGGGGTGGGAGCGAGGTCCCACGGGGGTGAGGCAGCGGTCACGTCGGACCGGCCCCGGTCCCTGTTCGGGTGCCAGTTGCGGCTGGGGCGGCTTGCACCCCGATGCTGACGGGGGGGGGGGGGTTTGGAGGGGTCAGACTAGACCGCAGTGGCGTCTGATGCTACGGCAGACAGCATCAGAGGGGCTCTCAGGCGTGGAGGACGCACGGCGAGGGGAGGAAGAATGCCGCGGAGACCAGGTCTGTACGCAAGTCCGGTTTATTGCAGAAGGGGACACAGCTTTATAGGGTTAGGGACTGCGTGGAGGGATTTGATAGGTGCGGGCGGGTACTGCTTCCTGATAGGTGATTGTAAGCGGTTGCTAGGCAGAGGGCTGGCTGAGAGGTTTGGAATAGGGGAGGGGAAAGGGGGAGTGAGAGCTGGCCGGATGTTGGGCTAGGCGGGAGATAGAAAGGGGGAGGGCAGCGCCGGCCAGCCGTTAGCAGCAAAGGCCTAGTCAGGCGTAGTCACCTTATCTAGGCCCAGTGGGCAGAGGTGGTATCACCTCTTGCCGCACTGTTTGCTACTGTGGCAAGCCGGGCACCCTTCCTCCCACAGGCTAGTGAGTGATTGAAGACATGCTCTCCAGATGTCTGTTGTGTGAAGACCAATTCTCAGCTGCCTGGTGGATGCTTGAATAACACTCTCCAACTGGCTTCAAGTGCTTGCAGAACAGCTCTTCAATTGCCTCTTGAGTGCTTGAACAAACACCTGCCCTCCACTGCCTGCCCATTGTTTGAAAGCCAGCTCTTCAACTGATTGGCTATAGCTTGAAACCCAGCTCTCCAGCTAACTGTGTGTGCTTGAAGAGTCAGCTCTCTAGTTAGTTGGCAAGTGCCTGAAGTCCAGCTCTCCAGCTGCCTAGTGAGTGCTTGAAATACAGCTCTCCAGGTTCCTGGCAAGTGCTTTGACAGAAGCTGTCCTGCTGGCTGGTGATTGCTTGAAGAACAGCTAACCAGGTGTCTGGCAAGTGTTTGAAACCCAACTCTCTAGCTGACTAATTAGTGCTTGAAGAGCAGCTCTTCATTAGGCCAGCAAGTCCTTTATGTGGAGCACTTTTCCTGGATGGTGAATGCTTGCTGACCTGCTCTTCTGCTGGCTGGGGAGTGCTTTAAGAACACCTGTACTGGCTCCTGTCTAGTTGGGTGCAAACCAGCCACCTGGTTTGAATCAGCCTGATTCACGTCTCAACTTCCTCTGAGTGCCTCTTATAAAGGGCTGAGCAGCCTATCTGAGTGCTTAGAACCAGCTTTCCAAATGCCTGCCTGAGTAGCTGAAGTCAAGTTTTCCAGCTTGCTGGTGAAAATTTGAAGACCGGATCTCCAGCTGCCTGATGAGAGTTTGAACACCAGTTT
Source organism: Dasypus novemcinctus (assembly GCF_030445035.2). NCBI lineage: Eukaryota > Metazoa > Chordata > Mammalia > Cingulata > Dasypodidae > Dasypus > Dasypus novemcinctus. The sequence goes on along the minus strand of NC_080696.1, from coordinate 54,866,845 downwards.
TCTCACTGTCTTGCTAAGTGTTTGAAGACCAGGTCTCCAGCTGCCTGGCTGAATGTCATAACACTGGGTCTCCAGCCACCGGGTTGAGTACCAGAAGTTCAGCTCTCCAAAGGCCTGCATGAGTGCTTGAAGACCAATTCACCATCCATTTCTCTGAGTACTTGAGTCAGGTTTCTGGATGCCCAGCTCAGTGGTTGAACACCCTATCTCTAGCTGCTTGTCTTAGTGCTTGAGGACAACCTCTCCAGGTGCCTTGCAAGTCTTGAAGACCATCACTCCAGCTGCATGCCTAAGGGCCAGATCTCAGTCTGCATGGGTGTCAGAAGCCCATCTATCCAGCAGCCTATCTAAGTGCTTATAAAACAGCTCTGATGGCCTCAAGAGTACTTTAAGACAAGCTCTCAAATCCCTGTGTGAGTGCCTGAAGACTGGTCCACAGCTTACTCACTGAGTGCTTGAAATTCAGCTCTCCATCTGCCTGTCTGAGTGCTTTCAACCAGCTTTCCAACTGGCTGCTGGAGTACACAAATACCAGATCTCCAGCCCGCTGGTTAATGTTTGAAGACTAGCCCTGCCCCTGGCTGGTTGAGTGTTTGAAGATCACCTCTCCTGCTGGCTGGCGAATTCTTGAATTCCATGTATCCATCTGCCTGCCTGAGTGCTTGAAGAGCAGCTCTCCAGTTGGCTAGCCTCTGCTTTAAGAAAAGCTCTCCAGCTTCCTGTCTGAGTAGTTGACCACCAAACAGCCAGGTGGCTTGAGAGAGCTTTATTTGACTCTAAACTTCCTTGCTGAGTCCTTGTCTACAAATGCCGGTTTCAGTGCTTGAAGACCAGCTCTCCTCTGCCTGCCCAATGCTTGAAGGCCAGTTTTCCAATAGGCCAGATCAGCTGACTGGGCTCTCCAGGTTGGCTAGAGATTGAAGCTCTGATCTGCAGCTGGTTGTGAATGTTGGAAGGCCAGCTCTCTATCTGATGTCGGATGGCTTGAATACCAGCTCAGCAGCTGCCTTGCTAAGTGCTTGGACCTGCTTTCCAACGTCCTGGCCAAGTGTCTGAAGAAGAATTCTCCAGCTGCTTGGCTGATGCCTGAATATCTGTTCTCCATATACCTCACTGCAGACCAGAAGACCAGCACTCCCTTGTCCCAGAAGTGTATCTGAATAACAGCTGCCTGGCTGAGTGCCAAAAGGCGAGCTCTTCAGCGACCTGTCTTAGTACCACAAATCGAACTTTCCATGCGCCTGTCTGAGTACTTGAAGACCATCTGTCCCATTGCCTATTTGTGTGCTTGAAGACCAGCATTCCAACTGCCTCTCGGAGTGCTTGAAGGACAGCTCTCTAGCTGCCTGTCTGAGTACTTGAAGACAACCTCTCCAGCTGCCTGGCAAGTCTTGAAGACTGCCCTACAGGTGGCTGGCATGTGTTTGAAGACCAGACCTCTAGCTGGCTCATGAGTTTTTCAAGGCTAATTCTCCAGATGACTGGGTGATTGTTAGAAACGAGCTCTCCAGCTTGATGGTGACTGCTTGAAGACCAGCTCTCAAGCTTCCAGATGAGTGCTTGAAGACAACTCTCCAGTTTGCTGGCAAGTGTCTGAAGACCAGCTTTCCAGCTGTCTGTGTGAGTGCCACCTGGCTGCATGACAGAAAACCAGCCATCAGTTGGACTGTCAGTGTTCTTGAAGATGAGTTCTCCATTGGCCAGTCTGAATGCTTGAACACCACCTTCCAGGTGCCTGTCTGAGCACTTGAGCACCAGCTTTCCAAATGCATGTCTGATTGTTTAAAGACCAGTGCCTCTACTGCCTGGCAGGTGCATGAAGACCAGGACTGCAGATGGCTGGCAAAGGTTTGAAGACCAGCACTCCAGCAGGATGGTGAGTGTATGAGCACCTGCTCTCACACTGTTTGGCTGATTGTTTAAAGACCAGTCTTCCAGCTGCCTGGTGGATTGTTTGAAGAACAGTTCTCCGGCTGTCTGGCAAAATTCCAGCAGACCACATATCCAGGGTACCTGGCTGGATGCCAGTAGACAAGCTCCTCAGTAGCTTGACTGAAGGCTTGAAGACAAGTTTAGCATCTACCAGTCTCAGTTCTTAAAGATCATCTCTCCAGCAGCATGTCTGAGTGCTTGAGGACTAGCTTTCTAACTGCCTATCTGATCGTTTGGAGAACAGCTCTTCTGCTGTCCATCAAGTGCTTCAAGTACAGACGTCATCTGCCTGGCTGAGTACTTGAAGACCAGTGCTTAAGCTGGCTTTTGTGTGATTGAACACCAGATCCTCAGCTGCTTGGCTGAGAGCTTGAATATCAATTCTCCAGATGCCTGGCAGAGTGTGTGAAGAAGAGATCTCTAGTAGCCAAGCAGAAGGACAGCTCTCCAGTCGCCTGGCTGATTGGTTGAAGACCATCTCCCCAGCTGCCTGTCTTTGTGCTTGAAGACAAGCTCTCCAGATCCTTGCAAGTCTTGAAGATCAGCTCTCCAGTTGGCTGGCAAGTGTTTGAATATAAGAACTCCAGCTGGAGGATGAGAGTTTGACACCAGCTCTGCCATTGCCTCTCTGAATACTTAGGACCAGTTTTGTTTTTGTTTTTTTATTTTTTAGAGGTGGAGTGGACATCACCATCCCAGGGTCCTCTGGATGGAAGAATAGAATATGGATTAGTGTGGACTTACTGGTATTCTACTACAGAATTATTGTGACTCTAGCAATGGAAGGACCGACTTTTAACCTGCATGTTGGAGTGGTTGAAGACCAGCTCTCTAGGTCGCTGGTGAATGTTTGAACACCAGCCCTCCCACTGTTGGGGTGATTGTTTGAACACCATCTCCTGAATGGCCTGGCTGAGTGCCTGAAGACCAGCTCTCTAACTGTCTGGATGAGTACCATCTAAGATGAGTCCATCTTCCTAGGTGAGTCCCTGCATAACAGCTCTCATGCCGCCTGGCTGAGGACTTGAAGACCAGCTCTTCATATCCCTGTCTGAGTACTTGAAGACCAGTTGTCAGTTGACCGGCTCTGTGCTTGAAATCCACCTCTCAAGCTGCCTGTCTGAAAGCGTAGGCACAGTTTTCCAACTACATGGCTAAGTAGTTGAAGACCAGCTCTCCAGCTTGCTGGCAAATATTTGAAGACCAACTCCCCAGCTGGCTAGCTAATTGTTTGAAGACCAGCTCTCTTGTTGGCTGGTGGTTCTTGAAGAAGAGCAGTTTCCTATCTGAGTAGTAGAACAGCAAACTGTAGCTTGCTCAAAAGAACTTGACTCAAATCTAAACTTCCTCTCTTAGTGTTTGAAGACCAGTTAAACAACTTCCTGTCTCAGGGCTTGAGGATTATCTGTCCAGCTTCCTGGAAGAGGGTGTGAAGAAAAGCTCTCCAACTACCTGGAAGTGTGTGTGGAGACTAGTTCTCAAACTGCCTGACTGAGTGCCATAAGACCAGCTCACTCACGAGCAGCCTGAGGGCTAGGAGAACATCTCCTGAGCTCCCTGACTGAGGGCTTGAAGACCAACTCACCAGCTGTCTCACTGAGTACTTGACTCAGCTCTCCATCTGCCTGCCTGAACGCTTGAGGTCCAGCTTTCCGACTGCCTGTATGATTGCTTGAAGAGTCCCCTCATGCTGTCTGGCAAGTGTTTGATGTCCAGACTCCATCAGACTCTCTGAGTGCTTGAAAACCAGGACTCCAGATGGCTGGCAAATGCTTGAAGACCAGCATTCCAGCTGGCTGGCGTGAATTTGAGTGCCTTCTCTCCAACTATGTGGATGAATGTTTAAATACAAGTATTCCAGTGACCTGGTTGATGATTTGGAGTCCAAGTCACCTGCTGGCTGGGTGCTTGAATTCCACCTATCCAGCTGCCTGTCTGAGTGCATGAAGACCAGCTTTCTAGCTGCTTGCTGAGTACTTGAAGCCCATCTCTCCTGCCTTGAGAGCCTTGAATACCAGCTCTCAAGGTCTTGGTGTGTGTTTTGATGCCAGTTATCCCACTGGCTGGCTGATTGGAGACCAGCTCTCTGGCTGGCTGACAAGTTATTGAAGCCCAGATCTCTACTCGCCTAAGTTTGCTTGAAGACCAGGTTGCCAGCTTCCTTGCTGAGAGCTTGCATCTGCTCCCAGCTGATTGACTGAGTGCTTGAAGTCCATTTCTCCAGCTGCTGAGCAGATTGCTTGAAGAAGAGCTTTCCAACTTCTTGAATGAGTACCTGACTACCAGTTTCTGAACTGCTGGCTAAGTGCCAGATGGCTTGCTCTCCAAAGGCCTAGCTGAGTGCCAGAAACAGAGCGCTCCTGCTACCTGTCTGAGTGTTTGAAGACCAGCTCTCCAGTTGGTTAGTGTGGGATTTAAGATCAGTTCCCTGGCTTCCTGGCTGAGTGGTCGAACACCAAGCACTGTCTTGAGAGAACTTGATTAAACTCCAAACTTCCTTTCTGAGTTCTTGAAGACCAGCTCTCCAACTTCAACTGTGGGTGATATCAAATGCAATGAATGTCCCATTATGATGATGAGGTTGTTGATAAGGAAGAAGTGTGGTGAGGGGGGTGGGGGGTATATGAGAACCTATATTTTTTAATGTAACATTTAAAAAAAATAAGGAGGAAAAAAACACCCCAACTCTACAGCTGGCTGGTGTGTGCTTGAAAACTGCTCCCCTGCTGCCTCACAGAGAGCTCTCCTGCCACCTGGCTGAGTGCCTGAAAACCAGTTTTGAACTGCCTGGCTAAGTGCCTGAAGACCATCTCTCCTGAGGCATAGCAGAGTTCCTGAATAATGCCTCTCTAGCTGCCTGGCTGAATGGCAGAATAAAAGATCTCCAGTGACTGACCGAATACCAAAGACCAGTTATCCAGTGATTTGGCTGGGTCCCGGAAGACTTGTCCCCCAGGGGCCTGATGGAGTGCTAGAAGACCAGTTTTTGAACTCTCTGACTGAATGCCAGAATCCCAGATATCCAGAAGCCTAGCTGAGGGCCTGAAGAACATCTCTCCATCTGCCTGGCTTGTGCCAGATGACCATCTCGCCAGGCGCCTGTTGGTGTGCTAAAGACCGGCAGTATAGGTCCCTGTCTGAGGGCTTGAGGACAAGCTTTCCAAATGCCTGTCCGATTGTTTAAACACCAGCTATCCTTCAGGGTGGTGAAACTTTGAAGTCCAGCTCTCCATCTACCTTTTTGAGTGCCAGAAGACCAGCTGTCCAGCTGGATGGCATTTGCTTTAAGATCAACTCTCCAGTTTCCTGGCTGAATGGTCTAATACCAAACCACTGCCTGAGTCGAGAGAGCTTGGCTAAACGCTTAACTTCCTGGCTGTGTTCTTGAAGACTGGAAGTCCAGCTTCCTCTCTGGGGGCTTGAAGACCAGCTCTGCAGCTGGCTGGCATGTGCTTGAAGACAACTATCCTGCTCCCTGGCAGAATGCACTAAGAAGAGCCCTCCTGCTGCCTGGCTGAGTGCCTGAAGACCAACCCTCCAGCAGCTTAGCTGAGTGCCTTGAGAACAGCTCTCGAGCTGCCAGTCTTAGTGACTGAAGACCAACTCTCCAGCTGGCTAGCATGCGCTTGAAATCCAGCTCTCCAGCTGCTTAGCTGGATGCCTATAGAACAGATGTGCAGCTGTTTGGCTGAATTCCAGAAGACCAGCTGTCCAACTGCCTGTCTGAGTGCTTGAAGTCTACCTCTCCAGCTGCCTATCTGAGACCTTGAGGAGCAGATCTTAAACCACCTGTTCAGATGTTTGAAGACCAGCTCTCCTGCTGATTGGTGAGTGTTTGAGGTCCAGCTCTCTATCTGCATGTCTGAGCACCAGAAAATCACCAGTCCAGGGTCCTAGCTGAGTGCCTGCAGAACAGCTCTCTAGCTGCCTGTTTGGATGCCAGAAACCAGATCTCCAGTGACCTTGTTTAGTGGCAGAAGAGCAGCTTTCTAGAGGGCTGACTGAGTGTTGGAAGATCAGCTATCCAGATGCCTACCAAGTGCTTGAAGACTAACTCTCCAGATGACTGGTTGGAGTGTAAAGAACAGATCTCCAGGTGCCTGGTGAGTCGAGTCTTTGAATACCTGCTCTCCAGTTGCTGAGTGCTTAAAGTCCAGGGCTTAGTCTGATTGCAGAATGCTTGATGAATAGCTCTCTGGCTGGTTGGCACGTTCTTAAACACCAGCTCTCCCGCTGCCTGGCTGAGTGCTTGAAGAACATCTCTCAAGCTGCCTTGCTGCATGCTTAAACCAGCTCACCACCTGGCTTGCAAGAGCTTAAGGACCAGCTCACCTGCTGCCCGGTGGGTGCTTGAAGACAAGCCCTTCTTTTGCCTAGAGAGTGTTTGCCGTCCACCTCCCCTTCTGACAGTCTGATTGCTTGATTACCAGCTCACCAGCTGCCTCACTGAGTGCTCAGACCTGCTATCCATCCTCCTGTCTGATTGCGTGAAGACGAGCTATCCTTCTGGCTGGCGAGTCCTTGAATTCCAGCCCTCAAATCTGCCTGAGTGCTTGGTGGCCAACTCTACAGCTTGCTAGTGTATGTTTTAAGACAAGCTCTCTACCTGCATGGCTGAGTGCCTGAAGACCAGTTCTTGAAATGTCTGAATGAAATGTCTGAATGCCTGAAGAACAGATCTCTGGCTGCTTCGGTGAATGCCAGAAGGCCAGGTCTGCAGCAACCTGGCTGCATGCTAGAAGACCTGTTCTCCAGAGGCCTAACTGAGTGCCTGAATACCAGACATCCAGCTGGCTGTTGTGTGCTTGAAGACCAGCTCCCAAGCTGCCTGGCTGGAGCTCCTGAAGACAGTTTTCAAACTGTCTGGTTGAGTGCAAGAAGCCCAGCTGTCCAGTGGCCTAGAAGAGTGTCTGAAGAATACATCTCCAGTTGCCTACCTGATGGCAGATGACCAGCTCTCCAGCTGTCAATCTGTGTGCTTGAAGATCAGCTTTCCAGCTGCCTGTCTGATTGTTTGAAGCCCAGCTATCCTTCTGGCCGCCTAGTCTTTGAAGTCCAGCTCTCCATCTTCCTACCTGAGTGCTTATAGACCTGCTCTCTAGTTGGCTGCATGTGCTTTAAGATTGGCTGTCCACCTGCCTTGCTGAGTGCGTTAAGACAGGCAGGCTCACCAGCTGTCTCAGTGAGTAGTTGTGTCATCTCTCCACCTTCCTGGCTGAGTGGTTGTAGACCAAATCACCAGCTGTCCAGCTCTACATCAGCTGGGTGAGTGATTGAAAATGAGCTCTTCAGTTGGCTGGAGGAGTGCTTGAAGACCACCTCTATAGAAAGGTAGGCGATAGAAGACCAGCTCTCCAGCTGGATGCCTGAGTGCTTGAAGACCAGCTCACCAGCTACCAGATGGAGTGCATGAAGTCCGGATCACCAGCTGCCTCACTGAGTAATTGAATCAGGTCTCCAACTGCGAAACTCAGTTCTTGAAGTCTACCTTTCCAGCAAGCTGGCTGATTGCTTGAAGAACATCTCTACAGCTGCCTGGCAAGTATTAGAAGACCAGTTCTCCAGATGGCTGGCAATTCTTGAAAATCACCTCTCAAATAGCTTGTGTGCCTGAAGAAGAGCTGCCTTATTGTGTACAAGAAATCCAGCTCTTCAGAAGCCTGGTGAGTGCTTGAAGACCAGCTCTCCATCTGTGAACTGACTGCTTGAAGAACAGCTTTGCATCTGGCTGGAGATTGCTTGAATTCATACTCTGCTGAGACCGGCTCAGCAATAGGTTGGCTTGAAGGGAAGGCAATGCAGAACGTAAGAAATAAAGGACCGAAAGAGAGACACAAGAGAAGAAATAAAGATGGGACCAGGAGGCTCACAGCTTCTGAAGCTGAGAGCCTTGACCCTACTTTCCACATCGTATTTATTTGGAAACTGTCAAGCAGCTGTTCATGATCAGAACTGCACCATCTACAATAATGGGGAACAGGTGCAACATTTAGGAATAGTGAACAGGTATAGCATCTGCAATACTAGGGAACAGGTCATACAAAGCTGAAATGCTAGTTAAACTATTTTTCCACAATACTCACCAGCTGACTGGCTGAGTGCTTGAGGACAACTTCTATAGATGCCTGGCTGAGCGCTCAAGTAGCAGCTTTCCAGCTACTGGTAAGTGTTTAAAGACCAGCTCTCCACCTGACTGGCCTGTACATGAAGACAGCTCTCCAGCTGCCTGGCTGGGTGTTTTAACTGAAACTTGCCACCTGTCTGACTGAGTGCAAAAGCAGAGGTTTCTAGTTGTCTGAATGAGTACCTAAAGACAGTTTTTGATAACCTGCCTGAGTGCCAGGAGACAAGGTCTCCAGCATCCTAGCTGAGTGCCTGAAAAACAGCCTTCAAGCTGCCTGGCTGAATGCCAGAAGACTACTTCTCTTGTGGCCTGAATGCATGCTTGAATACCTGTGCTCCCTCTGCCTGAATGATTGCTTAAAGACCAGCTCTCCAGTTGCTTTTGTGAGTGCCTAAAGACCAGGTATCCAACTGCTTGGAGTGCTTGAAGAACTCCTTTACGGCTGCTTGTCTATGTGCTTGAACACCAGCTCTACAGCCAATTGGATGACTGCCTGAAGATCAGCATTCCAGCTACCTAGATGAGCTTTTGAAGACCAGCTCACCAGTTGCCAGGCAGAGTGCTTAAAGGCCAGCTCTTCATCTGCATAGCGAGTTCTTGAAGATCGTCTTGCAACCTGCCTCACCATCTGTCTTCCTGAGTTTGTGACATCCAATACTCAGGCTGCCTGGCAGAATGAGTGAGGAAGAGCTTTCTAGCTGCCTGGGTGAATGGCTGAAGACCAGTTCTCCAACTGCCTGTTGGGTGCCAAAAGACCAACTCTCCAGTGGCCTAGCTGAATGTCTGAAGAACATCTCTCCACCTGACTGGCTGAATGCAAAAACACCAGCTTTCCACCAAAATGACTGCGTGCCAGATGATCAGTTCTCCTGTGGCCTCTTGAAGACCAGCTACTAATACAAAGGTAGCTGACTGTGTGTTTGAAGACCAGGCCTTCAAATGCCTGGTGAGTGCTTGAGGAACATCTCTCCAGATCGCTAGTGATTCTTGAATATCAGCTCTCCTGCAATCTGGGTAGTACCTGAAGTATACCTTCCCAATCTGGCTGTGTGCTTGAAGACCATTTTTCCAGCTGTTTGGCTGAATGCTTGGATAGTAATTCTCCAGATGCCTGGCAAGTGTTTAAAGGCCAGATTTACAGACATATCTGTTCTTTAAACACTTGCAAGTGTAAACTACAATGTAAACCATTATCCACTTGGTGCAGCAGTGCTCCAAAATGTATTCACCAAATGCAATGAATGTCCCACAATGATGAAAGAGGTTGTTGATCTGGGAGGAGTGGGGTGGGGGTGGGCATTATATGGAGACCTCTTATATTTTTGAATGTAACATTTTTAAAAAATAAAGAGAGAAAAAATAAATAAAGACCAGATCTACAGCTGGCTATTGTGTTCTTTAAGACAATTCTCCAGCTGCTTGGCTGAGTGCTTGAAATACAGATCACCATCTGCCTGTTAGAATGCATGAAGAACTCTTCAACTACCTGGCTGAGAGCTGCTAGATCACTTCTGTAATGGCCTAGCTGAGCGCTACTGAAAGAGGTCTACAGGTGGCTGGCTGAATGCAAGAAGACCTGCTGTACAAGACCTGGCTGAGTGCTAGATAATGAGTTCTCCAGTGGCCTGTTTAAGTGATAAAGACCAGCTCACCAGCAGGCTGGCATGTGCTTGAAGACCATCCCCCAGCTGCCTGGCTGACTGCTTGAAGAATAGCTATACTACTGGTGGCTAAGTGCTCAAAGACCTTGTCTTGAAATGCCTGGAGAGTCCTTAAAGAGCAGTGTGCCAGATGCCTGGGGACTCTTGAACATGAGCTCTCCAGTGACTGGCTAGTGCTTGAAAAACTGCTCTCTAGCTGTTTGGCTGAGTGCTTGAAGGCCACCTTTCCAGTTGTTTGGCTGAATGCTTGAAGAGCAGCACTGCAGCTGGCTAGCAAGTGTTTGAAGACCAGTTCTCCTGATGGTTGGTGAGTGCTTGAAGTCCAGCTCTTCATCCACCTGAGTCCTTGAAGACCATCCATGAGGCTGACTGGTGTGTACTTTAAGACCAGCTCCCGAGCTGCCTGGCAGAGTGCCCAAAGAAAAGCTCCCCAGCTGTTGGCTGAGTGCCTGAAGACCAGTTTTCGAACTGCCTGACCGAGTGCCAGAAGTCCAGTTCTCCAGTGGCCTAGCTTAGTGCCTGAAGAATAGCCATCTATCTGCCTGAAAGAATGGAAGAACTCTGCAGCTGCCTGTCTGAATGGCAGAACACTAGCTCTGCAGCTGACAGTCTGAGTGCTTGAGGAACAGCAATCCAAATGCCTATCTGTTTATCTGAGGACCAGATCCGTAGCTGGCTGTTGTGTGCATTAAGACCAGCTCTCCACCTGCCTGGCTCAGTGCATGTAGAAGAGTTCTCCAGTTGCCTAGCTATGTGCCTAAAGACCAGTTCCTGAAATGCCTGAGTGAGAGCCTGAAGAACAGCTCACCAGCTGACTGAGTGAATGCCAAGACCAGCGCTGCAGCAACCTGGCCAAGTGCCAGAAGAAGTGTTATCTATTGGCTTAATTGAGTGCTTGAAACCAGCTCTCCAGCTGACTGTTGTGTGCTTGAAGATCAGCTCCCCAGCTGCCTGGCAGAGTGTGTGAACAAGAGCTCTCCAGCTACCTGGCTTAGTGCCTGAAGATCAGATTTCAAACAGCCTGGCATGTGCAAGCCCAGTTCTCCAGCGGCCTAAATGAGTTCCTCAAGCTGCCTCGCTGAATGTCAGAAGCCCAGCTGTGCAGTGACTTGGCTAAGTCCCAGAAGACCTGCTGTCCAGAGGCTTGATTGGGTGCTTGAAAACCAATTCTTGAGTTGGTGGCAATGTAATTGAAGGCCAGCTCCCAAGCAGCCTGGCAGAGTATGTGAAAAAGAGCTCTCCAGCTGTCTAAGTGGTCAAAGAACTCTCCAACTGTGTGGCTGGAGGCCTGAATACCAGTTCTCCAGCTACGTGGCTGAGTGCCAGAAGATCAGCTCTCCAGCTGACTGTCTGGGTGCTTGAAAAACAGCTCTGCCACTGCTTGTCTGACTGCTTGAAGACCAGGTCTAAGCTGCCAGGTGAGTTTTGAAGACCAAATCTCCAGCTGCCAGGTGACTCATGAATGTTTGAAGAACAAGTCTCTATCTGGTTGGCTGATTGTTTCAAGACCACCTTTACAACTGCCTGGCAAGTGCTTCAAGACCAGCTCTCTAGCAGCTGACTGGTTCAGTGCCTGAAGAGTAGCTCTACATAATTTGGGTATGTTACTGAACACCAGCCATCCAGCTGGCTGACTGAGTAATTTAAGACCAGCATTCCAGAAACCAGGCTGAGTGCTTGAAGACCACCAGCTACCAGGCTAAGTGCTTAAAGGCCAGCTCTTCAATTGCCCTGCAAGTGATTGTAGACCAGCTTGCAGTCTGCCTCACTGAGTAATTGAATCAGGTCTCCATCTGCCAGCCTTGGGTCTTGAAGTTCAGCTCTCCAGTGGCCTGGCAGAGTGGGTGAAAAAGAGTTCTCCAGCTGCCTGGCTGAGCACCTAAAGACCAGATCTCCAGGGACCTGGCAGAGTGCCAGATAATCAACTCTCTGGCAACCCATTTCATTGTTTAAAGACCAATGTTCCACATGCCTGGGTGAATGCTTGAAAAACAGCTCTCCAGATGACTGGTGATACTTTCTTTTTGTATTGCAAGATTGTAATAAACTTTTAACCAGGAACCAAGGGTTTCTTTCCTTCAAGAGTTATTTAATATCCAACCGTGCCTTTATTTACATCCCTGGTCTTCAGGCACTCACAAAAGCAACTGGAGAGCTGGTCTTTAAGCAATCATTCAGGCAGAGGGAGCACAGGTATTCAAGCATGCATTCAGGCCACAAGAGAAGTAGTCTTCTGGCATTCAGCCAGGCAGCTTGAAGGCTGTTTTTCAGGCACTCAGCTAGGATGCTGGAGACCTTGTCTCCTGGCACTCAGGCAGGTTATCAAAAACTGTCTTTAGGTACTCATTCAGACAACTAGAAACCTCTGCTTTTGCACTCAGTCAGGCAGGTGGCAAGTTTCAGTTAAAACACCCAGCCAGGCAGCTGGAGAGCTGTCTTCATGTACAGGCCAGTCAGGTGGAGAGCTGGTCTTTAAACACTTACCAGTAGCTGGAAAGCTGCTACTTGAGCGCTCAGCCAGGCATCTATAGAAGTTGTCCTCAAGCACTCAGCCAGTCAGCTGGTGAGTATTGTGGAAAAATAGTTTAACTAGCATTTCAGCTTTGTATGACCTGTTCCCTAGTATTGCAGATGCTATACCTGTTCACTATTCCTAAATGTTGCACCTGTTCCCCATTATTGTAGATGGTGCAGTTCTGATCATGAACAGCTGCTTGACAGTTTCCAAATAAATACGATGTGGAAAGTAGGGTCAAGGCTCTCAGCTTCAGAAGCTGTGAGCCTCCTGGTCCCATCTTTATTTCTTCTCTTGTGTCTCTCTTTCGGTCCTTTATTTCTTACGTTCTGCATTGCCTTCCCTTCAAGCCAACCTATTGCTGAGCCGGTCTCAGCAGAGTATGAATTCAAGCAATCTCCAGCCAGATGCAAAGCTGTTCTTCAAGCAGTCAGTTCACAGATGGAGAGCTGGTCTTCAAGCACTCACCAGGCTTCTGAAGAGCTGGATTTCTTGTACACAATAAGGCAGCTCTTCTTCAGGCACACAAGCTATTTGAGAGGTGATTTTCAAGAATTGCCAGCCATCTGGAGAACTGGTCTTCTAATACTTGCCAGGCAGCTGTAGAGATGTTCTTCAAGCAATCAGCCAGCTTGCTGGAAAGGTAGACTTCAAGAACTGAGTTTCGCAGTTGGAGACCTGATTCAATTACTCAGTGAGGCAGCTGGTGATCCGGACTTCATGCACTCCATCTGGTAGCTGGTGAGCTGGTCTTCAAGCACTCAGGCATCCAGCTGGAGAGCTGGTCTTCTATCGCCTACCTTTCTATAGAGGTGGTCTTCAAGCACTCCTCCAGCCAACTGAAGAGCTCATTTTCAATCACTCACCCAGCTGATGTAGAGCTGGACAGCTGGTGATTTGGTCTACAACCACTCAGCCAGGAAGGTGGAGAGATGACACAACTACTCACTGAGACAGCTGGTGAGCCTGCCTGTCTTAACGCACTCAGCAAGGCAGGTGGACAGCCAATCTTAAAGCACATGCAGCCAACTAGAGAGCAGGTCTATAAGCACTCAGGTAGGAAGATGGAGAGCTGGACTTCAAAGACTAGGCGGCCAGAAGGATAGCTGGGCTTCAAACAATCAGACAGGCAGCTGGAAAGCTGATCTTCAAGCACACAGATTGACAGCTGGAGAGCTGGTCATCTGCCATCAGGTAGGCAACTGGAGATGTATTCTTCAGACACTCTTCTAGGCCACTGGACAGCTGGGCTTCTTGCACTCAACCAGACAGTTTGAAAACTGTCTTCAGGAGCTCCAGCCAGGCAGCTTGGGAGCTGGTCTTCAAGCACACAACAGCCAGCTGGATGTCTGGTATTCAGGCACTCAGTTAGGCCTCTGGAGAACAGGTCTTCTAGCATGCAGCCAGGTTGCTGCAGACCTGGCCTTCTGGCATTCACCGAAGCAGCCAGAGATCTGTTCTTCAGGCATTCAGACATTTCATTCAGACATTTCAAGAACTGGTCTTCAGGCACTCAGCCATGCAGGTAGAGAGCTTGTCTTAAAACATACACTAGCAAGCTGTAGAGTTGGCCACCAAGCACTCAGGCAGATTTGAGGGCTGGAATTCAAGGACTCGCCAGCCAGAAGGATAGCTCGTCTTCACGCAATCAGACAGGAGGATGGATAGCAGGTCTGAGCACTCAGTGAGGCAGCTGGTGAGCTGGTAATCAAGCAATCAGACTGTCAGAAGGGGAGGTGGACGGCAAACACTCTCTAGGCAAAAGAAGGGCTTGTCTTCAAGCACCCACCGGGCAGCAGGTGAGCTGGTCCTTAAGCTCTTGCAAGCCAGGTGGTGAGCTGGTTTAAGCATGCAGCAAGGCAGCTTGAGAGATGTTCTTCAAGCACTCAGCCAGGCAGCGGGAGAGCTGGTGTTTAAGAACGTGCCAACCAGCCAGAGAGCTATTCATCAAGCATTCTGCAATCAGACTAAGCCCTGGACTTTAAGCACTCAGCAACTGGAGAGCAGGTATTCAAAGACTCGACTCACCAGGCACCTGGAGATCTGTTCTTTACACTCCAACCAGTCATCTGGAGAGTTAGTCTTCAAGCACTTGGTAGGCATCTGGATAGCTGATCTTCCAACACTCAGTCAGCCCTCTAGAAAGCTGCTCTTCTGCCACTAAACAAGGTCACTGGAGATCTGGTTTCTGGCATCCAAACAGGCAGCTAGAGAGCTGTTCTGCAGGCACTCAGCTAGGACCCTGGACTGGTGATTTTCTGGTGCTCAGACATGCAGATAGAGAGCTGGACCTCAAACACTCACCAATCAGCAGGAGAGCTGGTCTTCAAACATCTGAACAGGTGGTTTAAGATCTGCTCCTCAAGGTCTCAGATAGGCAGCTGGAGAGGTAGACTTCAAGCACTCAGACAGGCAGTTGGACAGCTGGTCTTCTGGAATTCAGCCAAACAGCTGCACATCTGTTCTATAGGCATCCAGCTAAGCAGCTGGAGAGCTGGATTTCAAGCGCATGCTAGCCAGCTGGAGAGTTGGTCTTCAGTCACTAAGACTGGCAGCTCGAGAGCTGTTCTCAAGGCACTCAGCTAAGCTGCTGGAGGGTTGGTCTTCAGGCACTCAGCCAGGCAGCAGGAGGGCTCTTCTTAGTGCATTCTGCCAGGGAGCAGGATAGTTGTCTTCAAGCACATGCCAGCCAGCTGCAGAGCTGGTCTTCAAGCCCCCAGAGAGGAAGCTGGACTTCCAGTCTTCAAGAACACAGCCAGGAAGTTAAGCGTTTAGCCAAGCTCTCTCGACTCAGGCAGTGGTTTGGTATTAGACCATTCAGCCAGGAAACTGGAGAGTTGATCTTAAAGCAAATGCCATCCAGCTGGACAGCTGGTCTTCTGGCACTCAAAAAGGTAGATGGAGAGCTGGACTTCAAAGTTTCACCACCCTGAAGGATAGCTGGTGTTTAAACAATCGGACAGGCATTTGGAAAGCTTGTCCTCAAGCCCTCAGACAGGGACCTATACTGCCGGTCTTTAGCACACCAACAGGCGCCTGGCGAGATGGTCATCTGACACAAGCCAGGCAGATGGAGAGATGTTCTTCAGGCCCTCAGCTAGGCTTCTGGATATCTGGGATTCTGGCATTCAGTCAGAGAGTTCAAAAACTGGTCTTCTAGCACTCCATCAGGCCCCTGGGGGACAAGTCTTCCGGGACCCAGCCAAATCACTGGATAACTGGTCTTTGGTATTCGGTCAGTCACTGGAGATCTTTTATTCTGCCATTCAGCCAGGCAGCTAGAGAGGCATTATTCAGGAACTCTGCTATGCCTCAGGAGAGATGGTCTTCAGGCACTTAGCCAGGCAGTTCAAAACTGGTTTTCAGGCACTCAGCCAGGTGGCAGGAGAGCTCTCTGTGAGGCAGCAGGGGAGCAGTTTTCAAGCACACACCAGCCAGCTGTAGAGTTGGGGTGTTTTTTTCCTCCTTATTTTTTTTAAATGTTACATTAAAAAATATAGGTTCTCATATACCCCCCACCCCCCTCACCACACTTCTTCCTTATCAACAACCTCATCATCATAATGGGACATTCATTGCATTTGATATCACCCACAGTTGAAGTTGGAGAGCTGGTCTTCAAGAACTCAGAAAGGAAGTTTGGAGTTTAATCAAGTTCTCTCAAGACAGTGCTTGGTGTTCGACCACTCAGCCAGGAAGCCAGGGAACTGATCTTAAATCCCACACTAACCAACTGGAGAGCTGGTCTTCAAACACTCAGACAGGTAGCAGGAGCGCTCTGTTTCTGGCACTCAGCTAGGCCTTTGGAGAGCAAGCCATCTGGCACTTAGCCAGCAGTTCAGAAACTGGTAGTCAGGTACTCATTCAAGAAGTTGGAAAGCTCTTCTTCAAGCAATCTGCTCAGCAGCTGGAGAAATGGACTTCAAGCACTCAGTCAATCAGCTGGGAGCAGATGCAAGCTCTCAGCAAGGAAGCTGGCAACCTGGTCTTCAAGCAAACTTAGGCGAGTAGAGATCTGGGCTTCAATAACTTGTCAGCCAGCCAGAGAGCTGGTCTCCAATCAGCCAGCCAGTGGGATAACTGGCATCAAAACACACACCAAGACCTTGAGAGCTGGTATTCAAGGCTCTCAAGGCAGGAGAGATGGGCTTCAAGTACTCAGCAAGCAGCTAGAAAGCTGGTCTTCATGCACTCAGACAGGCAGCTGGATAGGTGGAATTCAAGCACCCAGCCAGCAGGTGACTTGGACTCCAAATCATCAACCAGGTCACTGGAATACTTGTATTTAAACATTCATCCACATAGTTGGAGAGAAGGCACTCAAATTCACGCCAGCCAGCTGGAATGCTGGTCTTCAAGCATTTGCCAGCCATCTGGAGTCCTGGTTTTCAAGCACTCAGAGAGTCTGATGGAGTCTGGACATCAAACACTTGCCAGACAGCATGAGGGGACTCTTCAAGCAATCATACAGGCAGTCGGAAAGCTGGACCTCAAGCGTTCAGGCAGGCAGATGGAGAGCTGAGTCAAGTACTCAGTGAGACAGCTGGTGAGTTGGTCTTCAAGCCCTCAGTCAGGGAGCTCAGGAGATGTTCTCCTAGCCCTCAGGCTGCTCGTGAGTGAGCTGGTCTTATGGCACTCAGTCAGGCAGTTTGAGAACTAGTCTCCACACACACTTCCAGGTAGTTGGAGAGCTTTTCTTCACACCCTCTTCCAGGAAGCTGGACAGATAATCCTCAAGCCCTGAGACAGGAAGTTGTTTAACTGGTCTTCAAACACTAAGAGAGGAAGTTTAGATTTGAGTCAAGTTCTTTTGAGCAAGCTACAGTTTGCTGTTCTACTACTCAGATAGGAAACTGCTCTTCTTCAAGAACCACCAGCCAACAAGAGAGCTGGTCTTCAAACAATTAGCTAGCCAGCTGGGGAGTTGGTCTTCAAATATTTGCCAGCAAGCTGGAGAGCTGGTCTTCAACTACTTAGCCATGTAGTTGGAAAACTGTGCCTACGCTTTCAGACAGGCAGCTTGAGAGGTGGATTTCAAGCACAGAGCCGGTCAACTGACAACTGGTCTTCAAGTACTCAGACAGGGATATGAAGAGCTGGTCTTCAAGTCCTCAGCCAGGCGGCATGAGAGCTGTTATGCAGGGACTCACCTAGGAAGATGGACTCATCTTAGATGGTACTCATCCAGACAGTTAGAGAGCTGGTCTTCAGGCACTCAGCCAGGCCATTCAGGAGATGGTGTTCAAACAATCACCCCAACAGTGGGAGGGCTGGTGTTCAAACATTCACCAGCGACCTAGAGAGCTGGTCTTCAACCACTCCAACATGCAGGTTAAAAGTCGGTCCTTCCATTGCTAGAGTCACAATAATTCTGTAGTAGAATACCAGTAAGTCCACACTAATCCATATTCTATTCTTCCATCCAGAGGACCCTGGGATGGTGATGTCCACTCCACCTCTAAAAAATAAAAAAACAAAAACAAAACTGGTCCTAAGTATTCAGAGAGGCAATGGCAGAGCTGGTGTCAAACTCTCATCCTCCAGCTGGAGTTCTTATATTCAAACACTTGCCAGCCAACTGGAGAGCTGATCTTCAAGACTTGCAAGGATCTGGAGAGCTTGTCTTCAAGCACAAAGACAGGCAGCTGGGGAGATGGTCTTCAACCAATCAGCCAGGCGGCTGGAGAGCTGTCCTTCTGCTTGGCTACTAGAGATCTCTTCTTCACACACTCTGCCAGGCATCTGGAGAATTGATATTCAAGCTCTCAGCCAAGCAGCTGAGGATCTGGTGTTCAATCACACAAAAGCCAGCTTAAGCACTGGTCTTCAAGTACTCACCCAGGCAGATGACGTCTGTACTTGAAGCACTTGATGGACAGCAGAAGAGCTGTTCTCCAAACGATCAGATAGGCAGTTAGAAAGCTAGTCCTCAAGCACTCAGACATGCTGCTGGAGAGATGATCTTTAAGAACTGAGACTGGTAGATGCTAAACTTGTCTTCAAGCCTTCAGTCAAGCTACTGAGGAGCTTGTCTACTGGCATCCAGCCAGGTACCCTGGATATGTGGTCTGCTGGAATTTTGCCAGACAGCCGGAGAACTGTTCTTCAAACAATCCACCAGGCAGCTGGAAGACTGGTCTTTAAACAATCAGCCAAACAGTGTGAGAGCAGGTGCTCATACACTCACCATCCTGCTGGAGTGCTGGTCTTCAAACCTTTGCCAGCCATCTGCAGTCCTGGTCTTCATGCACCTGCCAGGCAGTAGAGGCACTGGTCTTTAAACAATCAGACATGCATTTGGAAAGCTGGTGCTCAAGTGCTCAGACAGGCACCTGGAAGGTGGTGTTCAAGCATTCAGACTGGCCAATGGAGAACTCATCTTCAAGAACACTGACAGTCCAACTGATGGCTGGTTTTCTGTCATGCAGCCAGGTGGCACTCACACAGACAGCTGGAAAGCTGGTCTTCAGACACTTGCCAGCAAACTGGAGAGTTGTCTTCAAGCACTCATCTGGAAGCTTGAGAGCTGGTCTTCAAGCAGTCACCATCAAGCTGGAGAGCTCGTTTCTAACAATCACCCAGTCATCTGGAGAATTAGCCTTGAAAAACTCATGAGCCAGCTAGAGGTCTGGTCTTCAAACACATGCCAGCCACCTGTAGGGCAGTCTTCAAGACTTGCCAGGCAGCTGGAGAGGTTGTCTTCAAGTACTCAGACAGGCAGCTAGAGAGCTGTCCTTCAAGCACTCCGAGAGGCAGTTGGAATGCTGGTCTTCAAGCACACAAATAGGCAATGGGACAGATGGTCTTCAAGTACTCAGACAGGCGCATGGAAAGTTCGATTTGTGGTACTAAGACAGGTCGCTGAAGAGCTCGCCTTTTGGCACTCAGCCAGGCAGCTGTTATTCAGATACACTTCTGGGACAAGGGAGTGCTGGTCTTCTGGTCTGCAGTGAGGTATATGGAGAACAGATATTCAGGCATCAGCCAAGCAGCTGGAGAATTCTTCTTCAGACACTTGGCCAGGACGTTGGAAAGCAGGTCCAAGCACTTAGCAAGGCAGCTGCTGAGCTGGTATTCAAGCCATCCGACATCAGATAGAGAGCTGGCCTTCCAACATTCACAACCAGCTGCAGATCAGAGCTTCAATCTCTAGCCAACCTGGAGAGCCCAGTCAGCTGATCTGGCCTATTGGAAAACTGGCCTTCAAGCATTGGGCAGGCAGAGGAGAGCTGGTCTTCAAGCACTGAAACCGGCATTTGTAGACAAGGACTCAGCAAGGAAGTTTAGAGTCAAATAAAGCTCTCTCAAGCCACCTGGCTGTTTGGTGGTCAACTACTCAGACAGGAAGCTGGAGAGCTTTTCTTAAAGCAGAGGCTAGCCAACTGGAGAGCTGCTCTTCAAGCACTCAGGCAGGCAGATGGATACATGGAATTCAAGAATTCGCCAGCCAGCAGGAGAGGTGATCTTCAAACACTCAACCAGCCAGGGGCAGGGCTAGTCTTCAAACATTAACCAGCGGGCTGGAGATCTGGTATTTGTGTACTCCAGCAGCCAGTTGGAAAGCTGGTTGAAAGCACTCAGACAGGCAGATGGAGAGCTGAATTTCAAGCACTCAGTGAGTAAGCTGTGGACCAGTCTTCAGGCACTCACACAGGGATTTGAGAGCTTGTCTTAAAGTACTCTTGAGGCCATCAGAGCTGTTTTATAAGCACTTAGATAGGCTGCTGGATAGATGGGCTTCTGACACCCATGCAGACTGAGATCTGGCCCTTAGGCATGCAGCTGGAGTGATGGTCTTCAAGACTTGCAAGGCACCTGGAGAGGTTGTCCTCAAGCACTAAGACAAGCAGCTAGAGATAGGGTGTTCAACCACTGAGCTGGGCATCCAGAAACCTGACTCAAGTACTCAGAGAAATGGATGGTGAATTGGTCTTCAAGCACTCATGCAGGCCTTTGGAGAGCTGAACTTCTGGTACTCAACCCGGTGGCTGGAGACCCAGTGTTATGACATTCAGCCAGGCAGCTGGAGACCTGGTCTTCAAACACTTAGCAAGACAGTGAGAAAACTGGTGTTCAAACTCTCATCAGGCAGCTGGAGATCCGGTCTTCAAATTTTCACCAGCAAGCTGGAAAACTTGACTTCAGCTACTCAGGCAGGCATTTGGAAAGCTGGTTCTAAGCACTCAGATAGGCTGCTCAGCCCTTTATAAGAGGCACTCAGAGGAAGTTGAGACGTGAATCAGGCTGATTCAAACCAGGTGGCTGGTTTGCACCCAACTAGACAGGAGCCAGTACAGGTGTTCTTAAAGCACTCCCCAGCCAGCAGAAGAGCAGGTCAGCAAGCATTCACCATCCAGGAAAAGTGCTCCACATAAAGGACTTGCTGGCCTAATGAAGAGCTGCTCTTCAAGCACTAATTAGTCAGCTAGAGAGTTGGGTTTCAAACACTTGCCAGACACCTGGTTAGCTGTTCTTCAAGCAATCACCAGCCAGCAGGACAGCTTCTGTCAAAGCACTTGCCAGGAACCTGGAGAGCTGTATTTCAAGCACTCACTAGGCAGCTGGAGAGCTGGACTTCAGGCACTTGCCAACTAACTAGAGAGCTGACTCTTCAAGCACACACAGTTAGCTGGAGAGCTGGGTTTCAAGCTATAGCCAATCAGTTGAAGAGCTGGCTTTCAAACAATGGGCAGGCAGTGGAGGGCAGGTGTTTGTTCAAGCACTCAAGAGGCAATTGAAGAGCTGTTCTGCAAGCACTTGAAGCCAGTTGGAGAGTGTTATTCAAGCATCCACCAGGCAGCTGAGAATTGGTCTTCACACAACAGACATCTGGAGAGCATGTCTTCAATCACTCACTAGCCTGTGGGAGGAAGGGTGCCCGGCTTGCCACAGTAGCAAACAGTGCGGCAAGAGGTGATACCACCTCTGCCCACTGGGCCTAGATAAGGTGACTACGCCTGACTAGGCCTTTGCTGCTAACGGCTGGCCGGCGCTGCCCTCCCCCTTTCTATCTCCCGCCTAGCCCAACATCCGGCCAGCTCTCACTCCCCCTTTCCCCTCCCCTATTCCAAACCTCTCAGCCAGCCCTCTGCCTAGCAACCGCTTACAATCACCTATCAGGAAGCAGTACCCGCCCGCACCTATCAAATCCCTCCACGCAGTCCCTAACCCTATAAAGCTGTGTCCCCTTCCGCAATAAACCGGACTTGCGTACAGACCTGGTCTCCGCGGCATTCTTCCTCCCCTTGCCGTGCGTCCTCCACGCCTGAGAGCCCCTCTGATGCTGTCTGCCGTAGCATCAGACACCACTGCGGTCTAGTCTGACCCCTCCAAACCCCCCCATCAGCATCGGGGTGCAAGCCGCCCCAGCCGCAACTGGCGCCCGAACAGGGACCGGGGCCGGTCCAACGTGACCGCTGCCTCACCCCCGTGGGACCTCGCTCCCACCCCTTCGCCACGCTCTCAAGGTAAGGACCCCCGTTATCGGCCCCCGGCAGAAAAATGGGCGGGCGTCTATCTTCCTGCCAAGCACCGCAAGTCAGAGCGCTTGCTGGCCTACTAGCCTGCCACCAATGTAAAGTTTCGGGCAGGCAACTCCAGGCTTGCTGGGATCTACTGGTCCCCTTCAACCCCTGGCTTTCACTGCCAATCTCTCGGACCCTGATACCTATCTGAAATTGGCTCCGCCTATCAACAAGGCCAGCCACAAGCCCAAAAATCCACACAAGCTTATAAGGCAATCAACTCTGTTCCAGCAAACGCCCACCCCCTTTCACAACTCTTTGGGCTCCCTACTATCTACATGACAATGTATCTCTGGGCTAGTGAAGGCTGATATAATTAATCCACTGGTATGAGAGAAAAACGTGGCAACATTTGTGTTTTGTTTTATTTCCATGCTAATTCTGATTGGGCTTATTTAACCAAGGTAATAAAATGAGTACAAAAATTTTATCAAGGTTTAAAAAGAAATTTTCAGTTTTAAATCAATAGTTTACTCCTGAACTTCAAGTCTCACTATAGTCTTACAGTAATTATCCAAAAATGTGTGCTAATGGTCTGCCTAACTGCTGCTCAAGTTATTTTAGCTGATTGCTGATAACTGATAGGAATGTTTCCGAGCACAAGCTTGCATGTTACAGGCAACATGGATTCCAGAGGAAATCTTCATAAGAACTTAAAAGCAGCTATACCAAGAAAGTAAGAATTATGAATTAATTGTAAACTGTATGTTTCTGTTACTGTGTTGTGATTGTTCTGTGTTTGTCTGTTCGTTCAATGTCAGTGTATATTTTAATACCTCCGGATGGTAAATATAAATTAATAAAAATTTATAAAAGAGCTCTATCCAAATGGCCAAAAATTAAATAAGCGCTTATTAATACTTAAGTTTATTATATCAATACATGAGCTTAAATGTTAATAAAATATCTACAATAATAGAAATCGTAAGTCTTGATTGACAAGATTAACTGTACGTCTTCATAAAAGGTTGTTCTTGCCCAGATTAAAATGAATAACTTATTTTTCTTCACAGGATAATATAAAGAATGTAAAGCTTAAATTGCGGCGGCTTGCTCGGTCGGTAGAGGTGGGGTCTGGCTGCGGACGAGGGGTCGGTCCAGCTCTGGACGAGGGGTTGGTCCCGCTTGGGACGGGGGGTCGGTCCCACCTGGGACGAGGGATCGGTCCGGCAGCAGACGAGGGATCGGTCTCACAAGGGGTTGCGCGGTTCGGCTGACGGGGTCGCCCGGCGAAGCCGGCGACGAACTGGGGACAAGGGAGGCCAGGCCCTTGTCGGGGGCTCTCAGGACTGGAGGGCGCACGGCAGAAGAACTACCGCGGAGACAAGGTAAACACGCAAGTCCACTTTACTGAGGGAGAGGCAACAGTTTTATAGGGGCTGGGGAAGGCTGATTGGTCGAAGCCACGCCCTGTTCTGATTGGTTGCCGGCGAAAGGTCAGTGGGCGGTACTGGACGGGGGAGGGGTGGTGGTTAGGGATTGGCTGTCGCTGTTGCTGGGGGAAGGGGCAGGGTTTAGGGATTGGTGGCTGCTGTTGCTGGGGTGGAGGGCAGACTTGAGTTTCCCGCCCACGCCTGGCTATTGCTGCTGTCGGGGGAAGGGAAAAGGGCGGGCTGGATTTTTCCGCCCACACCTGGCTGTTGCTGCTGTCGGGGGAGGGGAAAAGGGCGGGCTGGATTTTTCCGCCCACACCTGGCTGTTGCTGCTGTCGGGGGAGGGGAAAAGGGCAGACTGGAATTTTCTGCCCTGCGCCTGTGCAGGGAGAAGGAAGAAGAAGGGTGCCGCCCCACAAGGCATCGGGTGGCGCCATCTGGGAGGAGGGGCGGCCGCGGAAGCATGGCTGCCGAGAAGGGGAGACCCGAGGGCACTCTGCGCCCATGCCGAGCTCCCTTCAGGGGTGGCGGTGAGTCCGACCAGCCACCCTATTATGGGGGCAGCGGCTTGGCCTGCCGCAGCCGCTCCCCCGCCAGGCCAGCAAACCACACTTCAGCCCGAGGGGTGACCGCATAAATGAATATTAAAAAAGGTTAAAAGTTTGTGAAAATGCTAACTGAAATGTAATAAGTTTTGCAAAAAGGCGTATTTTGTCCTAAAGTAAAATAGCTAATTTTTCATGAACTCTTGAAACTTAATTTGCAGATGGCAAGCTGTAAAAGGTATTGTGATAACTTTAAGTAAGGGAATGTGTTCTATAAACATAAAATTTGTCTTCAATAGTCTATATGGTCATAAATAAAAGGTTTAATAAAGCATTGTTTACATTAAAGTATTAAATGGCTAATTCCAAAAGGTCATTCTTAAATATATATAAAACTGAATTGATGATGATAATAATAAAAGGTAATTTTATAACAGGAAAGATTGGCAGCAACCAGCCTCCCCTGCCAACTTGCTTCTAGAAAACTGTTTCTAATATTGCATGCTACTAAGTATTTAAAGAAAAGTTCATTATTTTAACAAGCTTGTTTAATGTTCACAGTATTGTTATAAGAGGTTTGCTTGATAACTTTGATGTAGGCTATATGGAATGTGTTTTTATTATTAAGGAAACAGAAAATAATTTTGTCCTGAAATAAAATAATTGACTATTGGAAAAAGTAGAGTATAGGACGAAACCTGAGTGAATGCTAAAACTGCAGAAGATTAATGGACAAAGAATTTTTACAGTTAAAGTTAAATAAAATTTAATGGGTCTATCTATAAAATTTTACAAGCTTTGGTGTCGGGTAGTATGCTGATGCAAAGTTGAAAATTTTTGTTCTTTCTCAAGGCCTCTCACCATTAATCTGTTTTAGTAAAAGTTCTTATCCTCAGTCAGTATACAAAGAGAGTCTGTCTTATGTTTCTTGTGCTTATCGTTTCCTCGGTGTTCCAAGAAAGAAAGCTTTATCTCTTAAAGGAACATAACATTCAAAACTGCTTTCTCAAGACCTAATCCTGAACAGTGGCCTTTTGTTCCAAACTAATTATAAGAGATTTGTTCTTTTACCTTGAAAGAAAAATTAAAGTAATAATTAAGTTCATTTAATATGTTATAAGCTAAATAAAGGTGTTTTACAGTGTTATAAAATTAACAACTTTTTCTTCCCTTAAACCCTCTATTAATTAAAGTCGTATGGATAAAAAGTTTCTATGAATGCTTAAAAGTGTATAAAGTTACCAATATTTCAGCATAATATTAAAGAAAAGTACAATATGGTTAATTATAGTTTTAATTATTATAAAAGAGTATATGTCAACAAAAACAACCCCTTACCATAGATTAAAGTAACAACACTAGTATGCAGCAATCCCAAATACTGCTAGTTTGTTACAAAAAGTTAAAGTCCAGCTGTATTGCTATCACTTTGTTTTAAAACTTGCTGAGACTCTCTTTAGTGTCTTATACAAATCAAGCCAACTGCATTCCTTTATCTGTAAAGAACCCAACAATAAACTTTTGCAGTGCTTTTCAAGGCTATGTGCATAGCCCAACCATCTTGTACAGTATTTACTAATAGTAATAGTAATGAAAAAACAGCATAAAAAAAAACAACAGCATGTGTTACTTTCCAAAAAGAACAGGTTTAGCCAACTCCTTATTCATCTGCTCAATGCACAGAGCTTTGAGTCATCATTAAAGTTTTACAAATGTTTTAAGAGTCCTTGAATATTGTCTCTGATTCTGAATATGTATGCCTTACTGATAAGCACACCACTGCCCTTTTCTCCAAAAACCCCCGTGCTCAAATTCTTCTAGAAATCTTCCACGGGACCTTTAACTGCCATTACCCCACACACACACAAGTTGCTCCAGGGCCTCACAAGGCTCCCCCTCTCCCCACTATACCACCCTTTCCCTGGCTCCAAGCCTCTCTCCAACTCCACTACTGTCTTCACGGACGCCTCTAAGACCAAGTTTGCTTATATTGCCTACTCTCCCAGCTGTGACTTGCCAACCGTTTACTGCCAAACCCATCCCGGATCGGTTCAGGTGGGCGAGCTACTAGCCATCCTCACTGCCTTCCAACACCACGGCAATGAGCCTGTCAACATCTTCACTGATAGTACGCCCTGCAAGTTTGTTCAGTTATTGCCCATGCTGTTTTCTTTCCACGTGACACGCCCATTGATCAAGCACTCCATGCCTTGCAGCGAGAGCTCAAGCTCCGCACACAGCCATAGTACATTTCTCATATTCGCAGCCATTCAGGGCTGCCCGGGCCTCTAGCCACGGGGTAATTCTGCTGCCGACCAAACCGTCTCCACCCATACAATAGCCACTGTCGGAGACTTGGTCAATCAAGCCAAACTTCTCCATTCTAAGTTCCACTTTTCAGCAGCCTCACTTCAACGTCTTTTGCCAGGCCTCCCAAGGAAACGTGCAAGCATTTGGTGCGCGCCTGTAAAACATGCGCCCCCTTCTTGCCGCTTGGACCGTTGCAGCCACAAGGGGTCAACCCCCGCGGCCTCAAGCCAAACTCCCGATGGCAAATAGACGTCACCCATGTGCCATCATTTGGGCGCCTCAAGTATGTCCATGTCACAGTCGACACCTTTTCTCACCTTTGCTACGCTGTCCCCTTACCGGGAGAAACAGCCAAGCATTGCATTAAAGCATTGCGGCAAGCCATCTTATTCATGGGGGTTCCTTGGGATGTTAAAACCAATAATAGGCCTAGGTATCGCAGCTCCTCATTCGCTGCATTTCTCCAGCTCTACAACGTTACTCATCACTTCGGCATTCCATACAACCCCCAGGGGCAGGCTATAGTAGAATGCATCCACCGCCAGCTCAAAGTGCAAATTCAATAAGAGACGAATCTACGCCCACATAGTCAACCAGGCGACATTATCACTGCCTGCCTCATTCACATCAACCTCCTCTCCTTTGATAAAAACGGTCTTTCCCCCCTCCATAAGCATTGGGGCCCCTCCTACGCACCAACAGTTGCCCTGATGGTGTTTTGGAAGGACCCAGAAACAAACAATTGGCAGGGACCCAGTCCCCTTCTCACCCAAGGCAGAGGGTTTGCTTGTGTCTTTCCAGAAAATGCCTCCCAGCCGCTCTGGATCCCGGGAGAAACGTCAAACCCGCCACCGGCCAGCAGCAGGTTCCAACGACGGATGATGAGAGCACTCGCCCATCGGATGGAGAGGCTAAATATGGCCGCGGATCCAGCTCATGACACCCTCCTCCTTGGACAGCTAGTACAGCTTGCTGTCCGTGCCTTAGCTTCAAACAAAAACCTAAAAATCTACACTCTCTCCTGCTTTTCATGTTAGCTCTGCTCCCCTCCACTACGGACCAGGCTAGTATAAGCCATCGGCCCTTTAACTGGACACTCTCTCTTTGGCAGCAGGAAAAGCTCCTCGCTAATAACATTACTGCGGGTGCTCCCTCCTTCACAGTGCACATATGTAATCTCGCCAACCTTCCTTTCACCAGTGGTGGTTCCCTTCAAGACATTACACACAATACTCACCGGTGTTGACCAGGTCACTGGAATACTTGTATTTAAACATTCATCCACATAGTTGGAGAGAAGGCACTCAAATTCACGCCAGCCAGCTGGAATGCTGGTCTTCAAGCATTTGCCAGCCATCTGGGAGTCCTGGTTTTCAAGCACTCAGAGAGTCTGATGGAGTCTGGACATCAAACACTTGCCAGACAGCATGAGGGGACTCTTCAAGCAATCATACAGGCAGTCGGAAAGCTGGACCTCAAGCGTTCAGGCAGGCAGATGGAGAGCTGAGTCAAGTACTCAGTGAGACAGCTGGTGAGTTGGTCTTCAAGCCCTCAGTCAGGGAGCTCAGGAGATGTTCTCCTAGCCCTCAGGCTGCTCGTGAGTGAGCTGGTCTTATGGCACTCAGTCAGGCAGTTTGAGAACTAGTCTCCACACACACTTCCAGGTAGTTGGAGAGCTTTTCTTCACACCCTCTTCCAGGAAGCTGGACAGATAATCCTCAAGCCCTGAGACAGGAAGTTGTTTAACTGGTCTTCAAACACTAAGAGAGGAAGTTTAGATTTGAGTCAAGTTCTTTTGAGCAAGCTACAGTTTTGCTGTTCTACTACTCAGATAGGAAACTGCTCTTCTTCAAGAACCACCAGCCAACAAGAGAGCTGGTCTTCAAACAATTAGCTAGCCAGCTGGGGAGTTGGTCTTCAAATATTTGCCAGCAAGCTGGAGAGCTGGTCTTCAACTACTTAGCCATGTAGTTGGAAAACTGTGCCTACGCTTTCAGACAGGCAGCTTGAGAGGTGGATTTCAAGCACAGAGCCGGTCAACTGACAACTGGTCTTCAAGTACTCAGACAGGGATATGAAGAGCTGGTCTTCAAGTCCTCAGCCAGGCGGCATGAGAGCTGTTATGCAGGGACTCACCTAGGAAGATGGACTCATCTTAGATGGTACTCATCCAGACAGTTAGAGAGCTGGTCTTCAGGCACTCAGCCAGGCCATTCAGGAGATGGTGTTCAAACAATCACCCCAACAGTGGGAGGGCTGGTGTTCAAACATTCACCAGCGACCTAGAGAGCTGGTCTTCAACCACTCCAACATGCAGGTTAAAAGTCGGTCCTTCCATTGCTAGAGTCACAATAATTCTGTAGTAGAATACCAGTAAGTCCACACTAATCCATATTCTATTCTTCCATCCAGAGGACCCTGGGATGGTGATGTCCACTCCACCTCTAAAAAATAAAAAAACAAAAACAAAACTGGTCCTAAGTATTCAGAGAGGCAATGGCAGAGCTGGTGTCAAACTCTCATCCTCCAGCTGGAGTTCTTATATTCAAACACTTGCCAGCCAACTGGAGAGCTGATCTTCAAGACTTGCAAGGATCTGGAGAGCTTGTCTTCAAGCACAAAGACAGGCAGCTGGGGAGATGGTCTTCAACAATCAGCCAGGCGACTGGAGAGCTGTCCTTCTGCTTGGCTACTAGAGATCTCTTCTTCACACACTCTGCCAGGCATCTGGAGAATTGATATTCAAGCTCTCAGCCAAGCAGCTGAGGATCTGGTGTTCAATCACACAAAAGCCAGCTTAAGCACTGGTCTTCAAGTACTCAGCCAGGCAGATGACGTCTGTACTTGAAGCACTTGATGGACAGCAGAAGAGCTGTTCTCCAAACGATCAGATAGGCAGTTAGAAAGCTAGTCCTCAAGCACTCAGACATGCTGCTGGAGAGATGATCTTTAAGAACTGAGACTGGTAGATGCTAAACTTGTCTTCAAGCCTTCAGTCAAGCTACTGAGGAGCTTGTCTACTGGCATCCAGCCAGGTACCCTGGATATGTGGTCTGCTGGAATTTTGCCAGACAGCCGGAGAACTGTTCTTCAAACAATCCACCAGGCAGCTGGAAGACTGGTCCTTTAAACAATCAGCCAAACAGTGTGAGAGCAGGTGCTCATACACTCACCATCCTGCTGGAGTGCTGGTCTTCAAACCTTTGCCAGCCATCTGCAGTCCTGGTCTTCATGCACCTGCCAGGCAGTAGAGGCACTGGTCTTTAAACAATCAGACATGCATTTGGAAAGCTGGTGCTCAAGTGCTCAGACAGGCACCTGGAAGGTGGTGTTCAAGCATTCAGACTGGCCAATGGAGAACTCATCTTCAAGAACACTGACAGTCCAACTGATGGCTGGTTTTCTGTCATGCAGCCAGGTGGCACTCACACAGACAGCTGGAAAGCTGGTCTTCAGACACTTGCCAGCAAACTGGAGAGTTGTCTTCAAGCACTCATCTGGAAGCTTGAGAGCTGGTCTTCAAGCAGTCACCATCAAGCTGGAGAGCTCGTTTCTAACAATCACCCAGTCATCTGGAGAATTAGCCTTGAAAAACTCATGAGCCAGCTAGAGGTCTGGTCTTCAAACACATGCCAGCCACCTGTAGGGCAGTCTTCAAGACTTGCCAGGCAGCTGGAGAGGTTGTCTTCAAGTACTCAGACAGGCAGCTAGAGAGCTGTCCTTCAAGCACTCCGAGAGGCAGTTGGAATGCTGGTCTTCAAGCACACAAATAGGCAATGGGACAGATGGTCTTCAAGTACACAGACAGGCGCATGGAAAGTTCGATTTGTGGTACTAAGACAGGTCGCTGAAGAGCTCGCCTTTTGGCACTCAGCCAGGCAGCTGTTATTCAGATACACTTCTGGGACAAGGGAGTGCTGGTCTTCTGGTCTGCAGTGAGGTATATGGAGAACAGATATTCAGGCATCAGCCAAGCAGCTGGAGAATTCTTCTTCAGACACTTGGCCAGGACGTTGGAAAGCAGGTCCAAGCACTTAGCAAGGCAGCTGCTGAGCTGGTATTCAAGCCATCCGACATCAGATAGAGAGCTGGCCTTCCAACATTCACAACCAGCTGCAGATCAGAGCTTCAATCTCTAGCCAACCTGGAGAGCCCAGTCAGCTGATCTGGCCTATTGGAAAACTGGCCTTCAAGCATTGGGCAGGCAGAGGAGAGCTGGTCTTCAAGCACTGAAACCGGCATTTGTAGACAAGGACTCAGCAAGGAAGTTTAGAGTCAAATAAAGCTCTCTCAAGCCACCTGGCTGTTTGGTGGTCAACTACTCAGACAGGAAGCTGGAGAGCTTTTCTTAAAGCAGAGGCTAGCCAACTGGAGAGCTGCTCTTCAAGCACTCAGGCAGGCAGATGGATACATGGAATTCAAGAATTCGCCAGCCAGCAGGAGAGGTGATCTTCAAACACTCAACCAGCCAGGGGCAGGGCTAGTCTTCAAACATTAACCAGCGGGCTGGAGATCTGGTATTTGTGTACTCCAGCAGCCAGTTGGAAAGCTGGTTGAAAGCACTCAGACAGGCAGATGGAGAGCTGAATTTCAAGCACTCAGTGAGTAAGCTGTGGACCAGTCTTCAGGCACTCACACAGGGATTTGAGAGCTTGTCTTAAAGTACTCTTGAGGCCATCAGAGCTGTTTTATAAGCACTTAGATAGGCTGCTGGATAGATGGGCTTCTGACACCCATGCAGACTGAGATCTGGCCCTTAGGCATGCAGCTGGAGTGATGGTCTTCAAGACTTGCAAGGCACCTGGAGAGGTTGTCCTCAAGCACTAAGACAAGCAGCTAGAGATAGGGTGTTCAACCACTGAGCTGGGCATCCAGAAACCTGACTCAAGTACTCAGAGAAATGGATGGTGAATTGGTCTTCAAGCACTCATGCAGGCCTTTGGAGAGCTGAACTTCTGGTACTCAACCCGGTGGCTGGAGACCCAGTGTTATGACATTCAGCCAGGCAGCTGGAGACCTGGTCTTCAAACACTTAGCAAGACAGTGAGAAAACTGGTGTTCAAACTCTCATCAGGCAGCTGGAGATCCGGTCTTCAAATTTTCACCAGCAAGCTGGAAAACTTGACTTCAGCTACTCAGGCAGGCATTTGGAAAGCTGGTTCTAAGCACTCAGATAGGCTGCTCAGCCCTTTATAAGAGGCACTCAGAGGAAGTTGAGACGTGAATCAGGCTGATTCAAACCAGGTGGCTGGTTTGCACCCAACTAGACAGGAGCCAGTACAGGTGTTCTTAAAGCACTCCCCAGCCAGCAGAAGAGCAGGTCAGCAAGCATTCACCATCCAGGAAAAGTGCTCCACATAAAGGACTTGCTGGCCTAATGAAGAGCTGCTCTTCAAGCACTAATTAGTCAGCTAGAGAGTTGGGTTTCAAACACTTGCCAGACACCTGGTTAGCTGTTCTTCAAGCAATCACCAGCCAGCAGGACAGCTTCTGTCAAAGCACTTGCCAGGAACCTGGAGAGCTGTATTTCAAGCACTCACTAGGCAGCTGGAGAGCTGGACTTCAGGCACTTGCCAACTAACTAGAGAGCTGACTCTTCAAGCACACACAGTTAGCTGGAGAGCTGGGTTTCAAGCTATAGCCAATCAGTTGAAGAGCTGGCTTTCAAACAATGGGCAGGCAGTGGAGGGCAGGTGTTTGTTCAAGCACTCAAGAGGCAATTGAAGAGCTGTTCTGCAAGCACTTGAAGCCAGTTGGAGAGTGTTATTCAAGCATCCACCAGGCAGCTGAGAATTGGTCTTCACACAACAGACATCTGGAGAGCATGTCTTCAATCACTCACTAGCCTGTGGGAGGAAGGGTGCCCGGCTTGCCACAGTAGCAAACAGTGCGGCAAGAGGTGATACCACCTCTGCCCACTGGGCCTAGATAAGGTGACTACGCCTGACTAGGCCTTTGCTGCTAACGGCTGGCCGGCGCTGCCCTCCCCCTTTCTATCTCCCGCCTAGCCCAACATCCGGCCAGCTCTCACTCCCCCTTTCCCCTCCCCTATTCCAAACCTCTCAGCCAGCCCTCTGCCTAGCAACCGCTTACAATCACCTATCAGGAAGCAGTACCCGCCCGCACCTATCAAATCCCTCCACGCAGTCCCTAACCCTATAAAGCTGTGTCCCCTTCTGCAATAAACCGGACTTGCGTACAGACCTGGTCTCCGCGGCATTCTTCCTCCCCTCGCCGTGCGTCCTCCACGCCTGAGAGCCCCTCTGATGCTGTCTGCCGTAGCATCAGACGCCACTGCGGTCTAGTCTGACCCCTCCAAACCCCCCCCCCCCCGTCAGCATCGGGGTGCAAGCCGCCCCAGCCGCAACTGGCACCCGAACAGGGACCGGGGCCGGTCCGACGTGACCGCTGCCTCACCCCCGTGGGACCTCGCTCCCACCCCTTCGCCGCGCTCTCAAGGTAAGGACCCCCGTTATCGGCCCCCGGCAGAAAAATGGGCGGGCGTCTATCTTCCTGCCAAGCACTGCAAGTCAGAGCGCTTGCTGGCCTACTAGCCTGCCACCAATGTAAAGTTTCGGGCAGGCAACTCCAGGCTTGCTGGGATCTACTGGTCCCCTTCAACCCCTGGCTTTCACTGCCAATCTCTCGGACCCTGATACCTATCTGAAATTGGCTCCGCCTATCAACAAGGCCAGCCACAAGCCCAAAAATCCACACAAGCTTATAAGGCAATCAACTCTGTTCCAGCAAACGCCCACCCCCTTTCACAACTCTTTGGGCTCCCTACTATCTACATGACAATGTATCTCTGGGCTAGTGAAGGCTGATATAATTAATCCACTGGTATGAGAGAAAAACGTGGCAACATTTGTGTTTTGTTTTATTTCCATGCTAATTCTGATTGGGCTTATTTAACCAAGATAATAAAATGAGTACAAAAATTTTATCAAGGTTTAAAAAGAAATTTTCAGTTTTAAATCAATAGTTTACTCCTGAACTTCAAGTCTCACTATAGTCTTACAGTAATTATCCAAAAATGTGTGCTAATGGTCTGCCTAACTGCTGCTCAAGTTATTTTAGCTGATTGCTGATAACTGATAGGAATGTTTCCGAGCACAAGCTTGCATGTTACAGGCAACATGGATTCCAGAGGAAATCTTAATAAGAACTTAAAAGCAGCTATACCAAGAAAGCAAGAATTATGAATTAATTGTAAACTGTATGTTTCTGTTACTGTGTTGTGATTGTTCTGTGTTTGTCTGTTCGTTCAATGTCAGTGTATATTTTAATACCTCCGGATGGTAAATATAAATTAATAAAAATTTATAAAAGAGCTCTATCCAAATGGCCAAAAATTAAATAAGCGCTTATTAATACTTAAGTTTATTATATCAATACATGAGCTTAAATGTTAATAAAATATCTACAATAATAGAAATCGTAAGTCTTGATTGACAAGATTAACTGTACGTCTTCATAAAAGGTTGTTCTTGCCCAGATTAAAATGAATAACTTATTTTTCTTCACAGGATAATATAAAGAACGTAAAGCTTAAATGAATATTAAAAAAGGTTAAAAGTTTGTGAAAATGCTAACTGAAATGTAATAAGTTTTGCAAAAAGGCGTATTTTGTCCTAAAGTAAAATAGCTAATTTTTCATGAACTCTTGAAACTTAATTTGCAGATGGCAAGCTGTAAAAGGTATTGTGATAACTTTAAGTAAGGGAATGTGTTCTATAAACATAAAATTTGTCTTCAATAGTCTATATGGTCATAAATAAAAGGTTTAATAAAGCATTGTTTACATTAAAGTATTAAATGGCTAATTCCAAAAGGTCATTCTTAAATATATATAAAACTGAATTGATGATGATAATAATAAAAGGTAATTTTATAACAGGAAAGATTGGCAGCAACCAGCCTCCCCTGCCAACTTGCTTCTAGAAAACTGTTTCTAATATTGCATGCTACTAAGTATTTAAAGAAAAGTTCATTATTTTAACAAGCTTGTTTAATGTTCACAGTATTGTTATAAGAGGTTTGCTTGATAACTTTGATGTAGGCTATATGGAATGTGTTTTTATTATTAAGGAAACAGAAAATAATTTTGTCCTGAAATAAAATAATTGACTATTGGAAAAAGTAGAGTATAGGACGAAACCTGAGTGAATGCTAAAACTGCAGAAGATTAATGGACAAAGAATTTTTACAGTTAAAGTTAAATAAAATTTAATGGGTCTATCTATAAAATTTTACAAGCTTTGGTGTCGGGTAGTATGCTGATGCAAAGTTGAAAATTTTTGTTCTTTCTCAAGGCCTCTCACCATTAATCTGTTTTAGTAAAAGTTCTTATCCTCAGTCAGTATACAAAGAGAGTCTGTCTTATGTTTCTTGTGCTTATCGTTTCCTCGGTGTTCCAAGAAAGAAAGCTTTATCTCTTAAAGGAACATAACATTCAAAACTGCTTTCTCAAGACCTAATCCTGAACAGTGGCCTTTTGTTCCAAACTAATTATAAGAGATTTGTTCTTTTACCTTGAAAGAAAAATTAAAGTAATAATTAAGTTCATTTAATATGTTATAAGCTAAATAAAGGTGTTTTACAGTGTTATAAAATTAACAACTTTTTCTTCCCTTAAACCCTCTATTAATTAAAGTCGTATGGATAAAAAGTTTCTATGAATGCTTAAAAGTGTATAAAGTTACCAATATTTCAGCATAATATTAAAGAAAAGTACAATATGGTTAATTATAGTTTTAATTATTATAAAAGAGTATATGTCAACAAAAACAACCCCTTACCATAGATTAAAGTAACAACACTAGTATGCAGCAATCCCAAATACTGCTAGTTTGTTACAAAAAGTTAAAGTCCAGCTGTATTGCTATCACTTTGTTTTAAAACTTGCTGAGACTCTCTTTAGTGTCTTATACAAATCAAGCCAACTGCATTCCTTTATCTGTAAAGAACCCAACAATAAACTTTTGCAGTGCTTTTCAAGGCTATGTGCATAGCCCAACCATCTTGTACAGTATTTACTAATAGTAATAGTAATGAAAAAACAGCATAAAAAAAAACAACAGCATGTGTTACTTTCCAAAAAGAACAGGTTTAGCCAACTCCTTATTCATCTGCTCAATGCACAGAGCTTTGAGTCATCATTAAAGTTTTACAAATGTTTTAAGAGTCCTTGAATATTGTCTCTGATTCTGAATATGTATGCCTTACTGATAAGCACACCACTGCCCTTTTCTCCAAAAACCCCCGTGCTCAAATTCTTCTAGAAATCTTCCACGGGACCTTTAACTGCCATTACCCCACACACACACAAGTTGCTCCAGGGCCTCACAAGGCTCCCCCTCTCCCCACTATACCACCCTTTCCCTGGCTCCAAGCCTCTCTCCAACTCCACTACTGTCTTCACGGACGCCTCTAAGACCAAGTTTGCTTATATTGCCTACTCTCCCAGCTGTGACTTGCCAACCGTTTACTGCCAAACCCATCCCGGATCGGTTCAGGTGGGCGAGCTACTAGCCATCCTCACTGCCTTCCAACACCACGGCAATGAGCCTGTCAACATCTTCACTGATAGTACGCCCTGCAAGTTTGTTCAGTTATTGCCCATGCTGTTTTCTTTCCACGTGACACGCCCATTGATCAAGCACTCCATGCCTTGCAGCGAGAGCTCAAGCTCCGCACACAGCCATAGTACATTTCTCATATTCGCAGCCATTCAGGGCTGCCCGGGCCTCTAGCCACGGGTAATTCTGCTGCCGACCAAACCGTCTCCACCCATACAATAGCCACTGTCGGAGACTTGGTCAATCAAGCCAAACTTCTCCATTCTAAGTTCCACTTTTCAGCAGCCTCACTTCAACGTCTTTTGCCAGGCCTCCCCAAGGAAACGTGCAAGCATTTGGTGCGCGCCTGTAAAACATGCGCCCCCTTCTTGCCGCTTGGACCGTTGCAGCCACAAGGGGTCAACCCCCGCGGCCTCAAGCCAAACTCCCGATGGCAAATAGACGTCACCCATGTGCCATCATTTGGGCGCCTCAAGTATGTCCATGTCACAGTCGACACCTTTTCTCACCTTTGCTACGCTGTCCCCTTACCGGGAGAAACAGCCAAGCATTGCATTAAAGCATTGCGGCAAGCCATCTTATTCATGGGGGTTCCTTGGGATGTTAAAACCAATAATAGGCCTAGGTATCGCAGCTCCTCATTCGCTGCATTTCTCCAGCTCTACAACGTTACTCATCACTTCGGCATTCCATACAACCCCCAGGGGCAGGCTATAGTAGAATGCATCCACCGCCAGCTCAAAGTGCAAATTCAATAAGAGACGAATCTACGCCCACATAGTCAACCAGGCGACATTATCACTGCCTGCCTCATTCACATCAACCTCCTCTCCTTTGATAAAAACGGTCTTTCCCCCCTCCATAAGCATTGGGGCCCCTCCTACGCACCAACAGTTGCCCTGATGGTGTTTTGGAAGGACCCAGAAACAAACAATTGGCAGGGACCCAGTCCCCTTCTCACCCAAGGCAGAGGGTTTGCTTGTGTCTTTCCAGAAAATGCCTCCCAGCCGCTCTGGATCCCCGGGAGAAACGTCAAACCCGCCACCGGCCAGCAGCAGGTTCCAACGACGGATGATGAGAGCACTCGCCCATCGGATGGAGAGGCTAAATATGGCCGCGGATCCAGCTCATGACACCCTCCTCCTTGGACAGCTAGTACAGCTTGCTGTCCGTGCCTTAGCTTCAAACAAAAAACCTAAAAATCTACACTCTCTCCTGCTTTTCATGTTAGCTCTGCTCCCCTCCACTACGGACCAGGCTAGTATAAGCCATCGGCCCTTTAACTGGACACTCTCTCTTTGGCAGCAGGAAAAGCTCCTCGCTAATAACATTACTGCGGGTGCTCCCTCCTTCACAGTGCACATATGTAATCTCGCCAACCTTCCTTTCACCAGTGGTGGTTCCCTTCAAGACATTACACACAATACTCACCGGTGTTGGTACAGCTCACTTACAGGCCTTAACGGCCCCTATAATCATGAAGTCTCAGGCTTCTATATTTGTCCTTCCACGGCCAGAGGCTGCTATGACCCAGCGCACTATTACTGCCCCTCCTGGGGGTGCAAAACCATAGCCCACAGATGGTCGGGAGCTCCCAATAGGGACCCCTACCTCTCCCTTTCTTTTTTTTTTAGGATAAAAGTCACAGGAGCAGCATTAAGCCCTACTGGAGCAGCATTACGCTCACTGTCAAAAACCCTAAAAATGCAGGCTGGCTACAGGGCCGCACCTGGGGAGCCCGACTTTACATGAGCAACTATGATTACGGTGCCTTTTTCATTATAAAGAAAAATTCAATCCTCACACAATCCGCCGCCGTGGGCCCAAATCAAGTTCTCAATCCTCCCCACACACGGCCTCCCCCTCCTCCCTCTGATTTTCCTTCTCCTCCCGCTACCACCTTAAATCCTTCCATCACTAGGTATCCTCCCCACCGCCAAACCCTGCCACCCCCCAACCCTCTTATAGCCCTCCTCAACGCATCATTTATCTCCTTAAACTTATCCCAGCCCAACCTTACACAACGTTGCTGGCTCTGCTTCTCCGCCGCGGCTCCCTTCTATGAAGCCATAGCTACCAACAGCGCCTATCGCGCCTCGCCAGACTCCACTGGTACCTCTTGCAATTGGAACCAAACAAAAAGAGGACTCACCCTCCGATCAGTTTCCCAGACTGGACTCTGTATAATAAAAATCGGCGGCAACGTTCTCCCCTCCATGCAGTCTCTCTGCAGCCTAACTCACACCCCTAATGCGGCCGCTAAGTTCCTAATTCCCCTTAATAATACCAAATGGCTATGTTCTTCCTCCGGCCTCACTCCATGTCTCAATGTTCAAACCCTTAACTCCACCAGCGACACCTGTGTGCTCATACTCATTGCCCCCCGTGTTCTCTTTTATACTGATAACCAATTCTTTGACTCCTGGCAGCACTTCAGCTCCCCGCAGCATGAGCAGAAACAGGAAGTCTTCACTGCCATCACAATTGCCGCCCTTCTAGGTCTTGCCGGCGCAGCCACTGGAGCTGCAGCTCTCAGCCTCCAAGATAACTCCTTTTCAACCCTTAGGCAAGCTGTCGATGCAGACATCGCCCGCCTTGAGACTTCCATGGCCCACCTTGAAACATCTCTCAACTCCCTGTCTAAAGTCGTTCTCCAAAACCACAGGGGCCTAAACCTCCTCCTCCTAAAAGAAGGGGGGCTCTGCACAGCGTTAGAAGAAGAATGCTGCTTCTATGCTAACCACTCTGGCCTCATTCGAGATAACCTCGCACAAGTTAGGGAGGGCCTCCGCAAGAGAAAGCAGGAACGTGAAGCCGGATGGTCTTTCTCTTGGGGGCTGCCCAATGGAATCCTTTCTTACTTTCTCCCCTTTCTAGGCCTGCTCCTCACCCTTGTCCTCCTATTAGCCCTAGGACCCTGGATCATCAGGCGAATTGTCCGGCTTGTCAAAAATCAAGTTAACTCTGTCCTTAGTAAGCCCATCCAGGTCCGGTACCAGCGAATCCGCACCACCGACGAAGACGCACCAGGAGTCTCCATTAATTGCCGTCCTCCCCAAATGGCCAGCCGCCTCTCAACACACCCGAGCCCCAGCTCCCCTGCCCCTACCCCTTCTCACCGCCCATCCTAACCCCTTACCCTTACCCTTTCCCCCCCCCGCCCAGTTTATCTAAGGCCGCCAACATTCCATCGAGGTGCTGGACTGGTTAGCCAATGACGGGCAACGGGATCGGCCCGCCAGTCAACCTAAGGCAGGGACACGGCCTTTTGCTGCCACGCTTCCCCATGACGGGTAAGACTGGCCACCTGTGTGGCACGGGCATTGCCCGGCTGGGCGCAATCCCGACCTAAGACAGGCACAGTCCCCCTCCCTCCTCAAATCAAGCTTTTCGGAGGAGCTTAATAAAAACAAAGGGGGAAATGTGGGAGGAAGGGTGTCTGGCTTGCCACAGTAGCAAACAGTGTGGCAAGAGGTGATACCGCCTCTGCCCACTGGGCCTAGATAAGGTGACTATGCCTGACTAGGCCTTTGCTGCTAACGGCTGGCCGGCGCTGCCCTCCCCCTTTCTATCTCCCGCCTAGCCCAACATCCGGCCAGCTCTCACTCCCCCTTTCCCCTCCCCTATTCCAAACCTCTCAGCCAGCCCTCTGCCTAGCAACCGCTTACAATCACCTATCAGGAAGCAGTACCCGCCTGCACCTATCAAATCCCTCCACGCAGTCCCTAACCCTATAAAGCTGTGTCCCCTTCCGCAATAAACCGGACTTGCGTACAGACCTGGTCTC
This sequence comes from Dasypus novemcinctus, assembly GCF_030445035.2. NCBI lineage: Eukaryota > Metazoa > Chordata > Mammalia > Cingulata > Dasypodidae > Dasypus > Dasypus novemcinctus. The sequence continues at coordinate 54,827,493 of NC_080696.1, read as the reverse complement.
CGCGGCATTCTTCCTCCCCTTGCCGTGCGTCCTCCACGCCTGAGAGCCCCTCTGATGCTGTCTGCCATAGCATCAGATGCCACTGCGGTCTAGTCTGACCCCTCCAAACCCCCCCGTCAGCATCGGGGTGCAAGCCGCCCCAGCTGCACTAGCCAACTAAAGAGATGATCTTCAAGCACTCACCAGACAGTTGGAAATCCGATCATCAAGCTCTAACTGAACATCTGGAGATCACAATTTCAAGCAATCACCAGCAGGGAGAGTCTGTCTTCAAGCATGCACTAGCCTGCTGGAGAGCTGGACATCTAGCACTTGACAACCATCTGGAGAGTTTTTCTTCCAGCACTCACTAAAGCACTAGAGAGTTGTCCTCAAGCATCAGTGGCTAACTGCAGAGCTGGTCTTCAAGCACTCAGCCAATCAACCTGAGAGCTGTTATACAGGCACTCAGCTAAGCCTCTGGAGACTTGCCAGGCACCTGGAGAGGCTGTCTTCCAGCACTAAGACAGGCTTCTGGAGAGCTGGTCTGCAACCACTCAGCCAGGCATCTGGAGCACTTGTCTTCATGAACTCAGACAGGCAGATAGTCAGCTGGTCTTCAAGCACTCAATCAGATTCCTAGAGAGCTGTGCCTCTGGCACTCACAGTTGCTGGAGATCTTTTCTTCTGGCATTCAATCAGGCAATAAGAGAGCTGTTCTTCTGGCACTCTGCTAGGCCATTGGAGAGCTGGTCTTCAGGCACTTAGCCAGGCAGTTGGAGAGCTGTTTCTTTCTTTTAATATATGTTTAATTTATTTTAAAGATGCTTAGATTATATAAAGTGTTACAATATAAGGGATTCCCATATGCCCCACTCCCCACACCTCCCACTTTTCCCCACATTAACAACTTCTTTCATTAGTTTTGTTCATTCATTGCAATTGATGAGCACATTTTGGAGCATTGCGACTACACTTGGATTGTAGATTACATTGCAGTTTACACTCTCTCCCATTCAATTCTGTAGGTTATGACAGGATACATAATCACCAGGATCTGTCATTGCAACATCACTCAGGACAATTCCAAGTCCTGAAAATGCCCCCATATTACTCCTCTTACCCTTCTCCATGATTTCAGGACCTCCAGTGACCACTGTCTTAACATCAATGATAAAATTTCTTCCATTGCCAAAATCAAAATAAGGCCATAGTGAATACCACTGAGTCCAATCTAGTCCATATTTTATTGTGCAATTCCTGAAGATTCTGGGATGGTGATGCCCATTACACCTCTAATGGAGAGGGACTTTGATCTCATATGGTTGATGGATGGGACTCTCTTGCTTTCAGTTGCAGACTCTCTTGGGTCCTTGGTGTGTTGGTTGCCCATTCTCACATCCTTCTTAGGTGTACTGGGGGAGTCGAATGAACTGAAGGGTAGGTGTTGCAACTCCACTGAGGCTCAGGGCCCACCTGGCATGTGGACGGCCCAGAGGTTCCGGACTATGGATGTACACCCACCAGCTCCATACCATCTACAGGGTCAGATGAAAGGAACAGAAGAAGCATGTGCAGAGAAGTCACCTCTGAGTGCAACTCTGTCACACTTGCGAGTACAAACTCCAAAGTAGGGCCCACTGGCAAGGCACCAAACTGCAGCTATATGGGTATCTCTCGTGCACTCATGAGCCCAACTATTTGAGATAGTGTCTATGTGGCAGTCCAAGAGATCCTCCTGAGATGTGCATGTCATTTGTCTGATGAAATCCTGACTCACTATGAAGACTCTTAGCCATATAAACTCATTTGTCATTGCCTTTTCCCCCTTTTATTCAAGGACTTTTTCCAGTTGTATCACCAGCTGGTGCTTGGTAGTAATCCCTAGGTGCCAGGGAGGCTCATCCCTGGGACTCATGTCCCACACTGTGGGGAATGTAGTGCACTGATATGTTTAGTTTGGCTTGGAGAGAGTCCATGTTTGAGCAACATGTGGGGAAGCTCTTCTTAACACACTCTGCCAGTCAGCTGGGGAGCTGTTCCTCAAGCTCATGCCACCACTCTGAAGAGCTGTTCTTCAAGCACCAAGAGAGGAAGTGAAAGAGCCAGTGTTCAAGTACTCAGGCAGGAAGTTGAGAGTTTAATCAACCTCTCTCAAGAAAGCAGGCAAGTCGGTCTTCAACCACTCAGTCATAACATGAATAGCTATTGCTAAAGCACATGGTAGCCAGCAGGGGAGCTGGACTTCTTGCTCTCAGCCAGGTCACTGGAGATCTGGTTTTCTGGTATTCAGTCAGGCGACTGGAGACCTGTTCTTCAGGTACATGCTAGGCTGCTGGAGAGCTGGGATTCTGTCACTCAGCCAGGCAGTTTGAAAACTGATCCTCAGACACTCAACTAGGCAGCTGGAGAGCTCTTAGACATATGCAATACTAGGCAGCAGGGGAGCTTATCTTCAGGAATTCATTCAGGTCCCTGGAGAGCAGGTCTTCTGGAACTCAGCCAAGTCACTAGAGAGCTGGTTTTGATATTCTGCTGACAGCTCGAAAGCTAATCTTCAGGATCTCAGCCAGGCAGTTTGAGAACTTGTCTCCAGGTCTCAGCCATGCAGGTGGAGAGTTCATTTTGAAACACACACCAGCCACCTGGAGGGCTGGTCTTCACAAAGTCGGATAGGCAGATGGAGAGCTGGGCTTCATTGATTCATCAACTTGAGGATAGCTGGTCTTTGAACAATCAGATGGGCAATTAGAATGTTGGAACACTTTTTAAATAGATGAATATAAAGAAAAAAGTGAAAATAATTCTGCGTAATCTATTAAATTTAAAAGAAAGATAATTTAAAAATGAAGAAAAGAAAAAAGAAAAGAAATGAAAAAAAAAAAGAAAGTTCATTCTCAAGCACTCAGACAGGCACTGGAGAGATGGCCTCCTATCACTCGGAGAGGCAGCTGGAAGGCTAGACTTCTGATATTCAGCTAGGCAACAGGGGAGATTGTCTTCAGGTACTTGGCTAGGCTCCTGTGGAGCTGGCCTTCTGGCACTCAGAGAGGAAGTTTAGATTTCAATCAAGCTGTCTTGAGCCAGCAGGCATTTTGGTGTCCAACCACTCAGAAAGGAGACTGGGGAACTGTTCTTAAAGCACATGCCAGCCAGCTGAAGAGCTGGACTTCAGCCACTCAGACAGGCAGTTGGAAAGCTGGTCTTTTGCACTCAGACAGGCAGCTGGGGAGCCGTCCAATAGGCACTGAACCAGGCTGTAAGAGATCTGGTCTATGACACTCACCAGGCAGCTGGAATATTGGTCATCAGGTACTCTGCAAGTCACCAGGAGTATCGGTCTGCAAGAACTCAGTCAGGGTGCAGGTGTAGCTCCGTGGCTGAACACCTGCTTGCTATGTACAAGGTCTGGGGTTCAATCCCTGGTACCTCTTCAATTTTTTTTTTTTTAAAAGAAGTCAGTCAGGTAGGTGGTGAGTTGGCCTCTAAGCACAAGCCAGCCAGCTAAAATGCTGCTCCTCAAGCTCAGACAGTCAGATGGGTCCTGGAATTCAAGCACTAGCTTGACAGTCGGAGTGCTGGTCTTTACACAATCTCACAGGAAGTTAGAAATTGGCCCTCAAGCACTCAGAAAGACACCTGGAGAGATGATCTTCAAGCACAAAGACAGGCAGCTGGAAGCTAGTTTTCTGCAATCAGGCAGGCAGCTGGAAAGATATTTTCAGGCACTCAGCTAGGCCCCCGGAGACCTGGGCTTCTCGCACTAAACCAAGTAGTTCAAAAACTGATCTTCAGGCACTCAGATAGGCAACTGTAGAGCTTTTCTTCCTGTACTCTTCCATGCAGCTGAAGAGCTGGTTTTCAAGGGCTGAGACAGGAAATTTACTCCATCACAGTCAGGAGAACAAATTCCAACGTGGGGCCCACTGGCAGTGTAATGAACTCCAGAGCCATCTGCCATGATCGTAGAACCTGTGTGTCTCCATTGCCCTCAGGAGCACCAGTACCTGGGGTTGTATATACTTTGGCTGTCTCTGGGATCCTGCTGAGACATGCATAAGCATGACCCTTCTGATGACCTCCCAACTCATTTTGAAGTCTCTTAGCCATAGAAATTCATTTGTCCTTACCATTTCCCCCTTTTATTCAAGTTCTTTTTCTAGTTGCATCACTGGCTGTAATCCCTCAGTGCCAGGGAGGTTCATCTTGGGAGTCATGTCCCATGGTGGGAGCAAGGTAATGCATTTGTATGCTGAGTTTGGCTTAGAGAGTGACCACATTTGAACAGCATGGAGGCTCTCAGGAGGTAATTCTCAGGGACCCTGCAGCTCTAGGCCTATTTGTAATTTCAAGCACACAGGCTCATAAGCATAGTTATCAGTATCAAGGGCCCATTCTTGGACCATCCTTCTTCACTGGTCTTTGTCCTTACACTTGGTGGGTTGCTGCTGTTCCATTGGGAAAAGCGATAAGAGCTCCCCAGAGTGGGAACTCAGCATACCCTCAGTTGTCATGTGTAACTCTATCCACTATGACAGTAACCAGCAAACATCCAAACATATCTATATACTCTATATGCAGGCCCTGGAGAACTTCCTCCCACCCATGCATCCCCCATCACTGACACCCCACACCAGTGCTCTCCCCCTGCCATAGTTGAACCTCTCTGTGATCCAAAACTTCTTGAAAGATGAAGCCTAATCTGTTGCCAAATTGAATTTGTAGGAAAATGAAATAATAGTGATGGGTTTAAAGACTAGAAATAGAATACATAGTAATTTAGAAACATTAAAATAAAGTAAATAGGTTGGGGTATTAAAAAGTGGAAAATACCATAGAACTTTGTTATTGATATTTTGCCTTTCATCACTGTAATGAATGTTGCCCTGTATGTAATGTAAAGAGATGCAAGGCAATCTCTTCCATTTCTTCCTCAATGTCCACATTCTTTTTTTTTTTCAATTTTTAATTTTGCCTTCAAAAAAGTTTTAGATCACAGTAAAGTCACATATGCAATATAGGGGACTCCCATATACCCATCATCAAACCCTTGTCCCCTGTCCCCACCAATGATCTTTTTACATGTGGTTGGTATATTTGCTACAGCTGATGTACAGATATTGAAACATAGCTACTACCCATGGTTCCATTAGAATTTACATTTTGGTTTATATTTTAGAGGCTACCCTTTTCTAAATTTTTGGCTACATTATGGTTTACATTATGGTTTACATTTTAGACTATACACTTTTATATATTTTTGGTGAAATTTAACATGCTCTATATCCATTGTTGTATGCTCTTGTGGAACACTTCCATTACCCCCCCCCCATTACCCCCTCTTCCATCTATTCTATTCCTCTCTCCCCCTCTCTTCAGTGCCCACAGTGACAACCAAGCTTTATTGCTTGAGGACGAGATTCATAGATATGTGCAACAATGCTGAGGGCTTGACACACTAGTCTGTTCTCCCCCATTGGGAGCCACCCATATTCTAAAGAGACACCTTGCCTCCATATGAGAACATCAGGCCTCCCCAGCATGGGGGTACAACACCTTCCCGCTCATTGTATGGGTGTCCACCCACTAATATAATGCACTATGACAGATGAGCACTCAGACACTCCCTAGAAGCCTGTCCCAGGTGCACCCTGTGCCAGATGCCCCCTGCCACACTCCTTAAAAAAGTAACCTTTTCTTATTTTTTTTCTAAAGAGTCTTCTCAACATTGTAGTTTCAACCATGTACCTGTTCAACCTGTTAACCTGCTCTCCCCAAACCCTTGCCTCAATTCCACAGACCATCTGATGCATCCTACCAACCCCAGCCTCCCTCAAGCCTGCAAAGCCCCACCCAATAGTATTCCTATGCCCCCCTCTTATCTCTTCACTGCACCACTGCTTGCCTCCACTTTATCATAGATTTCACCCGTGTAGGTGTCAACTCACAGCCTTCCTGGAGAGGTGATCTTAAAGCACTCCCCAGTCAGCAGGAGAGTGCTGCAAACAATTCACCAGTGAGTTGGAGAGCAGGTCCTCAAACACTCAGCCAGGCAGCTGGAGACCTGACGCAAGTACTCAGAAAGACAGCTGGAGAGCTCATCTTCTAGCACTCATTATGGAGCTAGAGAGCTGGCCTTTTGGAATCCAGTTAGGCAGCTGGAGAGGTGTTCTTCAGGAACTCAGCCAGGCAGTTTGACAACTGTTCTTCAGGCACACCTCCAGGCAGCTGGAGAGTGCATCTACATATACTCTGAAGGTCAGCTTGAGAGCTGTGCTGTAAGCACTCAGTCTGGAAGCTGGAGAACTGTCTCAAGTACACAGCAGTCTGCTGGAGTCTGGGTATTCAAGCATGTAGAAAGTCATTTGGAACCTGGACTTCAAGTACCTTGCAATTAGCAGGAGAGCTGGTCTTCAAACATTCACCAGCGGCCTTGAGAGCTGGTCTTCAACTACTCACACAGGCAGTTAGAAAGCTGGTTTTGGGAAACGAACTTTGGCCCAGTGGTTAGGGCGTCCGTCTACCATATGGGAGGTCCGCGGTTCAAACCCCGGGCCTCCTTGTCCCGTGTGGAGCTGGCGCATGCGCAGTGCTGATGCGCGCAAGGAGTGCCGTGCCACGCAAGGGTGTCCCCCGCGTGGGGCAGCCCCACGCGCAAGGAGTGCGCCCGTGAGGAAAGCCGCCCAGCGTGAAAAGAAAGAGCAGCCTGCCCAGGAATGGCACCGCCCACACTTCCCGTGCCGCTGACGACAACAGAAGCGGACAAAGAAACAAGACGCAGCAAATAGACACCAAGAACAGACAACCAGGGGAGGGGGGGAAATTAAATAAATAAATAAATCTTTAAAAAAAAAAAAAAAAAAGAAAGCTGGTTTTAAGCACTCTGCCAGGCAGCTGTCAACTGGTGTACAAGCACTCAGACAGGAAGCTGGAGAGCTGGATTTCATGCACTAAGGCATGCAGGTGGCAAGCTGGATTTAAAGCACTCAGCCAGGTAGCTGGCAAGCTGGCCTTGAAGCACTCAGCTTGGCAGCCGTGAGCTGTTGTTTAGGCACTCAACTAAGTCACTGGAGAGCTGGTCTAGCACTCAGCCAGGCAGTTTGAGAACGGGGCTTCAGCCACTCAGCCAGGAAGCCAGAGAGATCACCTTTAAACACTTGCCAGTCAGTGGAGAGCCATTCTTTAAGCACTCACCAGCCTGCTGCTGAGCTGGTCTTGAAGCACTTCCCAGCCATTTGGAGGGCTGGTCTTCAAACAATCTGCTAGCCATCTGGAAAGCTGGTCTTCAAACACTGCCAGGCCTCTGGAGAGAATGGTTTTCAAGCACTTAGACCGGTTGATGGAGAGCAACTCTTCAAGAATTCAGACAGGGGCGGCAGACTTGGCCCAGTGGTTAGGGCATCCGTCTACCACATAGGAGGTCCACGGTTCAAACCCTGGGCCTCCTTGACCCGTGTAGAGCTGGCCCACGTGCAGTGCTGTGCCACGCAGGGGTGTCCCCCGCATAAGGGAGCCCCATGCACAAGGAGTGCGCCCCATAAGGAGAGCCGCCCAGTGCGAAAGAAAGTGCAGCCTGCCCAGGAATGGCACCGCACACACATAGAGATGACGCAGCAAGACGATGCAACAAAAAGAAACAGATTCCCGTGCTGCTGACAACAATAGAAGTGGACAAAAGAAGACACAGCAAATAGACACAGAGAACAGACAACCGGGGTGGGGGTGGGGAGGGGAGAGAAATAAATAAATAAATCTTTAAAAAAAAAAAAAGAATTCAGACAGGCCCATGGATAGCTGATCTTCTGTCACTCACTCAGGTGGCTGAAGAGCTGGTCTTCAAGCACTCACCAGGCAGCTGGATAGCTGGGTGAAAAGTACTCGGCAGCCACCTGTAAAGTTGGGCTTCAAGGACTCCCAGGCAACTGTAAAGCTAGCCTTCATACACTTGCCAGCAAGCTGGAGAGCTGGCCTTCAAGCACTCAGCAGCCAGCTAAAAAGCCCTACATCAAACACTTGCTGGCCTTCTGTAGAGCTACTCTTCAAGCACTAATTAGTCAGCTAGAGAGTTGGGATTCAAATACTTGCCAGACACCTGGTTAGCTGTTCTTCAAGCAATCACCAGCCAGCAGGACAGCTTCTGTTAAAGCACTTGCCAGGAACATGGAGAGCTGTGTTTCAAGCACTCACCAGGTGGAGAGCTGGACTTCAAGCACTTGCCAGCCAACTAGAGAGCTGACTCTTCAAGCACATGCAGCCAGCTGGAGAGCTTGGGTTTCAATTCATAGCCAATCACTTGGAGAGCTGACTTTCAAGCAATGGGCAGGCAGTGGAGAGCTGGTGTTCAAGCACTCACCAGGCAATTGAAGAGCTGTTCTGCAAGCACTTGAAGCCAGTTGCACAGTGCTTTTCAAACACCCCCCAGCTAGCTGAGAACTGGTCTTCACACAACAGATCTCTGGAAAGCTTGTCTTCAATCACTCACCAGTTAGCTGAAGAGATGGTCTTCAAGCACTCTCCAGCCAGTTGGAGAGACACTTGTCAAGCTCTAACTGAACATCTGGAAATATGGATTTCAAACAATCACCAGCAGCCAGAGTCTGCTTCAAGCATACACTAGCCTGCTGGAGAGCTGGACATCTAGCACTTGCCAACCATCTGGAGAGTTGTTCTTCAAGAACTCACTAGAGAGCTAGAGAGTTGAGCTTCAAGCATCACTGGCTAACTGGAGAGCTGGTCTTCAGGGTCATTAAAAAACATATGAGGTTCCCATATCCCAATTCCCCACTCCCCTATCCCCACTCTTCCTTCATCAACATCCCCTTTTATTAGTAAGGTTCCAAATTCATTGCATTTGGTGAATGAATCCTTGAGCACTACCCACCACATGGACCATAATTTACATTGTAGTTCACACCATCCCCAGTCCATCCAGTGGATTATGGCAGGATATACAATGTCCTGCATCTGTCCTGCAATATCACTCAGGACAACTCCAAGTCCTGAAAATGCTCCTATCACACCTCTTCCTCCTTCTCCCTTCCCTCAGCAACTCCCATGGCCATTGTTTCCACATTAGTGATACAATTTCTTCCATTCCTTGGGTCACAACAGATCTATAGTAGAGTACCAGCAAGTCCACTTCAATTCATATTATATTTCCATCCTGTGGACCCTGAGATGGTGACATCCACTCCACCTTTAAATCAAGACAGGGGTTAGATCCCACATGGCTGATGGATGTGATTCCCCTGCTTGCAGTTGTAGACACTCTTGGTTCCCTGTTGTGGTGATTAACCATTCTCACCTCCACATCAGCTGACCTGGGTTAGTCCAATAAACCGGAGAGTAGGTATTGTAATTCTGCTGAGTCTCAAGGCCCAGCTGGCACATACACTCCAGAGACTCAAATCTCCTGAGTATACACCAACCCCAGCACAAACCACAAGTTCTGTAAAAGTGACAGAAGAGGCATGTGTAGAGAGGGCACATCTGAGTCCAACTCCATCACACTCAGGAATACTAATTCCAAAGTCAGGCCCACTGGCAAGGCAATAAACTCCAGAGTCATCTGTCATGGCCATAAAGCTTGTGAGTCTCCATAACCCTCAGGAGCACCAGTACCTGGGGTTGTATCAACTTTGGCTGTCTCTGGGATCCTGATAAGACGTGCCTTATTGCAACCCCTCTGATGACCTTACAACTCATTTTGAAGACTCTTACCCATATAAACTCATTTGTCTTTACCATTTCCCCCTTTTATTCAAGATCTTTTTCAAATTGTGTTACCAGTTGTTGCTTGGCAGTAATTCCTCAGTGCCAGGGAGGCTCATCCCCAGGAGTCATATCCCATGCTAGGGGGAAGGTAATGCATTTACATGCTGACTTTGGCTTCAAGAATGGACACATTTGAGCAACATGGAGGTGGAGAACTGTTCTTAAAGCATGTGCCAGCCAGCTGGAGAACTGGGCTTCTGCCACTCAGACAAGCAGTTTGAAAGCTGGTGTTCAGCACTCAGACAGGCAGCTGGGGAGCTGTCCTATAGGCACTGAACCAGGCTGTGGCAGAGCTGGTCTTATGACACTCAGTCAGGCAGTTCAAATATTGGTCTTTGGGCACACTGCAAGTCTGCATGGGAGTTGGTCTCCAAGAACTCAGTCAGGGTGCAGGTGTAATACAGTGGTTGAATACTTGTCTCCCATGTACAAGGTCTGGCGTTCAATCCCTGGTATCTCTTAAAAATTAAAAAAAAAAAAAAAGAACTCAGTCAGGCAGTTGGTGAGCTGGTCTTTAAGTACAGGCCAGCCAGCTGAAATGCTGCTCTTTAAGCACTCAGGCATTCAGATGGATCCTGGACTTCAAGGACTAGCTAGACATTAGGAGTGCTCGTCTTTAAACAATCACGTAGGAAGTTTAAAATTGGCCCTCAAGCACTCAGACAGGCACCTGGAGAGCTAGTTTTTGGAATCAACTAGGCTGCTGGAAAGATATTCTTCAGGCACTCAGCTAGGCCCCTGTAGACCTGGGCTTCTTTCACTAATTCAGGCAGTTCAAAAACTGATCTTCAGGAGGAGTGGGGTGAGGGGGGTGGGGGTATATGGGGAGCTCATATTTTTTTAATGTAACATTAAAAAAATAAATAAAGACCAAAAAAAACCCCTAATCTTCAGGTACTCACATAAGCAACTGGAGAGTTCTTCATGCAATCTTCCATGCAGCTGAAGAGCTGCTTTTCAAGAATTCAGACAGGAAATTAAAGTTGACTCAAGCACAAACTAAAATGGAAACTATAATCCATGCTGTGTAACAGTGCTCCAAAATGTATTCATCAAATGCAATGAATGTGCCACACTGATGAAAGAGGTTGTTGATGTGGGAGGAGTGGGGATGGGCGAGTGGGGAGTCTGCTATATGGGAACCTCATATTTTTTAATGTAACATTTTGTGTTATCGATGTGTCTTTAAAAAAAGATAATGAAAGGTAAAAATAAATTAAAATTTAAAAAAGAGAGACAGCTGGTCTCCAATCTCTCAGGAAGCTGGTGAGCTTACTCATGCACATATCAGTAGAGCTGGCAAGCTGGACATCAAGCACTCAGCAAAGCTGGGGGAGTGCTGGGCTTGAGGCACACACAAGCCACCTAGAGAGCTGGTCTTCAAGCACTCAGCCAGGCAACTTGTGAGCTGGTCTTCCAGCACACACCAGCCAGCTGAGTGCTAGTACTCAAGCATTTAGATAGTCATATGGACCCTTGCCAGAGAGCAAGAGAACTGGTCTTAAAAAGTCACATAGGCTGTCAGAAATTGGTCCTCACACACTCAGACAGGCTCTTGGAGAGAAAGACTTCAAGCATACAAACAGACAGCTGGAGTGCTGGTCTTCTGAAATCAACCAGGCAGCTGGAAAGATATTCTTCAGGCACTCATCTAGGCCTGTGGAAACCTGGGCTTCTCACATTAAGGCAGACAGTATGAAAACTGGTCTTCAGGCACTCAGGCATGCACCTGGAGAGTCTTCTTCATGCACTCTTCCAGCAACTTGATAGCGTGTTTTCAAGCATGCAGACAGGAAGTTTACAGTTGAGTCAAGGACTCAAGGGACAGCTGGCAAGTTGGTCTCCAACCACATAGCCAGGAAGCTGTTGAGCCTACTCAAGTACTCACTGACAGAAATGGCAAGCTGCACGTCAAAAGCTCAGCCAGGCAGTTTGAAAACTGGTCTTCAGGCTCTCAGCCAGGCAGCTGGCGATTTCTTGTTCACTCACTCTACATGGAAGCTGGGGCATTGGTCTTTAAGCACACACTAGCCAGATGAATTACTAATCTTCAAGGACACAGAAAGTTAGATGGAGCCTCAACTTCAAGCACCTACCAGACAACAGGAGAGCCAGTCTTTAAACAATCACAGAGACAGTTAGAAAATGGTCTTCAAACACTCAGAAAGGCACCTTAAATGATGGTCTTCTTGAATCAGCCAGACAGCTGGAAAGATGCTCTTCAGGCACTCATCTCAGCTGCTAGAGAACTGGGATTCTTGCACTAAACCAGACACTTGAAAACTGGTCTTCAGGCACCCAGACAGGCACATGGAGAGCTCTTCTTTGTGCATTCTTCCAGGCAGCTGGAAAGGTGGTTTTCAAGATCTCAGACTAGAAATTAAAGTTGACTTAGGCCCTCAAGAGATAGCTGGTGCATTGGTCTCCAACTATTTAGCTAGGAAGCTGCTGAGTTGACTCATGTACTCATCAAGAAAGTTGGTGAGTTGGGCTTCAAATGTTCCACCAAGTGGCAGGAGTGCTGTTCTTAAAGCATATGCCATCCACCTGAAGAACTGGTCTTTAAGCACTCTGTCTGTTAGATGGAGACTTCATTTCAAGCACCCACCAGGCAGCTTGAGAGCTGGACTTTAAGCACTTGCCAGTCAGCTAGAGAGCAGGCCTTTGAGCCCTCATAGTCAGCTGGAGAGCTGGGCTTCAAGCTCTAGACAGTCATTAGGAGAGCTAGGCTTTCAAGCACTGGGAAGGCAGCAGAGGGCCAGTCTTCACACACTCACCAGACATCTGGAGAGCTTGTCTTCAAGTACTCACCAGTAAGTTGAAGAGATGGTCTTAAATTACTTCCCAGGTACCTGTAGAGTTGATTATCAAGCTCTCACCAACCATCTGGAGATCTGAACTTCAAGCAGTCACCAGGAGCCAGAGAGGCTGCCTTCAAGTCATGAATTATCCTGCTGGGGAGCTGGATGTCTAGCACTTGCCAGCCATCTGGAGAGATGTTTTTCAATCACTCACTAGGCAACTAGAGAGCTGCACTTCAAGAATCACTGAACAACTGGAGAGTTGGTCTTTGAGCACTCAGCCCAGTGGACTGAGAGCTGTTATAAACCTACTCTGCTAGGCCTCTGGAGACCAGCTCTTCTGACATTCTGCTAGGCTATTGAATACTAGTCTTCAGACAGTCAGCCAGGCAGCTTAAGAGCTTTTTTTTTTTTTTTAGCATTTATTTTTTATTGTGTTTTTTTGAAGATACAGAGATCACAAGAAAGTTACATTAAAAAATACCAGGGGTTTCCACATACCCCACACTCCACCCCACCCACTCCACCCACATCAATAACCTCTTTCATCACGGTGGCACATTAATGAATGTATTCATATTTGGTGAATACATTTTGGACCACTGCTGCACCACATGGATTATAGTTGAAATTGTAGCTTACAGTCTCCCCCAGTACATTCAGTGGTTATGGCAGGATATATAATGTCCAGCATCTGTCCCTGCAAATAATCGAGGACAACTCCAAAGTCCCAAAAATGCCCCCACATCACATCTCTTCTTCCCTCTCCTTACCTTCAGCAACTACCATGGCCACTTTCTCCAGATCAATGCTTCAGTTTCTTCCATTATTAGTCACAATAATTCCATAGTAGAATACCAGTAAGTCCAATCTAATCCATGTTTTATTCTTCCATCCTGTGGACCCTGGAATAGTGATATCCACTCCACCTCTACATTGAGATAGGGCTTAGATCCCACATGGTTGATAGACGTGATTCTCCTACTTGGAGTTGTAGCCACTCTTGGTTTCCTGGCCTGGTGGTTGACCATCTTCACCTCCCTGTTAGCTGACCTGGGTAAGTCCAACAAGCCAGAAAGTAGGAGTTGCAACTCTGCTGAGGCTCAGGGCCTAGCTTGCACATGGCCAGTCCAGAGATTCAAGTCTCCTGGCTATACACCAACCCCAGTGCCAACCACAGGTTCAGTAAAAGTGACAGAAGAGGCATGTAGAAAGGTCACATCTGAGTACAATTCCATCACCCTCAGGAACACAAATTCCAAAGCAGGGCCCACTGACAAGGCACTGAACTCCAGAGCCATCTGCCATGACTGTAGAACCTTTGTGTCTCTGTAGCCCTCAGGAGCACTAGTACCTGGGCTTGTATCTACTTTGGCTGTCTCCAGGATTATGCTGAGTTGTGTGTAAGTGCAACCCTTCTGATAACCTCCCGACTCTTTTTTAAAGACTCTTAGCCATATACACTCATTTGTCTTTACCATTTCCCCCCTTTATTCAAGGTCTTTTTCTAGTTGCATCACCAGTTAGTGATTGATAGTAATCCCTTGGCACCAGGGAAGCTTATCCTGGGGGTCATGTCCCATGCTGAGGGGAAAGTAATGCATTTACATGCTGAGCTTGGCTTAGAGAGTGGCCACATTTGAGCAACATGGAGGCTCTCAGGAGGTAACTCTTAGGCACCCTGTAGCTCTAGGCCTAGTTGAAATTCAGGCACACAAGCTCATAAGCATAGTCGTCAGTATCAAGGGCTCTTCTTAACACACTCTCCCAGGCAGTTGTGGAGCTGGTCTGCAAGCACCAAGAGAGGAAGAAAGAGGGTTGGTGTTCATGACCTCAGATAGGAAGTTGAGAGTTTAATCAAACTTTTTTTTTTCAAATAATTTGCAATAATCTATTTCATTTAAATCAACATACCCATATTTTATCATTTAAAAATTGTATAAATACATTTTAATGAGATATTTTCCATTCTAGTTTCATACCACATCTTCCCAATCTCTAGCACTTACTGCCCTCTCAACCCAGACATGTGCCTGGTAGATACTTAAAGAGACTTACCAGGTGTACAGGCTACTATGCACCTTGAGTTTTCCACTTAGCAATTTATTTTGTATCTCAAAATCATTCTTTTTTTTTTTTTTTTTTTTGCTGGTCATTCCTTTATTAATGTTATTAACATTCTTGTTTTCTAAGTATCATTATGTATAAAAATAAGAAGTACAGAGGAATAAGAATAAAAAAGTGTAATTGAAAAAATGAAATGAGAAACAAAATAATCAACTTTCTTCAGATAGCTGGCCAGTTAATCTTAAACCACTCAATCAGGAAGCTGGAGAGCTATTATTAAATCACACAGCAGCCACAAGCGAACTGGTCTTCTGGTATTCAGCCAGGCCCATTGAGATATAATGTTCAAGATTTGCCAGACATCTTTTGGCAAACATAGCAGGGGAGGGTTACTGGTGTTGGACATTGGGGTGGGGAGATATAGAGGATATGGTGCTCCTGAGGCATGTTTCTGTGGAATATGATAGTGTTCATCTTATGACAGTGTGTTACCTCAATGGGTGGAGATACACACATAAATAAGGTAATATTAAACTCCCCTCCTGGTGAGTCCTGCTATGTTCTCAATTAGAGGGGCAAGAATCTCCCAAGAACATAGGCAATGCCCAATCAAAGACAACAGACCAATATGTCAAGTCCTCACTATTATTTCATGTAACTATGAAACTAATTCTTCAAAACTTAAACTTAGTGGTTACCATACATTCTGAAGGGAGGGGGAGAGGGAAAAATAGAATAGATGGAACATAGGGCATTTTTTAGGGCATCAGAATTGTTCACATGATCTCACAATAAGAGATACAGGCCATTTTAAATTTTGTCAAAACCCATAGACTTGTATGGTGCAAAATGTAAACATGATGTAAGCAATTGACCATGCTTAGTAGCAATGCTTCAATATTTGTACATCTATTGTAACAATTGTACCATATTCATGTAAGACGTTATTAATAGGGGAGAGTGGGAGAAGGAGAGGGGGTTGGGTATATGACAGTCTCCTATATTTTCTGTGTGACTTTTCTGTAACCTAAAGCTTCTTTGAAAATAAAGTGAAAAAAAAAAAAAAAGACCCTGGGAAAACATATAGAAGAAATTGTCACTGTACATAAAAGATAACAAATCTTACAGTGATGAATGAAACAATGAAAAACTTTTTTTATTTCTTGTATTTTATTTGTTATTATTATTTTTATTTTACTATTGTTTTAATTTGTTTATTTTTTATTTTTTTTTATTTTTAGAGAGATTTTGGATGACAAGGGTCACAGCTGTGGCAGGGGAGGATCACTGGTATAGGGTGTCGGTGATGGGGGGATGTGTGGAGAGGAGTGTACCTGGGCCTCTGTGGCATATGAATGTGTTCAAGTGGTCATGGGATATTGTCTTGGGAGTGGAGTCCACAAAATAACTGAAAAAATATTATTTCCATCCTGCAAGGTCCTGCTACATTCTTTAAAAACAGTGGCAAGAATCCCCAGAGTACATGGGCAGTGCCTATTGAAGAAGGACAGACTGTTATGCCAGGCCCTTGATACTGATGCTTGTACTTTTGAACCTTATTCTTGTGAAATTGAAACTTAGCCTAGTATTCTATATTGCCTAACAGTTACCTCCTGAAAGCCTCCTTGTTGTTCAAATGTGGCCTCTCTCTAAGCCAAACTCAGCTTATAAACACACTTCCTTCCCTCCAGCATGGGACATGACTCCCTGAGATGACCTCCCTGGCAGTGAGGGATTACCACCAAGCACCAACTCGGATGCATTTGGAAAAAGACCTTGACCAAAAGGAAGAAATATTAAATACCAATGAGTTTTTATAGCTAAGATATTTCAAAATGAGTCAGGAGGTCATTGCAGAAGTTACACATGTCTCAGGAGGATCTCTTTGACTGCCACAGTAAACAGTGACTCAAATAGCAGGGCTCCTGAGGACTCTAGAAACATCTAGACACTATAAGCAGGACAAACGATCTCAGGAATTTGGCACCCTGTGTGTGGGACTTACTTTGGAATATATTCTTCCCAGTGTGACAGATATAGACTCATTTATAATTTCCCTGCACATGGCTCTTCTGTCCCTTTTATTTGAACCTATAATTAGCACTATATTCATCAAATATCTGTCTCAGAGACTGAAATCTTTGACCTGCTCATATGCCATTTAAGCCCTGAATCTCAGCAGAGTTGCAGCATCTATTCTCCTGTTCTTTGGACTTGCCCAGGACAATTAATGAAAGGATGATGATGGACAATGTCCATACCCCAAAAAAGAGAGTATCTACAACTGCAAGCAATGCAGTTCCATCCATCTACCCCATGGGATATAAGCACCCTCTAAATTGGAAGCAGAGTGGGCATCACCATCCCCAAATCCTCAACATTAAGAAATGAACAATCATAAGGCGGGAATGCAAGTAAAATAAAAGTAGACTTATTATTCTAGTAATGGAAAAACTTATAAGATTGATATAAAGGCAGTGGTCAACAGAGGTCATGAAAGGAGGGAGAGGGAAAAATAGGTATAGCATGGACCATTTTTTGGGATGCTGGAATTATCCTGCGTGACATTGCAATGACAGATACAGGCCATTATACATTTTGTCAAAAACCTATAAAATTGTATTTAGGTCTTTGATCCATCTTGAGTTGATCTTTGTATAGGGTGTGAGATGGTAATCCTCTTTCATTCTTCTACATACAGATATGCAGTTCTCCAGGCACCATTTGTTGAATAGGCCATTCTCTCCCAGTTGAGAGGGTTTGGTGGCTTTATTGAATATTATATGGCTATATATATGAGGTTCTATATCAGAACTTTCAATTCGATTCCATTGGTCTGTGTGTCTCTCCTTATGCCAATACCATGCTGTTTTCACTACTGTAGTTTTATAGTATGTTTTGAAGTCAGGTAGTGTGATTCCTCCAATTTCGTTTTTCTTTTTCATATGTCTTTGGTTATTCGGAGCCTCTTTCCTTTCCAAATAAATTTCATAGTTAGTTTTTCTAGTTCCTTAAAGAAGGCTGTGTTGATTTTTTTTGGGAATGTGTAGATCAGTTTTGGTAGGATAGACAGCTTAATAATATTTAGTCTTCCTATCCATGAACAGGGAATATTCTTCCGTTTATTTAGGTCTTCTTTGAATTCCTTGAACAGTCTTGTATAGTTCTTGGTGTATAAGTTTTTTACATCTTTAGTTAAATTTATTCCTAAATATTTGATTTTTTAATTTATTATTGTGAATGGTATTTGTTTCTTGATTTCCTCCTGATCTTGCTCATTATTGGTGTACAGAAATGCTACTGATTTTTGCACATTGATCTTATAACCTGTGACTTTACTAAACTCATTTATGAGTTCTAGAAGCTTTGTTGTAGACCTCTCAGGGTTTTCTATGTATAGGATCATGTCATCTGCAAATAATGAAATTTTTACTTCTTCCTTTCCAATTTGAATGCCTTTTATATCTGGTTCTTGCCTCAGTGCTTGAGCAAGTACTTCTAAGACAATGTTAAATAGAAGGGGAGAGAGTGGGAATCCTTGTCTTGATCCTGACTTTAGAGGGAAGGATTTTAGGATTTCTCCATTGTAAATGATGTTGGCCGTGGGTTTTTCATATATACTCTTTATCATGTTCAAAAAACTTCCTTGTATTCCAGTCTTTTGGAGTGTTTTTATCAAGAAAGTGTGCTCTATTTTGTCAAATGCTTTTTCTGCACGTATAGATATAATCATGTGATTTTTTTCCTTCAATCTGTTTATATGGTGTATTGCATTCATTGATTTTCTTATGTTGAACCATCCTTGCATACCTGGAATGAATCCCACTTGGTCGTGGTGTATAATTCATTTAATTTGTTGTGGAATACGATTAGCAAGTATTTTGTTAAGTATTTTTGTGTCTAGGGTCATTAGAGAAATTGGTCTGTAATTTTCCTTTCTTGTGGTGTCTTTGTTTGGCTTTGGTACTAGGGTAATGTTGGCATCATAGAAGGAGTTAGGCAATGTTCCTTCTGTTTCGATTTTTTGGAAGAGTTTCAGCAGGATTGGTGTTAGTTCTTTCTGGAATGTTTTGTAGAATTCACCTGTGAAGCCATCTGGCACTGGGCTCTTCTTAGTTGGGAGGTTTTTAATGACTGATTCTATCTCTTTACTTGTGATTGGTTTGTTGAGATCATCGATTTCTTCTTTCGTCAATATAGGCTGCTTATGTGTTTCTAGGAATTTGTCCATTTCCTCTGAATTGTCGTTTTTGTTGGAATATAGTTTTTCAAAGTATCCTCTTATGATAGTCTTTATTTCTGTGGGGTCAGTGGTGATATCTCCTTTCTCATTTCTTATTTTGTGTATTTGCATCTTCTCTCTTTTTTTCTTTGTTAGTCTTGCTAAAGGTTTGTCAATTTTATTGATCTTCTCAAAAAACCAGCTCTTGGTCTTGTTCATCTTTTCAAGTGCTTTCTTATTTTCTATTTCATTTAGTTCTGCTCTTATCTTTGTTATTTCCTTCCTTTTTCTTCCTGTTGGATTACTTTGTTGTTTTTTTCCTTATTCCTCCAAATGTACATTTAGTTCTTCAATTTTTGCTCTTTCTTCTTTTTTTGATGTATGAATTTATGGCTATAAATTTCCCTCTCAATACTGCTTTTGCTGCATCCCATAAATTTTGGTATGTTGTGTTATCATTATCATTTGTTTCAAGGCAGTCATTGGTTTCTTTTGAGATTTCCTCTTTGACCCACTGTTTTTCTAAGAGTGTGCTGTTTAATTTCCACATCTTGGTGTGAAATCTGGGCCTCTGGCCCTTGCAGATTTCCAGCTTCACTCCACTGTGATCAGAGATATTATTTTGTATGATTTCGATCTTTCTGAATTCATTAAGCCTTTCTTTGTGGCCTAGCATATGGTCTATCTTGGAAAATGATCCATGTGCATTTGAGAAAAATGTATATCCTGCTGTGTTTGGGTGTAATGATCTGTATATGTCTATTAGATCCAGCTCCTGTAATATACTGTTCAAATATTTCATTTCTTTAGTGGTTCTCTTTTGAGATGTTCTGTCCAGAGTTGATAGTGGTGTATTAAAATCCCCCACTATAATTGTAGATGTATCTATTCTTTCACTTAGTTTTTCCAGCATTTTCCTCACGTATTTAGAGGCACCCTTGTTAGGAGCATAAATATTTATGATTGTTCATTCTTGACAGATAGTCCCTTTCACTAATATGCAGTATCCTTCTTGGTCTCTCACAATTGTTTTGCATTTAAAGTCTATTTTGTCTGATATTAAGATAGCTACTGCCTTTTTTGGTTATTGTTTGCTTGTAAGATTGTTTTCCAACCACTCACTTTCAACCTCCATGAGTCTCTGGGTCTAAGATGTGTCTCTTGTAGACAGCATATAGATGGGTCATATTTCCTTATCCAATGTCCCAGTCTGAATCTTTTGATAGGTGAGTTTAATCCGTTGACATTCAGTGTTATTACTGTCAAGGAATTATTTATGTTAGCCATATTTTGATCGGATGTGTGTTTGTCATATTTTGTTTGTTTGCTTTTCTTCTCTTTTTGTCTTTTTTGCTACTCTTACACTCTCCTCCAACTCTTCCTGTCCTGTTTTTTTCTTTCTTCTTGCAGAACTCCCTTTAGAATTTCTTGAAGGGGAGGTTTCTTGTTGGCATACTCTTTCAATTTCTGTTTATCTGTGAATATTTTGAACTCTCCATCATTTTTGAATGCTAGTTTAGCTGGATAGAGTATTCTTGGTTGGAAATTTTTTTCTTTTAGTACCTTGACTATATCATACCACTGCCTTCTTGCCTCCATGGTTTCTGATGAGAAATCAGCACTTAATCTTATGGAGCTTCCCTTGTATGTGATGGTTCTCTTTTCTCTTGCTGGTTTTAGAATTTTCTCTTTGTCTTGAGCGTTGGATAATTTGACAAGTATATGTCTTGGGGTGGGCCTGTTGGGGTTTATGATGTTTGGGGTGAGCTGTGCTTCTTGGATATGTACATCTGTCTCTTTCAGTAGATTTGGGAAGTTTTCAGCCATTATTTCCTGCAACACTCCTTCTGACCCCTTTCCCTTCTCTTCTCCTTCTGGCATGCCTATAATACGTATGTTTGTGCGTTTTGCATTGTCATTCAGGTCCCTAAGTCCTAGCTGGATTTTTTCTATCTTTTTATCAATCAATTCTACTATCTGCTTGATTTCCGATGTACTGTCTTCCACATCACTAATTCTCTGCTGTGCCTCTTCTAATCTGCTGTTACTTGCTGCAAGTGTATTTTTTATTTCTTGAACTGTGGTGTTCATTCCCATCATATCTGTTATCTTTTTGCGTATATCTGCAACTTCCCCTCCAAGTGTTGTCTTCATATTGTTAATCTCTTCCTTTACTTCATTAAATTTGTCTGTGATATATGTTCTGAGATCTTTAATTACTTGTGCAAAGTTCTCCTCCCCTTCCTGGTTTTTAGTTTCTTCATTGGATTCAGCCATGTTTTCCTGATTACTGGTTTGGTTTGTAGATTTTTGTTGCTGTCTGGTCATCATTTTATCTTGACGGGTTTGATCAGTTCCTTAGCTTCTTTGTCTAGTCTTGGGGATTAATTAACTGTTGTTTTTGCATAAGTGTTATATCTTCTCTTTGTCACTTTGTTCTTCTTATTCTAATTTCTTATTGCTGGCTGAGTTCACTTTGAAGGAAAGTATTAGGGCCAGGGAAAGGCAATTGTGTAAGAAAGGAAAATGTGTAAATTAGTATTGGTAATAAATGTTAACAGAGCAACAATATGAGATCTGGGAGGATGGATATTAGATTCATGTAAGTTGTGTAGAGTTATAGCAGTAGGTAGAGTACCTATAATGAGGTAGTCGACTGAATATGGGAGGAATATGGTATGAATTAAAAAGCTAGTGTTTTTGTGAGAGAGGGAAAGAGAAAAGAAAGGCAATAGTTTCAAGAGTGGATAAAAGACAGAAAACAAAACAAAGGTATTAGAAATTAAGAGTTAGATGATTTGGGGATCAAAGAAAGGGAGGTGGAATATAGGAGAGACAGTAGATGATGGAGGATATCAAGGTGTGGGGGAAAGGTGATAGTGTAGGTAGCCAAAATCAATTCACACAGAAATGAGGCAACGGAGGATGAGGAAACCCAGCAAATGTGAGGTGTTCCCTGCAGCACCTGTTCTATAATTAAGATAAAATAAAATAAGAAGAAAATGAAGGACAAAAGAGAAAAAAAGAGAGAGAGAAGAAAGAAAGAAAAAGGAGAGGGTGGGTAAAGAAACGGGAGGGGAACAATCAAGGAAAAGAAAAAAAGATATAGAACACCTACAACAGCAACAGCAAAAAAAAACCCTAAATACCTGAAAAAAAAAAAAGACCTTGGGGGATACAATGGGAGAAAAGACTAGGAGATAATGCAATGTTAGCAATCAGGACAATAAAAAATAAAAAATTAAAAAAAAAAATTAAAAAAACAAAACAAAAAACAAAAAATGCAAATGTTGAGGGCTAGGACATTCAAGGACCTCATATGGACCTCAGGGCATGGTGGATTCAGGGATGGAAAGTCTGTGATATTGCAGACTCAAGAGGTGTGAGTCTCTGGGGTGTGGGCCACCAGGGTTTAGGGGACACAGACCTGGCAACCTCAAATCTGGTTAACAGGGAGCCTGGGGAGCACCGCAGTGCAACACAGCCTTCAGGGATCCTCGCAGCTGGGTGCCAGCCCTATGGGGGATGTCACATCCACAAATCTCTGACCTATGTGTCAGAACCCCACAATTCACCCTCTCACTGGGATCTCTTCTGTGGCTGTATCACCAATTCGACTTCAGGACACCTCCCGCCCTGCAAGCCCTCAAAACAGCCACCTGGGGGTGCCTCTACACTGCAGCTAATTTAATGATGCTGCAGATCAGCAGCCAGGCCCAGGGGACGGGGCTCCAGCCGGAAGCACTGATGTCACTGTCCGAAACCAAAATTCCCACCCCTTGCAAAAGATTCCCCTAATCGGCTTCCAGACGTCTCCCACCCTGCAGGCCCCTGAAACAGCCTCCTGGTGATGTCTCCTTATTGTGAGTGATTTAAGGCTGCTGCAGATTGGCAGCTGGCCTTGGGGGCAGGGCTCTAGCCAGAAGTGCTATTAATTGTGTCAGAAATCAAAAATTCCCCGCCTTGCACAAAACCCCCATCTGTCTCCCCAAATCGGTCTGCAAAGGCCTCCTGCCCTGTTAGCCCCCCAATAGCTCAGTCAGGGCTTATGAATTCCCCAGTACTGCAGAGGCTCCAGGAATTGCCGCCACGGTGCCGGTGCCGTGGCTCTGCCCACCCCAGTAGGGAGCGTCCTGCGTGCAACCCCCACCTCCATGTAAGAGAGCCTCAATTTTATCTTATACACTAATTTTCTCTGTTACCTTCCCACCAAATCGATGTCCAGACACCTCCTGCCTTGCAAAATCCTGAAACAGCCTGGTCCTGAAGAATTTCCAACGCTGCCCAGCCACTTCTTTGCAGGAGACACTATCAGGTGCACTCACTCAACCACCATCTTGCCCCGCCTTCTTTTGCTCCACCTTCTTAAGAGTTTTCCTACCACTTCAAATTCTGGATCCATCCTAGAATGCTATCAATGCCAATAGGCCAGAATAGGAGAGGCTTGTGGATGTCTCTTAGATCACACAGGACCAAGCTAGATTCTCACCATGCAGGTTTTTGGAAGTCAGGAGATAATTCAATTTTATTCCAAGTGCAACTGGAAGCCAATGAAGGATGTTACCACATGAGAAAAGAATGACCCAATTTATGTTTTTATAAAGAGATGCCTTTTTTTCTTTTCTTTGGAGAATGAATGATAAAGGTGCAGGAGTAGAAGCAGGAACACTTGATGGGTATACTTGGGAATGGAAAGAATTAGACTGATTTAAGAAATATTTAGGAGAAGGAACCAATGAAACTTGTTGACTAGGAAGTTCTCCCAGAACACAAGGAGTTGAACATGATCAAAAGGAGAACAATGGATATGGAGGAGATACAAGAGAGAGTCAAAACATAGTCAAGTTCTTCAACAAGAGGCAATGTTAGCTCAGCAGCAACAGCAGGAGCAGCTGCTGCTGTATCTGAAGGTTCAGTTGTAGAAAACTTGACTCAGCTAATGAAAGACTTGAATCTACAGTTAGAAAGTCTTCTTGTATAAATAAGAAAAAGAAACCATCCCCTAGTAACTGCCAGTGCAGACTTTAAATTTCAACCATAGAGAAACTATCCTGCAAGTTCCCTTGAAGACAAACATTTTGAAAAGAAACAAAGGGTCTACATCGTTTCTTTTCTTTTTTTTCCTTCCAATTTTTAATTTTGTCTTCAAAAAAGTTTACATATCCCCATATACGATATAGGGATCTCCCATATATCCAACATCAAACGCTTTTCCCCCTTTGCCAGCAATGATCTTTTTACTTGTTCATGTTATATTTGCTGTAGCTGATGTACAGATAATGAAACATAGCTGTCAAACATGGTTCCATTTTGGTTTACATTATGGTTTATATTTTAAACTGTACAATTTTCTAAAGTTTTAGTTACCTTATATTTTACATTATTGTTTACATTTTAGCCTATAGACTTTTATACATATTTGGTGTAATTTAACATGTCCTATATCCATCAATTCATGATCTTGTGAAACACTTCCATAATTGCCTTGCCACTGTACATACACGGCAACACCTATTACAGTGATGAAAGGCAAAACGTGAAAAACAAAGTTTTATGATATTCTTCATTTTTTAATACCCCAATTTATTTTTACTTTATTTTAGTTTTCTAAATTAGTATGTATTCTATTTCTAATCTTTAAACCTATCACTACTATTTCATTTTCCTATTAATTGAATTTGGCAATATATTAGGCTTCTTTTTTTAAGAAGTTTTGGGCCACAGAGGGGTTCAACTATGGCAGGGGAGGAGCACTGGTGTTGGGTATTATTGATGGGGGACCCATGGTTGGGAGGGAGTTCTCCAGGGCATGTATATAGGGTACATAAAAATGTTCAGATATATGTTGGGCAGTTACAGTTACAAATGACAACTGAGGGAGTGCTGAGTTCCTAGCCAGGGGAGATCTGTCATATTCCCCAATGGAATAGCAATAATCTCCCAAGTACAAGGGCAAAGACCAGTGAAGAAGGATGCTCCAATGATGAGCCCTTGATATTGATGACTGTGCTTATGAGCCTGTGTGCCTGAAATTTGAACTAGGCCTAGAGCTGCAGGGTGCCTAAGAGTTACTTCCTAAGAGCCTCCATGTTGCTCAAATATGGCAACTCTCTAAGTCAAACTCAGCATGTAAATGCATTACTTTTCCCTCTGTGTGGGACATGATTCCCAGGGATGAGCCTCCCTGGTGCCAAGGGATTACTACCAACCACTAACTGGCGATACAACTAGAAAAAGACCTTGAATAGAAGGGGGAAATGGTAAAGACAAATGAGTTTCGATGGCTAAGGGTCTTCAAAAAAAGTCAGGAGGTCATCAGAATGGTTGTGCTTATGCATGCCTCTGCAGGATCCCAGAGACAGTCAAAGTAGATACAAACCCAGGTACTGAAGGTCCTGAGGCCTATGGGGACACACAGGTTCCACAATCATGGCACTTGGCTCTGGAGTTCAGTGCCTTGTCAGTGGGCCCTACTTCGGAATTTGTGTTCCTGAGTGCAATGGAGTTGGACTCTGATGTGACCTTTCTACACATGCCTCTTTTGTCACTTTTACTGAACCTGTGGTTGGTGCTGGGGTTGGTGTATAACTAGGAGACTTCAATCTCTGGACTGTCCATGTGTCAGCTGGGCCCTGAGCCTCAGCAGAGTTGTAGCTCCTACTCTCTGGTTTGTTGGACTTGCACAGGTTGGCTAACAGGAAGGTGAAGATGGTCAACCACCACACCAGGGAACCAAGAGTGCCTACATCTCCAAGCAGGAGAATCACATCCTTCAACCATGTGGGATCTAAGCCCCCTTTCAATATAGAGGTGGAGTGGACATCACCAACCCAGGATCAAGTGAACTTACTAGTCTTCTACTATAGAACAATTGTGACTAGTAATGGAAGAAACTGTAGCATTGATCTGGGGAAGGTGGTCACGGTTGTTGCTGTGGGCAGGGAGAAGGAAGAAGAGATGAGATGTTGGGGCATTTTCGGGATTTGGAGTTGTCCTAAATGATATTGCAGGGACAGATGCTGGACATTATGTATCCTGCCATAACCCACTGAATGTACTGGGGGGAAATGTAAATGACAATGTAAACTATAATCCATGCAGTGCAGCAGTGCTCCAAAACGTGTTCACTAAATGGAATGAATGTGCCACAATGATGAAAGAGGTTGTTGATGTGGGAAGAGTCAGGGCATGGAGTATGTGGGAACTTCTTATATTTTTTAATGTGACATATTTTGTGATCTGTGTATCTTTTTTTAAAAAAAAAGACAATTTAATTTTAAAAAAAGTAACAAAGGGGGAAGCGGATGTAGCTTAAACAATTGGGCTTCCAGCTACCATATAGGTGGTCCAGGGTTTGATGCCCAGGGCCTCCTGTTGAAGGCAAGCTGGCCTATGTGGATTGCTGGCCTGTGCAGAGTGCTGACCTGCATGGAGTGCTTCCCTGAGCTGGAGTGCTACCCCACACAGGAGTGCTGACCCACGCAGAGAGCTGGCACAGCAAGATGACACAACAAAAAGAGACACAGAGGAGACATAATAAGAGATGTAGCAGACCAGAGAGCTGAGGTGGCACAAGAGAATGAGCGCCTCTCTCCCACTCCAGAAGGTCCCAGGATTGGTTCCTGGAGCTGCCTAATGAGAATACAAGCAGACACAGAAGAACACACAGTGAATGGACACAGAGAGCAGACAATGGGAAGGAGGAAGGGGGGGATAAATAAATAAATAAATCCTAAAATTAAAAAAAGAAACAAAGGAAGAAAAATCAGACTGACCTGAGAGCAAATTTCTCCACAATATTAAATACAGAAGATAATAGGGGAAGTGGACTTGGCCATGTAGGGGAGCCCTACATGCAAAGGAGTGCACCCCATAAGGAGAGCCCCAGCATGAAAGAAAGTGTAGTCGGCCCAAGAATGGCACCGCACTCATGGAGAGCTGACACAGCAAGATGACTCAACAAAGGAAACACAGATTCCTGGTGCTGCTGATAGGGATAGAAATGGTCACAGAAGAACACACAGTGAATGGCAGTGGGGGGGGGGGGGGCGGGGAATTTTAAAAAAATAAATCTTAAAAAAAAAAAAAAAAGAAAGAAGGTAATAGGACATTAGATGCAAAGCTTTGGAGGAAAAGTTATGCCATGAATTCTATGCCCAGATAAGAGGTCATTCATACTGGAAGAAAATTTAAACATTCTCAAGTATGTCAAGACAGGTACTATACTTCTGTATTTTATTTTTCCTGAAAAAAAGAGAAAAGACTAGAAAATGCTTTTCAACCTATCATGGTGTGAAACAAAATAAACACTTTAAGAATGGAAAATTCAGATTAGCCATGGTGGGGGAGTAAGAGTTGAAGTAGTTTAAACCTGGCATTAAATCTAAATACATTTTGAACAGAAAGCAAATGTCATAAACAATTCCTGGAAAGATAAAGATAATAGCCAATATCTAGTGAGCACTTCCTATACGGTAGGTGCTAAATGCTTTCCCCATTTAATTCTTACATCTTCAGTAGGTGGGTACTTTTAGAATTCTACAGCAGCTTAGAGCTATGTACCCCTGAAAAACATGTTCTTAATTTTAATCAATCCTGTGGGTGGGACCCTTATAAATAGGAGTTTTTGATGAGTTTACTTCAGTTAAGATGTTTCCCAAATGAATTAGGTTGGGTCTTAATCTTATTACTGAAGACATTATAGGAAAGGCCACAGAAAGAGAGAGAGAGAGAGAGTGCCAATACCTTGATTTTGGACTCCTAGCCTCTAAAACCCTGAGCCAGTTAAGTTCTGTCATTTAAGCAAACCAGCATGCTTGGGGCCTACTTCCAGCGGGGACACCTCAGCCCTGCCCCCAGGACATCAGGTCTGAAGTTTCTCTAAAGACAGGTGTCAGAAGAGGTCAACGCTTTGAGGGCACTGGAGCTTTCCCATTTGGGAGGTACCACCTTCATGAACCACTTGCCCAGATGCCTGCAGCCCCGCTTGCCATGGGCTCCTGCATCTTAACATTCAGGTCCAATCCTTAATGGTCAAGTTCTCCCTCCCTGACGTTCCACTCCCACATCGCCCACAGTGTGGCCGTTTGAAATTATTGGATGAATACTGAAGAGAAAGATGATGTTTTTACAGCCATCTCTTGCTGGGAGTGTGATCCGCTTTGAACTTGAGTAGAGAAGTTCAAAGCATGACCATCAGTAGAGAGGTCTTTGACTAGATGACTTAAGAAGACCACTCGCGGGTCTCGATTGGACTATGTCAGTGAGGCCTGACTCAGGTCGAGTCTCTGCCAACCGCCCTCACTGGCACTGATACAAGCAGAAGCACAGAGAGAGAAACAGACAGAGGCAGGGAAAGCACGCCGCCAGTGTGTGATCCTGCCGGGCTGAGCCTGAGTGAGGAGGCCCAGGAGAGAGCAGCCCTGCGCCAGCTTTGCTGAGAGCTACGGAAGAACAGAGGACTCGGCAGAGAACCCACGGCCATCTCGCTTCACGTCGTGGCAGCTGGTTTTGGTGGGAAAGCACCTGTCACCATGCCTAGAGTTGGACTTTTCACGTTCTTGCAGCTTTGACGCCAAAGAAATCCCCTAACCCAAGCCAACCCATTGCTGGTACTTTGCAACAGCCGCCCTTGGGCCAAGGAAAACACTTGGCCTGTGTGGGGCCTGGCCCAGCACAGCCGTGCTCACCCTGCCCACCCGTCAGCCTGCTCCTCCCACCATGCCCGCCGCCTCACCCCCCCCCCCCACGCCACCTGCACCATTCCAGGGACTCCCCGTGCTGTCCATGGCCCCAGGGAGCCTGCCTTAGCGTGTCCCCTCTGGAGTGGGTGACTTTCCGTGTGCCCACAGCACCTTCTCCTCACCTTTGTGTCAGCAGTGACCATGTTCTTATGCCCAAATCAACCCCTCCCCAGCTGTCAGCTCTAGCAGGGCCCAGACAGTGCCCGACTCCCTGTCCCCGGTGCCAACCCTCCAGAAGGCACCCCATAAAGGTTTGTGAGCTACTGCATGACTGGGAGGCAGTGGGAAGAATAGAGATTTGGAAGCTTTCCAGCATGGCCTCTGAGCTGGAGAACATCAGGCTGGTGACCGCAGGCCTTGGAGCCCCGAGGAGGAGGATAGGACCTCAAGGCCAGAAGTTGTCTGGGCACTGACCTTCCCGACCAGAGGATAGGACCTCAAGGCCAGAAGTTGTCTGGGCACTGACCTTCCCGACCAGCTGCTTGACTCTTACACTGGACGTGCAGGCAGCACGGTCAACAGGGAGGTGACCGCACACCCACCATGTTCAGAGTGGGACGCCAAGGCCGGCCTCCTTACCATGGAGGGGACCCAGACCTGGGTGTGGGGAGAGCTTGTGCCCCTTCGGCAGCCCCCAGCTCTGCCGTTCTGTGTGACATGGCCAGGAGCCCTCCCGGGGTGCCCCCCGCCCTGTGCATTCCAGCTCCACGGGAGCCTCGTTCAGGCTTAAGCAGGTGAGGCCTTGTCCACCCCAGAGCCCCCTGCCCACACGGCTATTCCCTGTAACCCACCACCTGCTTGGGCTCTTCTGCAAAGCGCAGCCTTTGGAGTCAGAGTGTCCAGGGTGGAAAACACACAGCTGGAGCAGGTCATGGCCCTGTGTCGGGATCGCAGACCCTGCGTTTTCTAGAAGGCCAAAGGAAGCCAGTGATGGCCAGCTCAGGTGGGTGTGTTGGGGTTGAAGAGTTGGTGTGAAGCCTCGAAGGAGCTTCGACTCAGGAGGTTCCTTGGCCCAGTGAGCATGCCAGGCCCCGCTCAGGAAGAGGGGCAGGTGAGAGCAGGGACCGGGAGCCCACCTTGGAGGCCGGGCTCACTCTCTCCAAGCTGCAGGACTTGAGTGCCAGAGGTGCCTGCTCGCCATCCACAGGGGCAGGGGCAGGCGGCCCAGGAGGGCTCCTTAGCAGCAGCGAATGCCCCAACCCTCAGCACTGGGGGTCTGCCCTGCATCCGCCCTGGGCTCCCCTGCCCCTCTCATATCCCCCTGGGCTCTGCTAGAGATGGGGTGGGTTCAGGTGCCCTGGGTCTTCTCAGGGAGGACAGGAGGAGGCAGAGGGGCAGGAGCACAAGGCTGACCTGCCTTCTCCCCTGCTCAGACTCCCAAGGCTGTGCCCACCTCCAGGTCTACTCCAGGTGCGCTGTCCACTGGCACATGAGAAAGTGAAAAATCAGTAAGAGAGGCTTTTCTGGCCTTCAGAGATTCCCTCCCCATGGCCCTAAGAAGCAGGTCTGCCACCAATTCCTGAGTCCAGATCTTGCGCAAGAAATGAAGTCACGAGGCCAAGAAGTGCACCATACCCCAGTCAGAACAATTCCAAAGAGACCTCCTCCAGGACATATACTCCTCAGAAGGTCAAATGTCAAAGACAAAGAGAAAACTCTCAGAGCAGCAAGGGAGAAGCAAACCATCACCTACAAGGATGCCCAGTAAGACTCCATGCAGATTTCTCTTCAGAAACCATGAAGGCGAGAAGACAGAGGCATGATACAATTAGGATAGTGAAGGAGCAAAACCACCAGCCTAGAATTCTTTATCCCACAAAATTGTCCTTCCGATACGAGGGCGAGTATAAACCACTCACAAAGAAACAGAAACTAAGAGACTTTGCCAAGAAGAGAATCGACCTTTGCAGAAAATAGTAAAGGAAGCCTTAGAACCTGAGCTCAAAAGACAGGAGAGAGAGAGGCCTGGAGAAGAGCAGAGAAGAAAGACTAGCAGAATGGCTAACCCAAAGAGTAAGAAGACAGGCAAAAAGAGCATAGGACCTAAGAAAACCCAAGAGTAAAACAGTGGAAGTAAATCACGCATTTAAAGCAATATCATTGAAGGTGAGTGGATTAAACTCCCCAATCAAAAGGTACAGGCTGACGGAATGGATAAAAAAACACGAGTCATCCATCTGCTCCTTTGTAGACCCAGGGCTGCAAAATGGCTGAAAACAAAAGGTTGGAAAAAGATACTCCAGGCAAACAATCACCAAAAAGAGCAGAGGGAGCTAGACTGCTCTCAGGCAAAACAGACTTTAATGCACAAAGTTAGGAGAGATAGAGAATGTATGAATAAAAGGGACCATCCACCAGGAAGCAATCCATCGTAAATATCTAGGTAGCTAACCAGTGTAGCCCAAAATACACGGGACAAACTCTGGCAAAACTCTAGGGAGAAATAGGCATCTCTACAAGGATCGTTGGAGACTTCAACGCCCCACTCAAATCATGAGATAGAACAATTAGACTGAAGAGCAACAAGGAACAAGAGAAGTTGAATGGCATGAGAAAATAAACAGACATCTACAGAAGGCTGCATCCCAGCTCAGTGGGTTCTGCATTCTTCTCAACTGCCCATGGATCTTTTCCAGGAGAGACCACATGTTAGGGCACAATGCAGCTCTCGATCAATAGAGAAAGATTGGAATGAATCAAAGCACCTTCTGAGATCAAAATGGAATGAAAGTGGAAATCAGTCACAAACAGGACCAAAGGCAATGGGTGGAGGCCGAAGAACACATCCTTACGTAATCAGTGGGTCCAAGAAGAAATCGCCAGTGAAGTCAGTCAATCTTTTGAGACAAAGAAATATGAGAACACAACTTATCAAAACGTAGCGGATACAGCAAAAGCAATCTTGGGAGGGAACATTAGAACCTTCAATGCCGATATGAAAAACAAAGAAAGAGGTAAACGCAAAGATTGAACTGAACGACTAGAGAAACTAGAAGGGGAAGAGCAAGCCAATCCTGAAACAAGCAGGAGGAAAGAAAGAAAGAAAGAAAGAAAGAAAGAAAGAAAGAAAGAAAGAAAGAAAGAAAGAAAGAAAGAAAGAAAGAAAGAAAGAAAGAAAGAAAGAAAGAAAGAAAGGAAGGAAGGAAGGAAGGAAGGAAGGAAGGAAGGAAGGAAGGAAGGAAGGAAATTGAGAACAACCACCACAACAATAGAGCAAATCAACAAAACCTAAAGCTGCTTCTTTGAGACAAACCCCTAGCCAGACTAATGAAAAACAAAAGAGAGAAGTTGCAAATCATTGGAATCAGAAATGAATGAAAGAAGGGACGTTGTGATTGACCCCACATAAATGAAAAGGATCCCAAGAGGATAGTATGAGAAGCTGCATGCCAACAAAGTAGACAACCTGGATGAAACAGACAAATTCCTAGAAATGCACAGACCACCTACACTGATGCTATGAGAAATAGAATACTTAATAGACCATCACAGTGAAAGAGATTGAATCCATCATCCCAAATCTCCCAGCCAAGAATAGTCCGGGGCCAGATGGCTTTACAGGTGAATTGTACCAAGCATTTAGAAAAGAATGAACACCAATCCTGTTTAGACTCTTCCCAAAAATTGAAGAGGAGGGAAAATGACCCAAGACAGTTGATGAAGCCAACGTCAGCCTAATACCAAAGCCAGGTAAAGATACCACAAGAAAAGAAAATCAGAGACCAATCTCGCAAATGAACATCAACGCAAAAACTCTCGACAAAATACTTGCCAATAGAATCCAAGAGCATATCAAAAGACTTATACATCACCGCCAAGTGGGATTTATTCCTGTCACGCAAGTCTGGTTCAACATAAGGAAATCAATCCAAGAGGAAAAACACATCATCATCTCAATCGATGCAGAAAAGGCATTTGACAAAATCCAGCATCCTTTTTCAGATACAAACTTCAAACAATAGGAATAGAAGGAAAATTCCTGAACATGATAGTGGGCATAGGTGGAAAACCTGCAGCCGTGATGTGCTCATGGACTGGAAGAATAAATATCATGAAGATGTCAATCTTTCCCAAACTGATTTATAGATTCAATGCAGTACCGACCAAAATTCCAACAGCCATTTTACAGAATCAGAAAAGGCCATTACCAAATTCATTTGGAAGGGAAAGTGCATCCAAATAGCCAAAAGCATTCTGAACAAGAAGAGCGACATGGGAGCAATTTCATTGCCTGGTCTTCAAAGGTATTACAAAGCTACCGTGGTCAAAACAGGAAGGTAGCGGCATAAAGATAGGCACATCTATTGGTGGAATAGAATGGAGAATCCAGAAAAACACCCTCACCTCTACTGTCAACTGGTTTTTGACAAACCTACCAAGGCCGTGTGAATGGGACATAACAGGTTCTTCGATGAATGGTGCTGGGGGAACTGGATATCTATGACCAAAAGCATGAAGGAGGGCCCTATCTCACTCCCTACACAAGAATCAACTGAAAATGGATCAAAGACCTAGATATAAAAGCAGATATGAAAGACCTAGAAGAAATCATAGGGAAGCATCTTCAAGACCTTGTAGTAGGTGGTGGTTTCTGTGACCTTACGCCCAAAGTGCAGGCCACAAGAGAGAAAAAAAAAAAGGTAAAAGGGGCCTCTGCAAAATTAAAGACTTTTGCACCTCACAGGACTTTGTCAAAAGGGTGAAAAGGCAGGTGACTCAATAGAGGAAGATATTTGAAATCACATGTCTGGTAAGGGTCTAATATCCAGGACCTATAATGAGACGTTTACATCTCAACAATAAAAGGAGAAACAATCCAACTTAAAAATGAGCAATAGACTTGAGTACACATTTGTCCAAAGAAGAAATACAAATGGCAAAAAAAAACACATGGAAAAAATGCTCAAGATCTCTTCTGATTAGGGCAATGCAAATCAAAACCCACAAGGACTTATCATTTCACATTTATCAGAATGGCCACTATTCCCAAAGACGGAGAACTCCAAGTGCTGGAGAGGCTGTGGAGAGATAGGAACACTTCTTCCCGGTTGGCTGGTGGCAATGCAGGATGGTCCAGCCACTGTGGAGGACTGTTTCGCAGTCCCTCAAGAAGTTGAAAATAGACTCGCCATGTGACCCTGCAATACCACCACTGGGTCTATAGCCAGTAGAACCAAGAGCAGTGACACCAACAGACATCTGTACATCGAGTTTCGCAGAGGCATTCTTCACGATTGCCAGAAGTTGGAAACAACCCAGGTGTCCTTCGATGGATGAGTGGAAAAACAAGCTGGTGAATTCACCCGAGGAAAAGCTAGGCAGCAGTAAGAAGAAATGAATTGTAAAGAGGAAGACAACGTGAATGACCCTAGAGGAGATTCTTTTAAGTGAAGCCGGCCAGACACAGAAGGGCCAATACCACAGGATGGTGTTATGATGAGCCAAATAGACTGTGTAACATACTGTACGATAAAAAACAATTTCTACGTAGCCAGGCCATTTAATTGAGAGTTGTACAGTTTTATTCAATTGTGCTTGCTTTTTTTTTTTTTTAGATGATTGCTTCTATCTCCAGTTCTTAAGTGGACAAGATAGAGTTTGAAATAATCAAGGCACTGGGAAGCCTCTGGGCAGGATTGGTGGCCCAGCCGCCATGTCTGACTTTGGTCTCCTTTCCACCTCATCACGGGCCAGACAGAGACAGCACCCAGGAGCACAAGTGGGTCTCTGCAGACCACATGGCCCTCCCCCAGCCGTGTGGAGTTGGACTCGGGGTTCTGTCCATCCCCTTCCTGCTTCTCCCATGTCTGAGTGTGTGCATTCGCTCCATGTGAAACCAGACTCTGGGGCTCACAGTGTCCGCCCACTGTGGATGTGACGCTTTCCCGGGAAGCTGATGCTAGAATGGATCCCGCTGTGTGGTGAGGAGACTTGGGGGTGGGCCCCAGTGACTAGCCTGGGCTCCCCAAAATGGAAAGGACGGAGCGGCAGGCTCTGAACCCAGCTGGGTCTCCCCCAAACTGGGGCCCGAGCCACCCGTAGCCTTCCCAGGGAGCTGTGGGAGGGACGTGTTGGCAGAACGGCGTCCAGGGAACAAGGCGATCCAGGAGAGGGGATGGACAGACAGCCATGCAGAGGGACTTTGGCGGGGTTCTGACAGTTGATGGGCCCAGGGGAAATGACCTAAGGAGGTGACCTCACTTCCTCGGTGACAGAACTTGGAACCCTGGTAACCAGGCACCCAGATTCCACAGGCAGCCCCTTCCCAGCTCACTTGGCAGGAGACGCTCGAGAGAGCAACATGTTCTCCTGCTGCGTTGCGCGACCCCGAGGCTCCAGCCTCTGCCAAAGCGGGAATGAATCCCCTTGCCATCGCTTCCGACATTGGCTCAGGCCTCAGCCACGGAGCTGCTGGCCATCGGCACCCAGGAGGCACCCAGAGGTGACACAGGGTGGCCCAGGGGAGCCGGTTCAGCATAGGCCACCGCTGTGCTCCTCCTGGGCAGCCCCACGTCTATCGTCTTCCCAGGGTGTGGGGGCGTGGACAGGGGAACCACTGCGGGCAGGAGTGGCTGTCAGGGTTGGGGACCCGGAGGGCCTTCCCTGTCCCCTGCCAGGTCACAGGTGGGAGTAGGAAGAGGCAGCTCAGGGACATCCATGTGGACCGTATCTTTCCTGAGTCTCGAGCTCCCCTGTTCTCTCCACCGGGCTCAGGGGAAGGCAGACCCCATCTAGGCCTGCCCTGGGTCCCGGCCCGATGGAGGGCCAGCTTCCCCTGCGGGGGAGGACAGGCCCCTCGCTGACGCACCTCGGCCCGGCTGCCGGGCACTGTGTTCGCAGAGCTCCACGCAGGTGGTTGGCGAGGAGCTGGAGGAGGGGCTGGTGTACACCGTCTCTCTGAGGAAGGTGCCAGCCCATCAGGGCCCTGGCCAGGACCGGCGCTGGTTCCAGGTGAGAGCAGACACCAAGGAGGACCCGAGGCAGCCGGGGAGCACCCCGGGGCCGTGTTCCACCCTGACCCCCCCCGCGCACTCCTCAGGGCTTTCCCACCCGAGTGGCCCCATATCCTGCTTCCCAAGGAACCTGGGACTCCACTAGTCACCCAGCACATGGCCACTGCACAGACAGGGGAAGGTCACTGCACACGTGGAGAGGGGCGGGAGAGGGTCTTTAGCGCAGGATTCCTGTCAGGGCCGGCTGGAGGGTGGGCGCGCCGCAGACACGTGCACGTCGTGCTGCTGTGTTTGCAAGTCCCCTCCTCGGCCCCACGTGCCCGGCAGCATCTCCATGACTGTCCTTGCCCAGCTGCTCCAAGCCGTCCAGCTCTCCTGCTGAGAAGGGTTCTCGCCGTCTCCCATAAGCGCCCCCTTGACCTTCCCGGGTAGGAGCTGGGGCCTGCCTCGACTGCCCAGGATTCCAGGAGGGCGGCGTCTCAGAGCAGCCTTTCGGCCTTCGGACCTACTGGAGCCGGAGGTCTTGTCCCGGGGCCCTGCCAGCTCTGCTGCCCTGGACACCGCCCACAGGTCCCCAGGCAGTGGTCCTCCCAGCCCCTGCAGAGGCTGCAGGAAAGGGCCGGCCGAGCAGAGGATACGCAGACCTCCCTTTCTCCAGTGAGGGCCAGCTGACCTTGTCAGGGGGCAGGGGCGGGGGACCACCGGCTGTCTTTGGGGGGAGCGTCCCTGCAGCCCCTGGCCCTGGCCCTAGCATTTCCCTTCCTTGTCGGGGGTGGGGTCGGGGTGGCCAACAGCTTCCCCTTGTTCCTCTGGCCCCATGACGGTGCAGTCCAGATGGTCGTCCCCTGACCAGGAGGGTCTGCAGTTGCCCAGGGTCTGCTCAGGACCTTGGCCCTGCAGGGGCCTTTCTCCCCAAAGGACCTCCCAGGCACCCGCCCTTTCAGGCCAGGGGCCTCACCTTTCAGGTGTTGGCTCCCCTGCGGTCAGTGTGAAGGCAGAGGACCTTTCCCTACTAGGGGCCCACACGGCCCCTCGGCCACACGTCGCTCGGGGTTTGGGGCAGCAGGTGGGCCCTGGCCCCACCCGGCTGGGTCCAGGCACTGTGTCTGACCACCCTGCCCCCTCTGTCCCACCCCAGAGGAAGAACGAGGGGGCCCTCACGAGGGGGGAGAGCCACACCGTGCGCACAGTCAAGGCCGGCCGCTGGGAGGCCCTGGTGGAGCACCTGGTGCCCGCCTTGCAGGAGGGCGACCTCGGCTATGTCTGCACCTTCCTGGGGACCTACCGCGTGTTCGCCTCCACCGAGCAGGTCCTGGACCGGCTGTTCCACCGGTGAGCGCCCGCCCCCACCCGCCCCCTGGGATGCTGTGCACCCCACGTGCTGGGCATCTCAGAAACACCACTGCAACCGCCGGCCTCAGTTTCCTCCTTGGGAGGGGGGCGCCCTGAGGACCAGCCCCCAGGGCTGATTGTAGGACAGAGTGGGAGGGTCTGTGGGAAGGGCCACCCCAAGCCTGGCTTCCGGACAGGGCAGCTGGAGGCACAGGGCTGCTCCTGGGCAGGACTTCCCTCTGCCCAGGGAAGAGGCTCTTGGCCTCACCCCCTTCGGACACAGTTTTCTCATTTCTCAGGGAGGTCTGCGAGCCCTTTCGGGCCTCCAACCTTGGTATGGTCAGAGCAGGGATGCCTGTGGGCTGCCAGAGGGCTCCAGGCCCACCCCGGGTCTGAGGCGGTGCCGCTGAGGGCTCCCCCTTCCCCTGGTAGCCGGCACGTGTCTACTCGGTGCACGCACTCCCTTCGGCACCTGGCTTCATGCAGCGGACATGGCAGACCAGAGATCCTGCCTTCTGGGTTCCTTTGGAGGGGGGGCTGCCGGCAATAGGCCGAGCCATCTTCAGCAGGGGGGACACCCAGCCAGCAGCTGTGACAGCCTCACGGTCTCCCCTAGGTATGGAGGTGACCTCGTTGGGACGGGCGAGCCTCGTGGACGCCTTGATGTGAAAACGTAGGTGCACTTTGGGTGAGGGTGAGGGGCTCTCATGCCCAGACCCCATTGTGCGGAGTCAGGTGGTGGGTGGCGGGGTAGGACTGGGCAGGGTCTGGGGCCACGTGTCCTCCATCACCTGGTGCCCTGGAAGGCTGAGTCCAGAGGGCTTCCCCCTCCCCTTGCCAAGGAGGAAGGAAGCTGAGGTGGGGTCCTGGGGCACTGTCTGCACAGGAGGCCCAGGGGCTCATTCCCCAGAGAAGCCCACCCGTCCTCCGCCCCCTCCCAGCCCCCAGGCCCCCAAACATCACCTCACACAGACCCCCGACAGGAGGTGGTGAGCAGCCTGCTGCCAATCTGCCTGGGACCTCAGTCCTGTCTGCCTCCTGCGGGGGTGGCGGGGACGGCTGAGTTCCCGTCGGGGCGGGAGGGGGGCACTGTCCATGGGAAGGGGAGACACACACGACACCTGAGGGAAGATGAGGCAGCTCCTCGGGCAGACGCTCCTGGGTGGGGGCCACGAGGGCCTGGGGCGGGAGGACGGGCCCTGCCCCCTCCGCACTCCCCCAGTGCTGAAGCTCCTACTGTGTGTCAGCACCAGGCTGTGGCCAGGCCAGTCAGAGCCCTTGCTGTCCTCA
The DNA here is from genome assembly GCF_030445035.2 of Dasypus novemcinctus. NCBI lineage: Eukaryota > Metazoa > Chordata > Mammalia > Cingulata > Dasypodidae > Dasypus > Dasypus novemcinctus. The sequence goes on along the minus strand of NC_080696.1, from coordinate 54,789,332 downwards.
TGGACTTTGTGTTGAGTGGGACGGTCCCTGGGGGCAGCGTGGAGGGCAAGGCCAGCGTCTGACCGTGCTGCCCCCCTGCCCTCAGCACCCTCTGCACCTTGCTGGGCACCTGGATGGACCAGTACTGGGAGGACTTCCTGCAGCCTCCAGACTCTCCCTGCCTCCAGCTGCTGGCGGCCCACGCCCAGGAGCACCTGCCGGGCTCTGGCCTGCAGCGCCACACTGCACTTCTGCTTGCACAGATGAGACACCTGGAGCCCACGGAGGCAGAGCCGGAGGGTGAGGGGGCCTCGGGGTGGGGGCACGTGAGCTTGTGGGCCGGGGGTGGGGATTGCACCACAGAGGCAGGAGCCAGCAGAGGCTGCCCTCGGGCTGTGAGCAAGGCGGAGCCCCAGACAAATCACCTGGGAGCCTGCAGGTGGTGAGCACTTTCCTGGGCAGGATCTTCCCCTAGAGGTAGTGGGATCTTTTCTGTTTTGGAATGACACTCGGAGCCATTCATGGTGGGGAAACTGCCTCTTGTCCAGCTACCTTGTCAGCTCCAGAGCCACCGACGCCTCCAGCGCGACCGCCAGCGCCAGTTCGCCCCGCTGCGGCCGACACAGGTCCAGAGCCAGAGTCGGCTCCATCACCACCCGGACTGCCAGCTAGCGAGGTGGCGCCAGCACCTGCCATGCAAATAGAGCCTGACGCATTCCGCGCCGTGGTGCCAGCTCCTAAGCTGCAGGTGGCTCCAGCACCACCACAGCTGCCCCCCACAGAGATGGGGCCCGTGCCCTCCCTGGAGCATGACCATCCAACCCGGTCAGCCGGAGCACCTGCTCAGGAGCCACGGGCAGCTGCAGCACCATCAGGAGCAGGAGCTGCAGAGCCGGGGGCAAGTCTAGCTCCACCTGCCTCGCCGCCGCTCCACGGATTGGCACTGCCCGCTCTCGAGGGAGAGCCTGCTCCTCCAGCAGCAGAAGCTCCCGCTTTCAAGCTGGAAGATGCCTCGGGGCCACCTCCACTGCCACCTGTGGAGGGAGTGCCAGTGCCCCCTACGGAGGCAGAGCTGGTCCCTTCTGCAGGGGCAGCCCCATCCGCACCACCAGTTGGTGAGAGGGAGGCGGTCCCACTGCCACCTCCAGTGCCGCCTGCACAGGTCGCTCCAGTGCCCACTCTGGAGCTCCAGCCGGTTCAGGCACCTTCAAGAGCAACAGCTCTCGAGGGGAAGGCAAGGCTGGCAGCAGCACCTGAGCCACGGCCAGAGCTCAGCTCAGCAGCAGGGCAGGCTGCCCCCCCACAGCCTTCCTGCCCCTGGCCCGGGCCCTGTGGGGACGGTCTGCGTGAGCAGAAGCCTGCGCTCCTGGCTTTCCGTCCCAAGCTGGTGGCAGAGCAGCTGTCACTCATGGATGCGGTGAGCAGCTGGGCTCGGCAGGGTGGAGCTGGGGGGGACCTTCCTCCCAGGACCTGCCGCCCCAGCCTTCCCCACCTTGATCCCGAATCCTGGGATCTGGGTCCAAACCCTGGTCCACTGCCAGCCTTGTTCCCTGGGCGAGTTTCTTGAGCCCAAGCCCACACTTGGGCCTCTGGAGAGGAAACCTAGGACACTGCCATATCCCTGCCATATACACTGCTGTGACGATGACCCCAGCCAGGGTCCTGAGGGCCCGTGGGAGCTGAGCTGGGGGCGGGCATGGCCGGCTGACTTGCCCTCCTCCCCAGGAGCTGTTCAAGAAGGTTGTGCCCTACCACTGCCTGGGCTCCATCTGGTCCCAGCGCCACCAGAAGGGCAAGGAGCACATGGCACCCACCGTGCGCGCCGTCATCAGTCAGTTCAACCGAGTGGCCGACTGCGTCAAGGCCACCTGCCTCGGGGACCGCAGCATGAAGGCCACAGACAGGGCCAGGGTGGTGGAGCACTGGATCGAGGTGGCCAGGGTGCGTGCCGGGGCCCTCTCTGGACTCCTGGACCCCCCTGTGCTCTGGTGGGCTCTCGGCCTCCGGGCCCTGCCCTGCCTGGAGCACAGCCCTCCTTCCTCCTCACATCCCCCCCCCAGGCTCTTCCCTCAGGTGCAGCGTGGGGGTCCCGCTCTAGGGCCCCGGCTCCCTCTCAGGGGCTCTGTGGAGGTCTCTCATCCAGAGGGGGAGGTCAGCCGAGGGGGCTGGAGCAGGAGCAGGGCACGCTCAGACCACCCCTCATGGCCCATTCTTTCTCCCTCCCCAGGAGTGCCTAAGCCTCCGCAACTTCTCCTCAGGCCACGCCATCCTCTCTGCTCTTGAAAGGCACGTGATTGGCCATCAGAAGAGGACATGGGCGGAAGTTTCCAGGTGGGCAGGCTTCTCTCCAAGGGATGCCGGGGGGGACCAGGGGCCCCACGGGAGGCTGGGCATCGCCCTGCAGAGAGCCTGGAGGCAGCAGGACCCGGGCAGGGGCCGGGTGGGCTGGGGCTCCAGGTCTCGCCAGGACCTGAGGTCAGCTGTTGGGCATCCAACACTTGTGCCGGCCGCAGTCAGGCACAGAGTCGAGCCAGATGAGAGCACATCCAGGGTGTGCTGGTCAGCAGCCCGCTCTGTCCAGGGGACAGCTCCCCGTGTCAACACCAGCCGCTGGTCAACTAGGAGTGGGGGTCCCCACGGTGCCCGCCTGAGAGCTCAGCTCCCAAGCCCACACTGTCCTGCAGTGCTTGGAGCTGCCCAGTTTCAGCACCACCCACCCAAGCAGTCCGGGTCCCAGGACCCGGCTACGAAGAAGTGGGTTGTCCCCTGGATGCTCCCACCCACTCCCACCTTTCTCCTTCCTTCTTGCCCTCCCCCAGGGACAGCTTCTGCCTCTTTCAGACACTGTCTGAGATTTTCTCCACTGAGAGCGACTCCTCCGAGGACAGTGAGCTGATCTCCCAGGTGAAGAGCAGGCGGGGGGGCCAGGGCTCAGGAGGTGGGCTTGTGAGTGTTTCCCTGGGTGTTTCTTTGCAAACATCCTGTCTGGCCTCTTCTGGAGGAAGATGAAGAGGGCTCTGCCTGGTTCGTGGGCAGGTGGGGGGCAGCTGCCGGGCCATAGGCCGAGGTTGGTGCTCAGACGCGGTGGGGGAGGCTGGGATGTTCTAGGAGGAGATGATGAACCGGCAGGATGAGAAGTCTCCATCCACGTGGGGGTCTCAGAACTGCACCTCGTTACGAATGGCTTGTGTCAGAGAGCTGGGAGAAGTCTTTGGGAGACAGAAAACCACGGCAGGTCCTTTCTGACTGAAACTAGAAGCTTCCACCTAGAAGATGCAGCACAACTTCGATGTCCAGTACTGCAATGTCCAGCCGTGCAGCTGGAGGACGGGGCACCCCTGCAGGCAGAACATGCCGAGTGGACCCCCGGGAGGGGGCGCCTGTGTGCGGGCCTCAGGCAGCCTTTGGGTTTTCAGTCGTGTGGGTTGGGGCAGGCAGGATCTCCTCAACTAGTCCTCCCGGGACAGCCCATCCTCCAGCTCCACGGCCTGGACGACACGAGCACATGCACACGCACGCGCAGAGGCCAGGAGAAGCGGACAGCTGTTGGCAGTGGCGGGCTGTGGGGCGACGTCAGCGCAGATGAGGCCTCCCGCCGGAGGGAGCCGCCTGTCCTCGACGCCCCGAGCGCATCCTTCCTTGGGCCTCCGGCGGAATGGAAGCACGAGCATCCAGCGGCACCGCCCTCACGGCCAGCTGGCGGGGTTGATGGGAGAAAAGGAATGTGGCCGAGCGTTCCCGGGACTCCGAGCAGGAGAGCGGGATGGCCAGAGCGTCCATGCCGCTGGCATGCACCCCCGAGGCCTCTGGACTCCCGAGAAGGGGTCAGGTCTTTGTGGTCACGTCCCAGATGTCCAAACAGGCTCAGGGAGGCCAGGCCGCTTGCACCAGTCCCCCAGGGCACCTCCGGCACATGGTGGCAGCAGATTTCCACCTGCCCACTTGGTCCATGAGTCCAAGGCCCCAGGGACAATGGGGAGGGACTGAGGTCTCACTGACCGCGAGCTGCTCAGTCCTGACAGGAGGGGAACCCTGAGTTTGCCACCCTGGACGCAAACCCCAACAGAGCCCAGAAGCAGCAGCAGAGGGAGGGGGTGGGGGTGGCTCCTGCCAGGGGACCAGGGCGGGTGCCTCCAAGTCAGGGTGGGGCCCTCCTCCCAGCCATCCCTCCTGGGCCTCTGAGCCCGGGCAGCCTCCCTTCCATGTCTGTTCCCTTGGAAGCTTGAGGGCCGGGAGCCGAGGGAATCCTCGGGGACTAGTGGCAGCAAGTCAGAGCAAGAGCCTGGAAGAGCCGAGGCTGGTGGACTGGGTGGGGTGGGGTGTGGGCTTGGCATGGAAGAAACACCGGTGCTGGGAGGTGACTGCAGGGGAGTTTGGGATCCTTGGAGGCTGGGCAGGGAACTTTAGGGTGACAGCTGGTTGCCCGAGCGTGTGCCGGGGTGATGCTGGGTGGTACTAGGAGTCTGAGCCTGCGGGGTGGTCAGGGCAGGGTGTCGGGGCCTCCGCGTGCCTGTGCTCATCCCCACCCACTCCACGCCACAGGGTGCCATCCAGGGCACTGTCCCATGGCTGGGGACGTTCCTCACTCAGTTTTCGCTGGTGGACTCTGCCATGCAGGAGTTTTTGGATGTGAGTGAGCCGGGGGGCCGAGGCCACATGGGAAAGGGTCCCTGAGGCTTGGGAGGAGAGGCCGGCCCGAACCCCAGGCGCTGAGCAGTGGGCACACTGAATCTCCCAAGAGCCTCCCGGGGACCCTGGAGCTGGGTACCGTGGACTTGTGGCAGCAGAGTGAGCGCAGGCTGGTCCCGGGGCATCTCTCCACTGTGGTCAGAGGCTGGGCTGGGTGGACCCTGGGGCTACCCTGGCAGGCCCCACTCCTGCGCCCACAAGCCTGCCTGGGTCCTTGCCCGGTCTGGGCTGCCCTGTGCCCATGGAACCCGCAGTCGTGCCGCGCGACAAGGGCTCAGGGGCGATGGGCACGGCAATCGCTGGGGGCCCCCTGGTGATGGATGTTACCTCTCTGCCTTCCAGGGGACCATGGTGAATTTTGAGAAAAGGAGGAAGGTGAGTAGCTGCGGCCAGCAGAGCGGGGGTGGGGCTGGGGGTGGGGGCTGGACAATGAGAGCCTTCTGGCAGGCCCCCCCCCGGGCTGCAGGCTGCTTCCTGGAAGACTGTTGGGGAGTTGGAGGAGAAAAGACAGGGCCGACCCCTCCCTCGGGAGGGTGGGGGTTCACCTGGTGGAAGGTCGACTTCCGGAGGAGGAGTTGTGTGAGCTCAGCCCTGAGGGCAGGTAGAGCCCGGAAGGCAGGGGAGGGCTGGGGAACCAGGCGCCAAACCAGCCCAGGGGCCCGGCCCACCAGGCATGCCCACCGGGGCCTCAGCAGTGCCTCCTCCTCCGTCTGACCCCAGGAATACCAGCTAGTGGCCGAGCTGCAGCAGCTGCAGGCGCGCTGCTGCTATGACTGCCTTGTGCCTGATGGGCGCTTTGGGGCCTGGTTTGAGGCCGTGGAGCAACTCGGCCAGGACAGGTGAGGCCAGGGGGACCCAGGCCCTGGTGGGGGCAGGAGCGCCCTGGTGGCTCCTGGGCCCACGTAGGCCCTGCTGCTCGAGGAGGCCAGGGGGGCTGCCTGCCACTGAGCGCCGGGATCCCAGCTCCACTCCCGACCAGCCCTGGGGCTGGGAGAGTCGCCCCCTCCCTGGGCCTGTTTCCCCCTCTGGGCAATGGGGTGGTACGGCGTGAGCTCTGGAGCAGTTGGGGCCCCGCTGGCTCCTCTTGATGGACCTAGGACTTAGCCGTGTGCAGATTTGGCAGGGCAGAGGTGGGGACGCATGCCAGGGGAGGCCCCCAATGTAAGCCAAGCCTCCATCCAGCCGCCAGGGCCCCGACGCTGAGTCCAGCGGCAGCAGCACCGCCCACTCCAGCGTCCAGCTCCAGGGTGGCCCTGACCTCAGCGGTGGGGATGCCGCGGATTCTCCTCTCCCGCACGTGGCCGGCTCCTCCGGCTCCGCAGTGGAAATCCACCTGGACCACGTCCCGGAGGCCCAGGACAGCCAGGAAGCGAAGGTGACTGCCCAGCCCTGCTCCCTGGGGCCCTCGCCCTCCCGCCGCCCCTCCTGTGCCTGCTGGGCCCTCCCCATGTCCACGAGGGGTGGAGCCCCATTGACTCATCCAGGCCTTCTAGAGCCTCCCGGAGCTTCTCGAGCTGCCCGGGCTGCCCTGAGGCTCCCGGCCTTCTGCTGACCTCCTGTCCCCCACAGCCAGGGCAGCCGACCTCCGCATCATCTCGGATCAGCTCCACCGTAACGGCAGCGTCGGGAGGAACGTCCTCTTCCTCCTCCATCCAAACCAGGGCCACCCGGACCAGCCGAAAGCACCGTGACTCACGGCCGCGCTACAAACGGCACGTGGGCGACCACTGCTTCGTCCGTGTTGCCCTGGCCGAGGACAGTGGCCACAAGGTCCAGAGCATCCTGGTGAGCCGGGCGAGCGGCTGCCCCTCGGGCCATGGTGGCTCAGGCCATAGGGACCTGAGCAGTGCCGTGGTCCCTGCCTGCGGCCCCGGAACAGACTTGCCAGTGGCTGGGGAAGGGCAGACAGCCACGTCCAGGGGCAGGAAGAGCGCGTGTGCGACGGCGGTCAGGGCTCAGGATGGTGGACACAGGCAGGCCCGAGGAGGCGTGTGCTTGGCGGGCCGAGGAGTAGCCGCGAGGCCAGGGCTGAAGGAGCAGGGCTCAGGGGAAGGGCTGGGGTCAGAGAGGTGTTGGGAACTGGGTCCCATCGGGCCCTGGAGCTGCCAGACGGAGCGTGAATTTCTCAGGAGCCCCTGAAGGGTCAGAGCAGAGCAGGGACAGCAGGAGAGTTTGGCCTCAGAGTGGACAGTGTGATGCTGCGTGGATACACTGGCCAGCTGAGGGGCTGCTGCCGTGAGCCAGAGGGGAGGAAGGGGTCTGCCCTAGGTTGGTGGCTGTGAAGGCGTGAGCAGGGCCCAGATCCTGGATGGACATGCAGGTGGAGCCACCCCTGCCCCACGGCCCAGAGGCTGCAGCTCTGCTGTGGTGCCCAGCTGAACGGGCTGCACTTCTCTTGTGGCCAGGAGCTGCCGTGCTGGTTCTAAGCTGTCACTGAGTGGCCCTTGGCCTCAGCCCTGCCTGCACCCGGGCCTTCATGCTCAAGGCAGCTGCAGTCTAGACCTTGCTGAGCACAGCTGCATCCTGGAGCCCAGGGCCTCCTGCGGGGCCGTAGGGTGTCTTCCAGCCTCCTCTCGGACAAACATCTGGGCTTGGACTGGATGTGTGTGTTCTGTCTGGGGTTCAGTGCTCCGTGGAGGTCTCCTGCAGGGGCAGGGCCAGGGCAGGGGCCCTCCCCGAGAGCGAGCCCTCTCCTGTGATGGGGAAGGAGGAGTGACAGAGAGAGGCCCCGAGGTGACTCCACAGTCCCCACCCTCTGCTGCGAGGCCACCCTTTGTTCCGGGGCTCTGGGAGCCCCTAGCAGTTGTGCAGGCCGAGGAGCCAGGGGCCGGGGCTCAGCCTGGAGGGCAGGCGATTTGGACCCTCCCTTGGAAACACCCGCAAGACAGAGGTGCAGGTTCTTGTAGGAGATGGAGTGAGGAATGACTGGAAAAGAGCCCTCATTGTGTGGAGTGTCCCCGGGGGAGCAAGAGAAGACAGGGAGGCTCCTGTAGACCCAGCCCCGAGCAGAGGGGCCTCCTCGGGATCTCTGGCTGCTGCGCCTGGGGAGCCGGCTCCAGGACCCATGCCCTGAGGCCTGACGTTGACCCACTGCAGGTGACCGACCAAGACAGGGCTCCAGCCGTGATCCGCAAGGCCCTGGAAGAGCACGAGCTGGCTGGGGAGCAGCCCGCGGACTACCAGCTGGTGCAGATCATCTCAGGAGATGGCAGTGAGTCGGGGGCGAGTGGAGAGGGTGGGGGTAGCAGGGGTGGGCGGGGACAGCATGGCCCCCGGCCAAAGGTGTGAGGCCCCGCTCAGGAGGCCCGGTGGGGTGCTGCCCTTGGTGGCTCGGCAGGCTGCCCGGGGAGCGCTGGGCTGGAGAAGGCCAGTTTCAGCGCCGCCATCCCCAGCAGGGAAGGCAGGCGGCAGGGGTGCTTGGGGGACGAGACCACCTCATGGCAGCTCCACTCTGAGGCTGGCAGGTGGGAGTCAGAGTCCCTTTTGGATCAAGGGTCCCCCGCTTTCAGCTGTGCCTCTGCAGAGTCTTCCCTGGTCGTTCAGGGTGTTGTTCAGGTGGCTCCTTTGTGGTGCTGGAGTTGGACTGGGGAAGTTGGGTGCCCGGGCGAGGCCGGCTCTTGTGGGGACACAGTGGGTGGGGTTCGTGTGTGCCCGGTAGAATGGCTGACCACCCCTCTGCCCCACCCCCTCCAGCGCTACAGATTCCAGATGGTGCCAACGTGTATTACGCTATGGCGCCCTCCCCCGATTATCGGTTTCTTCTCCTGAGGAAGACCATGCCCCTGGATGCTGAGGTCAAGGAGAGAGCTCTCTCAGCTCTTCGGGGGAGTCGGCAGAAGGGACCCAGGTTCCGAAAGGGGAAACTGTAACTGGCCCCAGCTGCCCCCCCCCCCCCCCCAGCCTCCGGGCCTGCTTCCCTTCCAGGTCCGCCTGGCCAAGTCGTTCTGCTGACCCCAACCACCGTGGGCCAGGCCAGGCAGGCGCTTCCCTCCCCAGCAGCCAGTCTGGAACCAAATTGAGAATCAACAGCTACAAAGATTATCTATCTAAAGGGGAGGGGCAATATCTACCTTTGTCCTTAGTAGATGTTCAATGTGAAGGTTTTATTATTAAATTCTTGTTTTCACTATAGCCTGGGAGTTGAGTTTGCTTCTTGCATTTCCTGCATTAATTGAAATGAGATACAGGCTCTCGCAGTGCTCAATCAAAGGAGAAGTCCTGCAGAGTCATCTGTTTATTTTAGAAGAGAGCAGGAATCCACAGCAGAGAGCATTTCGGTGCGTTTCGGTGTTCTACCCGGCGGGAGCCGAGAGCAGCCAGGAGGACTGTCGGGCTTTAGACCATTCACAAAGACCATTTCCTGAGCCCGGGCAGGGCAGCGGCCGCCTTTCTACCACTTTGGAGGAAGAAGGAACTTTTCCCACTTCTTGCCTGAGGCTTTGCTTGCACACCAAATAGGAACTTGTCGTTTTCAAGGGCAAACGATAGGGTGACACCAGCAGTAGGTAGGGCAAGAATGAGAACAGAGCTGAGAATGCGGAATGGAAAGGGACAGAGGAGCAAACGAGGAGGATTCTTGGCCCCAGTGCAAGGGCAGGCAGACCCGGCCTCCTCAGTTCCCCTCAGGGCCTCACAGTCCACGCTTGACCTTGGAGTTCCTGCTTTGCGATCCTCATCCCTGGCACCAGAATTCCTTTTCCTCAGGCGGGGATGGGGGTTTTAGCAGCAGCACCCGGGCTCCAGCTGGGCCTCCTTTGTGTCCACACCACCGCTCCCTGTGAACGAGTGCTTCCCACTGCCGTGCCATTCCCTGTGCAAGTCATTCCCCCGAAAAATCCCCGCAGGCCCTGCCTCTGTGCGGGCTCCCCGGTGGGCTCTCCTTGCTGGCCGGGGCCTGCGGCAGCTCATGGGAGCTCTCGATGCCAAGACAAGAGCACTCCTTCCTGTCGGCCAGAGACCCCGTGCGCCCTTTTCTGCAGGTCGAGGGGCAGTTGGGCCGTGCGCTCTGAGGTCCACACTCCCCGCCGTGTGGCCGCTGCCTGGCCTCGGGAGGAGTTTGGCTCTGAGCGCTTCGAGCTGGCGGGACCCTGGGAGGGCTGCATCCATCGGTCCACAACTCAGGCTTTGCTGATGTCACGGGGGTGTGGACAGATCCTGTTGGGAGGGGGTGCTGGGACCGACAACGACAGTCTTGCCCCAATTCCCCTTATGGCACGTTCGGTCGCTGAGCGGCTCCCTGTCCAGGGGGTGACAGGCCCTGTCCTGAGCTCCCCGTGGGCTCTAGCCTGGCTTCCCCATGACTGCTAGCTAAAGGTGGAAGCCCTGGCTCAGCACAGAGCTCAGGAGCCTGCACCAGCCTCCCGCCTGCCCCAGGTGAGGGCTGAGAGGCCCCTTCTGTCTAGGTGGTCAGGGAAGTCCAACACTCTCATAGTCCACTTTCATGAGGAAATATTGCTCTTGAATGCACTTTCTCTGTCATTCACAGAGTCTCTAGCTCCAGCGGTCACTGTGAGCTGTTGATGCTGGATGCTCACCTCTAAAAGGGGAAGATTCACTGATTGTCGGAGGGTTGCTGTGATACCAATCATAGTCCCACAACACTCGCTCCACCCTGGGAGTAGGGCTCGGTTGCCTGGCCTCCCTCACGTCCTCTCATACACCAGCTAGGGACAGGCTGGACATCCAGTTCAGGGATCCCGTCTGCAAACACAGGGTCCAGGTGGCCGAAGAGGAAGAGGAGGGGGCCACCTGGCCTTGTCGTCGGCCACACTCACCTGACTGCCTCCAGGTGCCCTGCTCCTGGCTGTCCTCTGTGGGTGGCACTTGGGCACCTTGACCGTGGGGGGGTGGCCAGATATCAGGTAGCCTCCCCCCCGCCCTCCTCACCCCCAGCTTCTCCAGGCTCTCCAAGCCCTCAAAGCCTATCAGCAGCATGGCCCCCCCCGACCCAGCAGTGTTCCAGGTGCCCCCAAGGTCCACGGGACCAGGGAAGCACAGGGAGGGCTGGTGGCACACGGCGTTGGCTGGTGCCTGCGAGCAGAGGTGTGGATGCATCACCCACGTGTGCCCTGCAGTGACCAGCGGGCATCACTGCCCTGTGTGCAGAGTCCCCCTGGTCGACCTAGTCGTCCAGGGCCTGTGGGTGCACACGCTCCCCGATCCTGTGGTGGGAGCAGAGCTCTGGAGCCTGCCACTCACCACTGTGGGTCCCTGGGTGGAGCTTGGTCTTGCCAGAGACTCTCCCCACCCACTCCTACACGAGCACCAGAACAGAAGTGGAACCGGGCAGCAAGGAGGGAACATTCAGCAGCGTGGCGCTGCCCTGCCGACGGGCCGACGGGCCGAATGCCAGAAGACCAACTTACCATCGGCCTGTCTGGGTGCTTAACGACCAGCTTTCCATTTGTCTATCTGAACCTGAAGACCAGTTCTCCAACGACCTCTCAGAGCGCTTGAAGACCAGCTCTCTACCTTCCTGTCCAGCGTTTGAAGAGCAGCTCTCCAGCTGCCGGGAGAGTGTTTGCAGACCAGCTCTCCAGCTGGCTGGGGAGTTTTTCAAGACAAACTTTCTATGTGGCTGGCTGATTGTTTGAACCAGTGCTCTTGCTGCCTGACTTTGTGCCAGAAGACCAGCACTCCAGCAGCCTCGCTGTGACCCTGAAGAACAACCTGTCTGATTGACAGAAGGCCACCTCTTCCTCAGCCTCTTTGATGTAGGAGAACCAGCTCTCTACCTGTCCCTCTGAGTTCTTGAAGACCATTTTTTTCATCTTTCTAGCTGAATGCTAGAAGACCATCATTCCCCTGGCCTGGCTGACAACCTTAAGAATAGGTCTCCTGGCTATTCAATACTTCTCTCCCCCTCTCCTCAGGGCCCACAGTGACAATCAATCTTCATTTCTTGAAGGGCCCTATTCACAGATACTTGCAGAGTTGGTGTATACGCAGAAGACCTGAATCTCTGGACTGTCCGTGTGACAGCCAGGCCCTGAGCCTCAGCAGACTTGCAACTCTTACCCTCTGGTTTATTGGACTTATCCCAGCCAGCTAACAGGGAGGTGAAGAAGGTCAACCACCACACCAGGGAGCCAAGAATGCCTACAACTGTAAGCAGGAGAATTGCATCCATCATCCACATGAAATCTAAGCCCCCTCTCAATATAGAGGTAGAGTGGACATAACCATCCCAGGGTCCATAGGATGGAGGAATAGAGTATGGATTAGAGTGGACTTACTGATATTGTACTATGGAACTACTGTGATTAGTAATGGAAATAATTGTAGCACTGATGTGGAGAAAGTGGCCAGGGTAGCTGCTGAGGGTAGGGAGAGGGAAGAAGAGATATGATGTGGGGGCATTTTCAGGACTTGGAGTTGTCCTGGGTGGTACTGCAGAGACAGTTACTGGACATTGTATGTCCTTCCATGGCCCACCGGGTGGACTGGGGGAGAGTGTAAACTACAATGTAAACCATTATCCATGTGGTGCAGCAGTGCTTCACAACGTATTCACCAAATGCAATGAATGTCCCACGATAATGAAAGAGGTTGTTGATGTGGGAGGAGTGGGGTGAGGGGGGTGGGGGGTGCATGGGGACCTCTTATTTTTTTTAATGTAACATTAAAAATAAAAATAAGAAGAGAGAGAGAAAAAAAAGGTCTCCAGCTGGCTGAATGTCAAATGACCAGCTCTCCAGCAGCCTGTCTGAATAGCTAAAGAACAACTCTCCAACTGCCTGGCTATGTGCAAGAACGTCTTTCCTCCTTCAGGATGGGGGTACCCCTTCCCACTCATTGTATGGGTATCCACCCAATGGTATAACACACTATGACAAGATAGGCACTCACACACTCCCTAGAAGCCTGCCCCTGTGTCAGGTGTCCCTCATTAAGCACCTTAAACAAGTAACCCTCACTTATTATATTCTCTAAAGAGTTTTCACAACATTATAGTTTCAGCCACATACCCGACAATCTCCCATGTTCATCTGTTCCCCCAACCCGCTCCCCAATTCCTTGAAAACAAAGGTGGTACTATATTAATTCTAAAGGTAAAAGAAGAATATTGGTTTTGGTTTTGTGAGATGTGAATATGACTAAGCATTTTTTCATTAATTAGGAGATCTTGACTATATGTCATTTAATTAATCTGTGTTCATCTGTGTATCTTTCTGAACACTAGAGAAGCAACTGAGTTAGCAATTGTAATTACATGAGAAAAGACAGATGCTGGACATTATATATCCTGCCATAACCCACTGAATGTACTGGGGAAAGTGTAAACTACAATGTAAACCATTATCCATGCAGTGCAACAGTGCTCCAAAACGTATTCACCAAATGCAATGAATGTGACAAAAATGATTAAAGAAGTTGTTGATGTGGGAGGAGCGAGGGGTGGGGGTTGGGATATATGGGAAGCTCTTATATTTTTTAATGTAACATTTTTTGTGATCTATGTATATTCCAAAAAATACAATAATAAATAAATAAACAAGTGCATGAAAAAGAACTTTTTAGAAGTAACATTCCTACAACTTGTTGAGCTCCTTTTCTGTTCTTTTACTCTGTGAATTTGAAATAAAGTTGTTAATTTAAAAAAAAGGACAGCTTTCAAGGGGCCTGGCTGTGTGCTTGAATAAAGCTCTCCATCTGGCTGGCCAGGTTTTGAAGAGCAGCACTGCAGAAGGCTGGCTGATAGCTTTAAGACCAGCTAATGAACGGCCTGTCTGGGTGCTTATAGAATGGGTCTACAACTGCATATTTGAGTGCTTGTAGACCAGCTCCCCAGCTGCTGCCAGTATTGAAGACCAGCTCTCCAGCAGACTGGTATATGAAGATCAGTTCTCCAGCTGCCTGTCTTTGGGCCAGAAGACCAGCACTCCATTGGTCTGGCTGAGTCCTTGGAGAAGAGCTCTCCAGCTACCTGCCTGAGTGCCTGAAGAAAGGTTCTCCAGCTGCCTGGCTGAGTCCCTGAAAAACCACTCTCCTGGGGCCTGGCTGAGTGCCAAAAGACCAGCCCTCCAATGACCTGGCTGAATGTCAGAGAATATTAGAATATTAGAATTGTAGTTTTGGATTGTGAATTTTAAATCATTACAACTAGGTTCAAACACATCTTTATTAATCAAAATAAGAACCATTACAATCAACACATTTTTGCCAATGAGAAATAAGTTTGTTTATTCCTGTAGCATAAAAATCTGTGCTTTGGGATTCAACAAACTCTTGGAAAGCATTTTCTGCATCCTGCTGGCTATGGAAGCATTTTCCGTGCAAAAAGTTGTTGAGATGCTTGAAGAAATGGTAGTCAGTTGGCAAGAGGTCAGATGAATTGCCTGCCCCAGTCAATTTGTTCCACTCTTGACGCATTGGTTGTGCAACGTGCTGTCCTGGAGAAGAATTGGGCCCTTTTTGTTGACCAATGCCAGCTGCAGGCATTGCACTTTTCAGTGCATCTCATCGAGTTGCTGAGCACACTTCTCAAATGTAATGGTTTCGCCAGGATTCAGAAAGCTGCAGTGGATCAGACTGGCAGCCGACCACCAAACAGTGACCATGACCTCTTTGTGGTACAAGTTTGGCTTTGGGAAGTGACTTGGAGCTTCTTCCTCAGTCCAACTACTGAGCTGGTCATGACCAATTGTATAAAATCCACTTTTTGTCACAAATCACAATCTGATTGAGAAATAGGTAGTTGTTGTGTAGAATAAGAGAAGATGACACTTCAAAATGATTTTTTTTTTTTTGGTCAGCTCATGAAGCACCTTCTTATTGAGATTTTCACCTTTCCAATTTGCTTCAAATGCCAAATGACCATAGAATGGTCGACATCGAGTTCTTCAGCTACTTCTAGTGTAGTTTTAAGAGGATCAACTTCAACTATTGCTCTGCATTGGTCATTGTCAGCTTCCTATGGCCGGCCACTACACTCCTCATCTTCAAGACTCTCATCTCCTTTGCAAAACTTGTTAATGTTCTGAGTTGCCTCTGCTGCATTATGACCCATTTTGAACTCAAACAAGAAAACTGCTCAAATTTGCTTTTTGTCTAACATCATTTCCATAGTCCAAAATAAACATAAACAGCAAGTAATAAATCATTAGCAAAAAATATAAAGTGAGAAATGCACATTAAAATGATGTATAACATAACCACATTTGTTTAAGAATGTATGCCAATATCAAATGGCAAAATTTCAACAATGCAAAACTGCGATTACTTTTGCACCAACCCAATAAAACCACATCACCTGTCTGGGTGCTTGCAGACCAGTTCTCCATCTGCCTATCTGAGTGCTTGAAGTCCAGTTCTCCAATGGCCTTTCTGAGAGTTTGAAGTCCAGTGCTCCATCTGACTGTCGAGTACTTCATGACTAGTTCTCCAGCTGGCTGTGGACTGCTTTAAAGACCAGCTCTCCTGCTACCTAACAGAGTGCTTGAAGGCCAGCTCTCCCTCTATCTCACTGCATGCTTGAATCAGCTCTCCATCTGGCTCTCAGGTGTTGAAGACCAGCTGTCCTGCTGCCTGGCAAGTCCTAGAAGACCAGATTTTGAGCTGCCTGCTGAATTCTTGAAGACCACTCTCCTGCTGTCTGGAGAAGGCTTGAAGACTGTACTCTAGCTGCCTGGTGAGTGTTTGAAGTCCAGTTCTCTTGCTGCCTGTCTGTGTGCTTGAAGACATGCTCTCCAGCTGCTTGTCTGAGTTCCTGAGGCCTGTGCCAGTGACTGAAGTCCAGCTCTCCAGCAGCCTACTTAGTACTTGAACCAGTTCTCCAGTTGTTTGGCTGAGTGCCTAAAGAAGAGCGTAGCTGAGGGCCAGATGATCAGCACTCCAGGAACCTGACTGAGTACCTGAATATCAGCTTTCCAGGTCTCTAACTGCATGCCAGAAGACAAGCACCCTAGCTTCCTGGCTAAATGCCTGAAGTACAGTTCTCCAGCAGTCAGGCTGAGTGACCAAAAACACCTCACCATTGGCCTGTCAGATGCTTGAACACCAGCACTTCATCTGCCTCTCTGAGTGCTTGAAGACCAGCTCTCCAGAGGCCTGTCTCAGTGACTGAAAATCCGCTCTTCAACTGCCTGTCTGAGTGAGAAAAGCAGGTCTTCAGCTGGCTGTTGAATACTTGAAGACCAGCTCTCAAGCTAGTTGGAGAGGGTATGAATACCAGCTTTCCAGCTGTTGTCTAATGTTTGAAGACCACCTATTCAGAAGGCTTGCAGATTGTTTCAAGACCAGCTCTCCAGCTGTCTGGTGAGACTTTGAAGATGAGCTCTCCTGCTGCCTTGTGAGTGTTTGAAGACCACTCTCCAGCAACTTGGCTAATTACTTGCAGAACACCAACTGTCCAACTGTTAGGCTGTGTGACAAATGACCAACTCTACAGTGACCTGGCTAAGATCAGAAAGCCAGCTCTCCAACGACCTGTATTTGAAGACCAACTCACCTACTGGCTGTTTGAGTGTTTGAAACCCAGCTCTCCAGCTGCCTATTTGATCACTTGAAGACCAGCTCTCCAGCTCTTGGGAGAGTACTTCTCCAGGAAGCTCACAAGTTTTGTTTGTTTGTTTGTTTTTTGAGCTACTGGGGACCAGGGATTGAACCCAGGACCTCATATGTGGGAAGCTGGTGCTCGACCCCTGAACCCCATCAGCTTCCCTGAGTTAGTTTTTTCGTTTGTTTTGCTTGTTGTTTGTTGTGTCTTTTTGTTTTCAGGAGGCACTGCGAACCAAACCCAGGACCTCCCATGTGGGAGGCAGGAGCTCAACCACTTGTGCCACATCTGCTCACCCATCACAAGTTTTTGAAGATCAGTTCTCCAGGTGGCTTGCTAATACTTTGAACACCAGCTCTTCAAAGTACAGCAAGTACTTGAAGAAGAGCTCTCCAGCAGCCTGATTGACTGACGAAAGACCAGGTCATCTGCAACCTATCTGAGTGCTTATGGATCAGTTCTCCATCCCCCCGTCTCAGTACTTGAAGACCAGTCCTCCAACAGACTGTCTGATGGCTTGCAGAACAACCCTCCAACTGCCTGTCTGAGTGCTTGAAGACCAGCTCTCTAACTACCTCTGATTGCTTAAAGCCAATCTCTCCAGCTGCCTGACAAGTGATTGAAGACTAGCTCTGCGTTGTCTGGTAACTGTTTGAAGACCTGCTCTCCAACCATCTGGTAGTTTTTGAAGACCATATTGCCAGATGGCTGACTGATTGTTTAAAGACCAGCTCCCCAGCTGCCTAATGAGAGCTTGGAGACCACCTCTCCTGCTGCCTGGTGAGTATTTGAAGACCTGCTCTCCAGCTGCCTGTCCTGAGTTCCTGAAGACCAGCTCTCCAGTGCTTGTCTGAGTACCTAAAAAGAGCTCTCCATGTCCCTAGATGAGTACTTGAAGACAAGCTCTCCAGCTACATTGTTGCATGCTTGAATCAACTCTCCAGCTGGCTTGTGAGTGCTTAAACACCAGCTTTCCCACTCCCTATTGAGTGTTAGCTGACTGCTCTCCTGCTGCCTGCTGAGAGTTTGAAAAATCCTTTCTAGGTGATGGTAGAATGTTTGAAATACAGGTCTCCATGTGCCTGTCCGAGTGCTTGATGACCAGCTCTCCAGCTGCCTCACTAGTTCTTGAACCAGCTCTCCAGCTGCTTGGCTGAAGCCTGAAGGAAAGCACTCTACTGCCTTGCTGCATCTCTGAAGAGGAGCTCTACAGCTGCCTTATTGAGTTCCAGGAGACCAGCTCTCCAGCAGCCTGGACAAGCGTTTGTAGACCTGCTCTCCTTTACCAGTCTGAGTGCTTAAAGACTAGATCTCCAACGGCCTGTCTGAGTACTTGAAGACCAACTCTGCAGGTTCCTGTGTGAATGCCTGAAGACCAGTCCTCCAGTTGCCTTGCAAGTGGTGAAGACCAGCTCTCCAGTTGGCTGGTGAGTGTTTGAAGACAAACTCACAGCTGGCTGGTGAGTTTATAAAGACCAACTCTCCAGATGGCTGGTGAGTGCTTGACAACCACCTCCCCCAGCTTCCTGGCTAGAGCTTGAAGACCAGCTCTCCAGCTTAATGGCAAGTGCCTTTATACCAGTTCTCCAGGTGCCTGTCTTTGTGCCAGAAAATTACTCCAGTGGTCTGGCTGATTCCCTGGAGAACAGCTCTCCAGCTGCCTGTCTGAGTACCAGAAGAACATATCACAAGCAACCTGGCTGAACGACAGAACACCAGCTCTCCGTGGGCAGTTGTGATGCTTGAAGACCTGCTCTCCATCTGCCTGGCTGAGTGCCAGAAGTCCAGAATTCCAGTAGCCTGGCTGAGTGTTTGAAAAACAGCTCTTCCAACTGCCTGGCTGAGTCATAAGACCAGTATTCCATTGACTTGGCTGAGTTCCAGAGGAACAGCTATCCAGTGACCTATCTCAGTACTTAAAGACCAGTTCTCCATCTGACTGTCATAGTGCTTGATGATCTGGTCTCCAGCTGCCTTGCTTAGTGCTTGAACCAGCTATCTAGCTGCCTGACTGTGTGCCAGAAGAAAAGCTCTCCAGCTGCCCAGCTGAGTGTTTGAACCAGCTCTCCAGAGCCTGGCTGAGTGCCTGACGAAGACCTCTCCAATTTCCTAGCTGAGTGCCAGAAAAGGAGCTATCCAGCTGCCTGCCTGTGTGTCCAACAACCAGGTCTCCAGCCACTTGTCTGAGTGCTTGGAGAATGGCTCTCCAGTTGCCTTGCTATGTGCATGACGACCAGCTCTCCAGTCACCTGTCTCAGTTTTTGAAATCCAGCTCTCCAACTGCCTATCTGTGTGCTTGAAGACCACGTAACTAGCTGTCGTGTGGAGTGCTTGAACTGGCTGTCCAGTGGCCTGCAAAAGTGCCTGAAGAAGAGTTCTCCAGCTGCCAGGTTGAGTGCCAGAAGACCAGCCCACCATCAGCCTGTTTGGGTGCATATAGAGCAGCTCTCTATCTGCGTATTTGAGTGCTTGCAGACCTTTTCTCCACTGGCCTGACTGAGTGCTGAGGACCTACTCTCAAACTGCTTGTCTGAGTGCTTGAAGAGTGGCTCTCCAGCTGCCTGGCAAGTGCTTGAAGACCAGCTGTCCAGTGGCTGGTGAGTTATTGAAGATCAGCTCTCCAGATGGTGAGCTGATTGAAGATTAGCTCTCCACCTGGGTGGTGAGTGCTTGAAGTCCAGCTCTTCAGCTGCCTTGCTGAGTGCTTCCTCCACCTTTCCAGCTGCCTAGCTGAGTGCTTGAAGAGCAGCTCTCCAGGTGCCTGGTGAGTGCTTGAAGACCAGCCCTCCCACTAGCTAGCCAATGGTTGAAGACCAGGTCATCAACTGGCTGGCAAGTTTTTGAAGACTAGCTTTCCAGATAGATGACCAGTGATTAAAGATCAGCTCTCCAGCTGACTGGCAAATTCCTGGGGACCATCTCTCCAACTGCCTGGATCACAAAAGAGGGAGAAGAGTTCTTAGAGGGAGGTACTAGCTTATGAAACTTGTTTTTAATCAGATTTGGCCCTATATGCACAGGCTATTTGAAAGCTGAGAATCAACTAGCTACTTCTTTCATCGGTGAAGTTTAACACCCTAAGAAAGAAGAAACGCAGCATTTGTTGAACAGCTGCTACGTACAGCTACTCCATACTTTGGGCATTCATCTCATTGACTTCTCACAGTGAGTCACGACATAGGGAATATCCCCACTAAACAGAGGAGGTCACTGAGATTCAGAGAGTTTAACCATGTGCACAAGGTCACAATGCTACTGGGTGGCAGAGCAGGGGTTTCAAGCCAGGTCTGACTCCACAGTCCATGTTTTTTTTTCTCAGTGGCTCACTGCCTCTGAAATGGGGAGAGGAAGAGGGAGAGGGAGGCTACAAAAGGTAATGATGCTGGAGTTTCCAGGTGCTGTGGGTAGGAAATAAGAGGCTGGAAAACCCCACTCAGCATCTTAAGGACCTGGTAGGACCTTGTCCTAGAGAGACATTCCCAGCTGAGCACCTCCCAAGAGAGATGCTTTGCTGCACTCGCTGACCTATCTCTAGCCAATGTCTTATATCGCATTCTTATCCCAGTAAGTCATGCGTGTATCCAGTAGGCTTGGTTACGCTCAGCCTCCAGTCCTTCCCTGTGGACCTTCTCTACAGGGAAAGCCAGTTTAGCCAAGTCAAACTTCAGTCTTAAGCATACCACCTTCATTCTTCTTACCATATCAACATTACACTATTATTTACTTAATGTTTTCCTGTAACTGACATCTTTTGCTTAAATTTTTAAAGTGGAACTGTACAGCATCTGCGAAATCACAGGTCTGTGTGTGACTCAGTGTCAGGGCCACGGGTCTTTCCTAACTCCCTCTCAACCATTCCTTGCATGTTGGCTTTGCCTTCAATCTTGAATCCCCATGACTACAAAGTGGCTGCTTAGCTCCAGCCACCAAGTTCAGAGTGATAAATCCAAAGGAAGAAAAGAGTTTCTTTTAGAAATTAGAAAGTCTTTTTCAGAAGCCCTTAACAAGTTTCTCTTCTCTGTCAGTCAGCTGGATTTGTCATATGTCTGCTGCTAAAGAGGAAATGGGGCTATCATTATTGACTTAGATTAATCAGAGCCCATTTCTTGGGGTAGGAATAGGGCTGACTCTCCCATAAAAAAAAAACCTGGCCACACAGAAAAAGGTATATAACTGAGAAAGTCAGGAGTTCATGATAAAGAAAGGAAGGAGGCAGGGAGGTGAGAGGGCAGCCAAGCGTAAGGCATCCAGTGTTGGAGCCCCTGCCACAGCAGGCTTTCCCAGTCTCCACACTATTGGCATTCTTTATCATCATTCAAGTCAGAACACCAGTGAGAGCTAGAGTGGGATCAGAGGGTCTGAAGAACTTGGACAAATAAGGGGTGAGTTCACATCCTGTATAGGACACTGCCCTGCCCAACACTTGGGGTGACGAAGGGGACACTGTTGGTACCAAGGCAAAGGGGCCTCCAGAAGCCAGAATGATCCATGCCCCTGGACCAGGATCCAACATCTGGAGGACATATACACGTACTTGCTGCTAGAATTCTTTGATCAGAAGAAGGACACAGCAAAACAGGAGGATTTCCCCCAAAAGTGAAGTCTACCCATGTCTCAGAGATGGTTGTTAAATATAGCCAAAGAAACCTATGGCCACCCAGGAAGCTATTCCAGGACTTGAAAGCTGACTTCAAAAAAAGAGCTTGTAACAGCAGCAGCAGGTAAAGGCCAAGCCAATTATGGTGGGATAAGGTCTTTAGATAGTGATTCTTACTTTTAGATGGTGGAGAATTCCAGGTTCATGGCCTCCAGGAAAGGCCAACAAAGCAAAAACCAGAAGGGAGGGGAAAGTAGTCAATTCCTGGCTTTTCCAGGAAATGGAAATTGCTCATCGTGCTGCTTTCCTCCCCCAGAACCCTTTTCTGTTGGGAGGGACTGAGGCACACATCCATTCATTATTAATGTAAAAATAGACAGGTTTGGTCAAAAATATTCTAGTAATTGGCCTGAAAGTTTAGCAAGATTGCTTTGTAGGAGGAAGAGGAGGAGGTGAAAGCAAAAGATAATTTGCAGAAGGTAAATCTGCAAAAGGGTTAAACAGACTTGAGCAGAAGTAAGTGATTCTGGGGATGGGGTCTGGAAGAGAACCCAAGTGTGAGCTGCCCAAGGCCTGTGCCAACTCAGAAGGACTCCGGCCAAAGACCGGCTCTGCCCAAGCCTGGCCATCTCCTTAGGGGATTAGGCAAGCTCCCTTATAGTAGAATCTCTTTGAATGTTTAACATCCTGTCGCTTTTTGAGAACTGTAAGAGCATGCCTGAATTTGGGGGGTACCATCCCTTCCCACCTGTCATTGTGTGTGACCATGTGGGGCTGGTTTCACTCCCAGTACCAGGGGTGAGTAGGGGGCTCGGGCTAGCCCGCCCAAGTTGAGAGAATCCAGCCCGTGTTCTGTTTGCGTCCAGGGAAGACAAGGTGACTCAGAGGAAGATGCACACCTGGGGCAACTGGGACCACGGCTGCCATCAGAAAGGGGGCCTGTCTGAGAATGCAGCCAGTGCAGGGCTAGTCACAGCCCCGGGCCAAGCCTTAGTGGAGTCTGAGCCAAAGGAAAAATCAGTCATAAAGATCCTGCTTCGGTTTAGAATTTTGTTATTTTGCCTCACAGGTATTTGCCACAGATCATTTTGCATTCATTTTGATTTTCTTAAAAGTTACCTTCATATGTAATTTATCTTGATAACTGAAGTTGTGGGCACCCCCTTATATTTTGTGCCTGAGGCAAGTGCCAGCTCTCCTAACCTCAGGCACAAAGCCTCACTCCCCCACCCTTGTCCCAATTTGGAACGGGAAGGCTTGGGCTCCAGTCCTGGTACTGCTACCTACAGTTTATGTGACCTGGAGCAAACTGCTTGGGTTTTTTGGCCCTTCGTTAATTCATCTGTAAAAAGGGGGTGGCCATGTCAGGGCCAGATTAAATGGGATGGTGTCTGTAACAAATCCCTGTAGACTGTGCCCACTGCGGTGTAAGGGACTCTTCTGGCTGAACGTGCAGCTACTCCTCCTCCAAGCAGCAAATGCAACGAGCTCACCCAGGGCTGGGTCCTGGGCCTGGGGGCTGCCAGCCTCATCCTCCTGCATCCTCACTGTAACCCCTGGGATTCTGACCTTGAGAAATAAATACCCTACTTGTAGTTATCCCTGTTTGCCAGATGAAACAGGCACAGACATGGGACTCCTGGCCAGGGCCCTGCAGCAGGAGGCACCCGATCCAGTAATTTCTCAGGGTGAAGGAGGAAGCAGCAAGCAGAGCCAGCCCATTACCAAGCGGCAGGTCAAGGCTGAAACATCGGCGCTGAGCTCACTTTATCAGAGGACCTGGGCTCGTGACTTTTCACCACTTGTGCTGCTTCGGATCAGGTTTGCACCTGACCTAACTTGAAACACTAGTGGTGGGTGTTGCCTGTCTGGTTACCATGAAGGGCATTGCCCATAGCTGCACAGCCTGCTGGGAGCGCGCCTGGGCCAATGGGAGCCCGGGGCAGAGGGAGCAAGGAAAACAAACTCTGTCTCAATAAACAAGCAAAACCTGGAGTGTTTGTGCCACCAAGTGGTGGGAAGGACAATTCACACCTCTCGTCAGGACCATTCACCTGCCAATTAAACTCCGAGGACGTACCTGTTTAGACTTTGGCTTGTGTAGAAAAACCATCCTTCTTCCTGCCCAGCATCCATCTCGCCTCCTTCCCAAGCTTCCTTCTGGTAAGGAACCCCCACCCCCATTCTCAGTGGGTTTGGGTGGGGCTGGCCAGCGTGAACTGAAGGGTGCCAGCCCTGACCCTGGGACCCTCACTGCATGGATTGTTCCTGAGCTTGTAGGATGTAAGTCTGCTAGCAGCCGCCTGGTCTCCACATGGGAAGGGTTTGCCTGAAAATTGAGCTAATGCAGAGGAAGGCAGAGCCCCCTAAACAGACGTTGTGTTTGTTTTTTTTTTATGAAATCATATGAATTCCTGGATCCAGTCACTCCGAAGGCCAAATGAACCCTTGACTTTTCATTTAAGTGAACCTATAAATTCCTTCTTTGCAGGGTCAGTTTGATTTGGGGTTCTGTACCCTAAAACTGAAAGACTCCCTCTAGACACATTCGCTTGGGGACTTGAAGATGGGGGCTGTTTCTTATGCTCTTTGAGTCCCTTAGAAGATTTAGCACAATGCTTGACCCTTAAATGTGCTCAGTAACTGTTTGCTGGTATGGTATTATTTGTTAAATAATCATTATCCTTTCTTCCTAGCTAACAGAACCCTCATTTTTCAGAGAGGGAATGTGCTTCGCCTGAACAACAGGTCATGATTGATTTAAGCCAATTGTGACAATCATATATCTAAATTCCCAGACTACCTTAGAGTTAGGAATGGCCCCATAACTTTTTTCTGCCAAATGATACCTAAAGGAAGTATGATGTGGAGCTTTCTGGAAAAGGTTTTGCACCTTTGATAAAAGAGATGACTACACTAAGACTGGTCTTTTCTCCTTTTTACCATGAACATAGATGTAATACCTGGAGCTACAGGAGCAGCCATCTTGTGACCATGAGGCAAAAATCAAACAAACAAACCAACAAAAACACAAAACATCAAAATGGTAGGGAAGGCAAAGTGGAAAGACAGAAAGGAGAAAACACCTGGGCTCCCCACATCATTTTTGAGCAGCTGTATCAACCTCAGTAATTCCCCACCTCTGAACACCTAGTGAGAAAGGCCATCTGTACCCCTGATCCACACCCCTGTTTGTTTAAGACACTGTTTGTCAGGTTTCTGCTCTCTGCAGCCCAGCCCAGCTCTAATGGATACAGGCAGTGACAGATTCCTGCTCTCTGTGTACGTACTTGACAGAGAAAAGCTTTTGTCTGGGATAAGTTTCTGGTCCTTAGTCAAGAAAAATATGTCCACATAGTGCATTTTATATGTATGGAACATACAGTCTGACTTTTCAACAAATGCGTTTATATGACGGACTCCACACATCTCCTTCGATCTGCACAATGAATGTATCTGTGAACATGTGCTAAGGTCACAGAAGCTTAATATTAAAACAGAACAAAATGAACTGCTGGATGAAAGGAGCAGATGTCACATGCAAGCAACTGATTGGTCCAACCTAAGTAACCTGTAGAACCCCAGCTGCAAGGGACTCTGGGGAATGTAGTTGGTAGCTTTCTAGGCTCTACAAATGGGAAGACAGCCTAGAAGGTGAGTGGAATGGATGCTAGCACCAGCACCATATCTACCACACAACCTTACTGCTCTAACCTTGGAAAAAGATGTATTTTCAATATAAAACATCTTTTAATTCAATGTTTAAGTACTTAGCGCAGCAAATTAGCAACAAGGCAGAAATTAAAAACCTCTACATTAAGAGGAAGAGGCTCAGATAGCTCTGATTTAAACTTGCAACCCTTATTCCAAAGGTTAAAAATTGCCAAAATTATTAATATAAAAGTGTCAATAAATCCTAATTGGTCATCAGGCTGGGGACATTTTCCTACATGTGACTGTTAGCCATATATTGGCCAGTGGCAAAGGGCTCATACTGGGTGGAATGATCCATTCAGACACCTCACTGTTGAATAGGGTACATGTGTGGGAAGCTTGTGTCAACAGAGGATGCCTGAGGACAGTAGACTCGATGGGTGAGAAACCTGGGCTTTCATAACCTCAGTGTAAGAATGAGGAAAACATCAGACAAGCCCAGCGGGGGCACATTCTATCGGAGACCTGGCCAGCAACCCTCAAGCTGCCAAGGCCACCAAATTCAAGTGAAGACTGAGAAACTGCCACAGGCCAGAGGAGACAGGGGGACCTGGTGACTAATGCAGTGTGGTTGCCTGGATGGGATTCTGGAACAGAAAGAGAACACAAGTGGAAACACTAGTGAAGTCCAAATAAAGTGTGGAGTTTAGTCAACAGCAGTGCACTGTGTGGGTTTCCTGTTGTTGCTGTAACCAATTACCACAAACATAATGGCTTGAGACGACACCAATTTAGTATCTTACATTTCTGGAGGTCAGCAGAGGAACATCAGTCTCACTGGCTAACACCAAGGTGTCCGTGGGGCAGGGTCCCTATGGAAGCTCCCTGCCTTTTGCAGCCTCCAGGGGTCACCTACATTCCTTAGCTCATGGCCGCTTCATCTTCAAAGCCAGCAGTGAAGCATCTTCTCTCTTCTCTGACCTCTGTTTCTGTTCCACCATCTTTCCTCTCTGACCCTAACTCTATGACCTTTGCAGCTACACTGGACCCATCTGCACCATCCAGAATAATCTCCCCATCTCAAGCTCCTTAATTTAATCACATCTTCAAAGTCTTAGGATGTGGCCATCTCTAGAGAACCACTATTCAGCCCACCCTATGTACCAATGTTGGTTTCTTAGTTGTGACAAATGTACCATGGTGATCTGAGAGGCTACCAGCTGGGGAAAGACTGGGGGAAGAGTGAAAAGAACCTTCTGTAATACCTTTGCAACTTTTCCACAAATATAAATTTCTTTCAAAATAAAAAGTTTAGTTAAAAAACAATTGGGATTTGAATAGCCACTTCAGCCTTTATTGCATGATCTTGGGCTAGTCCTTAAAATCCCGGTTCCTTTGTCCTTTTCTCTGTAAAATGGGCACCACATATCCATCTTGGTTAACTACCTGGAGGGAGATTTTGGCAAGTGGCCCAGGGCTACACCAATATTGTGCTTATTACAATTCTAGAACTTGAATAATCGGGCTGATAGCTGAGAGGTGGAATTGGTATTTAGGTAGGAAAAAAATGAAAATAAGACGACAGATGACAAGGAAAAATATGCCCAGATATGGCAGAATGACTGAGAAAGATGAGGCTAATTTGAGAAAGATGATGTCAGTGTTTAGAGATCCTGGTAAACAACCCACCATTCTAGAAGGCATATATGATTTGTTTTCACATCATAGTCATGGGAAACTAAAGTCTAGAAAGAAATTTGGTACTTCAGGGTTTAGTCCAATGGAAACTTCCTTCCATATACCTACTGGTCACCTCCAGACCAGCACCTCTGACCTGTCCAGGACCTCATTAGCTTCTTTCCTGATACCAACAACACCCCTTCTCCAAGAGGTGCTGGGCTACGTCCAGCCCTGCCTCCTCCGTCAATCTTCCCACCACACAGCAGCCAGATGCACCTTTGACTATGTTATTCCCTCCTTAAAATATCTCCCAGGAAATGCAAATCAAAGCTACAGCGAGATATCAATTCGTGCCTACTAGAATGGCCACTATTAAAAAGACAGAGAACTACAAGTGTTGCAGAGGATGTAGAGAGACAGGAACCCTTATTCACTGTTGGTGGGAATGCAGAATGGTACAGCCTCTGTGAAGAACTGTTTGGCAGTTCCTAAAGAAGTTGAATATAGATTCACCATGTGACCTGGCAATACCACTACTGGGTATATACCGAGAAGAACTGAGAGCAGTGACACAAACAGACATCTGCACACTGATGTTCAGAGCAGCATTGTTCATGAGTTCCAAAAGTTAAGGACAACCCAGGTGTCCATCAACTGATGAATGGATAAGCAAACTGGTGTATATGCACAATGGAATATTATACAGCTGTAAGAAGAAATGAAGTTGTAAAACATGACAACATGGATGAACCTGGAGGACATTATGTTGAATAAAGCAAGCCAGACACAAAAGGACAAATACTGTATGATTGCACTATTATGAACTAAATATATTGTATAACATCATGTAGTTAATGACTTGAATATGGGTGACCAGAAAGTAGAATGAGGTTAAAGAATGGAAAGCTGAGTGTTAACTTGTAAAGAATTGGTAAAAGTATGAATGTTAATCTTTGGAAATGAACAGAAAAGGTGAAAACCCAACCTAATGTTTATAACTAGCAATACTATTATGTGGATATGAAAGTAGTTTAAAGGGAAAGTGTAAGGTCATGTATATTAGTAAAAGGAAAGCTGAAACATGTAAATGGAACTGTATAGCATAGTAAAACCACATGTGAAATATGAATATGGGTAAAATTGCATATATAATACTGTATTTTTTTAAACTGAGTAAATGTATGTTAATACTACAAGATGTCAATATCAGACCAAAAAAAACCATTATACTAAGTGAAAGAAACCAGACAGTACTATTTATTGTATAATTCCACTTATATAAAATGTAAATATAAATCAATTTATAAAGATGAAATTAGATTAGTGGTTATATAGAGCTGGGAAGGATTGCTAAGGGGAGTGAAGTTTTTCTTTTTGGAGTAATGAATTTGTTCTAAAATTTTTGGGGTGATGAATGCATGACATTGTGATTATACTAAAAGCTATTGATTATACACATACACTTTGGATAGATCATATGCTATGTGAGTATATCTCAATAAAACTGCTTAATATGATATGATCCTATACATAGAAAGCCCTGAGAAGTCTACAGTAAAGCTTCTAGAACTTATGAAAGAGTTCAGTTAAGTCACATGTTACAAGATCAATGTGCAAAAATCAGTAGCATTTCTGTATACCAATAATGAGTAATCTGAGGTGGAAATCAGGAATCAAATACCATTCACAATAGTAAATTAAAAAATCAAATACCTAGGAATAAATTTAACTAAAGTGTAAAGAACTTATACACAGAAAACTACACAACACTGTTTGAGAAAATCAAAGAAGACCCAAATAAATGGAAGAATATTCCCTGTTCATGGATAGGAAGACTAAATATTATTAAGATGTCTATCCTACCAAAACTGATCTACAGATTCAATGCAATCTCAATAAAAACCAACACAGCATTCTTTTTTTTTTAGCATTAAAATATTTATTCGAAATCAGTCTTCCACATTACTGTATGAAACTGTAAATGAAAAAAGGGACAAAATTGAAAGACAAAATAACTTTAACTGTCCTATAAGTAGGAATGTAAAAGACAAAGAGTACATCTTTTAATCAAGGCTTATTTTATCTCCCTCTTTCTTTGATTCTGCTTATTGTAGGAAATCTGGAATATACAAAGTAGTATAATTGATTTACACATCAGGAAAAAGCAAATCAGTGTGTACATACTTCCCCTCTATTCTGTCTCTCATGTTATTCCAAAAACAACAAATATTGCAGTTTTGCAGGTTTGAACTCAGGTACCTGAGTTTTGAAAGATTTCTTCTGAACTTAATATACTAGTGTGGGTATTTTCAATATCATGAAATGTTCTTTTATATAGACTGAATAAGATTCTTTTGTATAGATGTACCAGATTCCTCTATGTGGAGGTATTATGATTTCTGTATGTGATTTCTGTATGTTTATGATTTAGACATTTGGGTTAAATGTCTTTAGTCTTATTTTGAAAATCAATTGTTGATCTGGATGCTGATTTTTCTTTTTCTTTTTTTTAGAATTGTATTTTACTTTTTTAAAAATTTTTATTTTATTTATTCATTTTTTTTAAAATATTACATTCAAAAAATATGAGGTCCCCATTCACCCCCACCATCCCCACCCCACCACTCCCCCCACAGTAACACTCTCCCCCATCATCATGACACATCCATTGCATCTGCTGAGTACATCTCAACACAGCATTCTTTAATGAACTAGAAAAACTAGCTATGAAATTTATTTGGAAAGGAAAGAGG
The DNA here is from genome assembly GCF_030445035.2 of Dasypus novemcinctus. Taxonomy (NCBI): domain Eukaryota; kingdom Metazoa; phylum Chordata; class Mammalia; order Cingulata; family Dasypodidae; genus Dasypus; species Dasypus novemcinctus. Next base: position 54,760,483 of record NC_080696.1, on the reverse strand, counting down.
CCCCAAATAGCAAAAGACATATTGAAAAACAAAAAAATGAAATTGGAGGAATCACACTACCTGACTTCAAAACATACTACAAAGCTGCAGTAGTGAAAACGGCATGGTATTGTCACAAGGATAGACACACTCATCAATGGAACTGAATTGAGAGTTTTAGTATAGATCCTCATATATACAGCCATATGGTATTCGACAAGGCCACCAAACCCTCTCAACAGGGAGAGAATGGCGTCTTCAACAAATGGTGCCTGGAGAACAGGATATCCATATGTAACAGAATGAAAGAGGATTACCATCTCACACCTTATACAAAAATCAACTCAAAATGGATCAAAGACCTAAATATAAGAGTCAAGACTGTAAAGACCTTGGAATCAATGTAGGGAAGCATCTACAGGACCTTGTAATAGGAAATGACTTCATGAACTTCACACCCAAAGCACAAGCAGCAAAAGAACAAATAGATAAATGGGACTTCCTCAAAATTAAAGCTTTCTGCACCTCAAAGGAGTTTGTCAAGGAAGTGAAAAGAGAACCTACACAATGGGAGAAAATATTTGGTGACCATATATCTGACAGGAGACTTATATCTTGCATATATGAAGAACTCCTATATCTTGAAAATAAAAAGACAAGCAGCCCATTTAAAAAATGGGAAAAAGATTTGAACAGACACTTCTCCAAAGAAGATATACAAATGACTAAAAAACACATGAAAAAATCCTCAAAATCACTAGCTATTAGGGAAATGCAAATCAAAACAACAATGAGATACCATCTTATATAAGACCGGCAACTATCAAAAAATCAGAAGACTACAATTGTTGGAGAGGATGTGGAGGAATGGGAACACTCATCCACTGCTGGTGGGAATGCAGAAAGATCCAGCCATTCTGGAGGATAGTTTGGCAGTTTCTTAACAACTAGCTATATATTTGCCATGTGACCCAGTGTAGAACTGAAAACAAGGACACAAACTGATACATGCACACCAATGTTCATAGCAGCACTATTCACTCTTGCTAAAAGTTGCAATCAACCCAAATGCCCACAACAGATGAATGGATAAATAAAATGTGGTATATACATACAATGGAATACTACTCAGCTGTAAGAACAAATACAGCACAAACACATGTGATAACATGGCTGAATCTTGAGAACCTTATGTTCAGTGAAGCAACCCAGGCATTGAAGGACAAATGCTACATGAACTCTGATATGAAACAAGTAAACCAAGCTGTCTCAGAAAGCTAGAGACTGGATGATAAAATTAAAGGAAGTTAGGGAGTAGAGGAAGGTTGCGAGCTGACATCTACATGGGTGAAATCTGTGATAAGCTGGAGATAAGTATTTGTACAGGAAAGGGATAAAATGGGGGCATAGGGATACCTTTGGAGGGGGCTTTGTGGGCTTGAGGGGGGTTAGGGATGGGAGGATGGGTCAGCTGGCCCAAGAAATTGTGGGGGGGTAGGGGAAACATTTAAACATAGGAGGTTGTCAGGTATGTGGTTGAAAATATAATGTAGAGAAAACTGTTTAGAAAATATAATACAGAAGGTTACCTGTTTAAGATGCTTTAAGGGGGGGCATCTGACACGGCATGCTTCTAGGGAGTAAGGGCTCATTTTGTCATAGTGGGTTATATCATTGGGTGGAGACCTATACAATGAGAGTGAAGGTATACCCACATCCTGGGGAGGACTGATGTTCTCAAACAGAGGGAATTGTATCTTTCGAGAGAATTGGTGGCTCCCAATGGGTTAGGGCAGTCAAGCATGTCAAGTCCTCAACATTGTTGCAAGTATCTCTGAATAGGGTCCTTCAAGTAATGAAGATTGATGGTCACGGTGGGCCCTGAGGGGAGGGGGAAAGAGGTATTGAACAGATGGAATCAGTGTAACTGTGGGGCAATGGAAGTGTTCCACAAGATCATGCAAAGATGGATATAGGACATGTTACACTACACCAAAAGTGTATAAAAGTCTAAAGACTAAAATGTAAACCATAATGTAAAACATAAGATAACTAAAAATTTAGAAAATGGTATAGTCTAAAATATAAACCATAATGTAAACCCAAACGGAACCATGTTTGAAAGCTATTGTTTCAATATCTGTATATCAGCTGCAGCAAATACAATATGAACATGTAAAAAGATATTTGCTGGGGAAGGGACAAAGGGTTTGATGTTGGATATGTGGGAGTTCCATATATTGTATATGTGAATTAATGTGATCTAAAACTTGTATGAAGACAAACTTAATAATTAGAAAAAAAAAAAAAAAAGAAAGGCTGTAGACAGGAAGAAATGGAAGAAACTGCCTTGCCACTGTACATACAGGGCAACACCTATAGCAGTGATGAAAGGCAAAATGTCAAAAACAAAGCTTTTTAATTTTTTCATTTTGTAATACCCCAATTTATTTTTCCTTTATTTAATTTTTCTAAATTACTAGGTATTCTATATCTAATCTTTAAACCCATCACTATAATCCATTTTACTATTAATGGAACCTGGCAATATTTTGGGCTTCCTTTTTGAAGAAGTTTTGGACTACAGAGAGGTTCAACTATGGTGGGGGAGGAGCACTTGTGTGGGGTGTTATTGGTGGGGGACACATGGTTGGGAGGGAGTTCTCCAGGGCATGTATACAGGGTACAGAGAAAGGTTTGGATATTTTCATAGTGGTTTCAGTTGGAAACAACAGCCGACAGAGTGCTGAGTTCCTAGCCAGGGGGGCTCGATCACATTCCCCAACGGAACAGCAACAATCCCCCAGATGCAAGGGCAAAGACCAACAAAGATGGATGGCACAGCAATGAGCCCTTGATTTTTTTTGTCTTTATTTTTTTAATGTTACATTAAAAAAATATGAGGTCCCCATATACTCCCCACCCCCCTCACCCCACTCCTCCACCTGTAACAACAACCTCCTCCATCATTATGAGACATTCATTGCATTTGATGAATACATCTCTGAGCACTGCTGCACCTCATGGTCAATGGTCCACACCATAGCCCACGCTCTCCCACAGTCCACCCATTGGGCCATGGGAGGGCATACAATGTCTGGTAACTGTCCCTGCAGCACCACCCAGGACATCTCCAACCCCCGAAAATGCCCCCACATCACATCTCTTCCTCCCACTCCCTACCCCAGCAGCCACCATGGCCACTTTCTCCACACCAATGCCACATTTTCTTCAATTACTAATCACAATAGTTCATGAATAGAATATCAGTAAGTCCACTCTAATCCATACTCTATTCCTCCATCCTGTGGACCCTAGAATGGCCATGTCCACTCCACATCTATGTCAAGAGGGGGCTTAGATTCCACATGGATGCTGGATGCAATTCTCCAGCTTTCAGTTGTAGGCACTCTTGGCTCCCTGGTGTGGTGGTTGAGCTTCTTCACCTCCATGTTAACTGAGTGGGGTAAGTCCAATAAACCAGAGTGTAGGAGCTGCAAGTCTGTTGAGGCCCAGGGCCTGGCTATCACATGGTCAGTCCAGAGAGTCAGGTCCCCTGGTATACACTAAACCCCAGCACCAACTACAGATCCGGTAAAAGTAACAGGAGAGGCTTGTGGACAAAGATCACATCTGAGTCCAGCTCCATCACACAGAAACACAAGCTCCAAAGTAGGGCCATCTGACATGGCACTGAACTCCAACTGCCATGACCATAGTACCTGTGGGTCTCTGCAGCACTCAGAAGAACCAATACCTGGGGTTGCATCTACTTTTATCTATCTCTGGGACTCTGCTGAGGTGTGCATAAGGGCACCCCTTCTGATAACCTCCTGGCTCTTTTTGGAGACTCATAGCCATATAAACTCATTCATCCTTTCCATATCCCCCTTTTATTTAGGTCAAAAAGCATTTTTAACTCCTAGTCTTATATGTAGACTGAGATATTCTGCTGGTCCGAGTTGACCCTTTTATTCAAGGTCATTTTCTAGTTACATCATCAGCTGGTACTTGGTAGTAATCCCTTGGTGCTAGGGAGGCTCATCGCTGGGAGTCCTGTCCCACGCTGGGGGGAAGGCATCACATTTACATTCTGAGTTTGGCTTCGAGACTGGCCACATTTGAGCAACATGGAGACCCCTTGATATTGATGGCTCCAATTATGAGCCTGTGTGCCTGAAATATGAACTAGGCCTAGAGCTGCGGGGTACCTAAGAGTTACCTCCTGAGAGACTCCATGTTGCTCAAATGTGGCCACTCTCTAAACCAAACTCGGTATGTAGATGCATTGCCGTCCCCCCAGCGTGGACATGACTTCCAGAGATAAGCCTCCCTGGCACCGAGGAATTACTACCAAGCACCAGCTGATATGTAACTAGAAAAAGACCTTGAATAAAGGAGTCAACTCAGACCAGCAGAATATCTCAGCCTACATGTAATATCAGATGTTAAAAACTCTTTTTGACTTTGGATAAAAGGGGGAAATGGAAAGGACAAGTGAGTTTATGTGGCTATGAATCTCCAAAAAAGAGTTGGGAGGTCATCAGAGGGGTGATGCTTATGCATGCCTCAGCAGGGTACCAGAGACAACCAAGGTAGATGGAAACCCAGGTGCTGGTTCTCCTGAAGGCTGCAGGGACCCACAGGTTCTATGGTCATGGCAGATGGCTCTGGAGTTCAGGGCCATGTCAGTTGGCCCTAGTTTGGAGTTTGGGTTCCTGAGTGTGATGGAGTTGGACTCAGATATGACCTTTCTATATATGCCTCTTCTGTTACTTTTACTGGATCTGGTTGGCATTTGGGTTGTTGTATACTCAGGAGACCTGAATCTCTGGACTGTCCATGTGACAACCAGGCGCTGGGCCTCAGCGGACTTGCAGCTTCTACCCTCTGGTTTATTGGACTTATCCTGGTCAGTTGACAGGGAGGTGAAGAGGGTCAACCACCACACCAGGGAGCCAAGAGTGCCTACAGCTGCAGGCACGAGAATTACATCCATAATCCATGTGGAATCTAAGCCCCCTCTTGATGTAGAGGGGGACTGGACATAACCATCCCAGGGTCCACAGGATGGAGGAATAGAGTATGGATTAGAGTGGACTTACTGGTGTACTGCTAGGGAACAATTGTGATTAGTAAGGGAAGAAATTGTAGCAGTGATGTAGAGAGGGTGGCCAAGGTAGCTGCTGATGGTCGGGAGAGGGAAGAAGAGATATGGTATGGGACATTTTCAGGATTTGGAGTTGTCCTGGGTGGTGCTGCAAGGGTGGATGCTGGACGTTGTGCGTCCTGCCATGGCCCAGTGGTAGACTGGGGGAGAGTGCGGACTACAATGTGGACCACTGTCCATGTGGTGCAGTGGTGCTCCAGAAGGTATTCACCAGATGCAGTGGATGTGTGTGATAATGGAAGAGGTTGTTGATGTGGCTGGGGTGGGGGGTATATGGGGACCTCATTTTTTTTAATGTAACATTTAAAAGAAAATAAAGAAAAAGTGAAATCTGACAATCCTGAAATCTTTGTAAAAATAATTTAAATGTTGGATTAAATTTCTGTTTCTGGTTGGAGTCTAGGATTTTCTGCTTCCTTTTGTGGTCATTTACTATGACAATTTGCTCAATACATGTTAAAGAGACGTCATGTTCAACAAGAAGGTTTTTATAAACTAATTTCTGTAATGGCATTGGATCAGGTGTAATAAGGAAATTTCGAAGTTGCTGTAAAAAAACTGCTTAATAAATAAATATGCAAGAATAGCTAGAAATAGCAGCTAGGTATAGCAGGGGGAACATAGAGAGAGGGTAAGAGGGGAGGAATTTTCTAGTTTGTTTTTTGTTTATTAGTATTATTACTGAAATAATGGAAAATGCTCTAATAACGATCGATGTGATAAATGCACAACTATGTGATTATACCAAATACCAGTGAGTATATACTTTGGATGAACTGTATGCTTTATTAATATGTATCCATAAAGTTGATCTGTTTGAAAAAATACCTCCAGGGCTTCCACCTGACTCCACCTCCATCTCGACTTCACCATTGTTTTGCCCTGCTGGTCTCTCCAATCTCACCCTCTGATGCTCATGCTCCATCACAGTTTACTGTCCAGTTAACCCTCTGCCTCTGAGCAGCTGCCCCTGCTCAGTCCTCAAGACTGAGCCCAGGGAATCCTGCTCCAGGAAGCCTTCCTTGAACCCCATGTATGGGTCAGTCACCTCCACTGGGCTCCCAGAGCAGCTGGTATTTATAGATATCTTGTCACTAATTAAGCAACCTATGCATAATGTTTATTTACCTCTCTCTTTAAAGCTCAGCCCCGCCCCCTGCCAGCCCGGGACAGTGGTTTGCTTGTCTCTGGAATAGTTGCTCACTGGGTGTCAGACCCAGGGCAGAGCACTGAGTCGTCCTCCTGACCCCTGAAGCAGGTGATATTGTTTTTCCCATTCCACAGGTGAGACTTGGAAGCTCAGAGAGGTTAGGGGTCACACTCAACACTGTACAGCTGCTAAAGGGCAAAGACGCAGGAAGCAGACCCGAGGCACTGGCAGATCCCCAGCCATCGCTTGCTGAGTCAAACGGCGATTCCGGGAGTGAATAGGCAGAATGGCCATGCTCAGAGCAGCCCCTTGCTGAGAGCAACCCTGGAGCGAAGAGGCCCTGGAGGGAGGAGGCCCTGGAGGGAGGAGGCCCTGGAGGGAGGAGGCCCTGGAGGGAGGAGGCCCTGGGAGGGCTCTTCACTCTGTGGTCCCCAGAATCCTGCCCCTGCCCCCTACAACTGCCCATTTGTCCCAGTGGGTCATGCTGCCCTTTATGCTTTGAACACCCCGCTCATGGGTCCCCAGACAGCAGGTGAACCTTTAAGAGGTGGCCCCATGGGGTGTGCATAGGTGGGAAGGAGCAGTGTCTATGCCTTACTCACACCTTCTTGCTATGAGTTGTACCTTTGAAACAATACAGGGTGGTGGGGGGCCCAGAGACAAAGTTGCTTTAAGCAGCCAGGACCATAAGTAAGTATTAGTCAATACTCTTGCCATTAAATTGAATTTGTGAACCTAAGTAACAATCAAATCCAAAATTAACAGCTTCAGGAATGGCTGAATCAAGTGATGGCATCAGAGGTCCACCTTTCACTCCTTCCCTCCCAACTGTCAACTCTGTGTTGCCTTCCTTCTCAGGCAGTCTCTCCTCCAGATAGAAACTCCTGGTTTCCATCTTGCCCATTCAGCCAATTTATAGTAGGACAACTTCTCTTTTGTAATAATTCCCTAGAAAGTCCCCAAACTAAATCCTCCTGGCCTGACTTGGGTTTCCTGTCCATATCTGAATCATCAAGATGATTTGGGCCGAGACTATACTGAGCACCGCTCAAGCTGAGGATAAGGGAGTTTCATTCCCACCCAAAAAGCACAAACCATGTGCATCAGTAAGACCCCAAAGGAATCGAGGAAAATCACAATTGATCCCCCTGCAGTACTGAGCCCATTTCAGGGACTCTGTGTCTAATTCCAGACTTAGAGACTCGCATGACAGGACCCTAAGAGCCCCCAGAATGTAAGACCCAGGGCACCCACTGGCCATCTTCCACTCACCTTCTCCCATGTCCAGGGCAGATGATATCAGGATTCCAAGATGGGGGAGGGAACAGGCTGTAAAAGTAATCTGCTATTAAGCCCAGTGTGGCACTGAGTGTGGTGGTCTTTGAAAGATAAAACCAACCCTAGTCCTTTGGAGATAGCAGCCACTTTCCAATTGCACTGATAAAAGAAAAGGAAGGATTGAAGTAAAGTGACATTTACTTGCTAGGAGAAGCATACCTCTTTCCTGCTCAAAAACCATTTCAGGAGCTGGGGAAGGGGGGGATGTTGGCACCTGCCTCCCCCCACAGCTGTTAGGCTGTGGGGAGCATCTGGCCTTGGTGGTCCACCCAGCCTTGGTGACCAGGGGTCCAGCCCCCCTCCTTCAGGTTCTGAGGTGCCAAGCCCCTCCCCCCAACCCCCCATCCGTGGCTCTGCTACTGGCAAGTTTAAATACCAGACTGTTTCAGCTCAGAAATGTAGAAATTAAGAAAGGAAACGCAGGGCAGTGGGTAGGAAAGAAGTGGGATGAATCATTTTTGGACCACTGCCTCACCCGAAGGCCTGCGCAGGGTTTATTTTGGTCATCACCCTCACTTGATGAGAGGCAGTTTCACGTAGGAGGAAGAGTTTGGAGTTGAAAAGAGTTGGGGAGTTCAAATACTAGCTGCACTGCTGGTTGGAAAGAGGCCTCAGGCCACACGCCTCGCCTCTCTGAGTCTTGGGGTCCTCACCCATAAGGCGAGCTCAGACCCTCTCACGGGGTCACTCTGCAGGGGGAGGGACAGAGGCACGGCCGGGGGTGGTGCCGTGATGGGAGAGGCACCGAGCCAGCGCCGCTCCTCCTTCCTCCTTTTTCTCTCCTCGTAAGGTGGGTCCACACCGGGCTGCGGCTCCATGGGCATCACTCCCCGCAGGGCACTGCCCTGAACCCCAAACGCCTCGTCCTGGCACCCCAGGTCTGCCCTCCGGGCTCCTGCCCACCCCTCATCCCGGCCTCCGATGCCCACTCCAGCCCACGCTCTACCCTCGCTCCTGAATCCTGGAGCTCTCGGCCACCTCAAGGCCATGGTGCTCGCTGTCCCCTCCCTCTCTGGCTCTGGCCCCTCCCAGCGCCAGCTCCTTCTCAAAATTCGGTCCCTGCCCAAATGTCTCCTCCCTGGGGAGGCCTGCCCTGAGCAGCACAGTGAATGTGGCTGCCGGCGTCTTAGTCACTTACTGGCCCATTTACCTCTTTGATCTCATTCCTCTATTTACTGTCTCCCATGCCTAGCGGAATACAAATGCTAGGAGGCCGGGGGTCTGCCATCTTGTTTATCTCGGTGCCTTTAGTGCCTAATGCCACGGCTGGCATGGAACAGGCATGCAAACATTTGGAGAGAGGAGGAGGGAGAGAAAAATAAAGGAAGAAAAGGAGAAGGGGTAGAAGAAAGAAGAGAGGGGAAGGAGGAAGGAAAACAGAAGGAAAGAGAGAAGAAGGGAGGGAGGGAGAAAGAGAAGGAGGAAAGGGAAGAGGGAGGGAGGAGGGAGGGAAGAGGGAGGAAAGAGGGAGGGAGGGGGAGGGGAGGGGGGAAGGGAGGGGAGGGAGATGGTCTCCTCCCCCATCCCCTGCTCTGGAGCTCACACGCCCCACGGCCTTGTGTCTTGGTTCTCTTCACTCTCCTCCCTTGCTCACACTCTCTCTTGCTCACATACACTCTCTCGCTCACACACACTCTCTTGCTCACACTCACTCTCTCGCTCACACACTCCCTCGCTCACACACAGACCCTCCACTGGACTCCAACATTTGGTCTAGTCCTGAATGTCGCATGTCACCATTAGTCCTTCCTTCTCGGGGTCATGAAGGCCACCCTCTTCACAGACACCCTCTCACATCACTGCTCAAGAGGTGACAGGCATATTATTCCCCCCTTGTTCGCACCTGCCTGTCCACACGCCCCTTTCTGGTACCAGAACACTAGCGTGCAATGGCGAGCCACCCCTGCCCCATACTCAGCCCCTGCAGGTCAGTGTTAGGCATGGGCAGGTGACCAGACCTGGCCAATGAGAACTTAGCATTTCTCTGGCCACAGTGATTGGTTAGGAATGGTCATATGATGAGCTGGGGCTGCAGATGTTCAATCTCAGGACTTCTACTGCAACTATTAGCAAAGAGGCTCTCTCTTTCTGTTGGTGATGGAAAACTAGGCAGATCAAAGCCAGGAGCTGACAGCCACCTTGCCACAGTGTGGAGAGAGCCTGCCTGAGAATGCAGCCAATGCAGAGGACAGCAGAGCCCAGGGATGGAGAGACAGATTCCTGAGGACATCATTTGAGCACCCAGATCCAGCTGTACCTGAAGCAGACAGCACTTTCAAAAAATTTCATTGATTCAAGCCAATACATTCCTTTTTGCACTTAAGACAGTTTGACGTGGATTTGTCGCTTGCCTCTAAAATTGTTCTGACTCATTAAGAAAGCATTCATCAGTAGCTAGCTAGTCAAGACGTGTGAGCAGGGAGTCAGTAGGTGCAGAATGGAGTGGGGAACGTTAGTCATGGAGAGAGGGGCAACGTTGCCCACCTTTCCAACTCTGCAGCAGGCAGGGCCTGTGCCCGGCCCACCACCATCTTTCTGTCTCCTGGCAGATGAATGACAACACTCTCCACTAGAAAGAGGAGAAAGCAGGCAGGACTCTGGACAGGCTAGCCTGGAGGGCCACCAGGACTTTGTTCAGGGACAGTGATGTCTTGGGAGGAAGAGGAGCTCCTCCCCTGCACACCTGCCTGCTGGCTTTGAGGACCCTGCTCCCCCCACTCCAAGACCAGGCACCTTGAAATCTTCCCAGGCAGAAAATAAATCTGAGGCACTAGTCATATCTTTGGAGGAAAAAGATTCCCTCAGCCTTCTTTAAGGTGCAAAACATTTCCAAAGTGCAGGATGCTGCCCACTTGCCATCTGTTCCCAGGCCCGTATCCGGCACACATCCTGGGTGCTGTGTGCATCAAAATGGTGCCTGGGTGGCCAGCGGGGGCCTGTTCCAGCTCGTGCCAACAGACAAGCGCTCACCTGAGCCTCCAGGAGGAAACAGTTCCAGAAGAGCAGCTCTGCAGGTGAGCGGCCCGGCTCCCGCCAGGCTCGCTTCCAAAGCAGCAGCCCAGCTGGGGAAGCGAGGCTCGAACAAGCCCAGTCAGGGTGACAGGTGTCAGCCTCTCGGCAAGAGTGACGTGCTCTGGCTCTCCTGGGACCTTGGACCCTAGGTAGACAGTCAGTTCCATCCCCTGCTTCTGACGCCTGGGTGGGGCCTGGCGGTTTGGCGATCAGGCTGGAATTTGCTTGGCTCTCGACTCCTCTTCCTGGTTGCAGCTTCGCTGAAGCTCAACAGGTGGCCCGGAGGGGGTGGGGGGTGGTTGAGGAGAAGGGCTGCACTGGCCTGGAGAGAAGAAGGGGTTTCATAGGCACAGAGCTGGAGCTGCCTCTCAGCCCCACAGCTTGGCTCGTTTTGGGGACGTCTATGCCGAGATGCCCTCTCCTCTACCTCCCAATACATACCTGTGCCTCTCCTCTGAGCTCCAGACCCAGGTGGCCACACCCAGCTGAACACCTCCACTGAGACACCCCACAGTCACTGCACACTCAACACCTCCATCTCTCCATTCCTGTGGGACCCCAGGAAGTGGAAGGAGCTGGATCTCCTTCCACCTCACTGGCCCAAGTGCTCAGCCCAGAATGGACTGCTGCAGCCAGGGGGATGTTATGCTTTGATTACCTGAGGCTTCCGTCACATGCTTCACCCCTTTGGTGGAGTCCCATAGGTTATATCCTCAGATACTAAGGTGCTGTTACCAGAAGGACGGTGAGTGAGTGCTGGGGATAAAAGCAAGGGTTGCCCGCTGCACGTGGCGATGGATGGCAAGAAACACAAAGAGAGTCAGTCCCATCAAACCAAAACAGTTCTAAAGGCCACCTTGTTTGGGGCCTGTTCTCCTACTGTCAGTGACCCTTCCAACTGGCCTTTTAAGGAAAACACCTGTTCTCCTCTCTGCGCCCCTTTTACCAAAGCCAGGTGATCTGTGTGAACTGCTTTGTCCCTTGCTGGTCACCCTGCCCATTCACAACAGCAGAATAATTACTTCAAGGGGATGTTTAAACTTGACAGGCACTGATGGCCTGAAGAACTCGTGTGGGGACTTGGTCATAGCTTGTCTCATCTTATTTAGATTCATAGCCATGTGTCTCATTTTTCAATGAGACTGCAAGTTCCATGAGGTAAGAGTCATGTCCCATGAATTCCACAAACAATTATTAACTACCCAGGATGTCCTGGACACGAGCTAGAAGCTGTGGACCCAGAGGATGATAAAAAAGGCCACTGGCCTCTCCAAAGCAGACATGAAAGCAGATCATTGCACCCATAAAAGCGTACCATGACAGGATGTTTCCAGTTGTAACCCAAACAGGCTGGAGCAATACAGGGGATTCCTTTTAGGCAAATAGAAGTTTCAATTAAGATCAAGCTTCAGGATGAATGATCCAGAAACTTAACAATACCATCCACGACCCAGGTTTTTTTCCCAGCTCACCCATCGCCCATTGCACAATATCCTTGGTGTGGCTGATGCCAGTTCTAAAGGCCACACCTTTCCTCTTTCACCTCCAATGGGACAGCGAGCGTTGGTCCAAAGAAGATGCACCCAAGGCACCTTCTTGCCTGGAAGCCAATGAGTGGGCTGGAAAATGGATCATGCAGAACCCTGTGAGCCAATCAGGTCTGCTACAGGGCCAAGGGGGTGGAACCCACTCTCCCCAAAGCCCTTGGGTTAGAGAGGGGAAGGGAATTCTGAGAAGAGAGAGGAGGGCAGAAGGAAGGAATTGTTGGTGGGGCCCACTGTGTATGTGCAAAAGTGAGCACCACGAGCCCCCCTGGGCTGATACCGGAAGCCTCTACCCCTGTATCCGCCACTGGCCTGGACTTGTGATGTGCACTAACTTTTGCTTCATGGTCCTAGTAATATCAGTACTTAACGTTCAGGGAGCACTTTCTAGGGCCAGCCACGATGGTGCCACGCACCTGCCATCCAATCGCTCTGCTTAACCAGTCTTTGGAAACGTGGTTATTTCCATTTTGCAGGTTAGGAAACGGAGGCCTGGAGAAGCAAAGTGACCTGTCCAAAGATGAGGCTCTGAACTTAAAGGTCAAGATGGCGCCCCTTGTCCTCCGTCCCCAGGTGTCACTGCGGCTCGTGTCCCGCCGACATGCCCTGTGCTGGGCTGGGGGATGGGCTTCCTGCTGCCGAAAGGCATCGGGTAGGCAGGAAACAGAAGCTGCATCTGCATCCCGTATCACATTTGCTGTTAAAACAATCCCATCTGCTTCACAAGGGATACCTCCAGAATGCTTTGCAAATCCCCAAATTGGCAATCCCTGCTACTGTATTTAATTTCCCCCTAAACTGCAGGAAAGGGTAACAGGAAAACGTCAGTGTCCCCTTCAGGCACTGAATTCTACTATGAAAATAAACTCAACACTATGTTACATTGCATTATTACCATAACATGAACTGTGAATTTTTAGAATCTGCAAATCAATACCAGTTGTCAACTTTCTCCAGGCAGGGAGGGCCGCATGTGTCACCAAGAAGGCAAACCATTACCATTCCAGGATAGCTTCTGTGTGCACGGCTGTGCTCTGTGCAGGAGCGGGGCCAGGCAGCAACAACTCGGTGGAGCTAGGGGCCACCCCCACGGGCCGCGAGGCCGTCTAACTGGCTACCTTCACTTGCACCTGCCCACCCACCAGAGGCAGGACTTTGTCACTCTGGCCTTAGAAAAACTCTCAGCTTCTCCAGCCTCATCTGGGTCCACACCTTCTCCTCCGGGGGGCAAGTGATTCCAAGGAGCCCTCCTGTTTCCCAGCAAGTCCCTTCCTCTGCTGGGTGAGGACCAGGGAGGAGCGAGGGCAGGTGTGGGAGGCAACGGGCGAGGAGCACGGGGCAGGCGGCCACCTGCCAGAGCGGGCACCTGCCCTGGAAGCTCTTCAAAGCCTTTGGCCTGCTGGCCCCCACTTGCTCTCCTCTCAGCTTGGTGAATGAGATGCCGGCCGCCTCTGCTGGTCGGGTCTGCCCCACTCCGCTGCACTCCGGGAGCCCTTCCGCAGCCTGGCCCACAGGGTTTTTAGTTTCCTCCTTGTCCTGGCTTCACTCCATTGCTGGACTGTGGGCTCCTTGAAGGCCAAGGCTCTTCCTGATTCATCTCTGGGGTCCCGTGGTGACCCAGGAGGAGCCCCTTAGCAGAGCCAGAAGGTAAACGCAGGGGAAATGCACTCTGGGACACTGGTTTCAGGAGCCACCCAGGAGCGGGGTGACCTTGGACATGTCACTCAGTTCTCCTGAGCCTCATCCACAAAGTGGGAGCAAAAGCAGCACCTGCTCCCTGGTGGGCACGCTCCCTATTCTCTGCTATGAACGGTCGCATTTGCTCACTTTTCGATAAAGGACAGTGTAGACCTCAAGCCCCTGTCCAATCAGCCATCCGGAAATCCCTCCTGTCCCCAAGTTCCGTAGCTGCCACAGGCCCTTCTTATTAAGATCCTGGGAGGATTTAATGAGGTAAGGCGTGTACAGTGCTTAGCACAGTCTGGACGTAGAAGCCAGCTTAAGCCCTAATTTTATTATGACTTGATGTCCATCTTGCAAAGCCTCTGTGCCTCGGTCACCTCATCTGTACAATGAAGATAAATAATAACACAAACCTCCAAGAGTGAGGATTAAATAGGCTGTTATCACCCAAAACTTAGAGTAGTACTTGGATCATATAAAAAGACTCAGTAAATGTTGGCTGTTAAGTAACTAGTTACATACTGAAATGATGAAATATTGAGAGGCAGAGTGGCCTGGTTAAAAAAAAAAAGTGATCTATAATTTCAGGTAATCTATGTCCAGGTTTTGCCACTTATTAGCTCTGACCTTAGAAAAGGTCTCCACCCTCTAGACTGAGCCTCAGTTTCTGATCCAAGTGGGAGTAATGACTTGTCACTTCCAAGGGCGCTGAGCAGCTTCACTGCAATTATACTGAAAGTGTCTCCCATGGCTCCTGAACTGTGGCTGGCCCTCAGTTAATGAAATCTGCAAATAAAAGCTCCCAGGATCGTCACAAACTTAATGTCCTTACATTCAAGAGTCAGATATGAGAGACCCCTCTCCCCTGAAAGTAACTTACTCCTCTTTTTAAGAGGATAGTGCCTTGCATGGACCCAGAACCCGAGAGCAGCAGGGTCAAGGCTGAAGGCCTTTCATGGCCTTTCTCCTAAAAACAAAAGAAAGTTCTGTCAGTTTTACCTTTCCTCTCTTCCTCTACCCTCCAAAGACTCATGTCTGATTGATTATGGGGCCTTTTCTTTATTGATTAGGACCATCAGGCAGGGGAAGGAGAGGTCCACTGGGTTATGTTGGAAAAGGACAGACCCACCGGGGTGGGGGAAAGAATGGAATTGGGGAGGGAGGGGAAGGGTTGGAAAACAGAAGTGCCCAGGACGGTTGGATTCAAGAAAGGTTTATTTCTTTGTCTGGTTTTATTTGAATGTGGGAGATGAAGAGAAAACAACTTCGTGGCCACTATCAAATACTGAAGAAAGAAGAATTGGGGAAGAACTTTTAAAAAGAAGTTTGGCTGTGCATTATGAATGGGTTCCTTTTTTGTATGGTAGTCAAAAGACTCCGAATAAGACTGAAATTATTTTAAATTAGTTCATGATTGCTAAACTTTTTTTTTTTTGACTATGTGCAAGGCTGGCCCACAAGGCAACTGGCTTTATATGGGTCACATAAGCCGTTGGTATATCGCCATCATCAGGAACATTCTCTCTGTCTCTCTCTCTCTGTGTCTCTCTCTGTCTCTCTCTCTCTCCTTCTTTCTCTTGCACATATGGTAAGTTATTTCAGAATCTGCCAAATGATATTTACTATCACTGATCAATTTTCCCAGCTCATCCTGATTTACTTCTCAACCTGCCCCATTTGAAAGCTTCCTTCCCTCTGAATAATATAATGGTGATGGCTCGTGGAGGATCCCAGGGTCCTGAGGAAGAAGATGGAGGGAGACACAGGAACCTGGCAACCCTCACACCCACACTGAGAGGGCTGGGCCAGGTCACCATTGTCAAGGGCAGGATCTTCCCAAGGGACATCATCAGGTCTCTTCTGGCCCGAGGCCCAGCAAGTCTCCCCTCCTCTACACTCCCCAGCACGAGGAGTCTAAGAAGCTCTGGGGTCTCTGAATTTCCAAACAGGAAGTTGAACACACAAGGCATAAGTTCACAAACACCTCACCAAAAGCAGCTCCCCATTTCTTACGGGAAAAGAAACCTGAAAGGGACTCAGCGTGGATGAACATCTCACGGTAGAACCCGGAATTAAGACAAAGTACTAACATATGCATAACACTCGTTCTAGAAGACTCATGAGTTTAGAGAATAAAGAAAGACCAAACTCTCCAAAGAGATTCATCATCAAGGCAGAATGTAATTTATGCCAAACAAAAGGTTTAAAATGTTATTGGGACGGGCACTTCACAAAGAAGCTATCGAAAACAATAAACGTGAAAAAGTGCTCAGCCTCATTACTTCTCAGGGAAATGTGGACCACTGCCCATGTGGGGCAGCAGTGTGCCAGAATGTGTTCGCCAGGGGCAGTGGATGTGCTGTGATGATGGAAGAGGTTGTTGATGTGGGAGGGGTGGGGTGGGGGGGGTATATGAGGACCTCATATTTTTTTAATGTAACATTAGAAGAAAATAAAGAAGAAAAATAAAATAAATAAATAAATAAAATAAAACCTTACAGTGATACCAGGACAATCACCTGAAAAAGAAAGATCTTTGTGGCAATTAGGACACAGTGAAGTTCAAGCAACTAAAAGACCAACTCTCATCAGCTGAGGGAAACTGAGGAATTCATTGTCTCACCTAACAGAAAAAACTAGGTGTGGTGATGGTTTCAGGTAGGGCTGGACCCAGTCCTGTAAATGCTGTCACCAGGCACCAGTCCCCTCTCTCTCTCTTTGGATCTGCCTTCTCCTCTGAGTTTCACTCTCTGACAACTTGCCTGCTGAGGGAACTCCAGCAGGTCCATGCTTTCATCATTAAGTCGAACAGAAAGAACAAGTTTCTCTTTCTCAATAATACAAGAAGGTGGCAGAACCCAGTCTCCCTAGCCTTACTTGGATCCCATGCTCACCCTTTATAATCAGGGGACTGCGTATGGCCCTTGGCCAGGCCTGGCTCAGGCCTTCGCCCTGGATCTGGCCACAAGCAGCAGTGACCCCAACCAAACCCCACCCAGCTGGGGAGTGGGGAAGGGGAGGCCCCAAAGGAAAATCAGGGTACCATAGCCAGCAGGCAGAGAAATGGAGGTTTAGCAGGTCAAGACCACAGCTGCACCATGCCCCCTCACCACTGCTGCCCACGTGACCTGAGCGATGTCGGTCTTTAGAGGAGGGCTTCCAGCTGCACAGAGAGGCTGTGGGCAGCCCATGGGCATCCTGTGACCCAGTGCCTGGCACTTACTGGGTGCCTGATGAATGGTGAGAAACTCTTCACCATCCTGCTGTTCCAGAGGGAAACAAATCCTCTCTCAAGGGTGGGGACAAGGGTCAGGGGTGCAGACCACTGGTCTGCAGCCACCAGGGAATCATTGGGTGAGTGCAGGGCCCTGCCAGCCGTACACTTGAACCCATAGTTTCCAGAAGATAATTTTTTTTAACCACACAACTGAAACAAACAAGACTCAGGGCTCAGATTAATTCAGCCCCAAAGTGGAACATATTTTGCGATGTGTGAGTCGAATGTGGCTTCCTCCTGCTGGTGTAGAAGTCACATCTTTCCAGGGTTAGGTGGGAAGGGGCAGGATTGTGAGACAGAAGACCTGGCTCAGACTCAACAGTATGACCTCCATAAAAAGGCTGGAACTCTGCTGGCCCCAGTTTTCTCATGGATAAGGTGGAATTAATATTGTTGGGAAGATTGTGGGCATGATCTAAATTGTCAGGGTTCAGTTTCAGGAACAAAGAGCCACAGTAGCTATTGAAGAAGAAATTAGGATAGGGAAATTACAAAAATCACAGGAAGGTCTCCAGGAGCTGCCTCTGGCTGGGCCTCCAGGAGACTCACTGGAACAACCCAGAAGTGTGGCCCACGGAGGAAGCTGCTACTTCTACCTTGGTCAGGCAAGTGAGGACTCAGAAGCTACTGCTGGACTGCTGGCTCCAAGGTCACACAGCAAGCTGGGATGCCAGAGTCAGGAAGCCTCACCATCACAGTGACCCCTAGACCCCCACCAAGCTAGTGAATGGCCCCTGAGATGCTGTTTGTAAAAACCAAATGTTTCCAGAAAACCTGGAGCAGTAGAAAGATGACATTGCCTCACTCCCCCTTCAAATCTCATGTAAGAATATCCACCTGGTGGGACTCAATTGCATCCAGAATCCTATGTCAAAGGGGTTGAGGCAGTGTCTTTTGCTGTGTTCTGTTTTGATGCTTGTTAACCTCTGCAGATAGAAGGCATCATAGGAGGTTCAACTAGATGATGCCTGCTAAGAAAAAGGAGTTCTATAAGGAGGTGCTGATCATTTGGAAATCTAGCAGCCAGTCTTGGGGAGCAGCTGCATTCATTTATAGCCCAGCAGCCATCCCCTCTCAGACTCGTGTTCCAACCACTGTAGGGTCCCAAAGTCATCTTGTCCATCCCCCTGCCCCCTAGCCTAACAGACAATCAGTCATCTTCCTGGGTCCCCTGCAGCAGGGGGGGAGAGAAGAAGAGGCTGATTAGTAAGGATTGTCACTGAGCCCCAAACCCACCCTCCTCTTGTCTGCCCTGAAAACCATGTTTCTTCTTCCCAGCCAGTAGGGGCTGGAGAAGGAAGGCTGAGGACACGCTCACCCCTGTTCGTTTCCCCTCCTGATTTGGCTTTTTTTGCTGTATCCTGGCAATGTTTCTTCACCCTGGCCATGTAGACAGTTCCAGCTTGTGGTTTTCCAAAAGTCCCAGAACCTCTGCTCGGGGACACCAGCACCAGCCCGGCCACAGAGGCCTGGGCCCCACAGGGCCTCTCCTGCAAGGTTCTGAGTTTTAACCATTCCAGCTTCTTCCCTTGATGGCCCAGCCCTGGGAGGGGGGGTCCCTGCGCTGCTGCCTCTGTGACACTGCCCTGTGTCCAGCTGCCTGTTCAGGGCTTTGATACCTAACAATTCTTTACATTAGGTTCTCTCTGCTAACACACCTGCTGAGGTTTCTGCCTCCTGACAGGATCCTGAGGAACACACGTGAGCTTTGATGTCAAACAGATGTGGCGTCCGAGGCCGGCAAGCCTATCCCTTAGCTCGGAGACCTGGGGCACATGGCTTCATCTTTCTGAGCCACAATTTCTTTATCTCTGTAAGAGGAATAAAAATGCTCTACCCCACAGAGTTGCTGTGACAATCCATTATGTCGATGGGCATGAAGCACTAACACAGCGCCTGGCAAATGGCGAGATTCTCACCAAAAGTTGGCAGACACTGTCCATCCCAGGAGCCAACTCCTCTGCACACATTTAAAGACCCTGGGGAGGCACCTGTGGGCCTCCCATGAAAGTCCATCATGGCACACACCATACCACAGCCATCCCCACCCTCCACATTCCCCGCTGGCAGATTTACCTCTTCCTAGAAAAACCAAAAATGCCAGATGCTCCATTCCAGTGTCCCATGCAGTTAAAACATGGGCATGTGCCCCATCCTATTCAATGAAACTGAGGAAGCTTCTGGGAAATATCCTCTTCCCTTGAGAGAGAGTAAGCGGCGTCAAGAGAGCATTCTCCTTCCCTTCTCTCCACTTTGGAGCAGTGGTTCTCAACTGGGCACAACTGGGCACCCCGGAGGACACATGGCACTGTCTGGAGATGTTTTTGGTCATTCCATTTGTGGGTGGCAAGTGGTGGTAGAGGCCGGGATGCTGCTAAGCATCTGACAGAGCACAGGACAGTCCCGGCAAGACTCGTCTGCCCCAAGTATCAAGAGTGCAAAGGTTGAGGATCCTGCTGTGGATACAGCTGTGTGAAGATCCCACATCTGCAGGTGTGATGACTTTTGGGGACATTGGGGAGAAGATGGAGATAAGCAGAGACGCTGGCACGAATGAGTGGCTGAAGCAACCCTGGAAGCACAGACCTCCAGACCTTGAGTCAAGAAACAGAAACCAATTCCCGTTATTTACATCACCTTCAAGCAGATAATCTGCTATTCATAGACCCCAAATATTTTGAGACCTCCGTTTTAGCCCAGGTATACACTGAAGTTCACTGACATTGAGACTCTCTTGAGGTCCTGACCCTGGAAGCTTCACTGCCTGGCTCCTTCTCTCATTTTCCAAGGCTTCTGGAATACTCTGGACCCTCGGCAGCCCCTGGGATGGGGCAGGGATGGGGGGTGGGCAGTTGCTGGAGAGAAGAGCCCAGCTCCCAGCACCTTCACACTTCAGTTTTTTTGAGGAGACTGGTTAAAAATTTTTAAAGAAGTGCTAAGACCACACTGCCTATGAATGACATTTCCGATTAGACGTGGAGTACTGTCTGCTGAAAAGGAGTAAAATTGCACACACTTTAGTGGTCAAAGAGACAGAAATGGGAGGCTCCTTGGCACTTCCATGAAGGGGGCCACACCCTAAATTGAGGTGGGACCAGCTTGACCTTGAGCGTGTCCTTCAGGAATGAAAATAGATTTGCTTCTTCATAAAAGTAGTTGGCACAGACTTGGGAAGAATGAGTGGCGATTCTTTCCGTTTGCTGTTCCTGTCATCACGTTCAGCATGAGATAGACCACGGGGGCTTCCTGAAGCTCATACGACCCCCTTATAATTAATCTAAAGGAACAAACTTCTTTGAAGTTATTTTCTATTTCACAGTCGGATTCAATGGCTTGTTCAACTTTTCGTATCATGAGTGAACGGATTGCTAGTAATGTCTGTGTGCTTTCATTTCTAGTAAGTTCCTTTTGCTTGAAGACCCTTCCCCCATTCAGGGCACAAGCTGAATTTGCCATCCAGGAAGGGAGGCCACAGCCACAGAAATCAAGTCTTAGAATGAAAGTCTCAAAATACAGGTTTTAGAGTTAGAGCAGAGATAAAAACCAATTTCTGTATCTTACACAACCATATGTCATAAACATGACCAATATATAAACATAAGCAATATCTAGGAAGAATGGATGATGATTTAAGAGACAGTACATCCAAACAGAGGGGGAAGAACTTGTAAGACATCTGTGATAGAGCTGTACATGTCTTTAAAATGACACTATTCCACAGACTAAGTCGGCAAGGGAGATTCAGGGAGAAAAATAAGTTTGTCACTTAAAGGGACCTTTACCCTACCCTCCTCTATTCCAACTGAGCCAGGCAGTAGGGGAGAGAGCAGCACCACTTGATAAGCTTATGGGGGATGTGAGTGATAAGCAAGGTCCTACAGATTCCCCTCCCCTACCAAAATGGCAACATGAGAGGCCCTGAGAGCTCCCACCTCCTGTGGCCCCAGAGAGGGACCCCCAGGGGATCTGAAAGTTTCCCAAACTTTGAAGAAATGCAAGGAAGCAGTAGAGAGTGGGTTACTGTACCCAAGGGCCCATAGTGGGACATGGTTGGTGTTGGGTGGGGTCTATCCACTGGAGAACAATGAAAATTCAGGTATCGACAGCCAGAGAAAACATGGAAAGATGATGAAGACAAAGAAGCTGATGTTGTCTTATTCTCAACTTGACCCAACATAAGCCCCTCCAAACTTAGGTGCTACCCTGGGGGTAAGGAAAAGGAGAGAATTCTGACATGCCTGAATTTGAGCCTAAAAACTGCAAGAAACTTGGAAATGACTCATTTGACCTAGAATTATGTTTTCCACCATTGGGCAGAATAAGACTAATGCAGGGAAAAATGTATAAATTTTTTGCACATCTGAATATGTGATATGAAAAAATGGTGGGGGGGTGGGGAGGGGCAGGTGAGACTTGATTTTGCCAGTACTAGTAATGCCCTTGCTTCTCCATTTCCTAATGGGTGAAAGGCAGGTGTCAACAACTCTGCCCATGTTTCAAGATTTATTGTGAGGACTGAAAAGCAGAGTATGTGGGAGAAGACTCAAAATTATAAGCCTCCTAGATAAGCAGCATAACTGATGATGATGGTGAGGATGATGGTGGTGGCAGTGACAGTGAAGGTGATGATGATAGTGAAGCAGTGGCAGCAATGCAGAAAAAAATAGGAAGGACGTAGGATCTACCTTCAACATACTTGGCATTAAAGGACTATGCAGAACAGCTGGAATGGTTAGGCATGTGCGTCCCTCTGTAAAAGTATAGCCACAGCATAAAAGGAAAGCCAGATTCTCATTTGATTGATCAGTCTTCTTTGAATGACAAAGCTTGAAAGTGCCTTCAGTAAACCTTTGACATCACACAGTGACTGACGTTTGGCTTTGACAGCTGCAGTGGGATATGAAACCCACCATGGAGGTGGAAATGTGGTCTTGTCCACTGAGCCCAGGAGCCGCTGCAGTGGGCAGGGAGGGAGAGCCTGGACCTTGTCATCAACCCGGGAAGGAGCAGACCCCAAGCAGGAACTGCTTCCCAACTGCCAGAGTGGAGCCTCGTGTCGTCAGTATCACAGGACCCTAAAGCAGAAGTCCAGATTTCATGGCCTCATTCGTTCAGCAAATGAGGTCTTCTGTGCCATTTACTGTACCTCGACATTCAAAAACTCACAGTTCAAATTCAAGCCTCAGGAGGATGTGGGGCAGCTGGAATTCCCAGGCGTGTCTGGTGGGGTGAAAATTGGCATAAGCGCTGTGGAAAAGAGCGTGGCATGATCTGAAAAAGCTAAACTTATCCCATGACCCAGCAATTCGCCCCAAGGAACATTTCCGACAGAGATGTGTAGAGATGTTCCCTCAAAAGAGTTGGAGAAGGACGGTGTAGCAGCATTTTTCATCACGACCTCAAACTAGAAATGACCCAGGTATTTGCCCACAGTAGACTGGGCACATCACTTGTGCACATGTTTATACAATGGAATACTCTATGCAGTGGTCCTGACCGGAGGCAATTTGGCCGCTGGGGGACATCTGGCAATATCTGGAGATCTTCTTGGTTGTCCCTACTGGGGGACCGTTTCTTGCAGGGATGCTGTCAAACATCCTCAATGAACACAACAGTCCTGAAATGAAGAATTATGGCGATGGTGCTGAGCTTGAGAAACCCTCTTCCACAGCCTTGAGCCTAGATGGACGATGACAACACAGATGGCATGGATAAACTCAAACACAACTGAATATAAAGAAGCCAGACACAGAAGGGCGAGTATGTACGTTTCCATTTATGTAAAACTCAAAATCAGATGAAATTAATGCCTGGTGTTAGAAGTCAGCATTCTGGGGGTGGAAGTGGCTTGAGGGGCCTTCAGGACATGTTTTGCTCTGTTTCTTGAGCTGGCACTGTGTGCAAACTCATGGAGTTGAACAGTTAAGGTCTGTACATATTTCTTAAGTATGTTATTCTTTGGTTAAAAAATTAACACCAATCCTTGCCCCAGTTCTTGGGCAAGTCACGTAATCTTTCTGAACCTCCATTGTCTCACCTGAAAAATGGGACAATCATAACAGAAGCTTCTCCAGGAGGAATACTGTGGGGATGATTTAAGAAAATCAGTCCAAAATAACCACACCAGGCTGGGCACACAGTATGTGTAGAGTGAAAACCAAGAGAAGACCAGTGACATTTCTTGAACCTATTGAAGTGAAGTTTTTGTAGAAAGTCAATGCTTAGGGCAAAAAGGATCACCCACCGATTGGCTCCAGATCACTTTGGAAATAATGCCCTGCTGTGTGACTGCATTCAAGTCTCTGTCCCTCTCTGGGCCCACATGCCCCGATCTGCTGCATGAGGGGCCTTCTTGGAACTAACATTCTCTGATCTGCCCTCACTTTCCTTGCAATGGACACCTGTTGCTTTTCCATTTTCCCTTTATCTGGTAATAGTGTGTAGCAGTTTGATATTGTTTATGAATTCCAAAAATAGATATTGGATTATGTTTGTAAACTGGTCTGTTCCTCTGGGCATATTAGATTATATTGGATTCAGAGGTTTCACTTTTACTTGATTAAATGATGGTTAAGGCTTTGATCAGGCCACATCAGTAGGATGCTGAGTCCCTGCACCCTTGGTGGGTGGAAACTCACAGAGAAACTGTATCACAGAGAAGGGAGGTTGGAATTTTAATGCTGGAGTCCAGGAAGTAAATACACAGAGAAGAAGATCCATGAGGAAGAGAGAAGACTCCATTAGACACGGCAGAGACCCCGGGAAGGGCCATTCACCTGAAAATCTATAGCTGACCTTGTCCACAAGGTCAGAGAACAGAGCAGCTGAGCCTGGAGAGAAACAAGCCCTGGGAGAGACTAGACTTGTCCCAGCCTGCCTCTGAGATTGGAAGAAGCTGGGACAATGGAGCCTTGGGAGGAGGAGGAAGCCTGAACCTTCGCAGACGTCGCCTACCATCTTGCTCCAGCACGTGGCAACGGACTTTGATGAGGGAAGTAACTTTGGTTTTCTGGCCTGGTAACTGTAAGCTTCTACCCCAAATAAATACCCTTTATAAAAGTCAACAGATTCCTGGTATTTTGCATCAGCACCCCTTTGGCTGACTAATATTCCTTTGAGGAACCACTTGCCCTCACTGCACACAGTCTTGGTAGCTGTCAGTCAAGGTGTCCTGCTTTTCCTGGCCAAGAAGAGAGCACATGGTCCAAGCTGGACAACCAGCTCTTACCTGGGATGCCACAAGGACCAAAATGCTGGAGGTGATTCATCCTTAGAATAATGCCCCAAAGAGATTGTCCAAAACATCCTGCTACTGAGATTTCCAGAGCTACCTGTTTCCTATCTTTTCCTGGGCCCACTGGTCATCTTCCCATCAGTTCTGTAAGCCACACCCATAGCTTTCTAGTAAAGTCCCACATTACTTAAATTAGCCAGAGTAATGGCTGTTGCTTGCAACCCAAGAATCCTGAGTACTACACATTAGTACCAGTTGTAAATAACTTGTACCTGTTAGTAAGAAAGCCCTGCCCCAAGATCGCCAACTGCCTTCTTGTCACCTCAGACCAGGTACCCCCTGGGCCCTTCCATGATCCAGCTGCTAAGGGTAGTGCCTGGCACAGCAGGGGGCCTCCAGGCCCTGCTCCAGCCCTGCAGTTTCCATTCTGTTACTGGCTGAGCCGTTGAACGGGAACCTCAGCCCTGCATGAATGACTCAGCAGGTGACCCTGATCAGGAGACTCCGACTCTGAAAACCTCCCTTCTCTCAACCTCAGTTTCATCATCCGTAAAAGGGGGAATCAGACACACACTGCTACTTGCTCGCCAGGGTTTTGGTAAATGAGATGATGGGTGTGAAAGGGCACCGGTATCTGTGAAAAACACTTCCCAGATGTGAGGATTGCACAGCACAGAGGTGGCAAAACAAACCTCCCAAGAGCAAACATGTTCTCCCCACAAAAAGCTAGCATCACTAGGGGCTCTGAAAGAGAACCAGAAGTGATAAAACAGTTTGCAAAAGGACAGAAGTGAAAAAAAAAAAAAAAAGACCTGCTGCATTTCTAAGTGTTGAGTCCTGAGCCTCTGTGCCTAAGAGGCGTCCCCACCCCAGTGCTGGTTTGGAGGGGCAGGTGAGGATGGGGGAAAGGAGCGGGAGCCCAGCCTGCCATGCGCTCAGATGGGGGCGGCAGAAGCACCCCCACTTCTGTCCTGCAAGGTCAGTGGCACGTCTCATAGGCCTCAGAGGAGCTCTTGCGTCACCGGCTGGCTCTGTCGGGAACGTGGTAATGGAGCTAAAAGCTGTTAGGCCTGGAGGGAGAGCCTCTGTGCTGAAGTCCAGGGCTTGAATAGCATATAGAGCAAGGTGACCAGCCCCTCCCCTACCCCAGGTCCCCTCCATTTTCCAGAGAGGGGGACCATGTGGGCCAGCGGAAAAACTCCCAGGTTTGGAACCGGCCCCTGCTCCTCCTAGCCGTGTGTCTTTGGACAAAGTTTCAGGTTCCTCAGCTGGTAAAATGGAGCTAACACTGTCAAAAAACCGGTGAAGGAGAGGAGGTAGAACGAGAGTGACACTGGGTCCTAAGGGGTCTCCTGGCGACGTTTCAGGCAGCAGCAAGACACGGGTGTGGAGCCCGGGGCTCGGCACACTGCTCCCCTCCCCCACCCTCACCCACCACCCACACCTCCTTGGGGGGTTGGCACAATCCTTAGACTTCTCTTGTTTTTAAGGTTCAAATAATGTAATAGTCTCCACAATTTACATAACAGTAGAAAAGTACCTTCTTCCTAAACATTTTCCAAACTTGCTGGCGGGCAGCTCATTCATCTTTATTATGCGTGTTCCAAGGAAGCCTGGCAGGTACAGCACTCCACATCCGCCCCCGCCCCCTCAAGGAGGCTCCCACCTTTGCAAGCTCATTCCTCCTCCCACCTCCAAGGGAAGATAATGGAAGGTGTTGAAAGAGAAGCCAGCAGACGTACCTCCAGGCTGAGGATGCCACCATCTCCTCCCTGGTCCCCTGCTCTTACCTCGCCCCCACTGTCTCTCCCCGCGCACACCCAGAGGGACCCTACAAAGCAGGGGTTCTTAACCAGGGGTGCGTGAGCTTGAATTAAAATTCAGAAGAACATTGTTCTTGTGGGGACGTGTTGGCGCAGGTGTGACATGTTTATTAAATAGTACACAGTACAGTGTGGACTTAGTAAGGGGTCTGTGGGTTTCACCTGACTGGCAAAGGGGTCCGTGGAACACAAAAGGTGAAGAGCCCCTGCTACAGAACCGAAGTCAAGCCACATGACTCCTCCACTCAGAGCCCCCCAGGGACTTCCCAGCACCCTTGGAGTAAAGCCCAGCTCCTTCCCAGGACCAGCAAGTCCTTAGTGTCCTGGCCCTGCTCCCTCCCAAGGGCACTGTGGAACCCAGGAGAGAGGGATGCACTTCCAGCAGCATCCATTTTCTGGGTTATCAAACACATTAACAGCTTTGTATGCAAACAGCCACAAACAAGAGCAAAACCACCCAGGCTTGCAGACTCCAGCAGAATGGCCAGGTTACCCGGGAGCTGAATGAGATGTATAAATACTGTGTTGTTCTGGGTTTGCTTTTCTAGGCTCAGAACAGGTTTTTAGAGGCAATGGGTAAGAACTGAATCATGATTCAAGCACAGCATAAAAGTGCAGCAACACTGTGATGGGAAGGGTAAGAAATTAAGCAAAATGAAGTGTGCTGGGTTCTCAGTGGAGAAAGGATGGAAGTTAATTAATTTGCAATTGCTTCTCGGTCCAGAAGGATTTATGCTTAAAAAGTTAAAAAGCAAGAAAACCACCCGAAGTCAAATTTTCTATCCTCCTAGTAAAATGGGCTCTGGGCCCGCTCACCACGCTTGCTTCACCGAGGGATGCCACCTGCACCCCTGGGCACCAACCCACAGGGCCACGTGGGAGGGGCCCCCAATCTGGAGCAGGGTCCCTCCTAGCAGGTCTCCACTGCCCCCAGCATGGAGGCCAAACTCCTTCTGTGGTCCCAGAGGCCTGCCCACCCCTCAGGTCTCAGCTCACAGAAGACCCCTGGTTCCTGCCTTCCCCTCCCCCAGCCATCTATTTCAGTTCCTGGAATGCACCCAGCTCCTTCTGACTCCTTCATCTTCACATATGCCGAGTCCTGGGCCTGGAACATTCTTCCCTTTCTGCTTAATTGTTAGAAAGAAAGCTGTACCTGCAAGAGAACAAAATCTCACGCAATTGTGGAGGAGAAAGGAATTTTATTAACGATCTTGCAGGAACAGGCGCACGACCTGGATAAAATCGCCGGGGTGCCAAACAACAAGAAACAGCGACATTTATACCCTAAACCTCACGCGCAGGTCCCTCCCCTGTTCCCCACTGATTGGGTACTTCAGGGGTTACAGCCTATCTGAGAGGTCTAACTATCTTACCTAGTTCCACTCAGTCACCGCTCCCACGCTCCCTACATTCCAGCAGGCTGGGCAGCTGGGTGCCGCTTTCACTCCTGGCAACGCTTTTCAAATTTGGCACCATTTTCCCTATAGGCCCCACCCTCGCATCTCTCCATTGGCCCCCCTCACTTTGGCCCTGCCCTCGCTTTGGCACCACTTTTCAAATTCTTGGCAGGAAAGCCACTAGAACCCCTTTCTCTCCCTCCTCCAGCTGCAGAGCTGGCTCTGGCTTCCCCTTTATGTGAAAATTAAACTTAACCCTTTCCTTACATAGTGAAATCCTATTCATTCCTAATCGGTCTCCAACTTTCACCTTGCCCCTCCTCCCCCACTAAACTCTCCTCCCACAGCAGAATCACCACTTCAAGATGTAAGCTCAGCCATGTTTCTCTGCGCTACTCAAAGCGCTCCACGGCCCCTGCCTCACCCGCGGTAACAGGCAAGGCCTCACCAGGGCCTAGGAGCCTTGCACAATCCGGCTGCGCAGCCATAACCTCTTGGGCCTCGTCTCCTAACGTGCTCCCCCTGGCTCCCTTGCTAGGCCCACAGTGGCTTCCTTGCTAATCCTCAAACCTCCGCAGCATGCTCCACCTCCGGGCCTTTGCATTTGCTCTTCCCCAAGAAACCCAGGTAGCTCACTCCATCACTCTTAAGTTTTTGCTCAAATACCACCTTTTCTGTGAAGCCTTTTCTGACCACCCTATTCAGAGTCGCCAGCCCCTCCTGGCACCCTTTCCCCTCTTCCCCTGCATTATCTCCTTCCATCGCACTTCACCACACCTGGCATACTAGATGTTTAATTTAATAAACATACCTGTCCATCTCCCCCACAAGGCTGTCAATTCCATGACGGCGATCACCATTACTACCTGGCCCATAGTAGATACTCCAGATTGGATAAATAAATCCATGTCACTTCCCCAGAGAGGCCATTCCTACCCAAACTCAGTCAAGTTCACCTGGGAGTGCTCTCTTACTGCCCCTCGTAGACTTGTCCTTCTCAGCATCTGTTGCAATTATGATTTAATAATTCATTACAGAATTATTCGGGTAATGAACAGCTAGTCCTCTAGAATGAACCGCCCAGGGGCAGGGTCTGTGTCTGTTCTGTTCACTGTTGGATCCCCAAGGCTTGATGACACATAGGTAACCTTCAGTATTTGCCCATGGAATGTGTGTGCAAGTGAATGAATGATTAAAAAACTTCTAAGTGCCTATTAGGTTCTAATCTTGTTCTTGGTAAAGCAGGTGGCACAGAAGACTAAGATATGTCTTCAAAGACCTGTCACTGCCCAGCACCCCCTGCCCACCGGCCCATCCTTTTTCAAGTCCTCTCCCCTCGAGACCTCCCTGTCTAAGGCCTGGAAGGGTCTTCTGTCCCAGGCTGGGACTCTACTGAGAATAAAAAGTGTGAGCTGTGCAGTGGGAAGCCATAGTCCTCCCCACGGCCCGATGTGATCTGCACCCCACCGCACTTGTCATGCATGCCCAGAATGCTCTGGTTTTAAAACTCACATCTGTGGCACCCTCTTGGTTCCAGGAAGACCTGGGAGATTGGTCATCCTCCCCCTTTCTGACCCTTTCCCTCTTGCTCCACTCCACCCACACTGACGTCCTCTCCTGCCAGCACACCCAACTCTCTCCTGTCTCAGGGCCTTTGCACGTCCTCTTCTGTCTCTCGAGAATGCATTTCCTGCTGGGTTAGCATAGCTCGCTCACTCACCTCACTTGGGTCTCTGTTCAAAGGTCACCCCTGAGAAGGCTTCCCTGACCACCCCAGCTGAAATGGAAGACCCCTTACCCTGCTCCATTTCCTGCTTTGCAGTTAGACCCACCAGGCAAAGCACCACCAGATGCCTTTCATGTAATCTGTGTAGCAGGATGCTAATTGCAAAATGTCAGCTGTGGCCCCAAGATGCAGAAACTCTCAGACACAAAGTGAGCTGTCAGACAGGCCAGACCGGAAAACTGAGTGCATGGCTCTTGAGCCCCCAGATCCATTGGGAGGCCTCCACATACCGAAGGTGAGGACCAGGTGGGGGATGAGGAGCAAAGATTTCTTTCTGTCTGGAGAGAGGATTGGAGTGCCCTTCCCCAAAAGAGACGAGAACATTCTAGGAGATCAGTGTCCCAGCCAGGTAAGGGGCGCAGGTACCACTCAGCCTCCTGCCTGGAAAAGCCTCCGTGGAGAGAGGCTGGCTAGTAAGTCCAGCATCAGGACCACAGGTGGTTTAGGCAAATAGTTCCTCATCTGCAAACCTTGCTTACCCCTTACTATCCCCCTCCCCTTGTTTCCTGGGAACAGTACTGAAAGTGTTCCATGGGCCCTGGTCAAGCCTCAGGGAACAAGGGGTCGTACTTAATCAGAAGGTACCTGGTATGCAGGACAGCTAACTCTGGTGAGAGCTGTGCCCTTGTCCTTGACGGACGGAATTGTTTTGCACAAAGTCCCTGCCTGTGTGCACCAGAAGGTCCCTTTACCCATGCCTGAGCTCGATGAGTAAGTCTGGTGGTTTTGCACAGCTTGGCTCTGTGCCTTCATTATTCTCCACCTATATAATCTACACGTAAACTGCTGCAGGCTGCCAAGCACTGCTCAGGGTCCAGCTGGTGCCCTGGACCCCTTCTCCTGTCTGTAAGCTTCCCTAACTACGCCTCTGTATGATTCGACCAGAGGCTGTGCTTCTGCAGCAGCACAGGTAGCTAGGTGCAGGAATGCTTTCCCTGGAGCAGAGGAGGCCCGTCTGGAGGCATGTGTGTGCGAATTGACCTAGTAGGGGCAATTCTTTACAGTTGCCCCACCAGGTAATGAATGAATTTCAACAGGGCCTTGAAAAAGAAACAAAAAAGGGCAGACATTTCAGGCACCAAGGCTAGGAGCTGGGCATCTCAGTCTGCACCCACCCCGACAAGTCAAAGGCAGGGAGGCTGGCCGCTTCCTGCTGAGCATGCCCACTCCTCACCTCTCTTTTATTGCGTTTCTTTTTAAACACAAGTGCAGGGCTCCTTTGGGGAAGGACCCGGAGTCCCTAAGACACAGGCTGTCTAAGCCTGCCGGTTGCCCTCCCAAAACCAGGGCCCTGCCTTCTGCCCTGCTGTGGAAGCCCAGTTTTGTTCCCACGGTATGACGCGGAGAGGGCCCGGCAGTAACCAGTTCTAGCCAATGAGACATGGGGGGGGCGGTTCTACGAGGTGAGGGGGAGTAATTCTGGGATATGCAAGGGGAAGTTCCTCGCCCAGGGTTCAGAGACAAGCAGTTTAATCCATTGATAATTGGAGGAGTGGCCTAGCACGATCTTTCTGATACTCAAGCCCATGTCCCCTCCACTCACCAAGCTGCCTGGAGCCGGCTTTTCTTGGGGTATGAGGCTTCTTTTTCACACTGTAATTCATGTGCCCCAGAAGAGCAAAAAACAAAACTCATACACACACAAAAATGTAAATAAAACAACTGCACTAACTGACTCTCAACATGGGTTTGCAACCTGGGCTGGGATTAGATCAGGGACAGCAAATGGGTTCACATTGCCTGACAATTTCAATCTTTTGGAAGCAGCTATTGAAGAATTCAGAATCTTCTCCCTAATCTTTGGAAAATCAAGTGTGACTGATTAACAGCGCCTGCCTTGGATATAAGAAAAGCAGTCATTTAGCAAATATGGGGTACCTACTATGATCTGGGCATGGTATGGGGACACAGCAAGTACCAAGCGAAAGAAGTACGGTCTCTGTGCTTCTGGAACTTCTGTCCTTGTGCTGTGTGTCTGCATGTGGCTGTTGAGCCCTTAAAATGTGGCTAGGTTGAATTGAGATGTTCCATAAATGTGAAATACACACCAAATTCTAAAGACTTAGTTTGAGAAAAAGAATACAAAATAGCGCATTGTAATGTTTATATTGGTTATATATTGAAATGAAAATATTGGTATATCAAATATAAAATATTAAGTTTCATTTCACCTGCTTCTTTTCATGTTTTTCAAAATGTGGCTACTAAAAGGGTAAAATTATGTGTGTCTATGTTTGGGCATGCATTATGCATCCATTGGGCAGCAGTTTTCTAAAACTGGCAGATAAGCAATAAATAAGTGACCAAATAGCTGGTTAAGGTATTTTCATAAAATGATAAACACTCTGAAAAAAACAAAAATCAGAATAAGGGATAAAGAGTGATGGGGCAGAATGGGGGCATGTTGGAGAGAACAGGAAAGGCCTCTCCCAGGAGGTGGCACTGGAGTTGAATGACAGAATGAGCCAGCTGTGTGGAGCTTGCTGGAAGTTTGTTCCAGGCACAGGAAACAGCAAGAGCAGAGCCCTGAGGGAGAAACAGGCAGAGAGAAAACTCAGTGCAGCTGGTTCCTGCGGAAGTAGGGGGCCAGGTGGGGAGAGGAGGCCACAGGAGACAGACCGGATCATGGCGTATTTGCAAAGCAGCAAACTCCTTTCCCACTCCCTTTACAATATAGTTACATGCTTAAGTGAAGCCCTCATCGTGGGACTGTTCTCCAGGAGGCCTTTGCGAAGTCCTGTATCTTGGAATCCACCTATAGCACCTTTCTCTTGGAATCCGTCAACCCTGCTGCAACCAAATGCATCTGGACAGTCTTGTTCCCAAGACAAGCTGGTGAGTCCTGGCTGCAGAAGGCCCCAGGGCCTCCAGGAAGTGGAGTCTGCGAAGTAGGACACTTGCAGGTATTTTTAACCTCATCTGTCCTGGGGACCAGAAAAAGATTTTGAGGAGTTGAAAAGGAGAGTCTGAGAGCTGGAGAAACGATGCCCCTCTGACCTGTGGCTCCCACTCGTGGGAGGGCAGAAGCTGAGACCTGTGCAGGATCTGCTGGGTGCTCAGGGAGCACCCGAACTTCCACTGGGGCGGGGTGGAATGAGGAACAGCAGGGGGGACCACCAAGCCCTGGACCCACAGTGAAGAATGCCTCCCTGTGCCCCACCATCCCTGCTTTAGGGAAGATACGTGGGGAGCATCTAGTCCGAACCTATGTTCTCTCCTCCATTTTATTTATTTTGAAAATAATGTCTAATTACCTGCTATATAATTTACTCTCCTTTTTAAAAAATAGACAATCAAAGTTTCTGCACTCCTCCCAGGTTGTTTTTGAGAAACAGAAATACAGAGATGATAACCAAAGACTAATAAGGCAGGTTACCTATAGGGGGTGGGTGAGAACATGGTATAGGGGACAGTGGGGGTGGGCGGTGCCACTTTTCTAGCATACTCTTTTCTATGGTTTAGTCTCCTGGATTCTTGTTAATGTTTTAGATATTCAAAAACTAAATTATATCAACAAGAATGGGGAGAAGGACAAATTGAATAAACCTAAGCAAAGGAAACTGTATTTCAAAGGAATACACAAGCATAAAGAGGTTACCAACACAAGTACTCTTAAACCTAGTACTTGGGCTATAAACCTTCAGTCTAAAGATAAAAAAAGTACTGCAAATAAACCTTGAACTCTACTTAGTGTATCTTTCATTGCAGTGGTTTATGTATAACAATTCTGAAATTGTCTTGTGTGTATTGTAGGATTAAACAAATGAGTAAATGTTTTGGTTTTGTTGAAAACCAGAGTTCTTACTGTGGAAGAAGAGAAAGACAATAGGGAGAGCAGAAAGGCAAGGAAGACCCTGTGGAGTTGGGCTGGAAAGAAAGATATTAGCATCAAGTCATCTAATATACACAGATATATGCACATACATATTTACTCTGAGAGGGTCAAGGGTCAGTGACATCCTCATAGCAATGAGCACACTAGCACCCAATCCTGGTCTCTACATATCATTCCCCACTAAAATAAACAGGGCTCCTTAGAAAAATGGCTGATTCTAAGGTTAGACCAGGAAAGTACAAATTGAGCCTAGAATACCTTGCTGTGCAGAAAGCAAGGAAGGGCTCAATGAAGGATGGGTTCATATCAAAAGGACACAGAAACCAGTGTATCAGGGCTCCCATAGACAGAATAGTGATGAATCTGAGCATCAAAAAAGAAGTAATGACAGTAATATATTTTAATCCACTAGATTTTTAAAAAAGAATCTGTGAGTCTATACTGATAAGGGGTGGCGGGGGCGGGAGGGGGTGGAGAGCTGGAGAGAAGAGACTAATAAATGTAGAAGAACTGATGGAGTTGAAGAATTGCCATTTTGCAATAATCCCAGTAATCACCAGTTCAGGCAAGAATCACCGGTGGATGCTAAAGCCACTGCTGAAAATTCAGTTAGGAACAGTATGTTTACAACTGACTCAAGACCCTCCACAGATTATTTATTAATCCAAAAGGAAAAACACTAACTTTACAGTGGAGAAGCCTGGCTGCTACCACCTTAACCAAACCATCAAAGCAAACGTCACTGACATCACGTAACTTCTAATGTGCTGCACCGAGAAGGACCCAGCATCACTGTGGTCTTTGCCATGTGTCAACCTGGCAAGGCTGAACTATGTTCTCAGAGTTCTGCTTAGGCTGGACCACAAGGACTTTTCTGCATGAGATTTGGAGGGCACACATGTGGGAAAATAGTTTGAATTTGGACATGGGAACCTGGCTTGAAGTTCAAATGTTTCCCCTAACGCAGATAAGAAGTGTGGACTTAGGAACACTGGGGCTTGACTAGACGGAACACTGTCTTGTCAGCCAGAAAACTGTTTGCATGAGAAGGCATTTGAACTTTGTATGGCCTGTTCCCTATTATTGCAGATGTTGCTGCTCTAATGACAAATAAACATAGATAACTACTGCTCTGTAATTTCTAATAAATAAAATGTGGAAACTGGGGTTGAGGTTCTCAATTCCAGAAGCCGTGAGTCCCCTGGTCCCATCTTTATTTCCTCTCTTGTGTCTTTCTTTCTGTCCTTTTATTTCTTAAGTTCTGCGTCGCCTTCCCTTCAAGCCAGCCTGTTGCTGAGCTGGTCTCAGCACATGAGTGACTCAGCAGTCATTTGGTATCTCACACCGGTTACTGCTTCTCTGCCAGCTCACCTCAGTGGTCGGCAACTGGGCCTGCAATTGCTCCACCTTTTCTTGGATCTGCCTTCTTCTGATTCCTGGGCCAGGTATGGTCAGCCCCGTGATGAAGAGCTCAACTTCTGCAGGACACTGACACTACCAAGGTCAGAAGCAACACGCAGGACACATGATGGGTTTCAGACCATCTTCTGGGGTTCCAGCTGAAGCTTATGGGTCCAGACCACCTTGGGCCTCACCCACTTCAGCTACCTTCCCTTCCTGATGGCCTGTCCTCTAGACTTCAAGCTCCAGCATCAGACACAAGCACAACTTCTTACAGAGACTGCTTAGGTCAAGTCCTATAACAAATCCCACATGCACACATATATATCTCCCAGTGACTCTACTTCCATAGTTGAGCCCTGACTGATAAATCACTTACATGTTGCTCTTGCCAAAAATGTATAACCTGAAGTTAACCATAAAGAAATAGACAAATGCAAAATTAAAGGGCATTCTACAAAACAAATGACTGGTACACTTCATAAAAGTCACAGGTCTTTATATTTTGAGTAGAGTGACACACAGGTGAAAGGCAACAGGCTGCTACAAAGATTCTGGACCTAGTGGGACCCCATTTTTTCCAAGCCCCATTTTTCCACTCTTTTCTTTCACCCTCTGAGCACCTCTAAAGCACTCCAGTTCCTTTTAATTAGAGTCGGTTTCTGTCACTTCCGGCCAAAGACCTCTGTTCCATACAGCAAGTGTCCTTTCCCCCTTTCAGAAACTTTTTCAGGCCCACAAAGAGCAGTATAGAAGATGCAGTGATGACTTCCCCGGCGTCCTCTGGCCAGCACGCCCGCCTCCATCTCCCATGGTATAGTACGTCACATTCCTGCAGTCTTGCCTGGAACCACTTCCGCAGCTCCCAGAAGCCAACACGGGCAGCTTCACCCTCCAGAATAGCTCAGGTCTGCTCCCAGGAGTGAATGTTCCATTGGTGCTGGTTTCTAATACCAAGAATATGGCTTAATTTGCCCAGGGGACTCCAAACAACACGCATTCCTCCCTCCAACTGGTTTCATTAGAAGCAGGAGGTGGGCAAGGTTTTAGACTCAGTTCAGTCTCCCCAAATTGCTTGTGAAACAACAAGAGAAGAAATTTCCTGATGCTATGGCTGAGTGAAAACAGGCTAGACTTTGGGCCAAAGATGGGGGGTTCCCGTCCCAGCTTCACAACTAATTGGCTGGGCGAGACCGGGAGAACCACTCATCCAGTCCTCCTTCTGGTCCTCATCCACGAGTAGGCGTGGCCAAACCTGCCCGGGTCACTGTGGAAAGCTGAGGCTGTCATGAAGCTCAGAATAGCATTTTTTTTTCCTTTTTTTATTGTCTTTTTAAAAAAAGATACATAGATCACAAAAAATGCTACATTAAAAAATATAAGAGGTTCCCACATATACCTCCTCCCACATCAAAAACCTCTTTCATCATTGTGGCACATTCATTGCATTTGGTGCATACATTTTGGAGCACTGCTGTTCTGCATGGATTATAGTTTACACTGTAGTTTGTTTGTTTTGTTTTTGGTGCTCAAACTTACCTGTTTATCCTCTTTGTTTTTTTTTCTTCTTCTTTATTTTCTTTTGAATGTTACATTCAAAAAATATGAGGTCCCCATATACCCCCCACCCCTCCCACATCAACAACCTCTTCCATCATTGCGGCACATCCACTGCACCCAGAGAATACATTCTGAAGAACCGCTGCAGCACATGGACAGTGGTCCACATTGTAGTCCACACTCTCCCCCAGTCCACCCAGTGGGCCATGACAGGACACACAACGTCCAGCATCCGTCCCTGCAGCACCACCTAGGACAACTCCAAGTCCCGAAAATGCCCCCACACCGTATCTCTTCTTCCATCTCCCTACCATCAGCAGCCACCGTGGCCACCCTCTCCACATCACTACTACCATTTCTTCCCTAATCACAATAGTTCCCCTGCAGAACACCAGTAAGTCCATTCTAATCCACACTCTATGCCTCCGTCCTGTGGACCCTGGGATGGTTATGTCCAGACCCCTCTACATCAAGAGGGATTTAGATTCCACATGGATGATGGATGCAATTCTCCTGCTTGTAGCTGTAGGCACTCTTGGCTCCCTGGTGTGGTGGTTGACCCTCTTCACCTCCCTGTCAGCTGGCTAGAGTAAGCAGGAGAGCATTTTGAGGAGCCCAGTGAGCTATAAAAACACATGGAGAAGCCCCAGGGTTTATTCCCCTGCTTGCTCCACCCACTCTTCCTCCAGAAACTAGACAGCATGCGGACCCTGGGAAGGCCCCGGAAGATACAGGGGCATGGCACTGGCTACGAATCTTTGTAAGCCGACAGGTAACTGGCAATGCCTGCACAGAATCTGTGTTAATGTTTACACTCACGAAGTGCGGGACACGGTACTAGGCCCCTCCACGCATCGGGTCGAGGCAGAGGGAGTATTGACAGCGACGCGCAGAGGACAGAGACGAGGCAGAGGCAGCGGGACCCCAGAGGCAGAGGCTGGCACGGTGGGACGCCTGCAGCCCCCAGAGCCGGCGGAGGCAGGAGCCCACTCTTCCTTGGAGCCGGCAGAGGGCGCACCAGTCCCTCGGCACTGGTGGGACCTTGACGGCGGCCACGGGAAAAGGGTGCGCCCTCCAAGCCCCCTCCTTGAGGGGCCGTGCGGGGACAGGGTGGCGCAGGCGCCGGATCTGGGGGTCGTGAGCCCTGGCGGAGAGGCTGCTGTTTGTCCGGAGCCCTGGGTCTGCGAGGGGCTGAGACGAGGGCTGCGGCCCGGGAGAAGCCCTGGGCGCACGCGCGTGCGCTGGCACGGGTGAGATGTCGGCATTCCCGCCAGCCCTGTCCCCCGCCTGTTGGCAAAGACCCCTGAGCACGGACGGGCGCACGCGGCCCGGGGAGCCCCGGGACCCGCCGCCGCGCGCCCGGAGACCTGCAGGAGCAGCAGGCAGGTGGGCTGAGCAGGCGGGTGGGCGGGGCTCACCTGCGGGGCGGGGCTCACCTGCGGGGGCGGGGCTCCTCTGCAGCCTCAAGGCCAGGCGGGAACCAGGCCCAAGGGGCCCGGCCCTCTGCAGGTTTCCAGAAGTCAGATGAGCATGTTCTGTGAAATCCGACGGGTTTTAAACACTGACAGTTCACTCCCCACTCTTGCAAGCACGGTGTGGGTCACGCGGCCCCCGTCAGCACCTCCTCTGGGTTAAACGAGCTGCCTTCCCCCCCCCCCCCCGGGGGTGGGAGCCTTTCACCAGCAACTGCTGCAAACCCCTTTCAAAATTCAAACCGCATTTCATCCCCTGAGCAACTCACAGTCCTTGGCCTTCCCGCTCCCTGAATCCAGATGAGGGAGTGGAAAGTGTATCAGAGTAAAACCTCCCTCCCCACCTCGCCCTGATACGGCAGGATGCAGAAGGCTGCAGCTGCCGACGGGGACCCACCAACTCCTGCACAGCAGCTCCCCCACCAGCGAAGAACTCAGACAAGGGTCTAGGGATGTCACCAGCGGCGATTAGGAAGCCTCACGTCGGCTTTAAAGGCAGGCCACGTGGACGGTGGTGGCCGTCGCCTGCTGCTGCTGCCGGGCTTAGGAAGGAAATGGATTGCCAGAATACTCTCCCAGAGGCCCCAGGACCACTGGGAAACTTGCTGCCTCGGCCAATTAGGTGGGGATGTAGAGATAGACGTGTGTGTACACGTGTGCACATGTGCGAGCATGTGTGTATATGTGAGTGTGTGTGCTCACGAGTGTGTGCATGCGTGTTTGTGCAAATATACAACGGTGTGGGGCATGTGTGCATGTGTTTGTGCACGTGTGTGTACATGTGTATGTATATATGCGTGCCTGTGCACACACGTGTGTGAGGGAGACAGAGTGATCAATAGAAATGGAGCCAGGCACTTGGAGACAGAGCCAAGAGTTATGTGTGATTTTCCACAAGCCAACAGTTTCCTTCCTTCCTCTCTTGCTTTTCAAATGCAGTGGGCCCACAGGCAGAGACATGTTCTGTTGGAATTACACACTGTTATTTCCAATTATCCATTCTTAATAACAGAAACCACCACAGGAATTTATGGAGCTGTACTATGAACGGGCACTGTTATAAGATTTTTACATTTTTTCCATCTAATTTGTACAGCCACTGTATCAGTTACAGTCTGTTCATGTCTAGAACACCATTTTTTTAAAAGAAAGTCCACCGCTACATCTCCCACGCCTAGACTAGTGCTGCAATATGGTGTGTGTTCAGGCAATGCTTATTGAATGATGGATCACGTGGCCTGGTGGGAGAGGCAGGGCAATCACACCAGTAATTCTCATTCCCAAGCTCGGGAAATCTGTGAGCCAAGCAGGGGGACAGGATATACTCTGGGGAGGGGAGTGGGGTCAAGAAAGACTTTCTTGATAAGGAATTCTAAGAGGGGAATGGGGGTTGAGGGTGGTCAGTGGTAGAGCAAGTAGCCAAGGGACTGGCATGGGAGAATATGAGAAAGAACTGGAAATTGCCAGAAAGCCGAGATGGCTTAAACTAAAAAAAAAAAAAAAAAAAAAAAAAAAATGAAGGGAGAATAGCCCAACATGAGGCCAGAGAGATTTAAGCCTGGAACATTTTCCCATGATGTTTCCAAAACTAACCTTTCCCTCCAAATTGAACCTGACTTCCTAGTGGCGAAGAGCCCTGGGAAGTCCCCCACTGTCACTGTGCCTGGACAAACAAGCAGCAGCAATAAGCAGCCAGCTTTAGAAATGGTGCTTAACATGTCAAGCAGGCTCCGTGCTGTGTCTGTGTGATACGTTTAGAATAGTTGGGTCTAGCAGGGATGTAACCCAGTAAAGACTCCTGCTGTGGATTGACTTGTCCCCCTAAAAGATCTCTTGAGGCCCCTAGTCCAGTGACGGTGGCCTGACTTGGAAATAGGGTCTTCAGATGTTGTTAAGACAAAGTCTACTTCGATGCCTGACATCCTTAGAAGGAGAAGGAAATTTTGACACAGACACGGGGACCGCCATGGACCGTGGAGGCAGAAGTCAGAGGGATGCGTGTACAAGCCGAGGAACACCAAGAAAAGCTGACAACCCCCCAAAGCTGGACGAGGCAAGGAAAGGTCTTCCCCAGACCCTTAGGTCCAGAACTGTGAGGGAATAAACATCTGTGGCTGTCAGCCCCCTGTTTTGTTACAGCAGCCCAGGGAAACTAACATAGCCCCAAAGCCCTATGTTCTCCTGCCCAGACTCCTGGATCTGTGTTTCAGTGTGAAAATGCCAGCACCCTGTAAGGTTCCCCAAGAAAAACCTCATAAAGATCTAGAGTATTTGCATAAAGTTATCCTTGAAATGGGAAACATCCCCTATCGATGTTAAGGCTTTAACTGCCCTTTTTTCCCCCTTAACATGGAAGATTTTTCCTCTGCAGCTCTTTCTGACACTGGCACCCACCACCACACAAGCCCCCAGCGCGGGGCTTCCTTGGCAAGCCTGAGGGAAGCATGAATTAACTGGATAAAAGCACTCAGCTTGTTCTGAATGGCATTCCAAATCACTCACCATCCTTTTCTAGCCTATGCTAGATTTAGAATTACTTTTCCCTCTTTATTCTAAGGAACCATGCATTATGGATAAGGACTATTTCTTATTCAGCAGCTGGGATCACTCTTCCATCAAAACCAGCTCATTTAATGTGCTCTCAGAAATCAGAGCCTGTCGGAACGCAGCCTGGCCTGGCCTGGCTCTCTGACGGTGCCGGCTGAAGAGAGCCCTTGGGTGACAGATGTTTGAGAGGCAGGCTCAGATACTCTTACTATGAACAAATCCTCTTACTACAAACATGCACAGCATCTTGCTGGAGATGCAGAATCTCAGACACCATGGGGGCCCCCTGAGCTCTGGTCATTCTAACTGGGAGAGAACCAGGGTGATTTCAAACCTACTGGCGGTTCCTTTGCTAGGTGGACTGAAGTGTTTTGGAATTCATGTTCCTGAGTCTGGGCTAGGCAATGCTCTTTCACACACTTGACCCTTTTCTCTTTCTTTTTTCTAACCCTGCCCTAAAATAGGAGGACTAGAACAAAAATAGAAGAGAACCACACAAAGACAGTAAGAGAAGTTATTTTGGGTAATTTTCTTCTTTCTATTTCTAAACTCTCTGTAATGAACAGACAGTCGCTCGTTTTACTAATTAACTAGTGTCTGAAACGTGAATTTAAACCCTACTCATGGAGGCATGAAGACAAGGAAGGAGGCACAAATTAGAAA
This sequence comes from Dasypus novemcinctus, assembly GCF_030445035.2. Classification (NCBI taxonomy): domain Eukaryota; kingdom Metazoa; phylum Chordata; class Mammalia; order Cingulata; family Dasypodidae; genus Dasypus; species Dasypus novemcinctus. The sequence continues at coordinate 54,719,612 of NC_080696.1, read as the reverse complement.
CTGCTGCATTGTGAAATTTTCCTATGGCAATAATAAATTCCGGTATTTACTGAGCACAATCTGTGCCCCAGGTGCTTTCTATGTGCTTTACATGTATTACTTCTTTTCATTTTCAGAACAACCTTCTGAGGTAGGTGCTATGATGCCCCTTTTACAGATGAGGGAACTGAGGCACAGAGAGGGGGAGGACTTGTCCAAGTCACACAGCTGGCATGTGCTGGATCTGGGACTAGAAACCACATGTTCGGAGCCAGTATCCCTCACTCTCTGTTACAAACCTACAAGTTCATCAATATGGTTAGATAAAATGTCCTCTAGTCATTATGTGGAATACTATGAAGCTGTTAGGAAAAACCCAAGGTAGTTCTCCAATTACTGCTATGGGAAGATCTCCATGTCATAGTGTTAGATCAGGTGCTTAGAGGAGCCCTCGGGCAACTTCCCCATCATGCGCCTGAAGCCCCCATTTGTATATAGGGGTTAATGATGTTTCTTGGAAGGGAAGCAAATAGGAAGCCCGCATTGACCATCATCCTTGAATGATGCTGCAATTGCTTAATAGCTTCCAAAAGGAATTTATACGTGTTGCCATGTGTGAAACATGAAGTGCCTGCAAAGTTCCCATGAGAAGTCTCGCTCTCCCCAGACAGGGTGGCAGCTTGCTGTTCAATGCCACTGTTCAAACTCCCCGAGGGCCCTGTCCACAGAATCTGCTTCAATTTGGCTCCCTACACTGTGATTGGCCGTTACCATGGCCACCATTTCTACCCCCAGGGGAAGTAGTAAAAAGGAGCAGAATACCTTCCCCTCAGAAGCCTGATTTGGGGCATCTGTTTGAGGTGGGGGGGGAATGGGTGTTCAGAAACTACTCAGACATTTGAACAAAGATAGCTGAAACCTCTCCAGCAGAGACTGGAGCTGGGCTGGGTAATATCTAAGGGATATGTAATATTGATTTGGGTGAAAGAAACTATTGGAAAAATCCTTAATGGCTTCATTATGGTGCCTCTAAATGTCTTGAAACTTCTACTTTGTTTATTTTTTAAAGAACCAATATTAGGTCTTTGGAGACACCTCCGATTTGGGCAAGGTCTTCATATAGTATGATCACATTCACATTTTAAAAAACCCACAAAAATTTATCTGCTCTATGGGTATTCACAGAAGTCTTATCCAGTAAGTTTGAAAACTAAAGTTGGTTAAAGCATCAATTTTGCATCCATCCACCAATCCTTCACTGTAGAGCCAAAACCTTTCTTAGCAAATAAGTCAACAGTATCACATAGTGGGTCATGAGATCGTTCTTGCATAAAATCACTCTCTGCAGCATACCTAAGATATCCAGCTAGAGCTGGTTTATGGAAGAATAAAACCCTAAATACAGTAATTTAGAACCCTCAGGGCAGAATGCTTCAGGGGTTTTATTATTTCCCCCCAACATTTTAGTAGTTGTTTTACCTTCCCCTCATTCAACAGTAATGTGTTCATTAACTCAACTTCATTGAACTTTCCCAAGTATTCACTTTAGTCTTAATAGGAACCACCACTCTTTTCACACTCATATTTGACCAGCTTACATAATATTTATTTAAAAGTCATGTTTGAAATAATAAGCACAACTGGCATAAACAGGCCAAACCTGACTGGTCCTTGATAAGCAAATGACTCCTGGTGAGAGAAGGGCAGGGTCCTAGCAGAGAGTAGCCAATTAGCTGCCAGCAATCGACATTCTCCAGGACGGTGTGTGCCTCGTGGGGACAATGGAAAGCAAGAGTTAACCCAGAGGGTCAGTTAAATGGAGGTGGGTTAAGAGAAGCTTGCTGCAATAAGCACTCCAAACTGATGGCAGTGGCTGACTTTGAGGCACGAACCAGTCCTAGGGGTGAGGGTCAGAGCCTAATCTTCTCTGCTGTGCTGTTTGTTTTTAAACACACACATTTACACACACACACACATACACACACGGTGTTAGAGAGAGGATAGTACAATATAGCTAATTAGCTGTGAAGTCTTGAGCAAGTAACTCAACCTCTCTGTGCCTCAGTTCCCCCGGCTAAGCTGTGGGGATGACAATGATACTCACCTTATCACAAGCCTATTGTGAGAATTAAATGACCATTTCTTGTAACGTGCTTTCCACGGTTTGCAGCACAACGCTGTACCAAAAATTAAAACCCTTCATTCAAACGCCTTTCCTTCAGGAAGCCGTTCTGCACTAGCACGAATGAACCCCGTTCTGCTGAGCCCTCCATTCAGCGCTCCTGAGGATGTGGGTCCCCAGGGTCGGGCTGTGACCTCCCTTGGGTGAGGCCTGCAGGCCTCTCCTTTGAGAGAGACCTTTAGCCTCGGATCCAGGGAGTCTTTGTTCAGTGAGGTGTTGATTGTGTGGTGTTGGCAGATTGCATTTTCCAAAAGCAGCATTTCCTACCCACATTCTCTACGAGAACTCGCCATTCTCTCCACAAAAATATGGAGTCTAGGTCCTTTCCTCTAAAAAGTTGTGAGGCTTTGTGGCTGCCTCAGTCAACAGGCCCAAGTGATGCCGTGTGACTCCTGAAGCTAGGCTGAAACATTCCTCCCCAGAAAGCCAGCCGCCGGACCGCGAGGAAGCCCAGGCCACACGGGAGACCCCATGGAGAAGAGCTGGGGCCCGTGGCCCTCATCCCTGACTGAACTCCCAGCAACGGCCAGCAGCACCTCGTCAGCCATCTTGGACACAGATCCCCTCAGAAGGGCCTTGGGCTGATGCTCCGTGGGGCAGACGCGAGCCTTCCCCACAAACCTTGCCAAATTGCTGAGTCATAAGCAAAATAAATGATTGCTGTTGTTTAGTTTGGGGATGGTTTACTCAGGAGTCACAGATAACCAAAGCAGTAGCCAGACCCGACCTGCGCAGGAAAGCTGCCTTGGCATCCTGTTGGGGAAGGAACATTTCTGCCCAGGGCGATGTTGACTGCTCTGAGATACGGGCTCTCTCCACACAGGGGCCGGGCAGTCTGCCTGCTGCAATCTTCCAGAGCCACGGAGATCAGCAGGACTCATGCATCACAGACGCAAGTCAGAGCCGCAGCAGGCAGCAGGGAGGCACCGCCGCGAGGCAAAGTGGATGGGGAGGGTGGGCTGCTGTCCCCAGGTGTGCAACCGTCATCCTTGCTCCAAGATGGCCTCTCCTGACGACTCTCTCAGCTGGTTGCAGGTTCCCTCAGCCACTGTACCTTTCCCCTCTTCTAAGTCAGCCTTAGCCTTGCCTCAACTCTCCTTGGTCTCCAACTCCAAATCACAACCCCTGGCAAGTCCTACCAGCTCCCCCTAGAGAAGGCAACCACAATCCTCTCCCTGGGCCACACCACCGCGCTCTCTCCTGGACTGTCGCCATCACCTCCTCCCTGGTCTCCCTGCTTCTGCCCCCACAGCTTCTTCTCCTCAAGCAGCCAGAGGGATACTCTTCAAATGTAGATCTGAACTTGTCACTTGAAACCCTCTGGGGACTCTGTCTCACTCAGAGTGAAAGCCCAGGTCCTTACAGTGGCCCCGAGTCCCTGCACAATCCAGCCTATTTCCTGTCTGACCCTCAGACCCTCTGCCCCAGCCACGGCTGACCTCCTCACTGTTTCTCAGACACAGCAGGCACCCTCCTGCCTCAGGACGTGAGCACTAGCTGTTTCCCCTTCCTGGAGTGACCTTCTTCTAAATATTTGCAAGACAACTGTACCCAAGTCAAGTCGCCTCCTTTTCACCTTCTCCAGAATTTCAATCCACCCTAATACTTCAAATCCTCCTTTCCTCCCTTATATTTTCTCCTTAGCATTCATCTGACATGCTATGTATTTTACTCCCTTATCTTCTTTACTGGCCATCCCTCCCCCTCTAATACTTCAAGCCCATGGAGGCAGGGACTTTTCTCTGTCTTGGTCACTGCCATATCCCCAGCACCTTGAACAGAGCCTGGCACATAATAAGTGCTCAATAAATATTTGCTAAACAAATAAATGGGGTCCTGGAAGATTCAGGTTAGACCTCATTTGATCTAGAAAGTTCTTCTTATAAATAGCCACCCTGCCCCCTCGTTCTGGGGTAGGCTCTTATAAGAGCACATTGAAGTAATCACACCCTCAGCTTTGTCATTACCACTGACCTTGACCACATGCCATGCCCCCCTGTGAAGCCCCTTATGATAGGGTCGCCAGATTAAATACAGGGTACCCAGTTAAATTAAAATTTCAGAAGAACAACATTTTTAGTATATGTATGTCCTACGCAATATTAGGGACACACACTTAAAAAAATGTTCATCTTTTACCAAACACGTCAGGCAGAGGCATCCTGTATTTTCATTCGCTAACTCTGGCAGCCCTCCTTATTATATGCATTATTTCATTGAATTGCCATGAGTTGGGTATTATTATTGCCATTTTATAGTTGCGGGGAGGTGGAGCGGTGGGGCAGCAGGGCTGGGGGGTGAAGCAGAGAACCTGGGAGAGCTTTGTAATGCAGCCAGGTAGCCGTCTATAAAACCTGGCAACACAAAGAAAAACAAAAAGTTGGAATAGACTGCTATTTCAAATGAGGAAATAAAGAAGAAGTGACAAGAGTGCCCTAAACCCAAGCACTGCAGAAATGAGCCTCTGCTTCTGAAAAATGAATGAAATGAGGCTTTGGGGAATATGGATCTTCCGTTGTAGGAGATAAAATGCACCGTCTCCAGGAATTACCCAGGCTGGGGAAGATGTAAGATGCAGTCAAGGTCGCCAGGAGGGCTCTAAGGAGAGTAATGGGCTTTCATGCTTGGGTGCCGGCAGCATCCTTCCCTGAGAAAGGCTGTTGGTGGGTAAAATCAGACACGCCGCCCCCAGGAGGGAGCCCCACACTCCTGGGTGGTCAGGGACCCTCCCCAAGATTTACCCACTAGTAACCACGGTGAACAATCCATCCATTTTTCATTAAATGAAGCCCTGCTCTGGAAGCTTTCCAAGAAGTAAGTTTCTCCTTTGCCAGTAGTTTTTACACCATCAGACATATATGTTATATTTTACTTATTTGATTAACATCTATCTCTTCCCCAGTAGGATGTAAACTCCATTCTGGCAAGGACTTTTGTCAGTCTTGTTCATTAGTACACCCCCAGTACCTAAAAGAGTTTCTCACATGTGAAAAATACTCGGTAAACATTTGCTGAATGAATGAATGTACGCCACTTCCAGTGGCGCCCTTAAAAGGAAGGAGCATGTCCTCTCCTTGCCCTTTGTTTGTTCCCACTGGCTGGAATTCCGACACTGAGAACCGGTCCATTCAGATTAAGGCAACCCCTATCCGCGGCACTAAGGAGCCTGTACCAGCCCTGGAATATTATAATTGGCAGGGCAGAAAATGCAGGTCTCTAGTTCAAGCCATCGGTTATAGCAGCAGACTAACGTACAATAGGCAAATGGAGTGTCACATGTTGTGAGCACAGTGGAGAGGGTGCAGGTTCTGCAGAGTGGGCATCAGGAAAGCTCTGGATAGACCGCCGTGACACACTTTGACAGATGGGCAAAGGGAGTGAGGACCAAGGCCTGGAAGCATGAGAGGCCAAGGCACATTCAGGGGACCCTGGCAGATGGGCACACTGGATTGCCAGGGCTGGGGTGGGGCAGGGAGGTGTGTGGGTCAGGCAGAGTGCCTTTGTCAGCTCTGGGCGGGTTCAGCTTCCGGGAACTGTCCTTTCTGCTCGCAGCTCCTCGGGCCTGGGTACATGTTCTGTGGGCTGACCCACCCTAAGAATCAGTCTTGATCTTGCATCTCTAAACCTTTGGGGGGTCACACAGTTCCCCCTCAGTTACCAGAGAGGAGCTGAAGGCCAAAGCCACCAATCGCAGGGCTTGGTCCCACCCTCTCTCGAGGGGTGACATGCCCCAGGGAGGATCTGGGCACTCCAGAGTCACTAGGCCATCGAACCCCCAAGCAGCACCTGTCTCCCTCTCATTCGCAAATTCACCTTCGTTGGTGTCCAACCTCAGACTGTGGTTCAAGATGTGCAAAATGCACAAAAACCGCAGCCATACCATCCACCCTGACTTTTGGTTCAGAAAATATTAATACAATCCCTCAAAGTGCAATCTCCAAGGAGAAATTCAGAAGTTCTCCTAGTGGTTTGGGTACAAGCAAGAGCCCAGGAAGGGCTTATACTTGGCCCCCTCAAAACAAATGACCAAAATGACCCTGGGAGGTGTCGCATTATAGCTCTGCTCCAAAGCATCATTTGTCCTTTTAAAATGTGCTTTTCAATGTACATTCTGGGGGAGAACTGGCCTGGATCCCTAAACCTCACCCTAATTGCATATCGTTTTTATAAGTATAGTAATTAGGGCTCGCTGTGCCTTGCAGTTTAAATGGAGCTGAATTTGTATGGGAACAGAATTAAGAGGAATGAATTCTAGCATCTTTGAATTGTTGACTTCACTCCTAATAAAGAAACTGGCTGTTAGGACCACAAAGATCTGTCCAGAAACCATGTCCTTTTAATGGCAGCTTGAGAAGAGGAAAATAAGAAACTAAAGTCCTGCCCCAGGCTCTCATTTACCTTATTAATTCAAAATTAGGGAACAGAAGTTACAAGATGGTTGGGTGGCCTATAGACCATTGCCTACCTTTCAACGGATTTTGTTTGTTCAACGTTTTAAAGTTAGGAGAGTTCACATAAAAATTTTGATTTTTCTGCCTGTCTCAACATCTTAGAAGACCAGGCCACCCTAAGCCTGCATTTCCACCTGACAAAAATAGACTGAAATTAAGTGATAACCATCTCCCTTTGGCAGGACACATGTGCTCCAGTTTGCCACAGTCTCCACTGTTCCTTATTATCTCTCTAGCACTGTCCTTTTAGCAATGCTCTTAGTATTTTAAAGGCAGAAAAGTCATTCTCTGTTCTAAAGTCTCTATCAGAATTGGTAAAATGTAAGATTGAGGGCAAATGTTTCCCCCCAAAAATGGAATAGATCATATAAATGTGTGGATGTGATGAACATGCCTAATTCTTTATTAATTCAAAGTAGGCTGTGTCAATATTACTCAGCATCTTTATTTGTTTATGATGCCTTACCTGGCCCTCTAAGACATGGAAATTTGCAATCCCTTCTCTGATAAATTACATTATGGCCTCCAATTTATTACTCCTCCTTGTGTCAGTGTGACTTTGCCGTTCCCCCACTAGAAGTGAAGTGTACTTCCTGCCCTTAGACTTGTTTGGGCAGATGTGACACTAGCAGAGGCTGGCACAGTCAGGACACATTCCTATCCTTTTGCCCTTGACATGAGAAGTACATGCTCCACAAGCTGCTGATCCTAAAAGAAGGTAACTTGGAGCCATGCCCAAATGAGCCCAGCCTTGGTCATGCAATCTATAGATACATGAGCAAGAATAATGTCTTGTTCTTTTAAGCCACTAATTTGGGATGGTTTGTTACATGATGGTGTTGTGGCAATAATTGGCTGGCACATCTGTTACCATAGAATCTCTTAATGACCCCTTCCTTGTCAACCTGGGCCTTCAGGACCTCAAAACATGAGATTTATACTCCCTTTTGGAATCTTACAGTGTTGCAGGCTCATGAAACTAAAATAGGATGTCTTCCCTGTGAGGCATGAAGTGAAACGGGTGAACTATGGGCCTTTCCTGCCAATCAGCGCCCACCCACCCCCAGCTGCTTCTCCCTCTGGCATCTTAATTTGGAATGATGCCAGCTTAGTCCCAGTCAATCAGCTGTTTACCCAGGATTTCTGAATATCAACAGGGTTGGGGAAACAAAGGGCACATACAGATTGGGTTCATCTTGTTTTCAAATACAAGATGAAAATACAAAATATCAATCTGTCCATATAGAGAGCTAATCAACCAGTACCTAACAAACCCTCTGCAGGGAAATTGTACTGGGTTTCAGGAATAACAAGGCTCCATGAGAGGCTGATCATGGTCCCCACATCCAAGACTTTACATGGGGTGGAGGAGATTTGACTTACCCAGACGGCATAGGGAGGATCACTGGATTCTCGCCCTGTGCCCCACATCAGGGTTCATCAGGCTGGGTGGGCCTTCTCCCAGCCTTCTTTCCAGAAGACGTCATCCATCTCCAAGGCTTCAAATTTGGTTTATGTGCCTGAGACTAGTTTCTAAGCCCAGACTCACAAATCCAAGAACCTATTAGACATTTCCACTTTGGTCTTTCCCAGGCATCGCAAGCTTAATACATCCGCAGTTGATTTGTTGCTCTTTTTGCCCATGTCCGATTTTCCTCCAGTCTTCTCCACAGTAGTAAATGGACTACCCTGTGCTCCAGACAGAAACCTGTTAGTTATCCTTGGTACAGGCCTTTTCTTCACCTACACACCCCACATCCAATCCAAGCCCTTCCAAAATCCTCCACTTCTTTCTCCATCTCCATGGTTACTATCTTGGTTCGTTCTAGTATTTCAAGAGCCATCTCAATGGGCTCCTCACTTCTACTCTTGCCCCCCACCCATTCACCACACAGCCTGAATGAGCATTCTGGAAATTTGGGGAGCTCTGCTGGTGATTGCCTCCATTGGTCTGCAATATGTGGGCTATTCCGCTCAAAAATCATCCCAAATCCCACCCAATTTTAGAATTTCCCACCATTCACATAGGCAAAACATCTGTTTAAATTGAACTCCTAGGTTCTTATATGTAACTCCTGTTTACATATAAGAAAATATTTTTGCATGAAATTCTGGGTTTTCCAGGACAGCAGCTACCAAGTAAATTGAGAGAAGACTGTACTTCTCTTTGTTTCAAACTTTTAAAGGGAGTTATTCACCATTTTGGAGAAGCACGTCACCTATTGAAATGCCAGTCATGGTGTCAGCGTGGCTAATCCTGTACCTCTACATCATTCTGCATTTGTAGTTCTTGCTCTGATCTGTTTTCCTAGTGCTTTGTACACAAGCCCATATATGAGTACTTGTCTTCTAGAATAGTTATACGAGAGCACTTATTTACTGACAGTTAATACTTAACTAGAAAATGAATTTCATTTTATTTCTCCTATACATAACCTTTAGAGCAATTCACACATGTGTATTTGAAATTATGTATATATAGTTAGGCAGTATTGTCTTTGAATTTTATTTCACACTTGAAAAAGGGGCATTACAAAATATGCTACAAAGGGGGGTGCTGTGTCTGCTAAGATGAGAAGCCACTAATTTAGAGGAAAATGTCTCTGGAAAAAGGTATAGAGGAAAAGTGGGTTCCCAGGTTATGGGGAGAAATACCAAATATGGAAATGTAAGGGCAGCCTGCAACAAGAAGGCATTTAAAAACAAGAGAATTATCAAAAAAACTAAATTTAAAAAATGCTCTTTAGACATTAAATGATTTTTGCTCAAAAAATTCAAAAAAAAAAAAAAAAAGAAACCTTGTTCAGAGTCAGCAGACTCTGGTGGCTCCTCGGGATTTCTGTGACCCCAAGACCCAGCCTCTAGGTCTGCTCGGGGTCTCCACACTGCCTCCTTCTCTTGGGGCTTGGAAGGAGAAACAAAGGGGCAAGCTGACTTCTATCTCATCAGGAGTCCGGATATGGGATAACCTGGAAACGACCTCCACAGGACCCCAGGGGAAGGCGGGAGCCCAGGTTGAGGGACACGGTTTAATAGATGGACCCATTCGCAGGCTTGGCTGCTCCTCTTTTTTTTGCTTCTTCTTCTCTTTTTCTTTTGCCTCTGAGCTATCTGTAGAAACCAGCTGTTTTTTTCAAGCACTCAAGCACCTGCTTCCCACATGGGAGGACCCGTGTGCCTCCTAAAAAAAATAAACAATAAGCAAACAAATGAAAACACCAACTCAGGGGAGCTGATGGGGCTCAGTGGTTGAGCACCAGCTTCCCACACATGAGGTTCTGGGTTCAATCCCTGGCCCCTGGGTACCTAAAAATGCACACACAGAAAACAGGAACATCTCACCAAATACCTCCCTACTGAAGTCTCTCACAGAAACCTGGGAACCGACTGCTGAGGAAGGCAGACACCAGTGGCCCCCGCTTTACCCCCAAACAGGCAAAACCGTGAAAAGGGAGAATTGCCTTGTAGGGGGAAGGCACAGAGGGAAAAAAACTGACGACTCAGATATGAGGCATGGAGATGACTTTGATCTTTAAACCCATCCCAGAGCAGTCCCCTGAGGGGAAGCAGTTCTCAAAGTGCGGTCCCTGGACCAGCAGCAGCGTCCCCTGGGAACCTGCACTGCAATCTCCTGGGATGCTGATGAGGTCAGCCTAGGGCAGGCCTGAGAATCTGCATTTCTTACAAGCTCCCCGATGAAGCCAAGTTTGCTGGTCTCCACACCATGTGTTGAATAATAGCAAGAACGGAAATGAAATAATTTACATGGATTATCGCATTTACTCCTTCCAAACATGCTCTAAACTCTATTCTGTGATGCTCATTTTACGGAAAAGGAAACTGGGGTGGAGGACAACTATGTCACCCAGCTAGCAGGTGGCAGAGCCGGGATTTGAACTCGGCCTATCTGACCCTAGTTTTTGTGCCAATGTAACCAGGGAGAGAGCAGAACCAGAGCAGCCAGGGCCTTCTCTCCCACCTTCCTCTGCTCTGATGGTAGACAATGGGCGTGCTGCCAGCCAGCCTGCTTCTGTCTCCAATTATGTTCAGTTAGAATTGGAAGGCTATTCTTGGTGCCTGAATAGAGATGAGTACTTTAGTAACACCCCCTCTCCTCCCTGCCACCCACTGCACGCCAAGAGCACACCACGCTGACGAGTTGGCCAGACACCGAGGTGCACGGCTTGCCGCACTCTTCCAGGCCCTGAGCTCTGATCGCCCACATTCGACTGCCCTGTGTGTGTGCTGAATCTTGCCCTGCCTCGCCTGCTCCTCACAGCCTACCTTGCAGTTACACGGTTGTGGGGATCATAAAAGAGCTTATTGTTTTAAGAACTGCATCTGCAGCTAATCTCTCTGACTTTTGTCTCATGCACGTGCCAAGCATCATTTTAAAAGGTGAGTTCTGGGGGTACCAAGTGCTTCCAATGGTGAAGAGAGGTTGGATGTGGAGTGATAAAACTTCCAAGGTAGAGGAACACCCAACCGCCCCCCCCCATCCCTGCCCCTCTCCAAGGAATCTAAACACAGACAAATGGGGCTGCAGGTGGCTGTGCTTCTGGTGCCAGCACCAGTCTACCAACAGTGCCTGGGTTCACTTGGTACCACTATTGCAGACCCCCATCTTGCTCCAGGTATTGTTCAGTGTGCTTACACCCTTGCAGACACATCGACTGCCTGAAGTTTAGAAAGGGAGACTCCTACCTCTGCTTCTCCCCAGGCCCCTCATTAGACCTGAAGCAGGACACTAACAAAAGAAAGCTGGAGTCGCGGTATTAACTTCAGGTGAAGCAGAATTCAAAACAAGGACAATTTCAGGAATAAAGAAGGGCATTGCAAAATACTAAAGGTGTTAGTTGTCCACAAAGAATAATAATCCTAAATATGTATGCACCTAAACAATGAAGATTTAAAATGCACGCTACGAAAGTAAATAGAATTGAAAAGTGAAATAGACAAATCCACAATTTTAGTTGGACTTCATTATTCCTCTCAGGGTAATTGATAGAACAAGCAGGCAGAAAGTGAGTAAGGATATAGAAGACCCAAACAACACTGTCATTCAATTGGACCTAATTAACATTTTTAGAACATTCTACCCAACAAGAGAATAAATATTCATCTCAAGTGCTAATGAAATATTCACTAAGATACATCATAATCTGATACATAAAACAAACCCGAACAAATTTAAAAGAATAGTAATCATAAAAATTATGTTCTTCAATCATAAAGAAATTAAACTAGAAACAAATAAGAAAAAAGATCTGAAAAATCTCTAAATATTTGAAAATTAAACAACACATTTCTAAGTAAATCACTGAGGCTCACGAGGAACTCTCAAGGGAAATTTAAAAATATCTGAACTGAACGAAAATGAAATTAAAACATATCAAGATTTGTGGAGTGCAGCTAAAGCAGTGCTTAGTTGAAAACACATAGCATCAAATGCCTATCTTTGAAAAGAAGAAAAATGTTCATCAGTAACCAAAGCTTCTACCTCCAGAACAAGAAAAAGGAGAAATAAAAAATACAAAGCAAGGAGAAGAAAGGAAATAACAAAAGTTAAGCAGAAATCAGTGAAACTGAAAATGGAAAAATAATAAAGAAAATTGATGAAACCAAAAGCTGGTTCTTTGAAAATACTGATAAAAATGATAAACCTTTAGCAAGACTGACCAAGAAAAAGAGAAATAAAAATCAAATTACCAATCTCTGAAATGAAAGTGGGGACACCACTACTGAAGCCATGGACATTAAAAAGATAACAAGGGAAAAGATTGTGGGAAGAGGGCAACAGACGAATAGTCAGAGCTGACTGCCCTCACAGAAACAATGGAGAAAGAGCCAAAAGCTGTCTGAGGGACCTGCTTTGGGGGTCAACGGACCAGGACAATGCTACACAACTCCAAGAAAGGTGAGGGACAGAGAGACAAAGAAGCCAAAACCACAAATGTGAGTTACCAAACCCCCGTGTCAGCCAGGAAGGGTTCCCCTTCCTCACCACCAAGATATTAAGCTGGGTAAAACACCTGCCTCATTGCAGTTGACCGAGAGGAGAACAGACATCTTCTTTCCTGTCAACTCTTTCAAGGGGAAAAGGAGAGGAGGTCAGGGTGCTTTTCTTTAGTGAATTCAGCCAGCAGAGCCCACTTTGAAACTCTGATCTGGAGATTCAACATAGGAACACAGGAAAACCGAGACTGAAACATTGCCATGGAAAGGTGCGCTGACTAGCACCATCTCCTGATGGTTCTGGAAATTGCCTGGACAAAAACTGTTCACACTCTGTATCCAACAGCTGGGAGAAAATCTGCACTCCCACTAGTGAGTCCCTGGTCCAATTTTAAAAACTTAAACTGGGAAATTTTAAAGACTGAGAACAAGTTGAACCAAATATCAAAAAAAGAACTGTGGGGAAAAGAAAACAATAGGCAAGAAAGAAATTAGCAATCTGAGTAAATTCACCAACATATTCAGATGCTTAGACACCAGCAAAAAATTACAAGCCATATTATGAAACAGGAAGAGATGACCCAATCAAAAAAAAAAACCAAATATCCTGAAGACATACAGGATTTAATACAATTAATCAGTGATAACCACACAACTCTCCTAAATCACTTCAAAGAATTTAAAGAAAATATGACTAAAGAAATAAAGGATATTAAGAAGACACTGGGAGACCATAAGGAACATTTTGAAAGCTTGCAAAGAAAAGTAACAGACCTTATGGGGATGAAAGACATGATGGATGAGATTAAAAACACCTTAGAGGGCAGCAGGTGTAGCTCAGTGGTTTGGGTGCCTGCTTCCCATATATATATTGCCTTAAAAAATAAATGAAATGTGCATATTTCAGTGAAGACATTGAATGACCAGTCCAGTATCAAATCACCAAAATATGAATACTGTTTAAAAAAATACATTAGAGGTACATAAGAGCAGATTTGAATTGCTTGAAGACAGAATTAGTAATTTTGAAGACAGAATATCTGAACTGGAAAAGACAGGATAACAGAAAGAGAAAAGAATGGAAAAAATGGAACAGAGTCTCAGGGAATGAATGACAATGCAAAACACACAAACATTGCATTATTAGTGTCCCAGAAGGAGAAGAAAATGGAAAAGGGACAGAAAGAATATTTGAGGAAATAATGACTGAAAACTTCCCAACACTTATGAAGAACATAAACATCAATATCCAAGAAGGATGATACACCTCAAATAAAATAAATCTGATAGACCCAAGGTAAAGAGAGGATTCTGCAAGCAGCAAGAGAAAAGCAAAGCATCATATAAAAGGGAAATGTGGTAAGATTAAGTGCAAGAAATCATGGAGAAAAGAGAAAGTGGTGTGATGTATTTAAGGTACTGAAAGAGAAAAACTGCCAGCCAAGAATTGTTTCCAGCAAATCTGTCCTTCAAAAATGAGGATGAGTTCAAAGTCTTCACAGACAAACAAAAACTGATAGAATATATTACCAAAAGACCAGATTTGCAAGAGATACTAAAAGGGGTGCTACAACCTGAAAGGAGAAAACAAGGGTGAGAGATTTGAAGAAGAGTTTAGAAATGAAGATTATTAGGAAGGGTAAACTAAAAGATAAAAAACAGGCAATAGAACAATATGACAACAGAGAGCTGAAGGACAAAATGCATCAATGAAGTAAGTGATGCCTTTACAGTACTAACACTGAATGTTAATGGATTGAACTCCCCAACCAAAAGACATAAACTGATAGAATGGATTAAAAAACCATAAGCCGTCTATATGTTGTCTATTAAACACCCACTTCAGAGGTAAGGACACAACCAGGTTAAAAGCGAAAGGTTGGAAAAAGGTATTCCATGCAAAGAGTAACCCCCCCAAAAAAGCTGGAGTAGACCAGATAAATGTAAAGTAACAACATTATAGAATATGAATGATAATTACTCAGTGCAACTGGCAAATTTTTCCTGTAATCAGTAACCTGTAAATTTTTTTAATACAAAATAAACATTTGATTTTAATTGAGGAGTGCTGGAGAAGAGATATACTCTTGGGTACTTCATTTTTCTTTAACCCTTTCTTATTCATCCTCTTCAATTAAAATAATATATCTGGATCAATGATGATTTAGCATGACTACTGTTGAACAAGATTTTGAGTTTTTCTGCCTCAGAAAATTATGAGTTGGCAAATTAATTTCTTCTGTAATTTATTCCAATAAGATGTTAAGAATTCCCAAAGAGGAATTTGATTATCCAGAAAGAATTATGGACTAAATGGAAATTAAATAACTAAACCAACAATTTATTTCCTTCTTAGAGATTATTATGTCCAATAGTTAAAGCTATAATATAAAAATCAGAATTATGTTATTATTATTATTATATTTGAATTATTATTTACATGTATAAATGTTTGTTGCTATGCTATTTTTATAATTGATTATATTAAATCTAACCTGGCCTTGCACTCTAGTTTAAAATTTGTAATTTCTTTCAATCTATTTTTCTATTTATCTTGCAATTTTACAATAAAGGACTTTTTAACAGCTAAAAAAAAAAGAGCCACTGATTATACACCTTGGATAGATCATATGGTATGTGAATATATCTCAGAAAAACTGCTTAGTAAACAAATAAATAGTTGTGCAAGAATAGCCAGAAGTAGCAGCTATGTATAGCATGGGAAACAGAGAGATTGAGAGGTGAGGAACTTGTTTGTTTGTTTTTCTGAATTTTGTTTATTATTATCGAAATAATGAAAATGCTTTAATAATGATTGAAATATTGAATGAGCAACTATGTGATTATACCAAATATCGTTGATTGTACACTTTGGATAAATTGTATGCTTTATTAATACGTGTTGGAGAAAAACGGCATTCACTGGGACACAGAGACTGATTGACCACAGGCAGAAAAAGAATTTATTGGGAAGCTCTCTCAAAATAGGGGGTTTGAAGAACAGACTTCAGCCCACTCCTGGAAGAGGGGATTTGAATTTATACGGAACTTTCCTAGGCAGGGTAATGATAGTTGGTAGGAGGGGGTTGCAGGTCCAAGTGAGATGCAGGGGCCAAAAGGAAGCCCTAGAGATGAAAATTTTCCCTGATAGTGCCTAGAAGATAGTGGGCTAGGGAGTTTATGATTTCTTGGAATGCTGCACGAGCAGATGTTACTTTGTTCTGTAGGAATTTTATCTCCCTCTGATATGTAGGTAGGGAAGGTTTGCATTTCCCTTTACTCCTGTCTCTATGTGGTTTCTTTATTTAACCTGTGGGGAAGTGCCATGCCCTTAGACACACAAGCTTATGGGGGATGGGGTTAACCTTTTCCCAGTGCATATCAGGGGAAACTGAGCTACAGCTTGTTAATTATTGTAAGCCTCTAACAATATGTATCAATTTAAAAATGTAACATGGGAATGTATAGCACAGTAAAACCACATGTGAAATATGAAATGGGTAAAATTGCATATATAAAACTGTTTTTCTTTGAAACTGAACTAATATATGTTAGTACTACAAGATGTCAATATTAGACATTTGTATGATTCCATTTATATAGAATGTAAGTATAAATCAATATATAAAAATGTAATTAGATTAGTGGTTATATAAGGCTGGGGAAGGATAGAGGGTTTGAAAGGTGACTGCTAAAGGGTGTGGGGGTTTTCTTTTTAGAGTAATGAAATTGTTCTAAAATCTTTTGTGGTGATGAATGTACAACATTGTGATTATGCTAAAGTCATTGATTATACACTTAGGATCAATCATATGGTATGTGAATATATCTCAATAAAACTGCTTAAAAATAAATAAATAAATATGTAAGAATAACCAGAAATAGTAGCTATATATGGCAGGGGAAGCAAAAAAGAGATTGAGAGATGAAGAATTTTCATGGTTTTTTCCTATTTTTTATTATTATTATTGAAATAATGAAAATGCTTTAATAATGATTGAAGTGATGAATGCACAACTATGTGATTATGCCAAATACCATTGATTGTACACTTTGGATTAATTGTATGCTTTATTAATATGTATTAATAAAACTAATTTATTTAAAATAATAATAATAAGGGAATACTATAGACAACTCTATGCCCAAAGTTTAAAATTTATATAAAAAGTAGCAAGTACTTGAAAAACACATATTATTACCAAAGCTCAGTCAAGAAGAAATAGAGAACCTAAATTGTCCTATATCTATTAAAGAAATTGAATTTGTAGTTAAACTACCACCACCTCCCCAAAACAGAAAACTCCAGACCCAGATGGTTTTACTGGCAAATTCTTCCAAACATTTAAAGAAATAGTACCAACTCTACACAATCTCCTCCAGAAAATAAAAGAGAACACTTTCCAAATCATTTTATGAGACTAACATTACATTAATACAAAATCACACAAAGACATTACCAAAAAAAGAAAAGAACACAATTGAAAACATCCTTAGGAAAATAGTAGCAAGTTAAGTTCCAGCAATGTATAAAATAATGATAACATGACCAAATGGAGTGAATCCTAATAATACAAGGCTCTTTCAACATTATAATATCAACTGATATTAATTCACCATTTTAAACAAACTAAATAATAAAAAAAACATATGGTCATCTTCAATAGATACAGAAAAAAAGTTTTTAAATTCCACATCCATTCAGTGCTTAATAAACTAGGAATAGAAAATAACTTCCTAGGTTAAGGTTAAATTAGGTTAAATATAAGGGCATCTACAAAAGCCCTACAGCTAACATCACACCCAATGATGAGAGAATGCTTTTCCCCTAAGACTAGGAACAGGGCCAGGATTCCTCTCTCACCACCATGTTAGAAATCCTAACCAGCCCAATAAGGGAAGAAAAAGAAATAAAAGGCATACAGACTGAAAACTGCCCTTAACTACAGACAGCATGATCATCTATGTAGAAACTGATGAAATTTACAAACTCCTAGAACTAATAAGTGAGTTTAGCAATATCACAGGTATAGGTCGATATACAATTGTCCCCCATATTCTTATACGACCAATGAACAACTGAAATTTGAAACTTTAAAAATCTCATTCGTGATAGCACACAAAAAATGAGAAACTTAGATATAAACCTAACAAAATATGTGAAAGATCCATATATTGAAAACTATAAAACACTGATAAAACATATTGCTAAATATTAATTCTCGATAACTGTATCTATAGATTAAATGGAATCCAAATCAAAACCCCAGTAAGCGACTATATAAGGTAGTGAAACCTCACATAAAACACAAATATGGGTGATATTGCATATATAAGACTGCTTTTAAACAAAATATAAATACAAATATACTAGAGAGAAGGAAAAAGAACAGCAGCTATGTATAGCAGGGGAAGCATAGAGGGATTGAGGAGTGATGAGTATTGTTTGTTTTGTTTGTTATTATTACCATTGGAATAACAAAAGTGCTCTAAGAAGGACTGAAGTGATAAATGCACAGATACATGATTACACTGAACACAACTGATTATACACTTTGGATGGATTTATGCTTTATTAATAGGTATCAAAAAACTGATTTGTTAAAAAAAAACAGTAAATAAGGTTTTTGAGAGATATCAACAACTTGATTCTAAAATTTATTTGGAAAGGCAAAGGATTTACAACAGTCTCAGAGAGATTGAGCAACTGAGCTAAGATCACACAGTTAAAAGGTAGCAGAGCCAGAGTCTGAACCCAGGACGATGATCCCAGGGAGAAGAATTTTTCTCTGAATTGGAGATGGCAACATCTAATAGAGGATGGTTGGGATGATAGAATAAACTTGGTAAAGTAAAGTAAGCATTTATTAAATGGCAATTATGATCAGCATTGTCAATCCAGCCAGCACTGCTGGGTGAAAGTCAGGGAAGCAATCTGAGAGGAGAGGAAGTTTGAGCCAGGAGTTGAAAAATGAACTTAAGAATATAGAACACGGCTCACATACCTGCCACACTGGATTATCTGGGAAAGGGACTCATATATTGATTAAACAGGATTAATTCTTACCCTAAAAACAATATGAATCCCAAAAGCATGATTCTAAATGAAAGAAACCAGACACAAAAGAGTAGGTTTTGCATGATTCCATTCACATGAAATTCTAAAGTAGGCAAAAACGAATATATAATGACGGAGGATCAGTAGTTGCCCAGGGTGGAGAGTGGGAGGACTGAGTGCAAAGGGCACGGCGGCACTTTCTGGATGGATGAGGCCATGTTCTTTATTTTGATTGTGGCAGTAGTTACACAGGCAGATACATCTGTCGAAGCTTAAACTGCACACGTAAAATGGGTGCTCTGGATTGTATATAAAGCTTACCTCAATAACGTTTATTTAAAAGACAAGGAATATAGAGCATTTGGAACCAGGAGCTCTGACAAAAACCAGCCTTCTCTTGCCTCCATCCCCTGACAAGCCTGCCCACATCTAGCAGTCACATTTCCATTTCTGCTCCTCTCTCTTGCAAGCTACTGGAGTCCCAATGCATCATTACAGCTTGTTAACTTAGATTCACCCAGAAGAATTTCTTGCCTCCCATCCAATTTTGAATTAAGTCAGGAAAAGATGGATTGGCTAAACATTACCAAACGGCGTTGGAATTTATGAGAAGCAGCTAATTTTTGCAGACTCCTCTGTTAGCATTTCATCTCTGGGATAACTCAAGAGCAGAAGCTCTTGGCCTCTGCCTCGTTGCCCCCTTATGGCCTTCCCTGGACGCTCTGTCCCCGGTTTCATTCCACAAATGTTTATAGGGCACCTACTGGGTGCCAGACTAGGCACCCAATAGGGCACCATTGGGGATACGATGGTGAATATTGGATGGTCCAAGCCTTCAAAGGGTTTGGGGTCTGTTGGGAACCCAGATAAACACTGAGATTCCAGGGCAGTATGGGAAGACCTCTGATAGAGGAGAGCAGAACGTCTTAGGAACATGGAGAAGGGATGGGGGGAAGGAAGAGAAGTCAGGAAGTGATCTGAAGGAGGTGAACCTGAGAGCAAGTTCTGGAGGAGGAATAGGAGCTAGATGGACCTTGCCTTTTCAGTAAATAGTAATGACAACTTGTATTAGTTTCCTAGGGCTGTGCTAACAAATGGCCACAAACTGGGCGCCTTAAAACAGCAGCGATTCGTTCTCTCACAGTTTCAGAGACCAGTAATCTGAAATCAAGGGGTCAGCAGCATTGGTCCCTTCCCTGGGCTCCCAGGGAGAACCGGTTCCGTGCCTCTCTCCTCACCTCTGGTGGGTGCTGCCATCCCCGATCCTCCATCGCTCCAAATTCTGCCTCCGTCTTCACCTTCTGTGCCTCTGTGTTGTCACCTTTTCCTACTTTTCTGCCTCTTAAAAGGACATTCTTATTGGATTGAGGGCTCACCCCCTTCCAGGATGATCTCGTCTTGACCCTTACCTTAATCACATCCACAAAGACCCTTATTTTAAATAAGGTCACATTCTGAGGGCCGAGGTGGACATGAATTTGGGGGAACACTACTCAACCCAGTACCCTACTCTTTGTTGAGCTCCTACGTGAACCCAGCTTATGGTACTTAAATTGGCATAACTGCTCTCCCCAATTACCAGGTAAGAAAACTAAGTCTCAGACTTGCTCAAAGTCACCCAGCTAATGAATAATAGTAATCACAGCCAATAGTTCCCAACCACTTTCTCTTTGCCAGGTCCTGCTCAAAGTCATTTCATTGGATTGTTTGGACAATCATACAGGGTAATTATTAGTAGTAGCCCTTTTATACTGAAGAAACTGAGGCTCAGAGATTAAGCACCTTTTCCTAGGTCACACAGCTAAAAAGCAATGCATCTGAAATACAAGCTGGGGTTGTGTTTGGAAGGATGAAGCTATGCTACCAGACTCTCTCAGGGTCTGTGCTCTTGGCCACTAAAAGAAGAAGTCTCTTATGGGGGGGTGGGCTGGGGTGATCGGGGGGGTGAAATTAAATGAGGCAGACCTTCTAAAGCTATCTGCATGTGTCTGGCACATCATAAGCACCCTACACTGCTGGCTGCTGTTATCAAGGAATGGCATAGGCACTAAAAGTGACCAGTCCATCTGACAGCTGCTCAACAGGTGCCTGCCACTTGCCAGGCGCCAGACTGAGCCCTAGGGATGCAGGGGTAGAAAGACAAGACTTGAGAGCTGTTCATAAAGTGCATGAAATCCTATGCAAAATGCTTGCACTCCAAAGGTGCACTGACAAACACTACAGGGTATGTAATTGCATTTATAGTATGGTCTCGAGTTATATTTAAAAGAAATTTTTGCAGAGAAAAAAATGAAGAGTAAAGAAATACTCCAAGATGCTAATAACAGTTGCCCTTGGATGGCAGGACAATGAATGAATTTTTTCCTCTTTAATGCTTTTCTGCACTTTATAGTTTTTCTCTCAGGGAAAAACGTCAAGGCGATGAGAAATGGTGATGGTCCAGGAATGAGGACAACAGCAGTAGTGGGCACATCCCCAGCTCTGCCTAGCTCACCGCTTCCCCCACCCCTTTCCCCCCTCCCTGCCCCCATTACTGGGCTCAGGCCTCACAGGGCCCCCTTTCTCCGCTATCATGTGGCATGTGTCAACACACCCTCCTCCAGTTCCATCCCCACTCCACCCCTTTCCCTCTAGCTTTTCCCCTCCTTGACATTCAATTTCATCCAGAAAAATAATGAGGCAAGGGTTCAAAATTGGAACGAATAAATGACATTCCTATTCATTATTTAATCTGCTCTCAGACTTGAATGAGCACTTCCAGGGGTAATTACTGCACGGCTCCAAATTCATTTCTAGGAAGCAGTCGCTGGTAGCATGTGCAGAAGGTAACGATACAATTCAATATTTATGAAGCAACATTTCCCAAGAATATGAAGCTCCCAGCCATCAGGCCAAGAAGGTGTCTGAAAAAACCTCTTGGATGAACAGGAAAACTGTATGCTTGTTTTTAATGTTTTGACAAAGGGACCTGGAAGCCACACATACCCCCATTTATTCTGGCCTTTAGTCAGCCTGACTCTCAGTGTGTTAGGCAGCCAGCCTCCCGACATGGACCCCGAACATCAGCGAAAGCCCCAAGAGGTCACGTCTTCAAAGGCTGACATGTCACTTAAGCTCTGCAGGAATTAAATCATCCAAGCAAACATTTCCTGATGTTCTACATAGCAGGTGTAGAAGACGTTTTAGAAACATGGCACAAAAAGTACCACCCCAATAAGGAAAAACATGATAAATCAGACGTAATCAAATTAGAAACTTTTGATCCTCAAAGGACTGCATTATGAAAATAAAAAGGCAAACCATGAACTGGGAGAAAGTAATTGCAATACATACATCTGACAAAGGATACAGAATATGTAAAGAACTCTTCCATCCCAATAATTAGACAAAAAATCCAATAATAAAATAGGCAGAAAATTTGAACAAACACTTCAAAAGAAACTTACATTGGTCAGTAAATTCATGAAAATGTGCTCAACATCTTCAGCTATCAGAGAAATGCATCTAAAACCACGATATACTATTACATACCAATTAGAAAGGCTAAAGTAAAAAACAAAACAAAAAACTGACAATACCACGTATTGGCAAAAATGTAGAACAATGAACCCCACACATTGCTAGTGGAAATGTAATACAGTAAATCCTCTTTGGAAAAAGATGAACAGTTTCTTATAAAAGTAAATACATACCTATCATATGATCAAGCAATTCCACTCGTAAGTACCCATGCAAGAGAATGGAAATATATGTCCACAAAAGACTAGTACATGAATATACACAACAACGTATTCATATTAGCCTCATATTGGAAAGAACCCAAATACTTATCCACAGGTGAACAGATAAACAATTCGAGGTGTAGTCATACAATGGAGTACTACTCAGCAATAAAAAGGAACAAACTACTGACATATGCAACAACACTAGTTATGCTACAAAACATAATGCCGAAGAAGCGAAAGAAGCCACATGTGGTATGGCTCCACTTATGAAGTCTGAGGGCAGACAACACTAATGTGTAAGGTGGGAAACAGAGCAGTGACTGCCTGAAATGAGGAGAAGAACTGGATACAAGGGCAGGAGGGAACTTTCTGGAATGATGGAAGTATTCTGTATCTTGACTGAGGTGATGGTTACAAGTGTTTACATTTGTTAAAACTCATCAAACTGTTTGCTTAAAACGTGTGCTTTTAATAGCGTGTACGTCATACTTAAAGAAGTCAAATTTAAAAAGAAGAGTCCCTTGCCTCCAGTTCTAAGAATGTGTAAGCTCCACAATTGGCTTAGCATTCTTCTTGAAGAAAATTAATGAAACAGCCTTTCCAACCAATAGTTCCAAAGAGGACCCAAGCCCAAAATGTAGCCCTCATTACTCTACAAGCATTTATTAAATGCCTCCACGTGTGCTGTGTAGCAGGAAGTGATGTAACGGTGATAAGCACAGCAGAGGACACAGATGATCCTGAATCCAAACTCACTTAATCCCATGCTGACAGGCAAAGAACACAGAACTCCGGGCATCCCTTGCATTACAAAATATACCCAGGTGTGCAATAGCTATTACACCTTCCTCTATGGCATCAGAGTGATAAATGCTCACTGGACACCTGGCTTCCTGGACCAAAGACGACTGTCCCGGCCTTGCCTGCAGCTGGGGAGGCCTGAGACAACCCATGGGCCTGCATTTAGTGAGCAGGCACCTTGGTGCTCTCCTTCCCATCGTCTCCTCGTCCATCCTGTTGCCTGGAATTCCAAAGCCGCCTGTCGGCTCCTGAGGGTGAGGCCACGTACCCCGGGGCAGCCCCAGCACAGCCGTGGAGCCCCCCGCCCAGCCGCCTGCACCCAGATTGTCAAGGGACAGGAACAAGCAGCCCTTCTGTGCGTTTTGGGTTCCATCAACCTCAGCCCCAGCCAATCCCAACTGCAAGGAGACGTGTCTCTGCAAGGCTGTACGTTTAAAGTCTGGGTTTCCAAAAGCACAGAAGGGTTTAACAGCTTATGTGAGGAGTTGAAGGAAGCTCAGCATGCCTGGAACATGGCACTTGACGGGGAATGTGGGGTGCCTGTGGGAGGAACGGCAGCTGGGGAGGAAGGCGGAGGCAATGGAGGGGCACGGATGTGGTGCAAGCGGTTGAGCACCTGCTTTCCATACGGGAGGTCCCAGGTTCAGGTCCTGATGCCTCCTAAAAACTAACGACAAGCAAACAATTGAAAACATCAACTTAGGGGAGACGACATGGCTGTGGTTGAGTGCTGGCTTCCCACATCGGAGGTCCTGGGTTCAATCCCTGGCCCCGGTGCCTCAAAAAAAAAAATGGCAATGGAAACACCTGTAGGGGTTAAGGCCTGCAGAACCAGACCAGATTGGCATTTTAGAATTGACTAGAAGAAGGCGGGCATGGAAGCAGGGAGCCAGGCAGGAGGCTGCTGGGATGGGGGGTGGGAGGGCGTGTAGCACACTGGAGAGCACATGCCCTGCCAAAGGGGGCCGCTGCCCTCAGCTCCTGCCCATCCCTCAAGGGTGGAAGGCAGGCCCGGAATTCCATAGCTTCCAATTTTTTCTGGAAAAGCTTGAAAGATGAAATCATGTGGGAATCTAATTTTTTTAAGACACAGACCATTCCCCTGAACATCAGAACAAAGCTGTCCTCGGGCAGCAGCCGCCCTTGTAGGCTGCAGGTTGGCGGCCTCTGAACTAACAAGCTCCCTCTCTTGCTTCTTCTCCCCAAGGCCTCCACCGCCATGTGAAATGAGCGCTCTACAGCCTGCTGCAGGAGGCGGCTAAATGCAGGCATTTTTTGAGATTAGCCACTGCAGGGGTAGAATCATCCACTGGACGATCTCTGGCCCCTTTAAAGTTTTTTTCTTGTTTTGGATAGACCAGAGAATTTTAGAAAACAGACCCCAGGATGAAGTCTGGATTTCCCTCTGAAATCTAAGAAGCCCTGGAGGCCAGCTGCCTGCTAGCGCGGCTTGGCCCCCAGCCCAGGGCTGCCCGCCTGTCAGACCCGCAGGCTCTCTCAGCCTGAGATTTCGTCTTCTCTGAACTTGGTCATTAGCAGCCCTGTAGGCAGCCGGCTGGAGGTGAGAGGTGGTCACGCTCTGCAGACGCTTCACGATCTCTGGCAACTGCCTGTGGTGCCTGCCTGGCTAAGCCACGGTCTGATACCCCTCTTCTTCCAATTTATTATGATAAACTTAAGAAACATGGGACTCTAGGGAGACTTTAATCCAGCTGAGCAGGAAAAAAAGGCTGCACACAGACACTGCATGAAGATAAACCAGGGACTGGCAAGCTTCAGCACGCAGGCTAACACGGCCCAATCCTGTAAATAAAGTTACACAGAACACAGCCGCACTCGTTTGTTTCCACATTACCTACGGCAGCTCTCGTGCGACAGTGGCAGAGTTGGGTGGCTGTGCATGACCTGCAGAGCCTACGATGTTTATTGTCTGACCCTTCACAGAACAAATTTGCCCCCTGTACAGTCAAGAACGAGCCCGTATCGAAGGGCCTGCTGTGTTACGGGCCCACACATGAGGTCACATGATCCTGAGACAATTCTTCAGAGGGAGGCTCGACCA
This sequence comes from Dasypus novemcinctus, assembly GCF_030445035.2. NCBI lineage: Eukaryota > Metazoa > Chordata > Mammalia > Cingulata > Dasypodidae > Dasypus > Dasypus novemcinctus. The sequence continues at coordinate 54,694,399 of NC_080696.1, read as the reverse complement.
TCCCCCATTTTACAGAGAAGACAACAGTGGTGGGACCCGGGGAGCTGGTGTCCTCAAGGACCCCGCCGAGGCTTGGCGTAGGCTTCAACCAAGCCTGAGCCCCTTCGGCCTCACCAGAGGGTCCCGGTAGAGAGGGACCTGCCCCACAGGGGCATTGTGGACATTTGCAGGGCCATCAGAGGGGGCAGTACTGATGCTAGAAGGTGAAGTCCAGGGATGCCGGCTGCCATGCCATGCACAGGACAGTCCTGCAGAAAAAAGATAAGCTCCAGGTTCTGCTCGTACCACTTGATATTTGGGTCACTAAAATGCCTATTTAGAAATATCAGGGGCCAAGGATGGATGTTTCATGCAATGTTCGGGGCATGATTTTGATACACACTGAATATTCCATGTAAATCAAGGGACTATTGTACTTTCCTTTGCTCAGAATTTTACCAAGAATTGCTTGCCATTTCGGAAAATCATATTGCTGCCAGCAACTCTGCTTATGGTATTTGAATCACAAAACAACACACCTGTGCTGGTTCACATCCATTGCAGTCACAGTGCATCTTAATGGCCCTTATTTCTAAATCAACTATAAATAAAGGCACCAACCAGATTCAGTTAAGTATTGTTTTCTTAAACCTGAACTTTTCTAGGTAAAAGCATATAACCACTTCACGGTGCTTTCCTTTAGTCCCCCCAAGAGCGTTCACTTAAAAACATGTCATTATATAAATTACTTGCCTGATTTCCTTTGTGTTATGGTACTATGTTGACCTTTATAAAATTATGTGTATGGATAGGTTATATCTCTGTGACTATCAGTTCTGAATGACAAACGGGACATTATGAAATACTTGTTTTCAAAAGAGCACGTTGGTTCTGACGGGGTTGAAAGCATGCCCTGCGCAGCGCTCCTGTAACTGGAACAGGGCGCTCCCCCCGCCTTCCTCGGGACAAAGAGCAGTCAGTCCTGGGCAGTGACTCAGAAAGTCAGATGTTTATATTGTCTGACCCTTCACAGAACATACTAGGCTGGGGGTTTTGAACAAGAGTTCCTGAACCCGGCTGGTCGTTAATAAATTTTCCTTCCCAAGAAAAAAATAGAAATAAAAGCTGGAACTCAGGCCCTGGACACACACCAGCCCCAAAGCCCTCACCAAGTACTGTGCGACTCCCGCAGTCTGCCCTCAGCACCTCTTTGTTTTCCCTCCAAGGCTGCCCTTGATGTCAACTGAAACTGTATTTTGCCAGCGACACACTCAGGGGGAGAACCTTCTAGATGGCCGTGGAGATGGCCCGTAGCTTCAGAATACAGCCCAAGGGCCTCTGAGTAGCTCTTCCCCCCACCCCCACCCCTCGGTCACCCTGGAGACCGCATCCTTTGGTTACTGACTCCTCCGCGGCCACTTCCCATCTGCAGTGCCACTGTGCCAGGACACAGCAACCCATGAGGCCCTGGGGAGCAGTTCAGTCCTGAGAAGCAGGGAAGAGGGGGGCTGCTCTTGGCGCAGCAGCATGTCAGCTGGAGCACCTGCCCCTTTGGGGGTGCAGACTGGGGTTCTCTTGACTCGGAGGCCAGATAGTTCTCCATGGAGAGGGGCTGTGATGTGCATCGTAGGATGTTTAGCAGCACCTCTGACCTCTACCCACGAGATGTCAGCAGACTGCCCCCTCGGCTGTGACAACGAAATCTCTCCGGATATTGTCAAGTAGCAAAATCACCCCTGGTTGAGACATCACTGACCCTGAACCTTAATGCCAGGGTCTAGGGGCATCCTAAGTCTGCCCACGATTTTGTGGCTCCCAAGCCAGCCTAGCTGCTCATCATCCCCTCTGTGCTTCAAATCCCTCTCCCCTGCCATGCCGAGCCCCTTCCCCCACCCCCCAAAGGCCTCTGCCCCTAACATTTACTTTCCCTAACGCAGGAGCAGTCCTGGCGCCAGCTTTGGAAGAACAGACTTTCCCTCAGCTCTCCATCTCGCCGATCCCGGCGCAGGGTCTGCGGGAAACAGGTGCAGCTGCGTGGATAAGGCCACAGCACAGGAAGCAGCATCCCTAAGCCAGTTGTGATTGAGTATGGCTCAGGAACCTACTGTTTTTTCAACAGCCTCTATTCTCAAGAAATTCTGATGCAAGTGGGCTACATTTTGAGAAATGCTCTAAGATATTTAGCAGACTTTTTTTCTACCGAAACTGACAAGCTCTACCCGAGTTAAGGGAATGTCCGAAGCACAGAAGGACAGTCAGTACTGACAATAAAATGGTTCTTAATTTAAAAAGAAAAATCAAAAAACAACCGAGGGAAGAGGACTTGGCTCAATGGTTAGAGAATCTCCCTACTACATGGGAAGTCCACGGTTCAAACCCCGGGCCTCCTTGACCCATGTGGCGCTGGCCCATGTGCAGTGCTGATGCATGCAAGGAGTGCCCTGCCATGCAGGGGTGTCCCCCGCATGGGGGAGCCCCACGCGCAAGGAGTGCGCCCCGTAAGGAGAGTCACCCAGCGGGAAAGAAAGTGCAGCCTGCCCAGGAGTGGCGCTGCACACACGGATTGCTGATGCAGCAAGATGACACAACAAAAAGAGACACAGATTCCCGGTGCCGCTGACAAGAATAGAAGTGGACACAGAAGAACACACAGCGAATGGGCACAGAGAACAGACAACTGGGATGGGGGAGAAGGGAAGAAAAATATATAAAAATAAATCTTTAAAAAAAAAACAAAACTGAGTGTCAGGGAAAAGGTCCTTAGCTATGCCAGGATTCTCATCCAGACTCTGATGGCCTGTCCACTTCATATTAGAGGGTCAGAATGGAAGGGGCCAAGCTAGGCCACCAAAGAATCGTGCTAAGTGCAAGGCAGCCCTGAAATCTGCCCCTACGCTTGGTGACAGTCATTCAAAACAGGCTATTTGCTCAGAGAAGGCGAATCTCTGGGACTGGAGTTCAGCAGCTGAGAACAAGCCCATCTCACGGGACTTCCCGAAAGGCTCTCCCTGGGGCCCTTGCTGCACTCTGGGGCCCAGGCCACCAGGAACCCCTCTGAGGACGCACCCGGCTTAGCTGCCAATTTGCTGGCACCCTTGGAAACTGGTTTCAGGGACAAGTCAGCCGATTAAAATCAGAGTCCGTCAACTTGAATAAAGGGGATTTGGGGCATCAAGACGGGCTCCAGGCTTGGCACAGGCACCAGGCCGGAGTCCACAGGGGCCTCGGGACAAAGGTGGGACAGCAAGGACACATGCTGCTGCTGAGGCACCTCAAGCTCCTTTCCCATCCACTGAAGCAGAACCTTCCCCAGAGCCACTGCCAACATCCCAGCTCCTTGGATATCGAATGCCCGGGTGAGAGACCAGTAAGTCACGCTCCCCTTCCCTGACACCTGAGGTCTAGCCAGGGCCGGGGCTGGCCTGGCCAACCCTGCCCCTCTCCCTGGCAGGAGAGCCAACAGCTACGGCGACTCCATGCCTGACCAGCTCTGCATGCACCATCTCATTTAACCCTCAGGACAGCCCTTTCAGGCGGGGAACTGCTGCTGCCCCATTTTACAGATGACCACACTGAGGCTCCAACAGCAGTGACCGAGAAAGTGAAGAGCTGTGACCCCCGTGAATTCAGCTGACATCCCAGGGAGTAGACAGATATAAACCAACCAGAAAGATCACTTCAAATTGTGGCACATTTTATGAAACAATTAAACAAAGTGACATGACAGGGAGAGAGAGGTTCTTTCTGAAGAGTGATGGTTAAGCTGAAGAGTAGATAAGCGCCATGCATGTACAGAGATGGGAACTAGGCAGAGCATCCCAGGCAGAAGAAAGCAAGTGCAAAGGCCCTGAGGCAGAAACACACCTGCTTTGTTGGAGACAGAGAGGTGAGCAGGACACAGATAGCAGGGAAGCTTGAAGCACATGCTGACGAATTTGGGTTTTCTCCTAAGAGCAATGAGAAGACATTAAAGGAAAGAAAGAATGAAAGGAACTCGGGATGTTCAGAAAACAGCCGATCTGTCTTATGTGAATACAGGACGTAGGCTGGGGAAATGGAGTGGGAAATGAGGTAAACTCAGGCCAGGTCCCTTATATTTTCTGCCTTCAGAACCAGAAGGCACCGCCTGTTTGAGCAGCACAGGGCGTGCAGTATTTCCACATTACTGAGGCAGGATGAATAAAGGCAGAGAGAGTCTGGAGTCAGGAGGGCTGGGCGGGGGCGCTAATATTAGATCAACGATGAGTTGATGGACACCCAGACGAGGCGGTGGCCGGCAGGACAGAGGGACGAGGAGCAGCAGAGCCTGGAGCAGGTTCAGGGAAGGACTCGGAGGAGCGGAAGCCGGTGGGCAGGTTTTAACTCGATGGCTTTAATTTCATGATTAATTATTAATTTCTTTAGTTTCCACAGATGGAAAGGTTCCAGAAGCCTGTGGCGTCCCAGGGAGGGTGTCAGGGCCGACCCAGGCACATCTGAGGTGAAGGCGTGCATCTCCTTCTGGTCATTAAAAACCTCATGCCAACGTGCTCGGGAACCCAGGCAAGCCGGGATGAAACAGAGATTTCTCTCCAATCCCTCGTTTATTTAAAAGCACCTTTAGTGGGAGGGCGGGGCAGCTGGGAAGAAATGTTTCAGTACATTGGGAAGTGATATTGGAAGTTCCTGGCGTCCCTTTCCTCCCCTCCGTGACCAATGACATGACACCAGACGCCTTCCATAGGGTACAAAATGGCCAGGGGACAGGTCTTGGGGACTGCTGGGGGTTGAACTGTGTCCCCCACCCCGTACCCGTGAATGTGACCTCACGTGGAGATGGGGCCTTTGCAGACGTAACTGGTTAATATGATGTCACACAGGGTTAGGGCGGGGCAGTGTGACTGGTGTCCTTATAAGAAGAGGGAGATTTGCACACAAGGACATGGGTGGACACACAGAGCGAGACGTTGGCCATGTGAAGCAGAGGTCACAGCGACACTGCCACAGCCAAGGAATGCCAGGGGCCACCAGAAACTCGGACCAGGCAAGACAGGCCCTGTGGACACTTTGATTTCAGACTTCCAGCTCCAGAACAGAGAGAGAATGACTTTACCAGCACGTGGTCATTTGTTACAGCAAGCCCAGGGAGCTTACAGAGCCATGATTTCACCTCGTCTCCTCTTCCCGAGCCCCGCGTTCCCCATCCTTACTCTCAACTGATGATGTTGCTTCCTACCGAGAAAAAATTCTTTGCTAGGCCCCATATCCTCCTCCAGATGCCATCCCATCATTCTGCTCCCTTGACCAAAAAACACCTTGGACAAGGTGGCTATATTTGCTGCTTCCTTGCCCTCTGCCCCATCCTCTCTGAAGCCCACGCCACCCAGGCTTTCTTCCCCAGCAGTCTTGGAAACGGCTTATGTCAAGGTGACCAAGAGCCTCCACGCTGCTGAATCCAGTAGTCAATTCCCAGTTTGCCTCCTGCTCAATCGATGGGCGGCGTCAGCCGAGTGGGTCACCCTGTCTTTCCTGAAATCCTTGCTGCACCTGGATCCCAGGACCCCACCCCATGCCCTCCTCTCTCTGCTCTCCTCCCAACTCTCCGGCCACTCCTGCTCCATATCCTTGCTGGTTCTTTCTCTTCTCTCCAACCCTAGACGGTCCCAGGGTCAAGTCCTCAGACCTCTTTCCTAGCGAATCTCCCTTTAAATGCCATCCAAGGCTTCCATATTCCTACCTCCAGGCCAGGCCTCTCCCCTGAACTCAGGACCCCAAAAGCTAAGCACCCCCTTTGACATCTCCACTTGGCTGCCTAAAAGGGCCTCACCCCTCACACATCCTAAACAAAGTCTCGACCTTCCACCTGCCTCCAAGCCCTGATCCCGAGTCTCTCACCTCGGGACATGGCAGCTCCGTTCCTCCAGTTGCTCCGGCCCAAAAACGTGACGTCATCTGAATTCGTTTCCCAGGGCTGCCTTAACGAATGACCACGAACTGAGTGTCGTAAAACAACAGAACTTTATTCTCTCATCACAGTTCTGCAGGCGCTGGCAGGGCTGGTTCCTGAGGTAGCACCTGTCCCAGGCCTCTCTCCTGGCCTCTGGCAGCTGCTGGCAATACTTGGCGTTCCTCGTCTGTGGGAACATCACTCTCTACCTCCATCTTCACATGGCCTCTTCCTCTGTGTGCACCTCTGCGTCTTTCCTCTTCTTTTTTTTTTTTAAGGAAATACCAGGGATTGAAACCTGGACCTTGGACGTGGGAGGCAGGCGCTCAACCACCAAGCTACACTGGCTCCCCAGTGAGAGTTGGTTTCTTGGTTAGTTTGCTTATAGGAGGTACGAGGGATCCACCCTGTGATGTCATATAAGGGAAGCAGGTGCTCAACCACTTGAGCTATATCCGCTCCCCTTTCCTCTTCTTCTAAGGACATCAGACACTGGATTTAGGGCCCAACCCAAATCCAGGATGAGCTCATCTCAAGATCCTTAAGCTAATTACATCTACACAGACCCTATTTCCAAAGGTCTCATTCCCAAGTACTAGTGGTTAGGAATTGAATGTGTCTTTTTGGGGGGAACACAATCCAGCCCACATCACACTTGGCATCACTCACTCCTCCCCCATCCAATCCTGCCATCTCTACCTTCAATATACAAGGAGAATGACTCTGGAATTCAGTGCCATGTCAGTTAGCCCTACTTTGGAATTTGTGTTGCTGAGTATGATGGAGTTGGACTCAGATGTGACCTTGCTATACATGCCTCTTCTGTCACTTTTACTGAAACTGTGGTTGGCGCTGGGGTTGGTGTATACTCGGGAGACTTGAATCTCTGGACTGTCTATGTGCCAGCTGGGCCCTGAGCCTCAGCAGACTTGCAATTCCTGCCCTCTGATTCACTGGACTTACCCAGGTCAGCTAACAGAGACGTGAAGATGGTTAGCCACCACACCAGGGAACCAAGAGTGCCTACAACTGCAATTAGGAGACTGCATCGATCATCCATGTGGAACCTAAGCCCCCCCTCAATATAGAGGGGGAGTGGACATCACCATCCCAGGGTCCACAGGATGGAGGAATAAAATATGAATTAGATCGGACTTACTGATATTCTACTATGGAAATATTGTGACTAGTAATGGAAGAAACTGTAGCATTGATGTGGAGAAAGTGGCCATGGTAGTTGCTGAGAGCAGGGAGAGGAAAGAAGAGGAGTGATGTAGGGGCATTTTGGGAACTAGGAGTTGTCCTAAATGATATTGCAGGGACAGATGCAGGACATTATATATCCTGCTGTAATCCACTGAATGGACTTGGGGAGAGTGTAAACTACAATGTAAACTATTATCCATGTGGTACAGCAGTGCTCCAAAATGTATTCACCAAATGCAATGAATGTGCCACAATGATGAACGAGATTGTTGAGGTGGGGGGGGGAGGGGAGTATATGGGAACCTCTTATATTTTTTAATGTAACATTAAAAAATAATAATAAAGAGATCATAGGAAAATATATATACAAGGAGAATCTGCCCCTGTCTCAGCACCTCCACTGCTGCCAACCCAGCCCAAGCCCCCATCACCATCTTGGCAGGCTTCCTTAGAATCTACCTGCCACATGGCAGCTGAAATAATCTTTACATATTGTAAACAAGATGTCGTGACTCAGATCAAAAGCCTCAAACAGCTTCTCCTCTTACACAAGGTAAAAGCCATCGTCCTCGTCACAGCCAGCTCCTTCCTGCACCTTCTGGCCCTGGGGAGCTCACCTGGTCCTCTCCTATCACACTCTACCTCCTCACTCCCCTTCTCAAACACATGACCCAGTTCTACTGCAGGGTCCTGGGTCTCACAGCTCACCTACTAACTGATGGCAGTTCCTCATTTATTGTCTCCCCCACCGCCCCCCCTGGAAAGTAAGCTCCGTGAGGGCAGGGGACTTTGCTTGTTTTGTGCACTGGTCCATCCCAAGCACCCACAGCAGCACCCAGGATGTGGCAAGTGCTGATGAATATCTATCGAGTGAATGAATGATGCCATATCACAAAGGGGAAACTAAGACTCAGAAAAGTTAAGAGATGTGCACAAGAGTTCATATTGGGAGGTGATGGCATCTTCCGGGCCTGCCTTGCCTGATGGGGTGCCCCTCAGGCCACTGTCTGGGAGCCTCCAAATAAATTCCAAACCTGCTCTGTGCTGCTGGTTTAGATGTGTACACAGGGGTCTATGTACACACACACACAGAGGCGCACACACACGTGTATGCATTCCACACTCCCGCGAAGTGGTACACCCCAAAAGTCTAGCAGTTAGGAATTCCTCCAAACCCGGAACTTTTTCCTTCCGAAAGTTCTGCTTCACAGATGAGGCAGACAAGCCACCCCCTCCCCTGCTCTCTTCTGGATGATTCCAGAAGGCCCCTCCCCCAACTGCAGTCACATAAAACCCCCATGGAAGCCCGTCTTCTGAAAAATGCAAATGCATGATACTAGAAATGACTGGCAGTTTGGAAAAGCCAGACCATTTGCCATTTGTTCCTTTTAAAGCACTTCTGGGAGATGATTAACAAAGGCTTTGAGGAGAAGAGAGGACAGAAATGTGAGCGTTGGGACTTTTCCAAATTTTCTCCACCATCTGCCTGTGTCTTGGAACAAGGGCCCAGATCTGGAAGGGGAATAGAGATGATGAATGACACTGCTGATGTGAGTCTTTTTATACCCATTAAAATCCCACTCCAGCCCTAAGAGCAGAGCATGACGTACAGCAAGCAGATCAATGCTCCCCGCTGGCACTGCATGAGTCAGTTAGTGGCTGAGGCCTTCGCACCCCAGCCGGCCATTTGCTACTTGACTGCAGATTGCTCCACAGTGCACTGGCCTCACCGCTCAATGAGCAGAAGAAGGGCTAACGTTTGCTGAGCAGCTGCTAGGTGCCAGGGACTGTGCTAAGTGCTTACCACGCATTAGCTTATTCCCTCCTCGCCAATTTCTCCTTCTTATAGATGGAGAGTCAGTGCCTGGAGCAGTGCAGAGAGGGGCCCAAGACCACGTGGCTGCTGGGAGGCAGGGCTGGGACTTAAACCAGGTCACTTGCCCCCAAACTTCACACTGCTCTCAACCACTCTGCCAGGGTCTCAGACTCAAACGCCCTTGGAGACAGACAGGTAAAATTGGTGCTGTCCAGGTGGAGATGGAGGTGAACTGAAAACATGCATCTGTCCAAGGGGAACAGCAGCTACCCGGCTGCCACACACAGCTCCAAGATGGACCTCAGATGCATCAGGCCAAGGGAAAGAAGCCAGGCTCCAAATGTACAGGCTACATACTGTAGGTTCCATGCAGACACCATTCTTGCAAAAGCAAAGCTGTCAGGAGGGTCTGACCACAAAAGGGCAGCTGAGGAAATTTGGGGGAGCGATGGAAATGTTCTGCATATTGATTTTGGTGGTAGTTACACAACTGTGCTTGTCCACGCTCATGCTAAAGGAGGTGAGTGTTACTGTCAGCAAATTACATCCTAATAAACAAAATGGAAAAAACAACAAATCTGTGGACTGATTTGAGCATGGGCTGCCATTTTGTGATCTCTACACCTAATAAACACACCTCAAATGCAGAGATAATTATACTGAGATGGACCATGGGTATGCCTGGTAGAGGAAGAGATAAGGGGAAGGTGCTCACTGGCTGGGCCTTGAACCCTAGTCCATCACTGACTGATTGGGTGACTCTGAGCGAGTGGCTTCACCTCTCTAAAAATAGGGGTGATAATACCTTTCTTCAAAATGCTGTTGGCAAAATTAACTGAGATTCTAGAGTCAACACCCCCATCATACAGGCGGTGCTCGATAAATGCTCCTGTCCTGAGTGCCCCATCACCTCCTAGGAGTTGCGTGGGCCGAGGAATCACTCCCTTTCATGGCCAGATCTCCTAGGGGACCCTCCAGGTTCACCCTTGGCCCAATGGCCAGGCTGGGCAAAAGCAAACTTTAGCTCTTTCTCCTGCCAGCATCCCTAGAAAACTCCATAGAGGCCCATAGAGACCAGGGTGGCCACGAAACCTAGGCCACCCCCACCCATTACTACAGGTGGAGTGATGAGAGAAGCTGGATGGGGCGTAAAGAGATGTGGGTCCAAGTCCTGGTTTCTGCCTCTTACTAGCTAGAAGACACTGAACAAGTCCCTTAAGCTCACTGAGCTTTGGTTTCCCATTTATAAAGCAAGGATGCAACTAGTCCCCAGCTCACTGGCTTGTAGAAAGAATCAAGTGAGATGCTGCTGCAGTGCCTGGACACATAGCAGCTTCCTGGCTTCTAGATCTCCACCCCACTGATGGCTGCTCTCCCAACAATCCCTCCCTTGATGAGTGCTCATGAGGATTAAATAAGATAAAGTTCCCAGTGAGGTGCCCGCACTTCGTAGATGCAGGTATTTCCGGCAGGACTGGATTGTGGCTGCTGCTGGAAGATCACAACCCAGAGGCATCAGAGCAGGCACCGAACACGTGCAAATGGAACCGCTGGATTCTTCAAAATGCCAGAATCAGTTCCTACAGAAACCAAAAATACCTGGGCCCCACTGTGTCCGACATGAATCAAAAGAGCCGGTGGCCCCACCCTGCTCCAGGTGGTGGAGTGACGTAGTTCAGGGCTCCTTCCCCCGTCAGAATCTTTGAACAAACAGCAAGAACTGGCAGAAATTTCTTTCTCAAAGCTCCAGAAAGCAGTTAAGGCACTGCAGTAATAAGGCGATCGCTGCATCAAGAGAAAGGCTTTTGTACATGTGGTAAGCCAGTGCCCATGCAAGGGCCTGCATGGTGAGCCAGTGCCCCACACAAGTGAGTCATGCAGCAAGATGATGATGCATCAAAAGAGATACAAAGGGGAGAATCAAGGTGAGGCACAGCAGAAACCAGGAACCCAGGTGGCACAATTGACAGGGAATCTCTCTCCCCATCAGAGGTCTCCAGGATCAAATCCCAGTAAATCCTAGAGGAGAGAAAATGAGAAAATAAGACAACACAGACAGCAAAAACAGCAGGGAAGGAGGAGAGGAAGGGGGGAAATAAATAAATTAAAAAAAAAAAAAGCGGAGTCCTGACTGGCCCCTCCCCCCTCCCCCCTCCCCGCTCAGCACGGAGACAATCACAGCGCCAGTGCAGATCCCTGGTTCACAGACAGAGCAGGGGAACCTTCATGCATATACTGGGAGCACGTACGTCTGGCCCAGTCTGTCGCAGGGGATCTGAGGAACTGCGGTCCTATGGGTGGAAATCAGCTCACAGAGCTCTCCTACGGAACGCTGAGGGAGAGCAGTCAAGTGGTGCTGCCTGGGCAGGGGATTGCTGGCTTGGGACATGCAGTGCATTCATACCCACGTAAAAGGGGGAAATCCTAGGGCCACACACACATGTCCAAGACAAGACGCCTGCACAGAAAGGATCAGGGAGGCCCCTGTGTGCTGGCCTGGTGCTATTATCTAAACTCATCGTATGGATAAGCCCTGAAAGAGAGCACTCTGCACAGGTCAATCCGCAAAGACTGTGAAAGCTGTTTCCTTTTTATCCCTCTTCTTTTCTTCATATTAGCTCCTGTCATACAAGGAAAGCTCTATCATAAACTCACTGGATAAAACCTTAAGGAACAGATGCTTCAGAATCTAAATTCTAGCAATAACATTAAAATATCAAAAAATCCAGGTTTCAGCAAAAGAGCACAAAACATACCAAGAAACAGGAAGCGATGGCCCAGGCAAAGGAGATTTAAAGCATTAGTAACCATCGTTGAGGAAGACCAACCCTGGGACAGACCAGACAAAGACTTTTAAAAAATTGTCCTAAACATGCTCAAGAAGCTAAAGGAAAACATGGGTCAAGGACTAAAGGAAATTAGGAAAACACAAAGAGAATATCAATAGACAGGTGGAGGGAAGAGGATGTGGCCCAACTGATAGAGCATTTGCCTACCATATAGGAGGTCCAGGGTTCGATACCCAGGGCCTCCTGGCCTGTGTGGTGAGCTGGCCCACGCGCAGTACTGCTGCGCACAAGGAGTGCCATGCCATGCAGGGGTGTCCCCCGCATAGGGGTGCCCCACATGCAAGGAGTGCACCCCACAAGGAGAGTTGCTCTGCACAAAAAGCGCAGCCTGCCCAGGAGTGGCGCCACACGCAGGGAGAGCTGACGCAGCAAGATGACAGAGCAAAGAGATAAAGATTCCCGGTGCCGCCAGACAAGAATGCAAGTGGACACAGAAGAAAACACAGCAAATGAACATGAGAGCAGACAACGGGGGGGGCATGGGGGGGAGGGAGAGAGATTTAAAAAAAAATAATAATAGATAGGTGGAATTATGAAAAGGAGCCAGAGCTGAAGACCACAGTAACAGAAATTAAAAATTCCCTAGAGGGGTTCAACTGCAGATTGGAGCTGCCAGAAGAAAGAATCAGAATCTGAAGATAAGACAATTGAAATCTTCCAGAATGAGGAACAGAAAGAAGAAAAGTGAATGTGGTCTGAGGAACTTGTGGGACAATATCAAGGGTACCAATGTATTCATTTTGAGAATCCCAGAGGAAAAGAAAGAGAGAAAGGGGTAGAGAGAGTATTCAAAGATATAATGGCTGAAAACTTCCCAATTTAATGACAGACAAGAATATACACATCCAGGATGCTCAAAAAACTCCAAACAGTAGGAATCCAAATTAGACCCATGCTGCGGCATAAAATAATAAAATTGTCAAATGCTAAAGATAAAGAAAGAATTCAGAGAGCCACAAGGTAGAAGCAACATGCTACATACAACAGAGACTCAATACAATTGAGATCAGAAACCAAATGATGAAGGCAAGAAGGCAGTGGAATGATAGACTGAAAAGGCTGAAAGCAAAATAAAAAGACAATCAAGAAATCTCTATCTAACAAAACTGTCTTTCAAAAGTGAGGGTGAGATTAAGGCACTCCCAAATAAACAAAAGCTGAAGGAGTTCATCACTGCTAGACTGGCCCTACAAGAGATGCTTAAGGGAGATCTGCAGGTTGAAGGAAAGGACAATAGACAATAGATAGAGCCTCATGGACAAATAAATATCTTGGGTGAGGTTAATGGCAGGGGTAAATACAAATGCCAGTACTGTTGTGCTTTTGGTTTGTAACTCCACTTTTTACTTCATAAAGGATCTAAAAGGCAAATGCATAAAATGGAACGATAAATTAGTGGCTTTGGATCCATAATGTATAAACATGTAATTTGTGACAAGAATTACATAAAGGTGGGGAGAGAGAAAGGTATAGAAACATAGTGTGTGTATGCCATGGAAGATAAATTGGGGCGGCAGACTTGGTCCAGTAGTTAGGGCATCCGTCTACCACATGGGAGGTCCACAGTTCAAACCCCGGGCCTCCTTGACCCGTGTGCAGCTGGCCCATGCGCAGTGCTGATGCGTGCAAGGAGTTGCCATGCCACATAGGGGTGTCCCCCTGTGTAGGGGAGCCCCACGCACAAGGAGTGCACCCCATAAGGAGAGCCGCCCAGCATGAAAGAAAGTGCAGCCTGCCCAGGAGTGGTGCCACATACATGGAGAGCTGACACAACAAGATGACCAACAAAAAGAAACATAGATTCCTGTGCCGCTGACAACAACAGAAGCGGACAAAGAAAATGCAGCAAATAGACACAGAGAACAGACAACCGGGGTGGGGGGGAAGGGGAGAGAAATAAATTCAAAAATAAATTTAAAAAAAAAAGATAAATTGGTGTCAAAGAAAATTAGAGTGCATGTTGCCTGGGGCAGGAGGCAGAGGGAATGGGGAGTTAATGCATAATGGGTGTAGAGTTTCTGAGGAGGGAGGACAGTTTTAGTAATGGCATCATAATATTTCGAGTGTGACTAATCCCATTGAATGGTATGCTCGGGTGAGGCTGAGATGGGAAAGTTTATGTTGTTTATATGTCCCACATCAAAAAAAAATAAGACAGAGCAACTAAAGACACAATGGAGACAATGACAATTAAATGGAATACATGATCCTGAATGGGAGGAGAAAAGGCTCAAAGGGTCATTATTAGGATGTATGAAAAAAAATGGACACAGACCATAAGCTTTATATCAATGCTAAATTTCTTGAATTCGATAACTGCATTGAGATGGTTACATAAATGAATATCCTTGTTCATAGGAAATGTACAAAGAAGTAATAAGTGTTCAAGGAGCATGATGAATACAACCTATACTCAAGTATTCAGAAAAAGGATAGATAGATAGATAGATAGATAGATAGATAGATAGATAGATAGATAGATAGGTAGGTAGATAGACAGACAGACAGTAGAAAGACAGAATGACATGGCCAATGGTGCGAAATACTAAAAGTGGTGCCTCTGAGTATCTGTGGGTTGGGGGTATATTGGCCTTCTCTCTATAGGGTCTGTATTATTTTTGTAACTGTCCTTTAAGTTTGAAAGTATTTCAAAATGAAAAGTCAAAAAGAGAGAGAGAAACCTGGAGGATTCTTCAAACTTCCAGAAAATCAACAAACATTGATCCACCCAGGAAAGAAAAGACAAAACTTTGGAAACAGACCCAATCCTTCACAAGCGGTAAACCCAGAAAAGGATCCAATCCTCCCAATCCCTCCCAGGTTGCCACAAGCAGACCAGCCCCCCTTTCACGAAGGGGATCCATAATTAGACTAGTCAGGATAAGCAAGCGGTAGCAGAAAGGAAGTCTTGAGGAGAAAACTCCAGCTAGCTGCCAGGAAGGAAATCTCCCCCTCCTCAGTGGTTAAGTAGCTGCACATGAGCAGCAGCCCCTCACAGGCAGCAGATCCTTTCTAATGAAAATAACCTCATGAAAACTGGGGTAGAAGTTTCTAGGCTGGTGCAGGGGGTAGGATGACGGGTAGACTTAGGTTGGCCAGGGTTTTTTTTCCTACTGGACCGGGCAAGGGGAGAACTTCCTTTCTTCCTTACTTCTGAAGTTATTTCTCCCTCCGCAGTCGCTGTGTCCTGGCACCAGCTCCCCCACCTCTGCTGAAGGCGAGAAGTGGGAAGAACACCGTGGAAGGCAGCCCAGCCCGAAGGGGCTCTGTCTAACGCGTCCCTCATTTGTCAAAAGTCAGGACAGGAAGATGAGAGAGTATTTGGTTTTAAGCCACTGTCCTCCCTGGCCATCTAAAAATACCCCTTTTTCTTATTTGCCAGTCTCCCGAGCAACCCCAGGCTGAGCCAAGCAAACTCTCTGGGCAGCTCCCTGCCCTTCCAGCTCCTTGCAAAGTCCGCAGTTCAAGCCTCGTCTGAGAGCCTCCTCCTCCGAGTGGTTCTTCTCAACTGTTTCACTGATCTCATCTTTTCCTTTAAAAATATGAACAAAGAAAAATTTAAAAATTAAGCATTTCATGGTGTCAGGAGCTCCAGCAACAAAGAAGGCACAGCCCTGCGCACAAGATGCTGTCTCAGAACTGGGGTACCGCAGCTTCAGCCCTTCACCGCACACTGGCCTAGGCGGGCTCTACCTGGCAGAGGTCGTGTGGGAAAGTGGGAGGAACCAGGCAGACTGGCTCCAGCTCCAGCCCAGCCACCTCCTCCCTTGGCGACTGGAGCAAGCCATTTTGCATAACCCTCTGCTTCCTCACCTGGTAACTGGGATAACAGTATCTACCACATAGGGTTGTCGTAGCCAACGGGTTCATAAAAGCAGGCCAAGGGCTTAAAGAAGTACCTGGCTCGCAGCAAATGCTCGAAGGACTGCCTGTCCTGTTGTTGTGACAGGTACTCGATAGCCCAAATGTTACTAGGCATGATCTTCAAACTCTACTGTCAGCGCCTTCGCAGCAGTGATGTTTCTCTGTCTGCCGCAATGCCTCATAGCAGAAAACAGAGCAGTTAGGAACTCAGATATTTGCTGGTGGTGAATGAATTTGTTCCAGGTTAAAGATTAATCAGCACGAGCCTTGACCTAACAATTGCAGCCGACCTTTGTTGACGGTGCCCTGGCTTATTAGGCGGTCATTATTTACGGACATGGTATCATGCAGCCCTCCACGCCATGGTAGGAGGTCTTTCGGACCCCCACATCCCAGACTACAGAACGCTTGCTCCCATAGCCTTTACTGCCCGGATCATTCACCCTTCTGGGATTTTTCTCAATTCCTTAAGAGCTTAAAAACCACAGGCTCTGGAGTCCGGCAGGTCTGCGGGGAATCCCAGCTCCAGCCCTCCCTGGCCGCGCACAGGTGAGGCCAGCTCAGCATCTCTCCAATGCGGCTGGAGGGATGCCTCGCCAGGTGTCACAGGCTGGAGGACTGAGCTCGGCACGGTCCACAGTAAATGATGCCCGTGGGCTAACTGCTGTCATGGCCATCATTCCCACGACGGGGCGGCAGTAAGTAGCACGCTGCCAGGCCGAGGGCTGGGTCCCGTGCAGAGTCAGCGTTTGCGGGTTGACAAGGTCCCTGGGTGGCTCGCATGAGCGTTAAAGCTGAGAAGCGCTGATGTCGACCTCGGCGGCGTTGCAAACTCAAAACACCACCACCGGGGAAGGGACAGCGAGGACGAATCAAGCAGCCAGGCACAGAGGGCTCGGAGCAGCTTGAGCAACGCGCCTGCTCACAGCGCCTTCTGACTCGACTGAGGGTGGGCACCTGACTCGCAGCCCGAGCACCGATTGGCTGGCCGGGAACCAATCAGGTTGTATCTGTTAGTTCAACATTTGCCGGATGAGGCTGGAGAAGGCTGTTGGTCAGTCCAAGGTGGGCCCTGGGCGGGATGGACCAAGACCCAGGACTGGCTGCCATTTGGGGATTGAGCCTGAGAGAGGAGCAGACACACAGGTAGCTGTAGAGTCTGCAACCTCGTGGTCTCCCTGGAGCCAGAGTAGATGAGGAATTCCCACGGCTTCTGATCCCTGGGACCCGCCCTCTGTCCCATTGAACCAGACACCCTTCAGGAATTAAACAATTACCTTTAATGGAAAAATATGCAGTAATTAGAAAGACTAAGGACAATTGACCTGTAGAGGCAGTGACGTGGAAAAACATCAAAGGCATATTTAAAAGTATAAAGCAAGTTACTGATGCATATATATGTGTGTGTGTGTGTATATATATATATAGTATGATCTCACTTTCATCTTTAAAAATATTTGGAAAGCAATGAACTGCATATGGCAATGTGAATAAATCTTAAAACCTAATGCTGAGTGGGAAAGTCAGAAACGGAATGAGCTTTATAGCACAAAGCCATTCCTAGGAATTAAAAGCACATTCACCCCAGAACTGCACCACGTTTTTCATAATAGAGGTGCGCATCCAACAACATAATCACAAACATTGCAGTGGGTCCCGAAGGTGGGGACGAGGGTGGCAGTGAGCAGAGAACATGCGTGGGGGTCAGGACTGATGAAGAAACAGAAATTTTAAAAAATTAAAATGAATGGGCTTGTCATAGCAAATGATGCGCGCAAATGTGTTTGGCCAAATGCTGCGGTGACGCCCCATGAGTGACACCCTTGCATAATCCCCTCCGCTTGGGTGGAGGCAGAGCCCATCCAGCAGGAAGAACATGGCGAAGGCGATGGAGGAGGCGCTCCACGATTTCATGAGTTATTCAAGATGCTGGAGGCAGATTTCTCCTGCTGGCCTTAAAGATGTCAGCTGCTACCTCACAAGAGGGTCTGTGAGGGTCACATGGCAAGGAACGCCAGGGGCCTCTAGGAACAGAGAGCGGCCACTGGCTGACAACCAGCAAGAAAGCGAGGCACCCAGTCCTACAACCACAAGGAACTGAATTCTGCCAGCAACCCATGAGCTTGGAAGAGGCACCCAAGCTCCAGAATGGAACGCAGCCCTGCCTGATGAGACGCTCAGCACAGGGCCCGGCTAAGCTGTGCTTATCGTGTGACCAAGGGAACGGAGGGGCTGAAGGATACTGTTCAAAGCTGCTGGGTTTGTGCTCATTTGTTACGCAGCAATAGGAAACTGTCACAGCATGCCAGGAAAGGGGAATATGGTTACCACAAGTATCTGTGGCTGAGGCGAAAGAGGAAATAGAATTAACTCTCCACGAGTTAGTATACACATTAAAAATGTTTTGA
The DNA here is from genome assembly GCF_030445035.2 of Dasypus novemcinctus. NCBI lineage: Eukaryota > Metazoa > Chordata > Mammalia > Cingulata > Dasypodidae > Dasypus > Dasypus novemcinctus. The sequence continues at coordinate 54,676,351 of NC_080696.1, read as the reverse complement.
AAATTGTCTCCAGTCATTTTTTCAGCCCAGCCCAGCCTGACTTCTTCAAACGTCTTCCTACTCCACATGGCCCAGTTGCCTTCCCTTTAATCATTGTGGCCACATCTCTCTGGACCCCTTCCAATGCCTCTGCCCTGTTGGCATTCAAAATTAGCACCAGCCGTCTCTAAAATAGTATGGCCAACAGACCACACTTTGAGGAGCAAAGTTCTCTAAAAGACTCAGTGCTGGGCCTTCATGGTGTAATAATGGTGATAATATAAATTACGATGAAAATGAAGTGTTCCCAGAACATGCTTTTAGAATTGCAACCCCCTCACCTCCTTCTTGTCCTCCCTGCATTGTTTTTCCCCAAAGCACTTTCGCTGTCACGTTTTCATCTTTCCAAGAGACATTGCCGTTTCCCCTGCCTTTAGTAGCTCAGCTTGGCTAATGACATACAATCCTTCTGTTCTCATCTCAATAACCACATGCACATTTGCATCTACCTTTGAGCATCTTCCTTGCTCAGGTCTTGAAAGCACGTGGGCGCTGTTTTGCAGTCAAAGGTAGAATTATGATCATCACTCCAATGACCCCACTGTGCATCAGGCAAACGCCCCACTGCTCAATCCCTATTCCCTTCTGTGTGGTTAACAGGATACAGAGTCAGAGGGTAGTGCGAAGAAATTCCAAATGGAAATTAAACTCAACACGCGTCTTTCCAACAACTCACATAACTCAACAAATATGACAGCCATGCGAAGCGAAAACTGGGTTTGCACATGAGCGAGCAGTGACAACATCACAATGGCTTCTTGCCCAAGAGCAAGTATAGGACAGCAATCCCCTCCACTGAAAAAATGTATCCCAGTTTCAAAGATATTAAATTTATATGGATTTATAAATTTTAGATTATTACATAAAGTAATTACTTAAGGAAAACATATAGTATGGACCAAGACTGTTTTTCTTTCTCTTGACCAAGTTGCCTGTCTTGCTCCCCCCCACCACCCACCCTACTCTGACTACCTTGGCACTATCTTGCAGCTGTGGGACTGCAGAGGAAAATCACTCGGACTGCCAGGAAAAGAAAAGGAAAAAAGACAATTTCAGATATTAGCTATTCCCAGTTATCAAGCTCGGCCCCAATCCCCCTTCTCCCCTCTCTTGCCAGATGGCATACTGCGGCTTTCCCACTGCCCTTGCCAGCTCCACTATCTGCTGCCTTCCTCGGCGCTGGGCTCTACTCTCCACCACACCTTCCCCCAGGTAGCTAGGAAGAACGTCATCTTGGCCTGTTTCACACTGCCCACTACAGTTTTTTCTTTGACAATATTAATTTAAAAAGTTATAAAATTTAGAATTTATGAAATAGGACTTTCTTTTAACTTATTTATCATCTCTTCTACCCCTTAAAATGAAAGCTCCTTGGGGGCAAAGATTTTTCTCTCTCCTCTTCCCTGCTATATTTTCAAAATCTAGAACAGTGTCTGGGTCAGAGCACTTACTGCTGAATGAATGGTTCAGTTCTGCCCCATGGATTCCAATAGGGAATTATGTCTATACGGATTGTGTTACGTTGATGGTCCAGAACCCAAGTTTTGCACCTTATTGTGGTATTCTCATTTATGATAATCCAGTACATAGACACTTCAGGAGTCAGGTGTTACACATGAAACTATGCCAAAATAACCTTTACATACAGATAAAACTTGAAGTCTTTTTTGAAAGGATTGCATTTGGACCTCAGACAATCAACCAACCTTTGTTGACTGCAGGAACCATTCTACTCAGGACACCATGCCAGGATCCCAGTGCAAAAGGCACAAGGCATGCTGGTGAGTAAAAACACAAGGATTCAGAATTCCACTGGCTGAACACTGGCACCTGTTGTCCTGCTTTTCTCCCTGGCCTCACACCCTCAAACTGCCCTGGAAACAGCTACTGCCCATGTGGCAACTCCGGGAGGGTGGGGTGGGGACAATGCCCAGTGCTGAGTGGACCTGGCTGTAATTTCTAGAACCAGTCTCTTCTCTTAAAATTACAAGCCTATTCTATTGATATAGCATCTCGGGCCCTTCCATTCCTCACTCTATATTTTCCATTACCTAATGTGCAGTTTTTAATTACAAAAAATGATGCCTGCTTGTTAGTCCATGTAGTAATTATTTCAAAATAAAAAGTTAAAAATGTAGTACATGATTATTGACTTTAAAAGTTTAAAACTGTACAAGTAAACAAATTTAAAGTAAAAGTTTCCCATCCATCACCCAGAGACAAGCACTACTTAAAGTATATTTTATGCCCTTCCAGACTTTCATTCCACATATTTACTCTGTTTGCATAGTCTTTTTACAAAAATGGAATAATCCTCTACAATGTATTCTGAAATAAGCCCTCTCCATTTATTGAGGGCATCGTATCCATATTTATATACCTATATCATCTATATCTATCTACAGCTATAGCTATAACTACCTCATTAATTTTAGCAGCTGTATATCTGTTCCGTTGTTTGACTGTAACACAGTTTATTCAAACAAATCTTTCTTAAAAACAATTGGGTCATTTCCAAGTTTCTGCTCTACCAAATAATGAGGCAATAAATACACACACACACATATACATGTATAATTTTGTACTTTTGTGATTATGTTGGTATGATAAGTTTCTAGAATTGCTGGGTAAAATGTTGTGTACATTTTTAAGTTGATGATATCAATAAATTGCCCTCCCGAAAGCCTGCATCAATATCCCTCTAGTCATTCATAAACATTCACATATTAATTGAGCACCTACTATGTGCCAGGCACTAAGTGCTGGAAATGCAGTAATGTACAAGGCAAAGTTCATGCCCTCACAGAGCTTACAGTTTAGAGGAGAGAGCTGCACAATAAACAAATACACAAGCTACAGTGTATCTCATGATGATAAGAGCCCTGAGAAAAGTAAAGCAGAGTAAGAAGTAGAGAGTAGCAGGGGGAGTGGGGGCCACTGAAGCTGAAGTGGTCAGGAAACCCCCTGGAGCAGTGAAGGATGTGAGGGAGGATATTTACAGAGATCGGGTGCAGAACTTTCCAGACACAGGGAAGAGCACTCCCACCAAACATAATGCTATTTACCCAAACCTTCACCTCCACACTTGTTTTTTAATCTTACTCAGTCTGGGATATATATATAAATATAATATATATATATTATATATAAATATAAATATAATAAGATTTTCTTTTTTATTACTGAAGTAAAACATCTCTTCACGTGCTTAGTGACCATCTATAATTCTTTCTCTGTGAATCTCCTATTCACACTCCTTGCCCATTTTTCTGCAGTACTGCTTTAGTTTTCCTGACAGATCTGTAAGAATGCTTCATATTTTAAGGATATCAAGCAAGACTTTGTCAATTAGGATGCAAATATTTCCCAATTAGTAAGTTTTCTTATCATTTAATTTTCATAGCTTTTTCCGTAGAGAAATTTAAATTTGTATATAGGCAAATGTATCAGTTTTTCTGATTTTGGATTTCATGGCCTTGAAAATGGTCTTTCTCAAACCAAAATTACAAGACCACTCTCAAAAACTTTCTTCTAGTACTTTTGTGTTTTAGCATGTTTAAACCTGATTTTTTTTTTTCGGAGAGGGTGGATGGCATGAGGTAGAGATCTCACTTTTTATTCCAAGTAGATATCCCATGTACTCTAACAGCATTTATCAAGCAATTGCCTGGGGGTAGCACCCGTGGACTCTGGCGCTGGACCACCTCAGGTAGAAAATGGCCCCTCCCCTCACTGGCTTTGGAGCTCGGGCATATCACTTCATCTCTGTTCATCTCAGAACACTCATCTGTAAAATGGGGGTAATACTGGCATGTACTTCTTAGGGTTGCATTGATGATTAAATGAGAATTACGTAAAGCATCTAGCTCGATGCACAATAAATGTTATCTATTACTTTCTCCACTGAATTTGGATGTCCCTCTTACCATTTCCTAAATTTCCATGGGTCTATTGATGAGCTTCCTATTTATTTGGACCCTTTCTCAGTCAGTACTAGACTGTTTTAATTGCTATTGCTTTGTCTTCTTTTTAATTTGAAATTACAAGTCATCCTTCATTAATTTCTTTTTCCAAATTTCTTAGCTCTTTCACATTTTCACATGTTATTTTCCTTAATTGTATTAGGGTTATGATTGGAATTGCATTTAATTTGAAGGTGAATATAAGGAAACTGTAACATTCTATTGATTCTTCCCATGTAGGAGCAGAGCATATCCATCTCATTTTCCCCATTGGCATCCCAGGGAAAGTGATGGAACTTTCTGCACATAGGTCTCCTACATTGCCTATATCATTTATTCCTAGGTATTTTATAGATTGAGAGGTCTATAAAAAATAGGTAAGCAATGTCTCTTTCCATGATATTCTGTAACTGGGCTGTTGTCAATACACTGGAAAGCTACTGATTTGAATCTTACATCTCACTTTTGTTCAGCTCCCGTAATGTTTCTATTCATTTAACTGTTTTTCCCCTTGGAAGTACCTGCTGTTTCAATATAGAATTTGCAAAGGATTTCCAAACACTCTCTCTGTTTCTCACAGTAACCCCAAGTGGTTGGCAAAGCATGGTTTTATTCTCATTATACAAACGTGGAAGGTGAGGGCTCCCAGAAGGAAACCTCAAGGTCATGCACCTGGCAGGTGACAGAGTCAGAATTTGAACTTAGAACTATCTAGCTCCAAAGACCATTCTTTCCACTGCCCTCCATCATTAATACTTTGTTGTTCTGTTGGGACCTAAAGTTCCCAGCAGGTCTTCTTTCTGTTCCTTCGACACACCACAATCCCCCCAACTTCAGGGTGTCTCCCCACTAGCAGGTGAACTCCGTGGCTTCTGGTCAGCACTCCACCTCCATGCCTGGAGCGGTGTCCAGCCTGTGCAGTCACACAAGCCTGCACTCAGAAGGGCCCCACATGTGGTTTAATGCTCGGCTCCTGGTACTTTGTAAGAGAAGTCCCATGGCACAGTGGAGCATGTGTGTGAACAGTGGAAATATGCGAAGTGTGCGTGTCGCCATTTCTTGGTATAGAGTTCAAGAACCCCATGAGCATAGAATTCTGTGTTTTTGTGGCACAGAAGAGCAAAATGAAGCACAGAGAAGTTAGGAAACTTGCCTTTAATGCATGGGAATTCAGTGAGACTCAAAGTGGCACAAGGTAAGCATGTTACATCAGTGAGCAAGCAGGGACACTGGCAGCCCCGAGGGGACACAGGTCTTGTTCAAACCAGAACATGCTTCAAACACAGAAAAAAAGCAATGGCTCTAAAAAACATGACCAGCCAAGGAACCCGCCATATTCTTTTTTGATGAGTGCTCTGTTACTTCCCTGTACTAGCCAACTGTTTATGCCGAAAGTGGTGGCGAAGAAGGAAAGGGAAAGATAGGGCAATCCAGAGTATCTTTTCCTTTCAGTCCTTCCTCATTCATCAGTAAACCAATGACAGAGGGTATTGGTAGGATGTGCAAGTATCAAACAGTGAACTAAAAACAGGTGAGCTGAGTTTGTGCAGCATTTCCACCATTCTGATAAGAATGAAATACCACTTGTTCGAGCTGTGAAATATGAGTTATGTCGTTTCAGTGATTCTGCATATGAGTTAAATGCATTTAAAACAGGCATTGTGCGATATAAAGATGAATGGTACAATTCATGCTAATAATTTAGATTTGTTTTTCTACTTAGAACGACATTAAATAGCAGGTAATAAAACACCAAGTTCAGAGAGAAACCATGGAAGAAAGGAAAAAGCTGAATATTTTAGTACTTTAAGGCACTTTTGCTTGCTATTTGAACTTGGACCCCACATTTTCATTTTGCACTGGGCTCTGCAAATGTAGTAGCCAGCCTTGTGCCCTGTACAAAGTAGGGGTTCCATAAATGTTTGAATGAATCAACAAATGCTTGCACAGTGGAAACTGCTAAAGCCATGGGTCAGGCATAGCTGCCACAGGCAGGCGAACCTGCCCTCTTCAACTCTCATTCAGAGAGATGCATGACCACTGACCCTGCTCTATCCCTATTGCCCCAATCCACATGGGGCTGGAGCTGCTCAACCATCCTTTGCCATTTTCCCTGCAAATCCCCTTTGGCCACCAGGAGGTACTTATACTGCTAGGGGACTCAGGCATAAAAGATAGATTTCCAGGTAGGATGCCACTAGAGAATGACCCCCTTCTGGAATCTCCCTTTGCCCTCTGGCACTATATGTGGCACTTTCCCAGAACAACCTCTACAAATTGCTTCACATCAGCACCTCTGGGACAGGGGTTGTTTCTGCACATTTTCCAAAAGCAATAGCTAAAAACTGCACAGTGTTATCTGCCACACTCATTGAGAAGGATCTTTTAACTACTTCCCCCGTAATCAGTTGGCCTTCTACTAGCTGGGAAATGCTCCAGCCAGCTATTTGTGGCTTATCTTTGCTAAAGACAAGAAAAGAGTCCACCTCCGAGCCTCTTTCCTTTGTGTTCTTTTTTTTTTTCAACTTGCAGATACAAAGGAGCGGTGTCTCTGTCCACCTCACTCTATTCTTCCACCCAGCCCCGAGGAAACGCACTTTTGTGCTCTTTCTGTAGCCTCTCTAATCTCATCCCCACAGAGCTGTGCTCTTCTGTCCTGGCCTTTCTTATTAGCCAGGCTCCTTCCACTGTGCCCTATTCAGGTTTGCCCTTGAACTCCTAACACAGCTGTGGGTTTGGTCAGCTTGGGGGTCTTGCTAGCCTCCTACTCATCTGCTCGCACACTCATCGCGTGCACACGTGCACGCGGTATTATATCAGTCACAGCCTGGCCTCTGCACACATCATCTCTTTTCATCTCTCAGAGTAACCCTACGAGGGGAGATTATCATCCACTCGCAAAGAGCAAACTGAGGCACAGAGAAATTTGGAAACTGCTTGCTAGTGATGGGGTCATGCAACAAACCCGGGACACCCTGACCCCAAAGTGCAAGCTCCTTCCACTCCCTGCACTGGCCGGACTTCCTCTGTGGACATGAACGTGCTCTCACTTAGCAGCACCTCCTCCGGGACTTCTCTGTCACGACGGGTTCTCATTCTTTACCTAGGGACATTTACAAGGTAGAGGTTTAAGAAACTCTCCGCTGGATAGGTTTTCCTTTCCATCACGTAGGACTATATTTGAATTGAATCCCCAAACTCGAAAGTGTATCAGAATCCCTCGGGGAGGCCCCCCTTCCCAGCACACATCTCTGAGCCCCAGACCCACAGACTCGAGGCCTCTGGTGGTGGGTCCAGAAATCTGCATTTTAAAAGTTTATCCTGTGACACTGTCACAGCAGGTCCTCAGACTGGGACTGGGAATACACTGAGTTCTTTACCTGTATGGGTGCTATCTGAGCTTTATTGGGCACAGAAACCCCCTGCGATCCTGTTGAAATGTGGGTTCTGATTCCACTGGCCTGCGTGGGCCCTGAGATACTGCCCTTTTTGTCAAGCTCACAGGTGGACCCAACGCCAGTCCCAGGACTACACTGAGTTGTGAGGGCTTGGGCCAGGGGTCTCAGCCTGGCTCCACCTTAGAATCACCTGGGGGATTTTAGAGCTAGGTGGCGTGGACCCCACCAGAAATCGTGGCATTGGTTTCGCGTTAAATAGATGTCCCTCAGCGCAGTGGTCTGCTGGAGCCAGCTCCTACTGGCTTGCAAGAGATGATGTTAATTCCTCAGGAGTTTTGTGAGCCAATTGGTAAACCCAGCCAGTGTTAACCATTAAATTACATAAACTTAAAACTTAAAAATTATACTAAAAGCAAAGAGGATAGCTCGGCTGCCCACCTGTCAGGAGGCACCCAGGGTGCCCAACTTGTGGGAAGTACGATCCCTGGGTCGATAGGGTGGGGGTGTGGGAGAGAAGCTCGGGTAAAGTTTAGTGAGCCCCCGGATTCGGCTGAGAGGTAGCAGGGGGTGGGGCGTGGGGGGAGCCTACGTGTGAGGGATGTTTCTCTCTGATTTCGGGCCACCAGGTAGAGAAACCCTCGCAAAGGGTGTGTGTTTGGAAGCAGTGTTGAGTGGTGGGTAGGATGCAGCTACCTCTCTTCCTTCTCTTCCCTCCTCCCTTGGCTGGTGTGCAGGATGAGAGGAACCTTTGGGGATTTCTGCACACACCACGATGGTGATGCTATCGCTGATGGAGGCGAATGGTTCCTGTTGCTTTTTGTTTAGGGAACATCTTGCTGGCCATGTTGACTTGAACGAACTTCTCCCCCAGTCCTACTTAAACCCCCAATAAATAGAACATTCCTTCATTCCCCTCAACTGAACCCATTCTTCATGCCTTGCGAAATTAGATGAAAGGAGGCCCTCTTTCCCTGCTCTTTCTCCCACCAATTTTCTTTGCCTGGTGATGGCTCCTTTGCTGAAGCAGGTACAGATACACCACCATACAAGCAGTTGGGGGAGAGAGGTGGCAACTTCATGATTGGATTGTGACCAGTGGGACTCCACTTGAGTAATTTCGGTTTAGTAGCAAGCAGTTTTTAACTGACATGTATTATTTTGAGGCTCTGAACGCGCTATTCCCTTCTCTGTGGCTTCCTGTGTGTCAACCAAACAGCTGCGTATGTCCTGACCCGGAGAACTCACATCGCTGTCCAAGAGGAGATGGGGCTATACAATTGTCAATCTTTGGGGAGAATCTTCTTTATATAATAAAAATTATTTTTTAAAAAAGCACAGATGATACTCAAAATCCATCACTTTCTAATTATTTGACTACATTTTACCCTATCTATGTTCTTGAGGTTATTTGCACCTACTGCTCTCTGGATGGTAGAAACGCTACGTAACAGTGCCCTGCTACACATTCCTTGTTCCGTGACATCAGCTGTGGTAGGCTCATTTACTACTCAGAAATCTGCAAATGCTACAAATCAGGGTTTATTTTGCCAAAAATCTGGTTGTGAAACATTTACCAGTGTACCACTGACTGTTGTCCTCCACTACCTCCATGCATCCTAACCGCCTGGAGTGCTGGATAAAAGTACAGAGAGCTGGAGACACCTAAGACTTCCATAATCCCACTTATTGGAAGTGGAACTTGCAAATCTGGAATTTTTTTTAAAAATGCCCCAGGCGTTTCTAATTTGCACTGAAGTTCCTTTAGAATTTCAGTTAAATCTTCCAATTCAGCAAAACACAAAGTGAATTAAGAGCCAGATCTCACTGTCACCCTTCTCTTTTGGTTCTAGGAAATCATTTCCAATGCATTTTGAAAAGCCTTTTGAATGGGGATACCAAGAGTTGCTGTCCCATCTAAATTCTGGGCAAAGCACTTCTCCCCCAGACACCCACAAAAAGGTGCATCCAGAAGCTCAGCTGAGGCTTATCCTCCAATTGTCCTTTGCTCCTGACCCAGCGCTAAAGAGTATCGACCTCAGGTTTTTCCCTAATAAAGACAGTGTGTTGCTCAGAATTTTCCATGTTCAAATCTCATCAGGCCAATCCAAGCTCCTTTTGAAATTGTTGGAGAGAATTAAGAGTTAAGGTGCTGAAAGACTAGGATGCAAAGAAAGTTCCACTGAGTTAAATACTCCAAAGCTGTGTGGAAACTTGCCAAGTCCATCTATGAGTGGAGTCGTGGCAGTGAGCAAAAGTGGTGCTTGTGGGGGTTGGTCCCATCGCCCTGGGCCCTGGCCAGTTTATTAAGTTTATTATTGAGTTTATTAAGCTCACCATTTCCCTGGCATTAGGTAAGACTATCTCACTTGCCCCTCCAGCAACCCTACAAAGTGGGTGCTTTTGTCACCAGGTTACAGATGAGGAAACCGAGTTAACGACTTGCTCAGATGGATGAGCTGAGACACAAACCAAGTCTGGATGATGTTCCTCAAATCAACTTTCTAGCCATGTGCATTAGTTTCCTGTAGCTGCAGAGCAGAGTACCACAAGCTTTGTGACTTAAAACCACACACATTAATTATCTCACAGTCTCCATGGGTCAGGAACCCAGGAACAGGTTAGCCAGGTCCCCTACTCAGGATCTCTCCAGGCTAAAATCAAGCTGATGGCCATGGTGGTGATTCTCATCTATCTGCCATAGTCAAGTAATGCTTGGGTAACTAGTTACTTACTTTTTCATTTTTTTAAAAACTCAAAAAAAAATTCCATTAAATCCATAAAAGTCACAGATTTGATGGTTAAGCTTTACTTTTCTTCCCTAATAATGTTAAAATAAACATACTATTAAAATTCTTTTAACTCTTCCATCTGAAATTATCTTGTGTACTAATTGTATACACACCACACTTTGGAAACTGCTCACTGCCCCCCACCTGGACTTCATGACACCAAGCCTGCACTAACAGGACACAGTGCCTAACAAGTGGTTTCAGCTGCCAGCTCGTCACAGAGCAGCTGCAAGGGCCAGGCTGCCGGGTGCATGCATACTCTGTTTGCACAGAGGCCTCTGTGAATTTAATGCACACATTATCTGAACCAGGAAAGAATGTCCACAGCATATCCCTGAGAATGCACAGATGGTTTAATCCTCCTAGAATGCAGCCTCCAAATGCACTGCATCATTTGATCTTCACAGCACCGTGAGGTGGTGTCCTGGGTTGAACAGGACTGCCCAGCCCCAAATTCAATCTCACCCAGAACCTCAGAGTGGGATCTTATTTAGAACACGGTCTCTGAAGATGCAATTGATTATGTTGAGGTCACAGCGGATCATTGTGGGCCTTGAATCCAATGACCATTGTCTTTGTAAGAAGAGAACACAGTTGCAGGAAGACATCCGTGGGATGCCGGAGGCAGAGACCTGAGTGACACAGCCTCGAGCCGAGGTGCCAGGAGCACCAGAAGCCAAGAGGCAAGGACAGATTCTCCCCTGCAGATATGGGAGGAAGCGCGGCCCTGCCCATGCGGAGATTTCAGGCTTCCCCGCCAGAGGTGCAGGAGAACACATTTCTGTAGACTTAAGCGACCCAGTTTGTGATATTTTGTTACAGGAGCGCTAGGAAACTAAGACAGTAAATACCATCATCTTCACTTTATGGACAGGAAACTGAGACCTGAGGAAGTCTGAGGGGCAAACAGGTCCTCTGACTCCATTCAGTAATGTTTCCACAACATTATCACTCTTTCCCAATATACCATTTGTTCCCCAGTGACCATCTTCCCTTTCTCCTTTAGAATGGAGCTCACAGACTTTACAGCTGAGCACGTGACCACTTGGATTCAGAACATTTCCCAGCTTCTCTTGTAGCTGGGAGTGGCCATGTGCCTAGGTTGCTGGCCTGTTGGGATATGAATGGGGGAGGGAGGTGAGCAACTTCCGGGAATAGTCCTTCAAGAGAGTGGGTGTATCAGTCTTTTCCCTTCTCCTTCCTGTTGACTGGAATGTAGACAAGATGGCAGGAGCTGCAACAGTCTTCTTGCACAATGAGGTGATGTTGGAAAATGGAAGCCATGCACAGGGCAGCAACAAGCTAGAAGGATCCTGGGTCTGTGGGGACTGCGTGAAGCAGAACGGCACCACCGGGTCTAAACCTTTACCTTGTTTAAGCCACTGAGAGCTGAACCTTTTCATAACTAATACAAAGTAACAGGAAGGCAGGGAAACATCAAGGTCTCAATACCCCCATTTTCTAAAATTCCTTCTTTTCTTGGAAAAGAACACCTGGCCCATGGTAGGGCTCTAGGAGCAGGGAGGTGGCATGAGTCATGGCCCACAGGGGCTGATGTGTAAGTGCTTATCCACTTAGGCAGAGCCTGGAGCTGCGTCCCCAGTACCTGCCACCTACAAGCAATCTGCTGCTGCAGAGCCGTGCCTTCTGACAGCTCCTCTTAATGATGTGTTTCCTGTAAGCCAGCTCCTCACCAGGAATGGGAAAAACAAAATCAAAGCAGCCCCACTGAGCATGCCAGGCGCTGACAAATATCAGGTCAAAGCCATCTGGGCTGATGCCACCTTCCCTGAGCCTGCCTGAGAATTTGGGGAAGAGTGGATGGTACCAATAGAGGGGAAACTAACTTCGTTAAGGGGTGTAGGGTAAACGCGCCCCAGCTAAGTAAGCCCACCCAGAGACGGCAGTGAGAAAAGAAGTCCGGTGCGTTCCACCGGGCAAGCACGGAAGCCGTGGCCGGGCAGAGGAAGGAGAAGCTGAGGCTGCTCCGTGGGCGCTGACTCGCCTGGGTCTGGAGCGCTGATCCAGCCGCTGGAATTCTGCCGCGACGTTTTCTCGCTTCTCTAATTGGTATTTCTCATCAACAACAACTGGAGGTGGAACCCTTCCCAATCGTAACCGCCTCCAGCCCCAGCTCCCACTGGATTTTCCCCAAGTGATTTCTGATTCCACAAGGGCTGCCAGTGTGCAGTTTCGGAATGATTGATTCTCACCACCAAGTCTCCCTTAGCTCCAACCAGCGAGACAAGAAACAAGGAAAAAGTATTGGACGCCAGTATCTCGAATTGGAGAAATAATGGTATTTATTGCCCACAATGGGTCAAGCATTGTGCTGGGTAATTTATCCCTCCAGGCTAGTAACAATGGCTGTTTATGGAGCATTTACTCTATGCCAGATACTCTGTTAAACAGCTCTACATGTTTTAACTCTTTTAATCCTCTCAAAAAGGGTTTTAAGGGGTAGATACTGTTCTTATCCCCAGGTTACTGATAAGGAAATCGAAGCACAGCAATGGGGGGTTTTCTAAGTCACAGAGCTAAGAGGGTATCTAAAGCCAAGATTGGAACCCAATACAGAGCATGTTCTGCTGCCAGAGGGGTACAAAACATGACAAACACAGAAGGAGCAGGGGCTGAGGGCCTAAGACAGGCAAAAGTTTGCACGTGTATCACTAGCCATCCCCTTACCTAGTTTCATCTTTCTCCACGGCACTCATCGCAGTCTGCTGGACTTGCTTGCTGGTGGATCTCCAAGCCTCTGCATTAGTGTGTCAGCTTCATGAAGGCAAAGAGTTTTTACTGTTTTGTTCACTGCTGTGGCCCCAGCTCCTGGAAGAGCACCAAGCACATACTAAGAGCTCAGTTAATACCAGAGGCAGGGAAAAAAAGAGAAACAACTGTCAGCCCATAAGTTTTAATCAAATGAAACTATCCTTCCAAAATGAAAGCTAAATAAAGACATTGTCAAATGAACGAAACTGTGATCATTCACCCCCAGCAAACGTACTACAAAGAAATTTCTTCACACTGAAGGGAAATAGCACCAAATGGTAACATCTTTAGGAAGTTGTCCATTTTTATCTCATGAAAAAACAACCCGGTGAAAGGATTGGACGTGAAATGTTGACCATCGAACCAACCACAGAGATTTAACTCTCCCGGATAGCCCTATCTGAGGGTGAAAGCAAGGGCTGGCTCAGCGAAGGGCAGGAGGGCAGAAGGCTTCCTTCTAGGTTTCACTCTCCAGGCCCCCCTGTCATGGCCACAGGCCTGGAGCAGCGAGGGTGAGTCTGGCGTACAAAGCTGTGCTCTGCAAGCAAGGGGCGAGGCTCCCAGCCCAAGGCCATGCCCTGGGAACAGGAAACCAAGAGAAGGAAACTGCTTGCCCCAGTGGAAAAGGCCCCAGGAGTTCAGGAGACCCGAGTTCTAGTTTGGACTCTGCCAGGCCCACTGAGCTGGCTCTTCAGCCTCTAAGTGAAAAAAAAAAAACAAAAAACAGACCAAAAGGGAGATGTTGCTTGAGAAAAAAAGGACAGTCCCTGTCCCCGGTGCCTTGCTATGCTTTGTGAGGTTCACACGTGCAGCCCCTCGCTGCAAATGTTTGAAGCTCCTTAGAAACACAAAGAATTATCACTGAGAAAGGACCCTCCAAGACATGCACCAACATTTTCAAGGTGTTAAAGTTCAAAAGGAAGTGGGCTGAAAACACGTGGGGGGCCTCCAGGAGACACTGGATCTTTTAAACAGAAATCTCTCTGGGGCCCTGGGACCACTGCCCCGGATCTAGAGAGAAGCCGGGTGCCGTACAAAGCTTTCCGACAAGAAGGACGGTGACCCTTCCCATCTAGTAGGTAGTAGCCAGATGCTGCCGGGCATCCTGCTACGTCAGGACAGCCCCTGCCACGAAGTAACTGTCGCAGAATGCAGGTAGTGCCGAGGCTGGGATTAAAAGCAGTTCAGCGGATCAGGGTTTTATTTTTCAAAATGTCCCCAAAAGCCTTAAAATACATACTGCCGTGTGTCAACTGTGGCTATCTCTGGGTAGTGAGAACGCCGGTGAGTTTTATTTTCTTCTTTTGGCAAAACTGCATTTTCCAAATTATCTTCAATGAATATGTATTAGTCTTGTAATCAAGTAAGTTTCAGCTTTTTAAAGAAGTCCATGCGTTCCAAGTTGGAGAACCCTTCCGTGTTGCCACTTCACGTTCTGATGCTAAATTCGAGAACGGTGGGTCCAGATGTCAGGATCAAGCTCTGGTTCTGCCTGTCACTGGGTGCTTAGCCCTGGACTTTGCCTCTGCAGTGGTCAGGGTTCTCCAGGGACACAGAATCAACAGGCGTGTGGACGTGCGTGTCCATCTACAAAGAGACTAAGGGATTTATTTTAAGGAATTGGCTCACGCAATTGTGGGGGCCGGCAAGCCTGAAATCCGCAGGCCAGACTGGCCGCCTAGAAATTTTGGTGGGAGTTGATGGTGAAATCTTCGGTTCAAAAACCATAGGGCAAGTCCAGAAGGCCAAGGAGGAAACTCAGAGAGGAGTAGATGGTATAGTCTTGAGACAGAATTTCTTTCCTTTTTTATAACTCTGTTTTTTTCTCTTCAGGTCTCCAACTGATTGAATGAGGCCCAGCCACATTAGGGAGGGTGATCTCCTTTACCTAAGTGAGCTGGTTGTAGGTGCTAATCCCATCCACAAAATATATCCACAGCAACATCTAGGCCTGTGTTTGATCAAACAACTGGGCACCCATAGCCTAGCCGAACTGACATATAAAATTAATGGGGAAGCAGACTTGGCCCAGTGGTTAGGGCATCCGTCTACCACATGGGAGGTCCGAGGTTCAAACCCCAGGCCTCCTTGCTCACGTGGAGCTGGCCCATGCGCAGTGCTGATGCGCTCAAGGAGTGCCATGCCACGCAGGGGTGTCCCCCACATAGGGGAGCCCCACATGCAAGGACTGCGCCCCGGAAGGAGAGCCGCCCAGCACAAAAGAAAGTGCAGCCTGCCCAGGAATGGCACCACACACACAGAGAGCTGACACAGCAAGATGATGCAACAAAAAGAAACACAGATTCCCAGTGCCACTGATAAGGATAGAAGCAGTCACAGAAGGACACGCAGCAAATGGACACAGAGAGCAGACAACTTGGGGGGGGGGGGGAATGTGGGGAAGGTAAGAGAAAAATAAAATTAAATTAAACTAAATTAATCATCACAGCTTCTCTGGACCTCACTTTCCTTGTCAGTACCATGGAGACAATAACTTCCATGTATTTTTCCTGGTAGTTTTTCTGGATGTTGATCAAGTGCCAGATACTGTGGAGAGAAGCATTTTACACATCAGCTAATGTCAACTCCCCACAAGCCCCCGAGATTGCTAGTTGTACTCATCCCAATTTAGAGTTGTGCAAACTGAACCTCAGAAAGGAATGTACCCTGCCCAGGGTCATACACATGGTAGGGGGTAAAACTGCGACTCGAACCAAACGATGTGTGACCCCAAAAGCCTGTTCTTAACTTCCATTCCATGGGGCCACTTCTCAGCTCCCTGCCAAAGAGGCTGTAGCTTTTGCTATTCCTGCTCAGACAGGCACTTTGCAAAGACTGAGTTGAAGAATTCCACGCAGGCTGGCATCTTTAAGTTCCTTGGTCACCAAGAGCCGTGTCTTACCTATCTTGCTGGTTCGACTCCTCCAAGGCCCCAGGATCTGGGCACACACCAGCTCAGAAAAACAACGCCTGAATCGGCTTCTGCTTTTAAGCCTTCCTTAACGCCTCCAGGCACGAAAGCCAGGCCAAATCAGTGGACTTCTGCAGAAGGGAAGGGGACATCCAGCCAACTGGATAAGAGGAAGACGCCAGGCTCGGGGCGGCTGAGCCGAGCTCCTGTCTCCTCTCCACCTTCATCTTGGTGAGAAGGAAACTTCCCCAGCCTTAGCGCCGCCCTCCTCAGCACCTCGGCAGGGTTCAGGTGCCACCCATAAAGCACCTGGCGCTCCACCAAACGCTGCCAGCCAGCTCCCAGACGTGACCCCATGGAGGCAGGGTCGCCAGAGTTAGCAGACTTTTTAAGTATAAATATGTCCCTTGCAATATTCGCTGTTTATCTGGAATTCAACTTTGTGGGCACCCTGTATTTTACATGGCAGCCAAGAAAAGGGCCAAGGGCTGTGATGCTGACCCTTGTCATGGCAACACTGTTCAGGCTGGACCACAGCGGCCGCCTCCAGGTCTGCGCTGGGGTCCAAAGCCGCTCCCGTCCAGCCTCCGCGTCTCCCTTTAAGGCAAATGTTGTCACTTTCCTGCGCGGCATCCTCCCTGGGCCCTGCCTTTACCCAGGGCCAAGACAGAGCCAGAATCAGGGCAAACACGCACCAACCCAACGTGCCAGGGAGAGGAGGGCCCCGCCGTCTCTGGCCTGGGGGCCCAGCTGCCCTCCTACCTCCGCTGGGGCCACACAGAGCTGCCTTCCTGCCCCACCTGTGCGGGCTTCTGGCCCCTCCCTCGTTCCCTCCCCCACCTCCTACTTGTTCTCCAAATTTCAGCTTCCCCTGGATGCCCCTCCTCCAGGGGCTCTGAGGTAAAACACCAAGCCCGGTATCTGAGCAGGCCCTACAGCCTTCCGTACCCAGCTAGCCCTCCCACATCAGGGACATGGGCTGATTCTGAGCGCCAAGCCCCCCCCCTCTTTTTTTTTCCACATTGTATATACCTTTTTTTTTTAATTTGCCTTTATTTTTTTTAATGTTACATTAAAAAAATGTGAGGTCCCCATATACCTCCCCCACCCCCCTCACCCTACTCCTCCCATAACCACCACCTCCTCCAACATCATGGGACATTCATTGCACTTGGTGAATATGTCCCTGAGCACCGCTGCACCACATGGCCAATGGTCCACAATATAGTCTACACTCTCCCCCAGTCCACCCAGTGGGCCATGGGAGGACATACAATATCCAGTAACTGTCTCTGCAGTACCACCCAGGACACTTCCAAGTCCTGAAAATGCCCCCACATCACATCTCTTCTTCCCACTCCCCACCCTCAACAGCTACCATGGCCACTTTCTTCATCTCAATGCTACATTTACTTCCATTACTAACACATTAATTCCGGAATAGAATATCAGTAAGTCCACTCTAATCCATACTCTAGTCCTCTGTTCTGTGGACCCTGGGATGGTCTGCTCCACCTCTGTATCAAGAGAGTGCTTAGATTCCACTTGGATGATGGATGCAATTCTCCTGTTTGCAGTTGTAGGCACTCTTGGCTCCCTGGTGTGGTGATTGACCTTCTTCACCTCCATGTTAGCTGGCTGGGGTAAGTCCAATAAACCAGAGGGTAGGAGCTGCAAGTCTGTTGAGACTCAGGGCTATCACATGGACAGTCCAGAGATTCAGGTCCCCTGAGTATGCACCAAACCCCAGCGCCAACCACAGGTCTGGTAAAAGTGACAAGAGAGGCCAAGCCCCTTTTTACCAGTAAGGGTGGGGTAAGAATTCCAAACCAGACCCACCCTGACCCCAGTTCTCCCCTTGATCATCTCTACGTAGAACTTTCAGGCTGGGTGGTGGTCGGCTGCTGACTGGTCTGACCCCTGCGGGGAGGGCAGTGTCTTGTTCAAGGAAGAGCTCCCCGGGACTATCATAGTGTCTGATAATAATCATAAGGCTCAGTATGTATTGAGTGCTTAATGTAAACCAGAACTTTCTAAATGTTTTACATGCTCAACTCAAGTCCCACAACAACCCCATGAGTTATAGGTACTATTGTTATTCCTGCTTTACAGATCAAGAAACTGAGGCACAGAGAGGTTAGGCTAGTAGCTCCAGCTCACACAGCCAGCGAGTGGCAGAGCTAGGAGGCACAATCCTCCAGGGATCCAGCTCCAGAGCTACCCTTGGCAGCCTCTCCACCAAGCAGTCACTAGTACTTGTTGGTGTATTGAATGAATAAAGGAGATTTTCCAGTTACTCAACGAGACCCTGAGAACAAACCCATGAGGTAGTGAGGGTCTGCCATCCTCCCCATTGCATAGGTGGGAAACAGAGGCCAGGTAAGCTGTGGAGTCAGAATGCACCCCCAGCTCCTAAGTGCCAGGACGAGGTGAGGCCCAGTGCTCCTGTTTGATAACAGTGACCAGTGACCACAGTACAGTAGCTAGTACCTGCCTAGGGGGGCCATGCCCCTGCGAGCTGCTGAGTGCTCACATGCCCTCAGGCACAACTTCTGGGCAGATGCTGTTCTTGTGCTCATTTCATCGAGGCTCAAAAGAGTGATGTGACTCCCACAAGGCCCCTTGGGACCCAGGCCTGCCTGACTCAAAGGCCTGTGTTTCCAGCCACCACACCCTGCACCCTGATTTTGCCGCCCTTTGAAGCAAGCGTTTCCATCCATCAGAAAGAGATGCTGCAAACTTCTGCAAATGAAATTCTGTATAAGGCACTCTCAGTAGGAAAATTTCTTGTCCATGAATAGGTACACTATGAGGATGTCACGGAACAAGACAAGAAATGGGGCTGGACAACCTCCAGGCCGGCTATGTCTCAGCACCAAGGGACAAAACTTTGAGAGAAATATCCAGGGGCTCGTGTGATCATTGTCCTATTGGCCAGCCCCTTTCTCCTCTGCCTCCTTGCTCTAGCACTTTCTGAGTCTCCTTTAAACACAGGGTGGGATATGCCCCATATGAGCAGGTCTCATCAAAGACTAGAAAGCTAATCTTCTCAGGTAAAAAGACATGGTCTTACAGAGAGAGCACCTCCTGCCCATGTCCTGCCCCCTCCCTAGAACAGAGTGAGGGCATAATGCCTGGAGCTGTGGCAACCATCTTGGGATGGTGAGATGACAAATCTGAGGACAAAACATCAACACAGAAAGGAGGCTGGGAAAGGGTCTAAGTTCCTGCCAACACTGTTCAGATCAATATACTTCTACCCTCCAGACCTAAAGAGCAAATATTCTTATCCTTTTAGCTGCTGTCACTCCAGGTTTTGGCTACGAGGAGCCAAACACATCCTAACAAATGTACTGTTTTCTTGTGAAAATGCAACCAATCAATCAATTGCTCAATAGTGTAAATGCTTCTCACCGCCCAGAAGGATATGTCCCACTGATGGCTCAAGGAAAAAAAGGCCGGTTGGCTCTGCAAGCCTGAAGTCACAGCCACCTCGGCTCTATCTGGAATCTGAGAGGTGCATCTCCTTGCTTTGGGGTCTTGGCCACGGCTCCTGCAGGTCGCAGGCATTTAAGATTTGTGTTAAAACTTCACAGCCCCATGCCTGCCTCTGAGGCTGATCTGACGCCAACTGCTCTTGCTTTCACATCTCCTTCCAGGGGCCCAGCGGGCAGCCCCCCAGCCATCTGCGGCGGGAGCTTTGCAGGCTTCATCATTACCGACGTGTGCGCAGGAGCCTGCCAAGCCTATCCCCAGGCGGCTGTGGTCCCCTGCAGACAAAGTCCTGCTCCCCCACATCCAACCAGGTCACAGATCTCTCTCCTTTCTGCATCAACAAGCAGAACCCCGAGGCTTGCAGATGACACACCAGCGTTTCCTTAGTTTATCATTGTTTTGTCACATGGATACTAATCTTGGATGCCAAGGACATGGGAGTGGAAGGGACTTCAGGAGCCATGGGCCCAAGGGCGCTCATTTTACAGATGGGAAGACCAAGGCCCAGAGCAGAGAGGTGGCCGGCCCAAGCTCTTGCTCTGGCTTAGAGACAAAGCCGGAACTAAGACCCAGGCCTCCATGCAAATAGAATATTCTCTTGAACATAACTAGACACACATCCCTACAGGCACAAGCAAGTTCTACAGGAAGGTGGAAGGACATTCACTCTCATTTTAGCAAGGAGATCAGGAACGGCCTACGGCCAGGTGTTCGTGAGGTGGGAGCCCTGTTTGGATTGAATGCATTACTTAGTTTATTGCCTCACATAACCCACTGGCCTAACTGGATCCAGCAGGTGAAGCAGCGTCCTGGGGACTCCCCATCTCCTAGCTCCACCATTCCCCCTGTTGGCTGGCGGTGGCAGTTCTGCCCGCAGAATCTCCAGGCTCACAGCCAACCTCCCTTACAACCAGAAGGCAGGAAGGTGCTCACCAAAGTCCCACAGCTGGCCCACCCCTGACCGCGAACTGGGGCCTGAGGGCTGGCTGTTCGGCCCCCTCCCAACCACCTGAACAGGAGCAGGAGGACCTCCAAAAAGACCCTGGTGCTGTTATCAGAAGGGGGAGGGGCTCGCAAAACCTCAGCGGTCCACGACAGAGAGGAATGGGTATCACTGTCCCTCTGTTTCAAAACCCTATAGAGGGAAGCAGATGTGGCTCAGGCAGTTGGGCTCCCGAATACCATACAGGAGGTCCAGGGTTCAGTGCCCAGGGCCTCCTGGTGAGGGCGAGCTGGCCCATGTGGCGAACTGGCCATGCAGAGTGCTGGCCTGCACCAAAGTGCTGGCCCATGTGAAGTGCTGGCGCAGCAAGATGACACAACAAAAAGAGACACAGAAGAGAGACAATGAGAGACGCAGGAGATCAGGGAGCTGAGGTGGCACAAGAGAATGATCACCTCTCTCCCACTCCGGAAGGTCCCAGGATCAGTTCCCAGAGCCACCTAATGAGAATAGAAGCAGACACAGAACACATAGCGATTGGACACAAGAGCAGATAATGGAGGCAGGGGGAGAAATAAATAAATAAATCTTAAAAATAAAAAACCCTATAGAAAAGTGACTCTCACATGATGAATGAATGAATGAATGAATGAATGATGCTTATAAACACAAACTGAGTTGCTGAACATTAGCTCATGAGCATTTAGTTCAGGGATGCTGAACCATTACCAACATATACTTGTGTTCTCATTCCTAAGGACTTACATCTCTTCATATCTGCCTTCCCACTCCCGTCTCAAGTTCTGTACAAGAGGCTGGAGACACCCGTGGGTTGGAGAAACCCACGGGGAGGCAAGACAAGGAGCCCCCCATTTGGATTATTCTACTGAATCAAGAAAGGCCCCTGCCCAGTGCCAGCTGAGAGCCTCCTTCCCAAGCTCTCCCCGTGGGACGGGGAGCCTGGCTTTTAGCAGCACGGGGGACTATTGTGCAGTGGTGAAGAGCACAGGTTTCTGCATCAGACGGACCCAGGTTTGAATCCCAGCTCTGTCCCTTATCGGCCATGTGTTCTCAGATTTTTCCTTCCCCTCTCTGAGCCTCAGTGTTCTTACTGGCAAGGTGGAGATAATCATAGACCCTTCCTCAGGGGAGTACCATGAGGTCATGTGACTCAACATGGGAAGCCCTTGGCACGGTAGTGCTTGCAGCACACCACGGATGACATTAGTGGCCCTTCATGGTCCCAGGGGGCTCTCTGAGAACCACCAGCTTCCAGCATATTACTTGAGCGTTCCCTGGGGCTGGGACTCAGCTACACTTTGATAATGGCAGGGGCTGGGGGATGGAGTCCAGAATATGAGAAAAGCAAATCTCCTGGGGCCACCACAATTTATAAAGGCCTTCTGCGAACATCAGCTCACTTAATGCTCATGATAACCCTATGGGTAGATGCTGCCATTGTTCCCTTTAGACAGAGAGGAAAAGTGAGGCTCAGGCTCAGTAATTTGCCCAATTCACACAGCTAGTAAGTGACTCCCAGGTCAGTGCTCTAAGAACCCTGCTCCCATTCACTGAGCCACACTCCTCCTCTATGGAGGAACCCTCGAAACTCCCCAGGAGGTGACACGGGCTGCACATCTATGAAACAGGACACAGATGCATACAGTGCAGGATGCTGAGCTGCCACCCTCCAGCCTCTTCTCCCAACTGCCTCTTCCTGCTGTGACCTGCGACAAGTGACTTAACCACTCCGTGCCCTGCTTTGCTCTATGTAAAGTGGGGATAATGCCAGGCCCTTCCTCGCAGCTGCTGGAAGGATTAAACGGCATCAAGCAGTTGAGATAATGCACAGAGCTGGGTATGTAGTAAAAACTCAATAAATGTCAGCTGCTGTTGTTTTTATCCTACCCAGGCCCGCCTGCATCTTGTCACTTATCATCCCGGTTACTGCCAACACCTAAGAGTCTCCATTCTCTCAATATTTATCTGCCTCTCTGCTGCTGAACAGAGTACCCCTGATGAACCGATGGTGGGCTGCAGGATTCGAGTCTCTTGGTCGACCACTCACCGAGCTCCTTCTTTCCAGTCCAGAGAGGATAGATGAAAAGTTAAAATGATCTAATTGGTCTTCTTAGAGAAGAATCCTCTCTGGCTCACTTTCTCCAACACTTCTTGCCAAATAGCACCTCTCAGAGGGATGCTGGGTTGAAGCTTTTTATTTGATTATCAACAAATACCCTCCTGGAACCAGGGCTTCTTCCCTGCTTATCCTCAGTTCAGGAGAGAAGACATTTACTTCTTCGCCTTCTTTGGACTGGGTGTTCTGGGACCCTGAAACTAAAGCATTCTTTGATATTCCATCTAAGGGTTTCTCAGTAGCCATCGACCAAAGCCAGTTCTAGCCAACCTAAGTGGAAAAAAGAATGTATTTTTAAAATATGTGTTGACTCAACAGAGTAAAAGAAAGCAAAGGACCAGGTCTGGGGAGAGGTAGGGGCCAGGTCAGCCCCGCAGGCCTGGGAGGCAGGGAATGGGGGGAGAGTCTGCAAGTCTTCATCCCGTGTGTCAGCATCAGTCATCTTGGTCCTTGCGTAAAAGACACAGTAAGCTCCAGTTCATGCACACCCTTGGCCAGGAGAGAGCAAGAGGCCTTGATTGAGAGTCTCCCCAAGCTACACGAGAGAAGAGAGGTGGAAAATTATTGTTGCCAAAAGACTGGGTACAACTGTTGGCTAGACAAAAATATATAGTGAGGAGAGTGATGCTGGAGATGTGAGCTGAAATCACCCACCATCCTTATCCGCATCATTTCTGAGAGGAGCACATTCCAGTAGTGCTACTGTGGATGGCCTGATCCACCCCCAGAGGAGTGGTCTGCCCTCCAAGACTGGCCAATCAGAGTCCCCATCAGTCCAGCCATAGCAGTTGGTAGATGGATGGGCACCATTGCAGGACCTTTAGGAAATGACCTCAGCTTGGTCTGCTGGAGGTCACGGCTTACCTTCTGTAGCTGGGGATACAGTCAGAACCACGTGGATGGGGAATGGGGCAGGGAAGTTTCCCCAAAGGGAAATTAAGATGCTGTTTCCAGAAGAAGCGGGAAATTGAGCTAGGTCAGCCAGAACGACAGATGGTCATTACAGACATTATCATCAGAACGTTCCAGGAACTGAACTGACATGCTGCCAAAGAGCAGACCACCCATTTCCTTGTGGTCCTGAATTACCCAAACCACTTACTGTTCAATTCCCAATGGCTGGAGGTGGGGTCCCGGTCAGATATGATGCAAGCGTCCCAAAGGCAGCATGAAGTATTTGAATTTACTCCCCAGCTTGGATGTGGGCTCAGGTTATTCAAGTTTTATCTGTAATTTACGGCTCTTGCAAATGCTGTAATTATTGTGTCATGGTGCATCTCTAGTGTCAAGTTTTTCTCCAGTGGCCTCCCAGGGGCTTAGTTAAAAACAGAAGGTTGGATGTAGATGAACCAGGAGCAGCAGGATTCCTGCCATGGAGATAACCAAAGATGCTGCGCAGTGAATGAGGATGATGCTTAGTGTTTCTCCCTGCTGCTGCATGTAAGGCCTGGTCACCTCCACCACCACTGGTTGGAAAAGACTTGATACTTCCCAGCATCATCCACCAGCCCTACCACCTCCCAAGCCAACTCAACACCTGGTCCTGTCCATTCCTTCTAAACCTTTCTCAAATTCTATCCTTCTCTGTCCTCTCTGCTGCCACCAGCCTGGATTCTCCTCTGACTCATGGCAGGATCCCTCTCACTGGTCCCCGTACTTCCACCCTTGGCCATCCTGAAGCCACCATAATCCTCCAAAAAACACAAATCTGACCCAATTAGCCACTTCTCTCACCCATGAACATCCTTCGATAGTTCCCCCTTGCCCTTGCATGGCCTAGAGGAACCAGTATGATTTGGCTATGCTCTAACTCTTCTATCTCTCCATTCCTCTGGTGCTATCTTCTAGAAACTTTATTGTTTTATCTTTCATATTTAGATTTAAAATCTACCTAGAATTGATTTTTTCCTGGTAGGGGTCAGGTTTCATTATTTTTTCTGCCGGATATCTGATTGATCCAGCATTATTTATTGAAAAGAACGTCATTCCTCACTTCTCTAAAGGGTCACCTTTGTTGCAATAGATTTATGGGTCCGTTTCTAGAATTTTCCATTCTTTTACACTGACCTATTTGTTTATATTTGTGTCAATACCACACTGTCTTAAATACTGTTACTTTGTAACAAGTCTTGATATTTAGTAGTGTAAGCCCTTCAACTCTCTTCTTCAAGATTGTCTTGGCTGTCCCTGGACATTTGCATGTTCACAGAAATTTAAGAATAACCCTGTCAATTTCCATATACACACACAAGAAGAAACCTGTTAAGACTGTGAAGGATTCCATCATGCCTGTAGATTATTGGGAAGAATTGACATCTTTACAATGTCTCAACTTCTAATCCATGAATATAGTATATCTCTCCATTTATTATGATTTTTAACATTTCTCACATTTATATTTTATAGATTTTTCGTGTAGAGTTTCATATATCTTTCACTGGATTAATTCCTAGGTATTTGGTTTTTTATATCATTGTATTATTTTCTTAAATTTCATTCTACAATTGTTTCATGTTATATAAAAATACAATTGATTTCTAAATATTGATTTCATATCTACTGACATTGATAAAATTCACTTATTTATTCTAATAAGTTTTCTCTAGATTCTTCTGGATATTCTAATTACTCAAATATGTCATCTTTTGATCATTTTGTTTCTTTCTTTCCAATCCTTACCTATTTTATTCCTTTGTCTTGTTTTACTGCATTGGCTAGGGCCTTCAGTATAATGTGTACAAGTCATGGTCATGAGCATCCTTTCAACATTTTAAGTTTTTTGGAGATACCCTGAACCAGATTACGATAGTTCACTTCTATTCCAAGTTTGGTAAGGATTTTTATATAGTGGATGTTGGAATTTGTCAAAAGGATTTTCTGCTTATATTGAGATAATCAAAGATTTTAATGCCTTTATTCTGTTATTATAGAAAATTGTGTTCATTGATTTTAAATGTTAAACCAACCTTGTATTCCTTGAACAAATCTAGATAATGGCACATTACTTTTCTAACATATCATTGGATTTGGTGTGACAATATGTTTAGAATATTTGCACATACACTCAAGAGAGAGACTGGCCTATATTTTTTCCTTTTTTGTAATATCCTTGTCATGTTTGGGGATCAAGGTTTTAAAAGGCTCTTAAATGAGTTAGAAAAGATTCCCTCCTTCTTAGGTATTTGAAAAAAATTCAGCAGTGAAGCCATCTAGACTTGAAGTTTTCTTTGTGAAAGGTTTTAAAATATAGACTCAATTTCCCTAATAGATGAAAGACTTTGTATTTTCACTTTTTTCCTGTTTCCTTAGGAATTTGTCAATAGTGTCTAAATTTATTGTCCAAAATTTTTTGTTGTTGTTGTTGTTTTAGATTTATTTTTATTTATTTCTCTCCTCTTCCCCCTCCCCCCTTCCAGTTGTCTGTTCTCTGTGTCCATTTGCTGTGTATTCTTATTTGTCCGCTTCTGTTGTTGTCAGTGGCACGGGAATCTGTGTTTCTTTTTGTTGCATCATCTTGTTGCGCCATCTTACTGTGTCAGCTCTCCATGTGTGTGGCGCCATTCTTAGGCAGGCTGCACTTTCTTTTGCGCTGGGCGACTCTCCTTAAGCGGCGCACTCCTTGCACCGGGGGCTTCCCTGTGCAGGGGACACCCCTGCGTGGCACGGCACTCTTTGCATGCATCAGCACTGCACGTGGGCCAGCCTCACATGGGTCAAGCAGGCCCAGGATTTGAACTGCGGACCTCCCATGTGGTAGACGGATGCCCTAACCACTGGGCCAAGTCCGCTTCCCTGTCAAAACTTAATTCATAACACCCTCTTATTATCTCTTTAATATCCACTGGCTATCCCTATTTTCATTCCTGATACTGATAAATTTATCCCTTCTTTTTTTTTTTCCTTGACCAGCTTTGCTATGGTTTTGTTAGAGGTTTGCAATAATTAGCAAGCTGTAACTCAGTTCCCCCCTGATATGCATTGGGGAAAGGCTAACCCCCTCCCCCATAGGCCTACATGTATAAGGGCATGGCACTTCCCCACAGCTTAAACAAAGAAACCATGTAGAGATGGAGTAAAGGGAGATGGAGACCTTCGCTATCTGCATATCAGAGGGAGATGGAAACCTTCACTATCTACATATCAGAGGAAGATGAAAATCTTCAGTACCTGCATATCAAAGGGAAATAAAGAAACCCTTTACTCCCTACAGATCAAAGAAACACCTGCTCTTCCAGCATTCCAAGAAAACCCAACTCTCTAACCCACTACCCTCTAGCCATACAAGGGAAAATTTTCACCTCTAGGGCTTCCTATTGGCCCTTCCACCTCACTCGGACCCTCAGCCCCTTCCCACTGACTTTCATTTCCCTGCCTAGGAAAGTTCCATATAAATTCAAATCCTCCCCCCCTTTCCAGGAGTGGGCTGAAGTCTCTCTTCAGACACCCTCCACTGGGAGAGCTTCCCAATAAATTCTCTGCCTGTGTTCACATCAGTCTCCATGTCCTAGTGAATGCCATTTTTCTCCAACATGTTTAATCTATTTTATTAATCTTTTCAACAAGTTTTTGGCTTTGTGAGCCTCTCACTGGTATGTCTATTTTAGATTTCATTATTTTATATACTTATCTTTATTATTTTCCTCTTTTTACTTTGTGTTTAATTTGCTATTCTTTTCCAAACTTATAAAACAGATGGTATGATTACTGATTTTCACACTTTCTTCTTAATATATGTATTTAAGGCTGCACATTTCTTTCCAAGTACAGGTTTAGCTACCTCCAACAAGATTTTTTTCCCCAAGTATTTCTTTACAGTATAATTTATGTATAGTGATAATCACTCTTTTTGTGTAAAGCTCTGAAAGTTTTTACAAACTCAGTGTGTAACCACTCTACAATCAAGACACAAGGTTTCATCCCCTTCAGTGAATAATAACCTAGTGTCCCTGTGTAGTGAACCCTCCCCTGATCACCAGTTCTTGGCAACTACTAATCTGATTTCTGTCCCTATACATTTCCTTTGCAAGAATGTCCTATAAAAGGAACCATAAAGTGAGTAGGCTTTTGAGAATGGCTTCATGCACTCAGTATAATGAATTTAAGTTTCATCCATGTGGTTGAATGTTGTATATATCAGTCATTTTTATATTATTTTTGCTCAGAAGTATTCCATTGTATGGATGGACCACAGATTGTTTAACCATTTCATAGTTGGACAAGGACAGTTGGGTTGATTCAAGTTGCGGTAATTACAAAGAAAGCTGCTACAAACTTTAACCAACAAGATTTCCTGTGAACACCAGTTTTCATTTCGTTTGGGTAAATATCTAAAAGTGGGATTGCTGGGTTGTATATTAAGTGTATATTTAACTTTATAAAAAGACTGTTTATCATCAGTTTTTAAAAGTGGCTGTACCATTTTGCATTTCCACCAGCCTTGTATTTCCCCTTGACAGTGTCGGTTCCTTTTATTTTAGCCTTTCTAATAAGTGTGTGGTGGTATCTCATTGTGATTTTATATGCATTTTTAATTTATGGTAGGGGACAGTCCTAACAGGATCCGCTGTCTTTCCCTAGGATCCACAAGCACACCCTGCACTGAGGACCAGGTAGACAGTGGGACTGCCAGTACATTCCTCCCCCTGTTGGCCCGAGCATACAGGAACATGCCTTAGAGACAGGCTGACTCCAGTTGGCATGTTTAATGACATCCGGCTCACACCCCCCATGATAGATCTGTCTCTGGCTGGGAGGGAACAGGGGTCCTCCACTACAGCACATGAACACAAAAGAGGGGTGCTGCATGTAGCCCCGCAGATTGAGACTCGCAGCCTACGGGGAACTGATGCCCGCTAGTGACGCTGCCCTTGCTCTGTCTCTTCTCCTTGGAAGAGCCTGTGTGAGTCGTGCTTTGGCTGGTGACTCCGTCACCTGCATTGGAGTGGGCTGACATCTCTTTAGGTGTTTCTGCTTCTGATTAACATAATGAATGCTGATATATAGCATCTTTCCATGTGTTATTTGCCATCTGTATATCTTCTCTGGTCAAGTGTCTAAGTTCTTTAACACATTCTCTTAACAATATCTTTCAAAGAGCACTTTGATGAAATCCCAATTAGCAATTTGTTCTGTAACGTGGACACTCTCTCAAAGCAGAAAGCTGGGACAAACACAGGGCTCATGCTATTTGCTGCCCTCTCTGAGATCACTGTTGCACGTGACCACACATGTTGCTTCATATTTTTACCCAGTGTTTAGCTGTTTAAAGCAGAAAGGTAAATCCAGTCCCTGTTACTTCACCTTGGCTAGAAATGAAAGTCCCCCAAGATTTAATATGCAATCTTTTCATTATCATTCAGTCAAAAATATTTTCCAATTTCCATTGCAATTTCATCTTTCCCCAACACTTAGTGAGCATTACTTACTTTTCAAACATATGGGCATGGTCTAGTTATCTCTGGATTAATTTCTAAATGAATTCTACTGTAATCGGAGAACATATTCTGTGTGATTTCAGTTCCTTGAAATTTGTTGAGGCTTGCCTTATGGCCCAATCTATGGTCTATTTTATTAAATGTTCCATGAGCTCTTTGAAAGAATGTATATTCTGAAGTTGTTGGTGCAATGTGCTTTACATGTCAATTAGGTCAATTTATTCATCATGTTGATCAAATATTCTGAACCATTACCAATTTTTAAATATGCTTTCTATAAGTTACAAACAGAAGTATACTGAAATATCTTATGATTGTGGATTTCAATATTTCTCTTTTTAGTTCTGTCGGCTTCGAGGTTATGTTATTAGATGCAAACAAATTTAAAATGATTACTATCTTCCATAGAGGTTGCATGTTTTTATCATTATGGAACATCCTTCTATCTCTAGTAATACTTTATACCTCAAAGGGTACTGTGTTAGCAAGACTATACTAGCTTTATTTTATTTTAGCGTATCTTTTTCTATCCATTTATTTTCAATCTATCTAGCCTCATGTTTATGGTGCTCTCTTAAACATAGCATATGGTTGGCTTTTGTATTTTTGTCTAGTGTGACAACCTTCCTTTCTTAATTGATGTATTTCATTTATTTAACTTTAAATCCATCCTCATACTCTTGTCTTTCCTTTGTCCTATCTATGCTATAATCCTTTTTTTCCTCTTCTTTTTTCCCTTTTTTTGGATGAGGTATTTATTATTATATCCCCTCATTACCTAAAATCACCAATTTTAAGAACATAATTTTCTGGGATCCACAAAAGAGTCAAACTACCATATCTCCATTGCCTGTGAAAATTTTGTAGAGGTGTGCATGTACCTTGCTGGTTGAAAACAGTCAGAGAATTTAATCACCTCCAAAAGCCAAGTCTGAGCTCTACATCCCTAAAAGGACAATGTCTCCTTCCTCTTCGTGTGGTGCCCCAGGCGTGACACAACACCTGGCACTTAGTTTGCACTTCACATGTGTTACCTGAAGGAAGAGCCACAGGGTTAGCTTCTGTGCCTGTGCAGGATGCCTCAGGACTTGGGAGGAGAACCCCTCCCATCTAAAAGTCTGCCCCTGAGGGGCTGATGAGAAGCCGGGGTTGGGGAACCAGCACAGGCTTCAACAATCAGAACAGCCCCCTGGGCCATCCCTAGAGATTTAACCCCACCCTAAAGCCCCGCCACTGGGAAGGCCTCCCGGAAGCACAGGTGCTCCCCTGTAGACATTCGGCTGCACCTGGAATTCCTGATGCAAGGGGGGCCAGGCAAAGGCTCCCCTTACTAGAGGATCTCCCAGCTAGAAAGACCTGGGGCTGATCTAGTGCCTGCTGGGGACAGTCTTCTGGAAGGGTGAGACCCCAGGGCCGGCCTTTAAGTAGCGTTGGACCAAGCCTCAGCAATTCCTTTCCCTCTCTTTCAGTTCTTCTAACAAAATCAAGAAAGAAATCCGCAGAATGGTGTTAAGATGCCCTTTGCACTTCTCTGATACCTGCCAAACTCCCTTTTTTTAGCAAAAGGGGGCGGGTTCTCAGGGTAAGAGCCTTCTTGAGCAGCAGAGTCTAGTTACCCTATAATAACATTGTTTTCATTTCTATTTGCTGGTACAAACTGGTTATGGAACATGATGTTGGTTCTCTATTTATAGCAGTGATGTTAAATAAATTAGGTGAGTTTATGTAAGTGAAAATATTGC
Organism: Dasypus novemcinctus; assembly: GCF_030445035.2. Taxonomy (NCBI): domain Eukaryota; kingdom Metazoa; phylum Chordata; class Mammalia; order Cingulata; family Dasypodidae; genus Dasypus; species Dasypus novemcinctus. The sequence goes on along the minus strand of NC_080696.1, from coordinate 54,645,729 downwards.
GTTAGTAATAGCCCAGACATTACATAAACATGGGGGGAAAAAAACAATGAAGGTTTTGTGCAAAGAACTGAAATTTGAGACAGTGCGTTGAGTCTCCTTCATTGGAAACAGACGAACAACGATGAGAAGAAAAGATGCGAGCTGGAAACCCCCGGAGCCAGAACCTCAGTGCCACAGGGCCTGGCCCCTCCAAGCGGCTGTCCCAGGACCAGGGGGGACAGGCAGGCACCTGCCTGCGGAACCTCTGCTGGAGATTTGTTCCTTGGGTTAAGATGAGCCATTTCCCCATTGAAGAATCAAGCGTCATCACTCAGGCCTCTGATGCCTTCCCCTGGGTCTGGACAGAAGGACGCGGTGTGAGCCTTTCAAGGGGCGGGGGGCAGGTGGTGGAGATGAGAACCATCCCATCGTGCCCAGGCCTCCAGAGATGTGGCAAGTTTGCAGAGGGATTTCATTGGCATTCCCACCACGTTTCCCTGTCCCCCCTGGAGCCTTCCGAGAGGGTTACCTAATAGCGACTGACAATGGGGCAAATACAGCCCCTTTCCAATCCTTCCCGGGCTGCTGAAACCAAGGCGGCTGATTACATCGGTGCACACCCGCCCCACGCACGGGAGACCCGCGCGCCTCCCAGCCTGGGGGGCGGCCGGGAGGAGGCGGGGAGCTGGGGGGGGGGGGGCAGCTAGGCACGCGGGCCTGAGATGAATGACTTTCATTTCCCCAAGGCGTCCCGACACCCGTCACCCACAGCGCCCGCCCGAGTTTAATTTCGCATTGCTTGGCTTTCACAAATGAGTGAGCGGGGGCAATACTTACCCGGGAACGCTTTCTGTGTGCGTAGCCACCAAAGTTGAGGAACATTTTTCTCCTTTAATTTCCGTGTTTCACTTCCTGCAGGAATAAATAAGGATGAGCTACAGAAGCCACTCTGGGAAGGCAGGAAACATGCGAGCAGGAAATGACAGCGGGGAGGGAAGGAGGCTGAGAGGAGAGGAGGAAGAGGGTTGAGAAACGGCCGCCCCGGGGCCCAGCCTGGCTGGGAAAGGTGTTTTGTCTGGCCCACATACATATTTGTTAGTGTTTAAAATGTGCAAAAATTCAGAGATTTAATATAAAAGTCCAGCTGCCTGGCTTCTCCTGAAAAGCCAGGTCAGCCTGACTGGACTGGCGAGAGGGCCACGGCCAGGCACAGCTAAATAGCCCCACACCCCACCTTGCCAAGGCCCACCTGCTCCAGTCTGCCTCCCTTCCCACCCAGCCCACTTCACTCACCTGTGTTACCTTTGGGGCAACCAGCTCCTTTGCCCAGACTTTCCTGCAATTCTAGGCCTGGCAGGCCTGGCAAACCAAGACACTTGGTCGTCCCAGATACCTACCTGGTCCCTATAAACACAGCAGAGAACACTCATGCAGGGTGCCCTAAGTGCCAAGCACGGTTCTAAGCATTTAAATGCATTAGTTCATTTAAACCTCACAGCAGCCCATGAGGCAGGTGCTACCTTCATCCCCATTTTACAGGCGAGAAAGAGACACAGACAGCTGAAGTATGCACAGCCTGGAGGACTCTGCTGTGAGCTAAGACTTCAGTCTCAGTTGCTATCAGGGGTCTCTAACCCAGATGAGCTGGGCTATCTTTGGCCTGTCAGGGGTGGGGGGGATGAGGTCACATGACCTGCTACTTAACCACTGGTCACTGCAACTGGCTTTGTGGCAGAGGCTGTCCCTTTCCTACCCAATAGCCATTCCCTCCTTTCTTGCTTACATTACAGAACATCAATTTTGTACAAGGCCCAGCCTGTACAGGGAAAGTAAAGCCCTCCCCCAGCCAGAGAGGATGAACCTAGATGGTTTCTAGAATGGTAATTTCACTTCCCGTCTACCTGATTTGACTGGTTTAGGACAGGGTGTATGAGTCAGTTACAGTCAATGAAACATAAGAAGAGATATGATGAGGTTTTTTTTCTCTAGATGGTTTTTGTTCTCTGATAAAAAAAAAGTAGTGATGATAGGGAGAAGGCCTCCTTCTACATCCTGTCATGAATGAGGTGGTGTGAGGATGAGATGTTTGGAGCTGCAGCATCCAGTTTTTAACCAATGGGCAAGTGTAAGGACAGAAAGCCAATAGATTCAGAATGGTGGAGCAGAAGAGTGGAAAGAGACTCGGTCCCTGATGACATAGTCAGGCCACCAAATCAGCCCAGGAGTAACCACTTCCAGACTCTTTTTTCTTTTTTCTCACTTCACTGTTAGTTTATCACTTAGAGCTAAACCTGTCCTGACATTCCATGGAACCCTCAAGAATACCTGGCTTTTCCCATAAAGTCTAGAGCAGCCTACTCCTTGTTGTCCTTTTCTCTGGGCCCTCACTATGACCCTATAAGGAACTTCAAAGTTTAGGGACACCTCTCAATCAGGAGGCACCCCCAGGCTCAGTCTCATGGAAGTGAAGTAAAAACAGAGAGAACTCAAGAGCTCACCATGTGGAAGAGAGCCAAGTCAAGAGTAAGGAATGTTTCCCCCAGTTCTCTCAATAAGCTGATAAGGCTACTTTCTGCAGGCACCTCTGATGCTCCCTGTGGCGTGTTTCTGGCCTTGGAAGCCAGCTCGACCAGCAGGCAGGACAAGTCTAAAGTAACCGGGGTTGGGGCCTCCTTCCGTGTGGAGCTGGCGCATGCGCAATGCTGATGCACACAAGGAGTGCCGTGCCACACAGGGGTGTCCCCCGCGTAGGGGAGCCCCACGCGCAAGGAGTGCGCCCTGTAAGGAGAGCCACCCAGCGCGAAAGAAAGTGCAGCCTGCCCAGGAATGGTGCCACACACACGGAGAGCTGACAACAACAAGATGACGCAACAAAAAGAAACACAGATTCCCATGCCACTGACAACAACAGAAGTGGACAAAGGAAGACGCAGCAAAATAGACACAGAGAACAGACAACCGGGATGGGGGAGGAAGGGGAGAGAAATAAATAGATTAATCTTTTTAAAAAATAGAGTGCCCGGGGTTGATAGCCTCTCCCTGCACCGCACCAGGATGCAGCCTTCAACCAGGGCCTACAGGGAGCTGGTGAACAAATGCCCCAGCTCTGACTCCCTTTGGGGTATAGGATTGGGGCCCGTGTCCCACCCTGGCTCCCAGCATTCCCCAGCAGACTGAGTCCCAGCTGCCCACGCTGTAGCTGTCTGCTTCAAGGGCGCACAGTTTATTGGCCTCTTGCAGCGAAAGCTCTGGATCCTCGTTGAAGATCATTCTGGATGTGCCTTGGGAAGTGGATGGAGACGGGCCCCGGGACGCTGGTTGCTGTTTCCATGACCGGCACCTCCTTTGTCCTCACCTCGATGCCTCCCCCACATCTAATCACCAAAGCCAGACCAACCTCCCTTTTCATTTCTCATGAACGTGCACACTTCGGCCCCCTCCACTGCAGCCACCTGGGCTGGACACCATCGCCTCTCACCTGGATGACCACTAGAGCCTCCTCTCTGGACTCCGTGACTCTGACCCTGTTTTCCAGGCTGATCCAGACTAACCAATCTGCATCTGCCAGACTGTCCCTATTCTAACCTATGTCAGACCCTGCCCCACCCTGCTCTACCCTCAAAGGACTCCCACCTTATTCAAAATAAAGCCAAAGTCCTTCCTATGACCTACAGGGACCCAAATGATCTGTGTGTGCCACACACCAGCCCATCACTGCTCTGACTCCATCCTCTCCCGTTCACTCCATTCCTTGCAGTTTCTGAAACACACCAGGCTCTCTCCCACCTCAGGGCCTTTGCACATGCTTCCTCTCCCTGGAATATTCTTTTCCCAGATCCATGTAGCTTGCTCCCTCAACTCTTTCAGTTCTGTGAGATCATCCCTAGCTACCCAATTTTAACTGCATGCCTACCCCTCTCCCCCCAGCACTCCCAATCCCTCTTCCCGACTCCAATTTGTTCTTCACAGCACTGATCACCATCTGACATTGCTATGGATTTTACTTATTTACTTCGCTTCTTGCTTAACGCTTCCTGCTAGAATATGAGCACCATGAGGGCATCTTATTCTGTCCTGGTCACTTCTCTGCTGTATTCACTGAGCCTAGCACAGCCGCTGTTTGGAAGATCCTCAATAAATTTAAAAAGTTGCTGGAAGGGAGGGAGGGAAAGTGCTACTTCTTAACCAGCAACAGCCCTGTTCCCCCACTCTCGCAGGCTCAGACCCTCACAACATCCCACACCCAGCAGGAAGCAGAAACCAGGCAGAGGGCCACGGCACCCGCCCTTGGCCCCAGCTCTGCCAGGGTTTCCAGGTGCTTTGAGGTGGAGACACTGGCCCAGGAACCTCCTAGACCTGTGTTCAAATTCCAGCTCCTCCACTTCCCTGCTGAGTGATCTTAGGCAAGCCAGTCGCTAAACCTCTCTGTGACTGGAGAGAGGGACAGGCCAACTTTTCGGGGCCTCGGGCATCACATGAGCAGGGCCAGGTAGCGGAGATGTCGAGCTTGGTTTGTCCTTGTTTGGAAGGCAAAGAGGAGGACGACTGCCAGCAGGTGTCAGGCCTCTCGACGGTGCCACCTTTCTGCTGAAGTCTTCCAACAGCACCGGCCGGCCAAGAACAGGGGTCTCTGGTCTCACCTTTGCTCTAGGATTTGATAAATTCAGTTCTATCTGCATTAATTTATTGGCAAAAAGGGGCCCATTTCTACTGGTTTTTTTTATTCTGGGAAATTATCGTTTTCTTAAGGGAAGTCCACCAAAATGATCAACAGGGAGATGTACAAATTCAGGGGAGAGAGAGACCCATTTTGCTCAGATGACAGCAAACAACATTTGACCTTGAGCAAATTTAATTCTGTGTTCCAGCTCAATATTTCCAGCAAAGATTTTAAGAAACAAAATTAGATTTTCCGGGATGGGGATACATTTTAATACATGCCACAGCTGGGCAGGTTCCACTTGTTGACTCAAAAGTGTTTTTTCCTGGCCATGTTGAAGGGCAAGATCTGGAGCTCACGGTTTAAATGAACCTGAGAAAGGAAAGAGACCCACTTTCCACAGCATTAGGCAGAATGGAGTGGATTTTAGCCGTGGCTTTGAAGTACTTTATTCTCAAGGACTCACTGAGTCAGGAGACAAGATGTCTCAGCTCTCAGGAATTTGACCTTTTAAGCTGGAAGAGATTTTAGCCATCACCTAGGACAGCCAGGAGTCCCTAAAACATGGGCCGTGACATGCTTTTGTTTTTTTTTTTTAAGGAGGTATCAGAGATTGAACTCAGGACCTCATACATGGGAAGCAGTAACTCACCCACTGAGCTACATCTGCTCCCCAATGAGAGTTGGGTTTTTCTTTTTTAGGAGATACCAGGGATCAAACCCAGGACCTCATATGTGGGAAGCCGGCGCTCAACCACCTGAGCCACATCCGCTCCCCTATGACATGCTTTTGGGGTTTTAGGGGGGAATTTTTGTGTTAATTCTTCACTTCTCAAACTCTATTTCCTCTCCTGTACATAGCTGCTATTTCTGGCTATTCTTACACAATTATTAAGCAGTTTTACTGAGATATGTTCACATACCATACAATCTATCCAAAGCGTATAATCAATGGCTTCCCCACCCTGCCCCAAGATGGTGCCTTTGTCTGTTTTGCTCAGTTTTTCTTTTTTTTTTTTAAGATTTTTATTTATTTATTTATTTCTCTCCTCTCCCCCTCCCCCCCACCCAGTTGTCTGCTCTCTGTGTCTATTTGCTGCATCTTTCTTCTTTGTCTGCTTCTGTTGTTGTCAGCAGCACAGGAATCTGTGTTTCTTTTTGTTGCGTCATCTTGTTGTGTCAGCTCTTCGTGTGTGTGGCACCATTCCTGGGCAGGCTGCACGTTCTTTCATGCTGGGTGGCTCTCCTTACGGGGCACACTCCTTGCACATGGGGCTCCCCTACACGGGGGACACCCCTGCGTGGCACATCACTCCTTGCACGCATCAGCACTGCGCATGGGCCAGCTCCACATGGGCCAAGGAAGCCCAGGGTTTGAACCGCAGACCTCCCATGTGGTAGACAAGTGCCCTAACCACTGGGCCAAGTCTGTTTCCCAGTTTATTGTTTTTCCTCGTTTTATTTTTTTTTTTTTTTGCTCATCATTTGCACTCATTTTTCTGCTCATTGTTTGCCCATTGATTTTTGCTCATTGTCTGTTCATTTTTGTCTTCTTTAGAAGCCACCAGGAACTGACCCAGGACCTCCCATGTGACAGACTGGCACTCAACTGCTTGAACCACATGCATTCCCCATGACATGTTTTTAAAAGTACAAAAGCCCAGCAAGAAATAACATTGAAACCACCTATTAAGAAAGTTATTCCCTTTTCAATTACTCCTTCTCGCATCAAAGAACGGTGTCTCTGGGGTTGCTTCCTCTAGAACCAAGAGGCCTGAGGCTCAGTGGCCGGAGCATTCAGCTAGAATCTTAAAACACTGTTTCCTTATTGTAGGCCAGGGGCCAGCAAACTTTTTCCACAAAGGGTCAGCGAGTAAACAGTTCAGGCTTTGGGGGCCATGGTCACCTGTCCCAACTCAACTCAGCTCTGCTGCTGGAGAGCTAGGGCAGCCACAGACAACAGCACGTAAATGAACGCGCGTGGCTGTCTCACTAAAGCATCACTTACAGACACTAACATTTGAAATATTATCCTTCACGTGTCATGAGATAGTCTTCCTTTGATTTTTCTCTCCAGCCAATTAAAAATGGGGAAAAAAAATCATCCTTAGCTTGGGGACAGTACAAAAGCAGGGGGCAGGTGGGATTTGTCCCTGTCCATGGTTTCCGACCTCCGTGACTCTCCGTAGTGGTCAGAGTCCAGGAGCTTAGTGGGTGGTCACCAGCTTGGGTTCTGGCAAGCCCCTGCCTTTCAGTTTTCCATTTCTGTGACTCCAGGGAATTGCGGGGCTCCTTTGAGCCTCCGCCTCCAACACTGTAAGATGGGAATAATGATAGTCCCCAAAGGATTCAGGGGTGAATCCATGAAAAGCACTTAGAGCATTACTAGGCATGTGGTATTAAATAGATACCAATATATTCTTTGTTTATTTTTACAATTACCATCTACTTAGAACAAGGGATCCTGATTTCGGCTCCCACTGTGCCCTGCAAGCCGAATCATGAGTCACACTGATAATGAGTTACAAGGCACTAATAGTTCTGGATTGTTGGGTGGTCTTGATGTTCATAGATGAATTCCAATAACGCTCATCTCTGGGCAAGTGAACGAAGCCCAACTTGCACCTCTAACTCTGAGGATGATAAACAGGATGCCTGCAAAGTTTCCACCTGGTGATGCGGGAGATTTGATTCTAATGAAGAAGAACTGCATGACTGTAAAGGTGGAGAACTATTTGGAAATCAGCAGAGATTTCCTGGACACCTTTTTGGGAATTTTCAGATAAACATCGTAGGTGAAAAGTATGATGCACCAATTCATTTCTGTGACAAATGTGGATTGCTTATTAAAATTTATGGGCAAATGATTCCAGGCAAGCATGTTTTTTGCTACGACTGTGCTATTTTACATGAAAAGAAGGGAGACAAGATATGTCCAGGCTGTAGTGACCTTGTGCAGAGAATTGAGCAGCGTACACGAGGTTCTCTCTTCCTGGGTAGCATTGTTCAAGGGTGCCAGAGAATATATTTGTCTCCAAGAGACTTCAGTCTCATATTAGCCATATGAGAGCTGGAAAACCTGTTCCCCATGCCTCACTTGAGAATGCTTCTCCTCCTGTTGCCCCACCACCACCTAAAATCCCTGATGGTTTTATAATGCTGCCAGCCAAGCACCGCATGAGCCGTATTCTGCCAAAGCAGAGCATCATGATGCCACCACCTCTTCGCAGCATGTGCCGCACGAGCGCTATATTCAGCCACATGAGGTTATTCGGGCTCCTCCAGCAGAATTGTCCATGGCACCACCTCCACCTCGTTTGGTCAGTCAGGAAACCTTTCGTATTTCAACTAGAAAACACAGCAATTTATTAACTGCCCCTATTCAGGATGATTCAACTTCAGGTGCTAGAGAACCACCACCTCCTGCCCCTGCACCTGCTCCCATCATCCTGAATGTCAGGGTCAGCCAGTGGTACCAGACCCTCATCAGATCACACCTCTGCAGCAACGCTCTGCACCTCCCCACCTCCTCCACCAATAAACCATCCAGTGCCACGTCCTCCCCGGCCACAAGTACTCCTCACTTGGTTCATAGCCCAGCTCTACCTCCAGCTATGACCTCTACTCCATCACCAATAACCCCTCCCCTGGACACACTACTGCCCAGATGCCACCTTTTATGAATCCTCCTCCTCCAGGACCTCCCCCACTTCAACATGGTGGGCCACCTGTAAGTGCACCCGCTCCTCACCATGATAATCCTCACTCTTCACCCCAGTTCACAACCAGGGGGAATGTGTCCTGGTCTACAGCCTGCCAAGGGGGCCACCTCCTCCTCCACAAATGCAGGGTTCACCTTCCCAAACCCTACTTCCTGGACCACATCATCCAGACCAGACGAGATATAGGCCATATAACCAATGATAATAGTATTTTGAACTCAAAGTATGGTGAGAGAGAAAAAATTCATAGTCAACCTTTTAATTAAGTTTTACTGTTTGGGGAAGGAAAAGCACCTCTTACAGAAGTGAGTAAAACACTCGGAGTCTTGTCTCTTAAAATTGTTTTAAATCTTGACTTTAGGACTGATTTCAAGTACTATGCTGTAGTGCAGATAAGTGGCTTAGATGAATAGTTTTATTTTTAAGCACTTTGTTTTCCTGTAGTGTGGTAAATCGACAGAGGCGATCACTTGTGGTATTTCCTAAAATAATTTTTTCAGTGTTCCACTTTCAAAGATATTGCTTTTGTTAAACCCAATGTTTGGTTTTTCTTGTGATACCTTTTGTTCACCTGTGTAAAAGGATTAAATTTCAATATGATTGTCAAAAAAAGAAGGGATCCTGATATGCCAATTGTAGTAATGATAGTCTCCTTTCCACATAAATGTATTTAGTACATCAATTTAAAGAAAAATATCATTTGAATGCATATAATGATATGCAAATACAGCAAAAGTTGTAAATGGGGCACTTGAATGACTGACTTTTGGGAAATAATTAGCTAGTCCTTTATACAGAGCTGAGAAATAAGTACTAATAGTATTCATTTTAAAAGAGAAGTGGAGTGCATTTCAGTGTCCATGAGGCTTGGCTGACAGAGTAATATAGAAATTGTCTCAGCCCCTGCAATACTGAGAGTTCTTGGAGGACAGGTGCACTTCATCCCTGACCTCTAATTCTCAAATGTAGCCCCCGCCCATAGACAATGACTCCTAGTATGTGTTTACTTGAATTGCAATAAAGTATTCCATCTCAGTTTATGTGAAGCTTCAAGACCCTCTCAGCTTGTAAAAAGGCCAGGGGTCCAAGACTGGTGGCTGAGTCTGGTCATTCACTCATTCGTTCATTCATTCATTCATTCAGCAAACCTTTAAGAGCCCCCACCAGGAGCAAGCCAGCCCTGGACTGAGAACCCCAAGTGAGTGATCAGTGGGCACTGCTCTTGAACTACTCCAGGATAGCCGGTGCTTAACCTTGTTGATTGTGTACACCCAGGTTGAAAATCGCTAAACATCCACCTACAGCATAAATATATTTTGTTATTTATAAATTCCACATGGAAGTTACTTTTACATTTTATTATGCACATAATAAAGCATGACTATGCAATCAAAGCTCTAGCATTTTCTCCATACATTCTGTGGATCCCCTTCCATGCACCCCACTTTGGAGGGGACATTGGTCCAGTCAAGGACAAGTTGACACCTACAAAGGCAGGGCAAGCTTTTGTCAAGGGGTGACTACATTTGCTGGCTGGGGGAAGGTAGGTGGTTGGGGATGTCTTTGAGAGATAGGAGGCTGGAGTTGAGATCGAAGTAGAGCTTGACAGGGAGGCAGGTAGCCCAGAAGGAACTGTACCTCAAAAGCAGGGTCCTTGGGGCTCTGAGCCTTTCCTCCTCCCACCACCACTGCAGGAGAATAGGAGGGAGGAGGAGGAAGGAGCAGAGAGCTGGCCTCTGAGATGCCCCCTCCCGGGCCAGTCATCCTGGCACGTCATTCTAGTCCCCACACCTCTGCCCTCTGTTCACCCAGAACCTGCCCGAATACCTCCGAGGATAGGCTCCCACTTTTACCTTTGGATAACTAGACAATGCTTCTTAATTTGGAACTGTAATTTACCTCCCTGTGACTTCTGCTTACGGGGTCTACCCTGATGAGCTTTATAAAATAGGTCAATTCTTTTAGGTATGTGGATGGATACACACATACACATGCAGATAAATATATCTATCACACAGAAAGAGACACATATTTGTCTATAAACATATTGTTCTATATTGGTAGGATGTTTATATATAAGTAGATTTATTAAATATGTACTATGTGCCAGGCACTTTGCAGATCTGACCCATTTAATCCTCAACAATCCCAGCCCCCTGACTATGACGTCAGAACATCAGATCCCTTCTTCAGGTGAGGACAGCAAGGTTCAGAGCTCCTGTCACTTGCCGGAGATAATAGGTGCCAGCGCTCGAGGAGACCCGGCACTCTTCCTCCCAGCCACCTCACTGTCCTCCCAGGACTTGCCAACTTGGTCCCTCAATTCTAAAAACATTTCCTTTGTGTTATTGAAGTAATCATGTTCCCTTTTAAAAAAAAAAATTAGAAAGCCCAGGCTTCATCCGTAATCTCATCACCCAAAGATAACTACTAACATTTCCATACATTTTCCTGTTTACAGCATATATAAATATCTATGTAAATATATCTGTATGCAGATAGATTGTTTGTTTTACCAAAATAAGACCATACTAGGCATGTTATTTCGTAACCTATTTTTTCTACCCAGCCATATACCTAGAACATCTTTCCATAGCAACACATAAATCTATGAGTCATCCATGTATGACTGCCTGGAATTTCATCTCATGGATATAATAAAATGTATTTAACTTGTTGGGCATTTAGTCTTCTCCCACTATAAACCCTCCAGCACACATCTTTGCACATATTCACTGTTTCATAGGTTACTGCCTGCAAGGGAAATTGTTGGGGGTCAAAGGTTATGTCCACGTCTAAGGCTTAGCCACATAATCTTGGCAATCCTACTAGCAGTGTAGGAGGAGCTTGTTTGCCTCACCCCTTTTTAAATCTTGACCAATCTTTCAGGCCAGGGGAATAGAGGTGAAATAAAATGGCATCTTGTTTGAATGTGCACATACACACACACACACACACATTTTATTACAGAAGTTGTGAACTTATAAAGCAATCATGCACATGTGTAGAATTCCCATACAGCACCCCTTCACCAACACAACACACCATGGTGGAACATATGTTAAAGATTACAAGATAATATCAGACTATTACCTCCAAACACGGTCCATAGCATACATTTGGCACACATTTTCCATACCCTGCTCCCCCAAGATCAACACAGTACATCTTTGGCATAGATGCAAGTGTTGCTGTTAACTATAGTCCATAGGTTGCATTACTTGTATTTTTCCCATGCTCCTCCACACTGCCACCACACTGCAGTAGTGACGTCCATCCACTCTAGTTCACAGAACACTCTTGCATCTGTACTATCAACCACAATTCTCATCTATCTCTGGGCTCACTGTGTTATTCAGTCCCTAGATTATTCTCTAGCTTTCTTTCGATTGACACATCCCTAGGCAACTCTTTTTAGCCACATTCCCATTTATAAACCAGCTGTTACTCACTATACTGTGTTACCATCAACTCTATCCATTTCCCACTTTTACAGTCAAGTTAATTGAAACTTCTCCATACATTATGAATGTGCTTATCTTTTATTACTGTGAGGTTGAATTTCTCCCAGCATCAGACAGTTCCAGTCTGTCTCAGGCATCCTTACATTGCACTGTCCCCAAGGGCACAAAATACCCCCAGGTAGAGCTCTGACCAGCACCATTTAGTGGCATCTGTACCCACTGGGTCCCTGCTGGCGTGGGTACCCGGTCCAGCCAGGGCCACAGAGGGTCTCAGCTTCCAGAGACAGAACAGTCAGTTGCCTGATGCAAAGCCCCCGCTGCCCAACTGCCATTTTACAGCTCTCTGGTGTCCATCAACTCTGCCTCGGCCAAACTGTGTGGTTGTCTAGTCAAGGCTAGGTATGAAGCAGACCCGTGTACTCTTTGCCTCCACTGGGCCAGAACATCCAAGAAACGTGCCAGCACCACAGGGAGGGGTGCTTTGGTTTGAAGCTCTAAGTGGGGCCTGTGGGGGTTGCCCGTGTGTAAACATACATATGGCTTGTTTGTTTCTCTTCCAGCTGATTGTTTTAAAGCCAGGAATTGGATAAGATTTGGCTTAGCTATAAATTCCTTCCCAACGCTACTTAACTGGTTGCCATTTTACAAACTCAGGAAATATGGCAAACTCAGGAAATGCTCGCTGACGTGTCTCAGTGTTGAGGGTGTAACAGACCAACCAAAATGTGGAGTGTGAGGTGTGAAGACTCCTGCCCTTTCCTCCTGGACCTTCTCGTGGTCCAGGCACCTCCGTTTTCTACGCCCAAACCCCTCCACCCCTCCTTCCCAGGCCCTGCCTCCAGCTGTGGAATGGGCTGCGCTCCAGACCTGGTTAGCCCCTCACCCAGCCCTGCCCGGGGTCAGGGGTCTGGCTTAGGGCGAGTTACTCACCTGCTCTGAACCTCAGCTAGCTCGTTAATAAATGGGATCATCACCATCCCTCCCTCATCATTTTGTTATGAAGATTAAATGCAAGTGTATCGGGTAACATCATCTTGTAAGCTACAAATATGCAGGGCCAATTCTGTTTTTATTTTACAACTGATAATGGAATGACTGGGTGTATTCCAGTAAAACCACTCCCCTGAGTATAAACCGGGAGTGGGAAAGCTTACAGGGGCCTTGAGTTACAGTTACTGGCCCTCACTGTCCCCAGAGCCCTCCTTTGGCTTCGGATATAAGCCCCGCGGTACATTGACCATGGCCGCTGATATGTGGTGACTTGAATTGAGAGAAAGTGGTCAAACCCAGGCCAATATCTGTGGGCTGTCGAGTTCCCTCTGGCTGGCAAAAGTTCAGCGGGGCCATGACTTGACAGCTGTGTTTTTGTTTTTATTCATCTATTCAGCAAGCATTTATGAGCCTCTAACTGCAAGTCCTGTGCTGGGGAAAAGCCCAAGGACAGTCACCAGCCCCTGCTGAGTTGCTCGCTGTGCAGAAGGACAAACGCACACAGATCACCACCCATGTGATACGCACTTTAACAGAAGGGTCACCAAGCTGGAAAATGGGGGTGGGACGCAGCCCAGAGCAGGTGTGCTTACCACTGCCCTAGATGGCTTGGCTGGGGAGAAGGAGCTAAAAAGGAGAACGGCAAAAGGGGAGAGGGGAAACAAAACCCTCAGTGAAGAAGGACACATGTTCTCTCCCGCACACGTGCTGAGAAAGCCACACCTTCCAAAATGAGCTCCTTCTGGCCAAATGGGAACTGTGCATTCCCATTCTGGGGGCTGGAGCCCCACCCATGGGGATCCTGACTCTGAGTCTGAGGTGGAACCTGGGAATCGGCTATTTTAACCTACATTCTTGAGGTCCTCGAACCTCAAAGTGTGCTCTCGGGACAGCAACTTGCCTACCCCCCAAGAGCTTGTCGGAAAGGCGACTCTCAGGCCCAGCCCAGCAAATCCAAATCTGCAGTTGCACAAGATCCCCAGGTGTTTCGTGTGCACCTTAAAGGGTGAGAAGCACTGCTCCAGGTGATGCTCCTTTAAGGGACCCGACTACTAGGAGGAGAATAAATAACAGCGCACAAGGGACTAGGCAGTGTCCAACGTGCTTAATGTATAAAACCTCATTATTAGTCACAACAGTCCCACGAGGTGGCAACTGCGACTGACCCCATTTTAGGGATGAGAAAAGTAAGGCCTTGAAAGGCTAAGTAACTGGCCAAAGTCTCAAATCTCACATGTGCTGAATCTGGGATTCAAACCCAAGCAGACTAGCTCCTGCTGCACCCACTCAACCCATGTTTTCTCCTGGGAATAGCACCCATCCTGGCTGCTCTCCTCCAACAGGGCATTCAGCTTCTCTGCACAAACAGCGAGCAAGGCGCTGCTCCAGTATGACCTGTGGCCAAATAATGCAAGCAAATTATATTGATTCTCCAGGAAGAAAGTGGCTGCGAGGATTGGGCGCAGGATTAGTTCATTTTTAAACCCAATAATGTAGAACAACAACAACAACAATGGCAGGCAAGCTTGGGCTCAGGTGAAGCCCACAATTAAATCAATTAACCATCCAAAACTTTTCTGAGCATTACATTCCAGAAGGTTCTGTGCAGAGCAGATAAAGAGCCATTTATAAAGGCCTCCATCCATAAGGTCTTATTTGGACATTTTTATGTGATCGGCCCTCTGAACTGAAACTATTTTATAAAGCCAAGCTATGTTCTCTGACTTAAAATGTCAAAACATAAAAAACCACATAAAACAGGGCCAAATTGCTCCAGTGCTCTTTGCTGCTGCCTGCACTTTTCTTTTACTTTGCTTGTCTCTACCATTGCTGCAGCTGAATTATTGGGTAGTCATGTTCCCCAGCCAGCAGCCTTAGGGTTTAGGCCCCCTTCCCCAGAATCAAATGGCCAAAGGTTGTCAAAAGTTCAAGGAGAGCCCAAAGGTAAACTTGAATGAGCATCATATTAACAGGTGGTTCTCACCAAGGCTTATGAGGGCACATTCTCGAGAAGGGACGAAGTCATCTGCTGGTTTCTCATAAATCAGAAGGTTTATAAGACAAAGACAAGATTGGAAGGCAGCCCCGGCAGCAGGAACTTGAGGACTTCTGTGTCCTAGCAAAAGACTAGGAGTGATGTCTCGAGATGAAGACAAAATGTTTAAGTGTGTGAAGACTGCAGGCCCTTGAAATATACATACATATATCTTCATTCTATAAAACAAGGAAGACAAGAGCAATAAGTGGAGCTGTCACACGTGCAACCAGAACAGAACAGACTGAATCTGGAGGCAGGAAAAAGAATTCCCCTTTGATCAGAAAGGATTGTGTGTTTGTACATTTCAGCAGAGATCAGGCTCTGCTTCCAAGATGCAGAGAGTGACAAATTGGGCCTCTGGGCAGCCCTGCACCCATCCGTCAAGGCTGAAATCCATTTGTCTCATATGTTGGCAAAGGCAAGCTGCAAAAGCAGGGCCAGCCAACCAGAAACGCAGCCAGGCCTCTGAGTCTGACCAAGATCTTGGCACAATTCTAAATAAAAGATCAAGAGCTCATTGCAGCACTATTTATAACAGCAACAAAAAGTTGGGTGATCAACAGCAAGAGTCAGTGTTCTTTTTTGTTACACCCCACTATGAAAGAGAATGAGGCCTTGCTGACTGATAAACGTCAACTGCCTGGAGGAGACAGCCTTATAAAAAGGAAGGATGCCCGTTCCTCATAGAGACCGCCGAGTAATGCTGCTAGTACCTAGACCACACTTTGGGGCATGTTCACACTGGGCATTTACTCAGGTTGTTGAGTCCCCTCTACCGAGTTATTTATCTGGCTCTGCTCTCGGTAGTCAGGGTGAGAAGAAGCTCAAAGCACCCATTCCTGTTCCCCCACCCCAGCCCATGGACTCTGGGGCTCATTGTGACAATCACGCAGTCTTTCGAACCCAAACACAGGCCTGTGGCTCTCAGCTTGGCTGCCCTCTAGTCTCCTCTGTGGAGTTGATAAAAATACTGACGCAAAGCAGCAGGTGTATCTCAGTGGTTGAGCAACTGCTTTGCATATACCAGGTCTCAGTTTCAATCCCCAGTACCTTCTAAAAAAAAAAATACTGACATAGAGGTTCTGACTCAGTTGGCCTGAAGGGGGCCCAAATGTGGGTATTTTACAAAAGCTCTCCAGGGGAGTTAAACATCCTGCCCTGGACCAAGCACAATAAATGGAGTGCTAGGGCAGTGGCCGACAGTGGAGTGGAGGTCAAGTTCATCTGTCAAACAGAGATGCCAAGGTAAGCCTCACAGGGTTGCTGAGGGTATTAACAAGGTCAGCTCGGAGAGGACCTCGCACAGAAAATCCTGGGCAACTGGGTATTTCTTTCTCTAGAGTCAAACATCCTGCTGACATTTATTGAGACTCTACTTTTTATCCAGCTGTTACCTCATTTAATTCTCAGAAGAGTCCTATAGGGTAGATATCATCATTGTCCCCATTTGAAACCAAGAAAACTGAAGCAGAGAAAAGTGGCATCTTTCTCAAGGTCATGAGCAGGGACTGGAACCCAGGTGCCCTGGCCATAGACCCCCAGCTCTTGTGCTCTTGACCCCTTCTCCGTAAGTTCTCCCTCCTGAAGGACCCTCTAGGGCAGATGGAGTATTTACTTCCTACCTCCTGGCCTCTGCCTCTGCTGTTCCCCTACCTTTAATGCCATTCCTGCCCGGCTTATGTGAACCATAACCCACCCTCTTGGCCAGCCAGTCCTTTCTGGGGCTCTTACAGACCTCATGGTGAGTCTCATTCATCCGTTCATTTATTTTTTCTTTCTTTCATTAAGCAAACACCTATTGAACTCCATGTTCCAGGCACTGTGCTAGATACTGGATATAAACATTGCGTGTCTTGATACAGCTTGCAATCGCATGGGGGAGACCAGAACTAAACAAGTAAATGTATAATTGCTAATTGCAGTGAAGGCTCTCGGGGTGGCCAGGGAGTTTTTGCTCAACCCTAAGTGGAACAAGAAGCCACCAAATGGTTTTAAACAGGGGGTTGACGTTACCAGATTTGTCTCTCTGGCTGCGGTGCAGAGGACAGATTTGCTGCAAGCTAAGGGTAGAGAGAGGGAGGCCAGGTGAAGGCAGAGGGAGGAGCCCACATGGGACAGAAAGGGGCCTGGCCCAGCAGGTAAGGCTGGACATCTTCCAGAAAGAAACGTGCTGCCCATTGGATGAGGTCATTACCACCTGCTTGGACTTTTACCATATCCTACAGGGTCTTATGCACCATTCCTGGCAGACAATCAGAGGGACACCAGCATGGGGTGCAGCCGGGCAGGCCGTGGGAGCTGTTCCCCTCCTCCTCAAGATGTGTCCTGGACTTTTTCATTTTGAAGTTCTGACATGTTAAAAGGGGAGAGAGGGGAAGGTCATGGTTGAGAACAGAGTGGCAAAGTTATCTATTTTCTGGGCTAGTTCTGGTGGGCCCTCCCCTTACACAGCCAGCAGCTCCGCTCTCTAGCAGCAAAGTGGGTCAAAGGACATCTGTCCCCTTTGTTCTTCACAAGCATACCCTGAAGACGGAGAGATCGTTTTAATAGCCACCATTTACATGGATCCCTCCACCCCTCCCTCCTTCTCTTCCTTCCTCCCTCCCTCTCTATCTCCCTTTCTCCTTTCCTTCCCTCCTTCCATAGATTTATCAAGCATGTACCATTCTGGATAGTAGTAGAACACACAGACAAAAATCCCTGGCATTGTGGAGTCCACATTCTAGTGGGTTTTCTCACTGCATCCTCACAAGCCCAAGGTGTACTGCTATGATTGTCATCCCTGTTTGACCGATGAGAAGACTGATGGTCAGAATGGAGAATGACCTGCCTGTGGTCACGATACTGGTAAGAGGCAGATCTGGAATGGAACCCAGACCTCTCTGATTCCCGAGTCCGAGCACTTGGTCCAGACCTTGGGCCACTGCCCCTCATAGGAAAACCCACTTCAAGAGGAAAGAGGCCCTATAAATTTAAACCTTGGTGAGTCTAAATTGCTTAGAAATGACACATGGAAGGGAAGGAACAGCATGAGTGTTGAATGTGAACCAACCTGCCTTTGAATGCCATTCCCCTATTTGCCTAAACTGTGTGGCCTCCGACAGTGTTCAGCCTCTCTGGGCCCAAGACTCTTATCAAGAACAAGGATGCTCTGGCTTTGAAGGCCATGGAAACAAAGGCCTACTCCCTGGAGGTTTCAGAAAGTCAGCCAAGGCCAAGTGACAGATATGAAGGAGCCGAAGGGCTGAAGTCAGCGCTGGGGCCCAGCGCTGGTCTGGTTGCCTAGTAGCTACGTGACTTTAGACAAGGTGCTAAACACTCTGTGCCTCCACATCTTCATCTGTAAAATGGGGGCAATCGCAGTACTTGCTGCATAAGGGTAAGCACAAGAATCAAATGTGACCATACACATCATTTTCCTGCCACTCAGCAGGCTCTGCAAACCAGTTCTCAGAATAATCTGAGCTACTTGCAAAGACCTCCCAGCATTTTGGCCAGCAGGGCAAGGTGCATCCCCGGGCCGCCGGAACACCAGGCGGTGGCGACGGGGCCAGACCTCACATGGTGGTTAAAAGCCTGGGTCTGGAGCCAGATGCCCAGATTGACCCGGCTCTGCCACTACCTGGCAATGCCCCTGGGGGAGTTATTAGCCTCTCTGTGCCTTAGTTTCCCCATCCATAAAGTGGGGATGATATTAGTACCCACTTTAGAAGGGTTGTTTTCAGAATTAAATGAGTTCATGTACATAATGCCTTGGAACAGTGCCTGGCATATAAAATAGCTAGTCAAGGTATTTCCTGTTATTATTTTGTCCTTACCCCATGTGCTTTGTTGTCTCCAACAGAAGTAGCTCTCCTTGCGCTGGGAAGATGCTCTATGAACCACTCCCACTCACCGTGATTACCAGGGGTGTATGAACTAACCTGTGTTCATCTCCCACCCTGGAGCCACAGCAAGCCTGGGAGTAATTCAGGTTCCTTGAGGATCCCACAAAGATGGGGACCCCAGATACCTATCGCCACTTCTGAGAGGTTTCTTCCAAGGGCTACATGTCTCCCTCCATCTGCTGCACCGTGAGCTCCCCAGGCTTGCTCGCTACATATAAATACACTTAACTTTTATGGCGTGTGTAGTGTTCTGGGAATAAACTGTCTCTTCCATCCTGCAGGACTGGGGAAGAGCTGGGAAATGGACCAAATCCACACAGGGCAAAGCCGGGGCAGGCTCCGAGCCCCTGGGGGCCTCAGCAAGGTGTCGCCATTGGAATGACCTTTCAGGAAAGGCATTTCAATCTCCCCCATTGCATTCGGGGTGTTAAGACTGGGCTCCACCAGACGAGGATTAAGCCAGCCCCCTGGATCTGGCCCCTCCTCTCCACCTCCCCTGCACCTCCCCACCTTTATCGTTTAGCGGGACCACCGCGGGGCCCTCCTCGCCTTCTCGCCCCTCCCTCACCCCAAGCAAGCGGCCCCAGGTGACAGGTCACAGCAGAAAGCTGCCAAGCTTCTAAGCCTCCAGCGGCGCTTAGAATAAACCCCAGCCCTTGCCCGGCGTCCAGGGCCCTCCCAGCCGGACCCCTGCCTTCCCCTCAGGCCCCTGGCCGTGTCTCCACCTTCAGCCCTCGCCCTCCAAGCCGCCGCGCCCTTGTCCTTCCTTCAGCGGGAAGGGCCTCTGCACTTGTCCCTCTCTCTCCTGTCCGGAAGGTCCATCCCCCTCTCCCCCAGGCCTCTGGGCTCCTCCTGGCCACGTGGTGCCCGGTTCTTTTCCAGGAGACCTTCCATGCCACCCCACCCCAACGGGTAGTCACCCCACCCTGGATGGGGTGGTCGCTGCCGCTGCAGGACGCCTCCTCCGTCTACCTCCACATAGCACTTCTGGCCTGAACTTAGGGTTTGCTTAGTGTCCACCGCCCCGCAGAGGTGAGCTCCCTGAGCGCAGGAGCAGGGTGGCAACGTGATTTGCAGGGCCCAGTGCAGAATGGAAACGTGGCACCCTTGCCCAAAAATTACCCATTTCAGGAGGGCCACGGCAGAGCGTTTAAAGGGATGCAGCATCCTTCCGGGACTTGATCTTGTGCTCCACTGTCTACCCGGTGTCTTGGAACAAAGACTGGCACGCAGTAGGCCCTCAATAAATAAAATAACAAAACCTAGCATGCAGGGCAGCGGACTTGGCCCAGTGGTTAGGGCGTCCGTCTACCCCATGGGAGAGGTCCGCGGTTCAAACCCCAGGCCTCCTTGACCCGTGTGGAGCTGGCCCATGCGCAGTGCTGATGCACACAAGGAGTGCCCTGCCACGCAGGGGTGTCCCCCGCATAGCGGAGCCCCACATGCAAGGAGTGCGCCCCGTAAGGAGAGCCGCCCAGCGCGAAAGAAAGTGCAGCCTGCCCAGGAATGGCGCCGCACACACAGAGAGCTGACACAACAAGATGACAGCAAGAAAAAGAAACACAGATTCCCGCGCCGCTGACGACAAAAGAAGCGGACAAAGAAGACGCAGCAAATAGACACAGAGAACAGACAACCGGGGTGGGGGGGGGGAAGGGGAGAGAAATAAATAAATAAATCTTTAAAAAAAAACAAAAAACCTGGCACGCAGGAAGCCCTCAATAAATAACCAAACCTGGCAGGCACTAGCCCTCAATAAATAGCAGCTTCAGCTCAGGCCTGCCCTTCCAGTGGCCTGCCCTGCAAATTCCGACTCACCTAGCAGCCCCACAAGTGCATAAGCCAATTCCTTGCAATAATCTCAGCTAGATGATAGGTAGGTAGGTATGTTGCAGCAAAGCCATGAGTTCTGAGCAGCAGAAAAACCCAAAACAGCACTCAGAGAGGCTGAGGAACAGATTTATTACGCGTGGGCCCAGAGGAGAGTCGGTCTCCAAATTCTGAGCCCCATTTTTCAGTTTTCATAGGTTTATATAGGATTTTATGTGGGATCAGCACGACTTTTGCTCATTGGCTAACACGTTGCTAGGCAAAACTTTGCAAGCAGGGTAACAGAAGCAGAATGCAGGTGCAAGGTGGTGCTTTTGCGGGCTGATTTACAGAAGCAGGGCAGGAGTGGTTTGTTAGATGACAGAAGTGGGGGGCACGAGTCATCCGTTTGATATTCTCCTGCAAGGCCATTTTCTCGTAGGCTGATTTACAGAAGCGGGGGCAGGAGTGGCTCGTTAGATATTTTTGCAAGGTTATGCTTTTTATTTCTCAACAGGTAGATATGATAAAGACAGAAATGTGAGGGTGCGTATATCTCCTCCTGGCTCTCTGGGGGAGCCGTGGCTGACGCAGGACCCCCCCCCCGCCTGGGTCGGGGACCTTGTGGGAAAGACCCCGATTGAAGGGAGGGAGACTCAGGTCTGATGTGGGACAGTCAGCTCCACGCTAGTGAGCTGGACATGCCTTATAAAGTTGGCTTTTACTGCTCTGAGCCTCCGCTTCCTCAACTGGAAAAGGAAGACACACTACTTGCCTCCAGGGATGGTTGAAACCTAACCGATCTCCACACCACCTCCTGCGCACACCCGTTTCCTCAGGGTTAGGAGAGGCAGCCCGGGCCTGGGGGCCACAGGCATCTGTGAATGGGGGTCCCTTGCGGGGCTTGCCCCCAAAGGCGGCAGAGGCCACACAGCAGGACGAGGGGAAGTCACAGGTCTCAGAGGCCCCGAGCAAATGGAGTCTTGCAGTATGACACGGGCTTTCAGACGCTCAGAAGATAAGACGTGGTTCCTACGGGAAAGTGCACATAGAGCCCGCCCTCTCAACCCCGGGCCCAAGAGCATCCCCTTCCCTAGCAAAGAGTCAGGGGCGCTGACCAGCAATCCCCTGACCGCACCCCACGTGCCGAGAGAGAACTGGCTGAGGAGGAATTTTCCATTTTACAGCCACAGAAGATGGGAGGGGCGGGCAGGGCCTGTGAAATGTGTCAGCGGGCCAGGAGGCAGACAGCCCCTCTGCAGGACAGAGAGGCATAACCCCAGAGAGGAGGAAGAGGGGAGAACTTCAGCTGCAAGTCAAAGAAATTCCCGCTACAAGGATTTAAACAAGCAGAGGCTTACTTTTCTCCAAAACCAGAGGTTTAGAGATAAGTGGTCTGGGTGCCTCAAGAATGTCAGGGCCAGCATCCCTGGGGCTCTCCTGGCCTCCCCTTGGGGTCATAAGATGAGCCGTCCTTGTTCATGAAGGGGAGGGAGGCAAAGGCTCTGCCAGAAGCTGCCCAGTGGAGCTGCACGGCAGCCCCAGCTGCAAAGGAGGCTGGGAAAGTGAGTTCCTAGCCAGAGCTGAGTGGGCAGGAGGACTGGGAACGGGAGGTGGTACAGTCCACAGGGCAGTGCCCTCCCCCTCCCTCAACAATGTCCTCGGCCTAAGCCGGGAACCTGGGAACATGTTACCTTTCATAGCAAAAGGGCTTTGCAGGTGTGATTAAGGACCTGCAATGGGGAGCTTGTCCTGGGTTATCCAAGAGGGCCCAAAGTAATCGCAGTAGCCCTTAAAAGATGGAAGGGGGAAGCAGAAGGGCAAGAGTGTCCTGGTGGGGCAGTGTGCAAAAGACTCAACTGGCCATTGCCGACTTTGAAGATGTGGGAGTGGACCCTGAGCCAAGGAAAGCCGGTAGCCTCTAGAAGCTGGAGAACACAAGAAAACATCCTAGAGGATGTCTCCCCTAGGACATCCGGAAGGAATGCAGCTCTGCCGGCACTTTGATTTTTGTCCAGTGAGACCCATTCCAGACTTCTGACTTGCAGAATGATAAGATAAACATGTGTTCTTTTACACCACCAAATACATGGTGATTTGTTTCAGCAGCAAAAAGAAACTAATACACCTGGGTTAACCAACAACTGTGTGTGCTGTAGAGGTAAAAGAGGTAAGGCTGAATAAAGAGCAGGAAGCTGGAAGCCTGAGGCATGCCCTTCAAAGGCCCAGAGTTGTTCACAGACACGGCCTGCTGCCCCCTCCCCTGCAGGCAGGGAGGCCTCCACCTTCCCCTGGAATCAAAGACTGCAGTCCCTCATCTGCCCTGCCCTGCTCTGTTCCACTTTGAAATAATTACCCCAAATCCTCGAGCAAGTGAGTAGGCGGCACCCACAATTCCTTCCAATTGCAGGGATTGGTTAAGACAGAGGCTTGTGACAGCATTTCCAGTTGAGCCTTGAAATGGGCCAGCTCTCAGGCCTGGCCAGCCCAGGAAGGTCACTCTCGTTGCATGCCGCAAAGTGAAGCTGATATGTGTTCCCTGCAGTGGCCGAGGGGCTCGGGGCCTGCCAGTGCAGCAGCCTTCAGGTTTCAGGGCACTCTGAATTCTGAGAATCCCTCCACAACCTTTTGTGGACCCCAAAAAGCCATGGTTGAGGCCCATCCACATTGTTCTGCCAAATGCTCTCTTTCAAGGACCCCGTCCATTATGCTGACTTCCCCCGACACTAGTGTACTGTCGTTTACTTTACTGTTCATAAATTGCATTGTTTTTTCTTCAATGATTTTATTTTAAAAGAAAACATTGTCATTACCATATAATACTTGCCATAAGTAGAAGGTGACCAGACAAGAAACACTTTGCAATATCCCTTAAACTCTAGCTAGATTCTGACACTGGCCTCAGCCTACCCAGTCTTTCTAAAGGGCAGTGCCACAAGTGTCGGAGAGCTTAAGGAGTTAGGAAGAGCAATACCAGGGAAACGGACTTGGCCCAGTGGTTAGGGCGTCTGCCTACCACATGGGAGGTCTGCGGTTCAAACCCCGGGCCCCCTTGACCCGTGTGGAGCTGGCCCATGCACAGTGCTGATGCACGCAAGGAGTGCCCTGCCACGCAGGGGTGTCCCCCGCATAGGGGAGCCCCACGCGCAAGGAGCATGCCCCATAAAGAGAGCCGCCCAGCGAGAAAGGAAGTGCAGCCTGCCCAGGAATGGAGCCACACACACGGAGAGCTGACACAACGAGATGACACAACAAAAAGAAACCAGATTCCCAGTGCCACTGAAAAGGGTAGAAGCGGTCACAGAAGAACATACAGTGAATGGACACAGAGAGCAGACAACTGGAGGGGGGGGGAGGGAGAGAAATAAAAAATAAAAAAAGAACAATACCAAAGACTGTCTCTAAATAATCAAGAAAACTGAAAGAGAATTGAAAAGGGAGTCACGTTTCATTCTGTGACTCAATTTTAATGCCATGTATGAGTTACAGCTTAAAACGAACTCCCTTCCTCAGAAATAAGACCCAACCCTGTCTGATAAGACAAGTTTTTTAAGAGGTTACTGGGGAGCCCACGGCTACTCCAGCAGGACCAGACGCTCGGGCCTGGGCTGGGCCCCAGGAAACGGTGCCCAGAGCATCCTACAGAACGACTAGGGAAGATTCCAGAGGCCAACACTGGGCATCATGTGCCACCACCATCCATAGCCACCCCTGCCACCTAGAAATAGGATGTGGCTGCTGTCACCCCCTCACTAAAATGTGGTCCCGACCTTCTTGTGTCACCTGCTTCTATTTCAAAATCTGGGTGGGTGCATCGGATTGGCTGGCCTGGGGCCATGTGACTATCCCCTAGTTCCAAGGATGTCTGGGAAAATGAGTATTTGACCTTCTCTGCTTCTATCCCGAGAGGTAGATTCTGTCTCAGAAGGTGGGAGATTTCCCAGACGTGAAAGGGGCGTTGAGTCCCTGAGTGTCAACAGAGCATGGCAGGTGGCCACTCTGTGTACCACCTGTGCAGAAAAGAGTCGCAGCGGGGCCATCTGCTCTCCTCTGACAGGCACGTGGCAACTTTGGATTTCAGGAGGCTTTTTCCCACCGTTAAGCGATAAGAGTAGCTCACCAGGCTGCAAGTGTTTCTACAAACAATATGGTTTATGCCCAATACCTGCCTTCCTTCTGGGGTTCCGGGACTTGGGTAGGTCCCGGCAGAGGCTGCCTAGACCGTAAGTATAAACCCTGGGCACAGAGTCTCTAGCGAGCTCCCCTGGTTGGCGGTGCTTCACCTGCACTGTCACAGCTCAAGTGCACCCTGTGTGGCACCCCTGGGAGGCTCGCACCTGGATGCCCCAGACTTCGCCCCACACACCCTTTCCCTTTGCTGAGTGAGCTCGGTTCCCTGTTGCTGTAATAAGTTAGAGCCATGAGCATGACTCCCCACTGAGGCCTAGGGGTGCTCCTGGCCAATCACGGAACCTGGGGCTGGTCTTGGGGACCTCCCGACACACTCCAGTGTCCCAGTGTTGAGACACACCAACTCTGCCTCACTTGGCAGCCCCCAGGGAGCAGGCAGGTCCAGACACGCTCAGGATTTGTAACTTCCAAACCATTTCGATGACTCTTCCAGGCGGGTTTGGGAGGTGGAAAGGCAAGTCCAGTTAACCCGGTTCACAGAAGGGGAGCTCAAGGCTCAAAAAGGGGAGTGACCTGCTCAAGACCTCAGGGCTGGTAGCGTAGAGACTCCTAGTCCAGTGCTCTTGCACCAAGTCACCTCCCCCAAAAGGTCTCTCCAACCTCAAGAAGCCTACAGGGATTCATTCCATTCCACCAGTGGAACACACCAGAAAACTGTTCCAGGCAACCTGAGCCTTCTTGCACACATAAATGCTATTTTAACCATGGCTGCACCAAATGGAGTGTGAGACTGGCATTTTTTCACCATCACTGCCTAGAAATTAAACATGAGTTACCCACCGCCCTTCATCAGCATTTCTCCAAGCATGGTTCCCGCACCATGTGTGGCTGAGTCACCTGGAGTAATTCTTTAAAATGCAGATTCCTCGGCCTCCCCCAGATCCACTAAGTTAGAATTCCTGAAGGGAGTCTAAGAACCTGCCCTTTAACAAGCTCCTCACCATTCTAAGGTCCACAGGATGGAGGAATAGAGTATGGATTAGAGTGGCCTTACTGATATTCTATTCATAAACTATTGTGATTAGTAATCGAAGAAAATGTGGCATTGGTGTGGAGAAGGTGGCCATGGTGGCTGCTGGGGGTAGGGAGTGGGAGGAAGAGATGTGATGTGGAAGCATTTTCGGGGGTTGGAGTTGTCCTGGGTGATGCTGCAGGGACAGTTACCAGACATTGTATGTCCTCCCATGGCCCACTGGGTGGACTGTGGGAGAGTGTGGGCTATGATGTGGACCATTGACCATGAGGTGCAGCGGTGCTCAGAGATGTACTCACCAAATGCAATGAATGTCTCATGATGATGGAGGAGATTGTTATTATGGGGGGAGGAGTGGGGTGAAGGGGATGGGGTGTATATGGGGACCTCATATATTTTGAATGATTAATTTTTTAAAAATTAAAAAATTAAAAAAAAAAACAAGATCCCCGTGAATGTTTATGCTTAGCACAAATGCGGGCTGCACAATAAGCCCTCGGAAAGTGACAATGGGATCAGGGAAAGCAGACTGGGAGGACTGAGAGCTAAATTTCCAAATTTAGCTGATTTGGAGCTGATTCTGAACATTCAAAAGCTGAAAAGGTCAGACATTTCTGACACAACTAGAAAATGTTCTTGGTGGCTCAACTCAAAAAAGTGATACCACAACGTGTTGCCTCTCTATTGTTACTTTGGATTTCTAGAACCTGGCCCGTCTTCTTCAACCATTGGAGCAGGATGGGTGTTGGTTCCCCAAAAGAACTGCCCATGTCCTTATCCCTAGAACCTGGGAACACGGCATGCTAGGGTAAAAGAGTGAGTGTTACCTTCTATGGGGAAAGATTGGGACAGGGACTTATCCTGGATTAGCCATGGGGGTCCTAAACCCAAGTGAGCTTAGAAGAGAGGCCAAGGGAGCCCTGACAGAGAAGACGAGGAAGAAGGCTGGAGTGACACAGCCACAGGTCAGTGGAGGACAAGGGCCTCCAGAAGCTGGAAGAGGTGAGGAGGCGCTGCTGACCGTCAGACTGAGGCTTCTGACATCCAGAACTGCGGGGGAATAAAGTTCTGTGGTTTTAAGCCTCCCAGTTGGTGGTAACTTGTTACAGCAGCCACTGCAAACTAATATAACTATGAGAATTACTCCAAATTTTGAGAAGAAAAGTTAAGTGATTGAATTTGCCCCACCCCAGGGCCTTTGCTTGTGCTGGCCCATGCTCGGGTGCTCCGGCCCACCTTGGCTATGCCCAGCTCCTTCTCACAAGTCCTGCCTCTGATCAAATGTTGCTGTCACCTCACAGGGGTCTTCCTTGATTACCAGACAACCCCCAGCCCTTACATTCTCTAACCCTTACGTTTTTCTTTGCACTTAGCAAGCGATCTGTTAATTGGCTTCCTTGTTGATTGTCTCCGTGACAGTGGGAACCTGGTCTGCCTTGTTTGCTACTATATTCCCAGTGCCATGTCCTAAACAGGGGCTGAGTAAATAGGCAATGAATGGAAGGAAATGTTATTTTATGCTAAAATGTAAAGAAATGCAAAACTCTGTGTGATAAAACTCAATATTCCAAAGAATCCTTCAGCCTGCAAAGGGTCTCTGTCACTCCCTTCTGCCAGGTGGAAAAATGGCTGTGTGACCTTGGGAATGTCACCTCCCTCTCAGGACCTCAGCACCTCATCAGTAAAGCGAAGGGTCTGATTGACTAGCAGTGGGTCTTATTTATGGACGTTTCCACATGCCTGACCCTGTGGGAAACACAGATGCCTCCACTTGGTCCTTGGGACAACACTTCTGCGGGAGCCACCGTGATGGAGCCCGTTTTAAGGATGAGGGAGCTGAGGCACAAACATGTTTCCCCACTCACCTGGGGTGGCAGAGCTGGCAAAGTGGAGCCCAGATGCCTGAGGTTCATCCCAGGATGCTGGACCGCTCTGAAGTCTAACTCAGTTTGAACAGTCAGTAGGCCGTGACCTAACTAGCTAGCAGAGGCTACGTACACAACTGCAAGCTTGAGAGTCTTTAATCAGAGTCAATGTCTGGAGAAGTCATTTTCTTCTTTTCCCTGCCTTCTGTGCCTTCCTCCTTCAAGATTTGAAACAGCAGCTAGAGGGCTGAAAGGCTGAAACGGCTGTGCCCTAAATCAAAGAGTGAATGCAAATTGTGATAGACACGGAGGGGGGTGGAATGTTCTAGTTGTCTTGGCTCTTACATTCTTTATTCTCCGACTCCTGCTTCTCTCTCCTCAACAGGCAGATAGACTGATGTCCTGGTGGGAGAGATGTAAAGCATTCTTGAATTATTTACTATTAAAAGCCACTGAGCCACCAGCTTCCTCTCTGAATCATTTAACACTGTCACGTACAGTTTGTGTGTGTGCAATGCTGATAGGTCGCGTTCACAGCAGCTCTGTTAAGAAGTGGCTCAGCTCTAGGTGGAGTGGGCAGACTTCTCTGCCTCTCTGACATTAGCCACTATGTCCATCCTAAAGCCAGAAAATAGCTAACGTGTATGCAAGGGCCCTCAAGGTTCAGAATCAAGCTTGTCTAGAAACACCCAGGGATCAATTCCTCCCAGAGAAAGGGGAAGACAGGACACCCCTCGTGGTGGAGAAAGGGCTGTCTGTTTTCCTAGAGCCTGCTGGGTGCCTAACAATCACATCTTTCCCCAAAAATTTAAGACGCCACTCTGTTTTTCTAGAAACTGCCTCAAAAACTGCTAGATAAGATGCACATGTAAGACATTTGGAGGGACAGCAAAAATGGTTCATCCAAGCGACCATCACTTAAACCAAGTGACCTCTGACCTTTTACCTCTCAGAGTCTTGAATTCCACATCGTCGAATGGGAGCACCAGCATCATGGGGAAGATTATGTGAGCCTCACGTAGAATGTCTGGTTCACGGCACCCCAAATCCACCCAGCACGCATGGGCACGGAAGGTGTGTGGGGACTGAGGAAATGAATGAATGCAAAGAAAGGCAGCTGGTGTTGGATGGATGGAAGGAGAGAGAAGAGTTCGCCATGGCTGGGCCTGGAGGGCAGTAGCACTGGGGGAGCTGGAACACTCTTTCCTCTCCCTTCCTTCTCGCTGGTCAACCCCTCTGCTGCACCAAGCCCTCGGTAATGTGTGTGGGATGCAGAAAGACAGTTAGCCAATATTTATGGGGCACCTACTGTGTGGCAGACAGTGTCCAAGTAAAAGCCAGACCAAAATACCTATTCTCAGCAAGTTTGCACTTGAGTAGAAAGAAGATAGAGTCACTGACCTCAAGGAGCTTAGAAAAGGAGAGAAGCAAATAAATCAAGTCATCAAATGTCACAGCTGCTGAGAGATGGTTCTGTGCAGGGAACACAGAACTAAAAGGGAGAGAGGCTGGGGGCTGGGAGGGAGTGGGGTTTTTAAGAAAATTTCATAAAAGAGGCTGTATCCATGGAAAGTGGATTTGGCTCACCTGATAGAGCATCCGCCTACCATATGGCAGGTCCAGGGTACAAACCCAGGGCCTGCTGACCCAAGTGGTGAGCTGGTCCACGTGCAGTGCTGATGTACACAAGAAGTACCCTGCCACACAGGGGTGTCATGTCCCCCACATAGGGGAGCCCCACGCGTAAGGGGTGTGCCCCGTAAGGAGAGCTGCCCCATGCGAAAAAAGTGCAGCTTGCCCAGGAGTGGTGCCACATACACCAAGAGCTAACAGCAAGATGACGCAACAGAAAAGAAACACAGATTCCTAGTACTGCTGACAGAGAACAGACAATGGTGGGGGGGGAGAGAAATAAATAAATAATAAATATTTTTTAAGAAAAAAAAGAGGTTGTGTCCAAGCTGAAGTGAGGGCTATGAAAATCGTTACCTGCACTGTGCACAGAATCACTGAGGAAGAAGATGCTGGGCTTTTGCTAATGATTGGATTCTCAATTAGGGTAGAAAAGGGTGATTTCAGCAATGGGTCCTTATACTACCATGATACATAGACAGATCTCTGTGTTAACTTTAGAAGGTAATAAAAATTTTAATTAAACATCTGCCAGGTTAGCAAGGGGCAGCCATCATGAAAAAATAATCTATGTCATTTCCTCTTGGAAATGGTCAGTTTCAAAGATGGTCTTGGAAAATAAATGGGGCAAAGGAGTCTAATAAATTGTATCACAGTGTCTCGGCCAGACTGAAGATTCAACGTGGAGAATTAGGAGACATTTTTACCTCCCCTTCTCCCTCCATTCCCCTCGAGAGTGTCTATCTTCTTAGGAGCTGATTGTGAAAAGAACATGAAACCAGTCCATCAATGGGATTCAGGAAAATTCCAGCATTTCTGGTGGACCAGAGGGGAAGGGGTTCAGAGGAACTTCAATGCCGGGAGTGGGGGTGTGGGGGTGGGGGGTGGTGGACCATGGAAACCTGAATTCATTGGAACCCCCTCGGTTGCCAAAGATGTTAACTCAACTCAAACTGCTCAGTTTTCAGGCATGGATGGACATAGGTGCTCAATGATATAATCAGGAATTTGTCTCCGACCTTCTCTGGTCTCTGCCTTCCTCTGTGTGAAGGTGCTTCCCGTGAGCCTGCAGAATGGCCTCCATGTCTATGCCCCAGGTGTACATCCACAGCAGGAGGATCATCTCTTTTCTAATAATTCCCACAGAAGTCCTGGGGTTGGCTCTGATTGGCCTGACTTGGGTCACATGCCATTCCCGAAAGCAATGCTGTGGCCAAGAGGACATGCATTCTCATTGGTCAGGCCTGAGTCACATGTCCACTCTTGAAACCAAGGTTCCAAAGCCAGCCCCTCTTGAACCACAGGGTCTGAGAGTGGAGGACAGGGGGTTCCCCAAAGTAAAATCAAGGTTCAAAGGGATACTGGGTAGGCCCAGACCACCATCATCCAGTACAGGCTCCTGAGAAGACCGATCTCAAAGAAATACAGTCTAACTCTGTAACTGAGGCTGGGATTGGAAGAGAAGTGGTGATTCTTGGTATAATGCCTCAAACTTGACCCTATCTTGGTCAGGTGATCTTGACCGGTTGTGCTTACCCTGGGAGAAGCACACTATACTATAACATACATTTACTCTCCCCAAGCACCATATCATGTCAGGGTCCCAGCATCCCACATGGGAATCCCCCACTAATGCGATTAGCACAGGACAGGAGCTGTCCCTTCCTCAGCTGCTGGGCTGTCTGGTTACCACAAGGACAGTGTGACCAAAGGGACCTGCTCCCAGCAGGGCTGAGAGGCTCGAATCAGCAGAGGAGCCATCAAAGAGGTACCTGCAATGGCCCAGCAATCCCACGTCTTGGTATGCACTCAAAAGAATTGAAGAGTAGGGTTCAGATACTTGTGCACCAAGGTTCATAACAGCATTATTCACAGTGGCCCAAAGGTAGAAGCAACCAAGTGTCCATCAACAGGTGAATGCATCAACAAAATGTGATCTAGCCACAGAATGGAATGTCAGCTAGAGGGAAGAATGAAGCTCTGATCCATGCTACCACGTAAATGAAACTTGAAGACTTTGTGTTGAGCGAAAGAACCCAGACACAAAAGGGCAAACACGGCCTAATTTCACTTATATGAAATATTTAGAATAAGCATATTAATAGAGACAGATATTAGATTAAAGTAGCTGGGGACCTGGGTAGAAGGGGAATGGAGAATTACTGCTTAATGGGTGCAGAGTGTCTGTGTGGGGTGATGAAAAGTTTTAGTAATAGATGGAGGTGACAGTAGCACAACACTGAGTGTAATTAATATCAAGGAATTGCACACTTGAAAGTGGCTAAAAGGGATATTTTTAGCTGTATATATGTTAACATAATAAAAAGTGTTTTTTTAATTAAAACTTAAATTTTAAAAAGTGGAGGCCAGAGAAGCCACATGCGCTCAGGATGGGCAGATGTGCACCTGTGAAACCCCCTGGTACAAAGGTGTTTGACAGGCAGCAAATTCAGTAGTGGCAGCAATAGCCACAGCGCAACTTCTCCAGGGCTCCTGCCGAGTACCTTATGGGGATTTCTTCTTTTAACCCTGACAGCAGCCACGTGAAATAAGAATCGTGACCTTTATTTTACAGATGAGGAAAGTGAAGTTCAAAGAGATTCATTCACCTGCCCAAAGTCACACAACAGTAAGTGCCGGAGCCAGGATTTAAACCCAGGTCTCCTTGACCACCAACTTATGCTCTTGTTACTCCTTAAGTCCCCACCCTACCCCCCACCCCCTGTGGTGAGGTAAGAGACCACCCAGGTTACATAGGAGATGAAGCATTGTCCATTGCTCAGAAAACAGGGGCCTGGGCTCAAATTCTTTTGCACCTGTTTTGAGCCATTGATCGTTGGCAAGTCGCTTAAACCTCTCCTAGCTGTTTTATCACCTTGAAAAGGCAAATGATAATATCCTGGCTATCCCACAAGACTCTGCACAGAAGTGTTTGAAACTGCGAAGTGCCACCTAGATGTAAATAATCATAATAATAGCCTGCGACAAAGAGGCCAATGAATGTATTAAATACTTTGGAGGGAGTGGATGGTTTGTCTTGCTATCACAACAGATTCTCAGCTAGAACAATGCCAGCTGCCTGCAAATATTGTGATGTGGGAAAGAAGAAACAATCTTTATCCAATTATCTTCCTTATGAAGATGTACTAAAGTACAATTAATTCTCCACCTCTTCATAATACTCTGTTAATTAGTGGTAAAAATAGGCATGTCTTCCCCATGTCTCAGCTATTATATACTAAACGCCGCTTCCCCATTTCGTAATATGCTAAATACACTGGTAATTAAAAGCTCCAAGATCCTGTTTAATGACTATAATTGCCTCTCCCGCCCGTTATTCCGGAGTTCCTTGGCAAAATCTAGGGGGGTGCGGCGAGAGGAGCTGCTTCTCTCGAGGCTTTGCGCCTTCCAGGCACATCCCCCCAGGGCTCTGAGGAGCTTTGCCCTCCTCGCTCCCGAAAAGGGGCGTGTTCTGGGGCCTGGCGTTTGCACAGGTCCTCTGGGACCTTGGCGTGACCTTGGCTGCCCTCCAGCCCCGGCCGCAGCTCAGGCCTCGAGGCCTCAGCACTGCCGACATCCTTGGCTGTGGGCACCGCCGCGGGCGTTGGAGGGCGAGCAGCCACATCCCAGCCTCCCCCCACTAGCTTCCGGTAGTGCTGGCCAACCAAACCAAGCAACTACCAAAAACGTCTCCAGACGTTGCCAAACGTCCACCGGAGTGAGGGGCAGAACCACCCCCAGCTGAGAACCACTGACCTACTGTAAAATATTCAAAACAATCAAAAGGCCTATTGCTGAGGATCAGTTAAGTAAATCATGGCACATCCATTCCCTGAAAATTACTCGGCAGTTAAAAAGAATAAATCCCCCTTTTATCTGAGCCTATAATTAGCACTATTCCCATTTAATATGTCTTGGAGACTTAGGTCTTTGGTCTGTTTATATGCTGGTCGAGCCCTAAATCTCAGAAGATGTGCCCAGCACAACTAACAAAATGATGATAGACAACCCCATCCCAAAAAACAGAGTGTCCACCACTGCAAGCAAGACAGTTCCTTCCACCAGATCTAAGCCCCCTCTCCCTCGAGGCCGAGTGGGCATCACCATCCCAAATCCTCAAGACTGAGGAATGAACAAACATAAGGGGGAAAAAGCAACCCTGGACCAAAGTAGACCTACTATTATTGTAGTAATGGAAGAATTTGTAACATTGATAGAAAAATAGTGGTCGCCAGAGGTTCTAAGGGAGGGGGAAGAAATAAGGGGGAAACATAGGACATTTTTAGGACATTGAAATTAAGTATAAACCACAATGTAATCTATAGACCTTGGTTAGCAGCAATGCTTCAATATTTAGTCATCAATTGTAACAAATGTACTACACAATTATAAGATGTTATTAATAGGAGAAGATGGGGGGCAGGGTATATCGGTATCCTTTATATATTTTTTTAAATACAAAGAAAATATTTTTATTTGTATATCAAAGACTAAGAAAAGAGGATATAAGGTTTAAGAGAGTTGATGCCAAGACAAATAAATTGTCTTATTTAGGTTTGAAAGCTACAGATGCAGGGAGTGGGAGGAAGAGGTGTGACAGGGGGCATTTTTGAGACTTGGAGTTGTCCTGAATGATACTGCAGGGACAGATGCAGGACTGTGGGAAAAAGAGTTTCACCTGTTCTCTTGTAGATGTTGCAGTTGTTCCCTATTATTGTAGATGATGTTGCAGTTCTGGTAGCAAACAGCTGCTCAGTAGTTTCCAGTAAATACGAGGTAGAAACTAGGGTCGAGGCTCTCAGTTCCAGAAGCTGTGAGTCTCCTGGTCCCATCTTTATCTCCTCTCTTATGTCTCTGTCTTTTATTTCGTAAAGTTCTGCATTGCCTTCCCTTCGAAGCAACCTATCCCTGAGCTGATCTCAGCACAGGACATTGTTTATCCTGCCATAACCCACTGGATGGACTGGGGAGAGTGTGAACTACAATGTAAACTATGGTACACATGGTGCAGCAGTACTCCAGGGTGTATTCACCAAATGCAATTGAATGTGCCTTACTGATGAAAGAGCATGTTGATGCGGAGGCAGCGGGATATATGGGAACCTCTTATTTTTTTTTAATGTAACATTTTGTGTGATCTGTTTATTGGATTTTTTATTGTCTTTTTTTAATAGATAATCAAATAAGTAAATAAAGGCAAGGCAGATGTCAAAAAGAAAGCTACAGATGACCCTACCTAAATCATAAGCTTGATGTGTTCAATTGAGTTTCAGTTTCCCTCATATTTTCAATGTAACTTTTCTGTATCTAAAACCTCTTTAAAAATAAAATTTGTTATATTAAAAAGAAGAAGACGAAGTCAGCTCTGTAGGAACTAACACAGAACAATCTTCCAGCTTCAGTGAAGTCCTGGTGCAGAAAAGTCCATCTCGCCAGCCCATTCGTGTTAAGCCTGTTTGCACAGCGGCTTCTATGGGTCCAGGACGTCCCGGGAGGGAGGCCCAGGGAAGCCACGGCAGGTGCCCCCTGGGAGGGTAACCAGGTAGTGGATGTAGACTTGGGAAGGAGAGTTTCCATGTTTCCATTACCTTTGAATTTGGCGTCGTGTACATGCATTATTCAAAAAGCAAATGTAATTTAAAAAATAAACACCTAGCCCACTGCCTGGCTTAGAACGGTCTCTAATCAATGTCCCTTCCCGCCTCCCCACTGCCAAAGGCACTTCCGGAAGCCCTGACAGGCAGGCTACCTCTTCATCTGTCACCGGCTGTCTCCTGGAACCCCGTCGACAATTCCCATCTCAGGAGCAGTTTACAAGCCCCCAACCAGCCCTCCGCAGGGCCACGCTGCTCTTGGGTTTTCAG
This sequence comes from Dasypus novemcinctus, assembly GCF_030445035.2. NCBI lineage: Eukaryota > Metazoa > Chordata > Mammalia > Cingulata > Dasypodidae > Dasypus > Dasypus novemcinctus. The sequence goes on along the minus strand of NC_080696.1, from coordinate 54,610,655 downwards.
AGAAATGACAGGCTGAGGCTTGGGAGTGTCGCATCTCAGATTCTGAGATGAATTCTTGAGTCCCCTGCGACATTTCACAGCCCTGGCTGATACAGCAGCGAAAATGGGGAGGGGGGAGTTGGATTCATAGCTTTATGAAGGGAATTGAAAGGGCATCCCTTCAAATAGTGAGCCCCTTTGCGAGAATAGAAATGTGGCTTGGCTGAAAGGGAGTTTGATGTATCCCATCCTTTTAAGGAAAGTTTCTCTTGGGTGATGGACGTTTAAGTCAACTATGGATAATGAACATGGGGTGAAGGACTTGGAATACTCCTTTAATCTTCCTGGTTTCGTTCTCATCTGTCAACCAATAAAGGAATTGGGTCACACTAGTATTTTCTAGCATGTTTGACACAACTCTGCAGAAAATTAGAAGGTGTTACACAAAAGGCAAGGCCTCAGGAAAAACACTAGATTACATGAAGTTAGGCAGGTTTCTTTGTTGCAGGACTTCTCAGAGCCTTTATTGAGAATGCCAGAATAGTTTTTAAGACAAGCTGTGGGGTGTTTGGCCTCTATGCATTTTCCCAGGCCTAGAGGGCATGGAGGTCCATTTGCACTTCCTGGCCCTAGGGTTATTGTGGGGTGGGAAGAGAAGCAGTCCCAAGTCAAAGTTACTTTCTGCTTTTAGCAAGTCAGGTAAAATAACATGAAAATGCCAGATGTTCCCTAGCAGCCAAGAAAACCAGATGGGTTTTGAAGCCAAGGAGAGATGAAAGAATCTACAAAACTAGAAAGGGAAGAAATTCTGGGGGATCCGGTGCCCTGTAATGTGGTACCCTGCCATTCCCGGCATATGGCAAGACCTCAGAAAAGGAGGACCCTTGGCAAAGAATCCCATTCCTCCAAGCTGACCCAGAGGCAGCATAGCTCCTAGGCAAAGGAGAACAGTCAGCCTGAGCCTGCCCGTTGGGAAGGGCTCCCCCAGGCCTTGCTGTTACCCCAGATGCCCCTCCCATGACTGTTCAATACAACGTGAGTCCTAGGATGACTGGGTTGGATCTGCCAACAGTCCAGGGGGCACGAGTGGACTTAGGAGGCATCAGCAACAGAACGCGGTGTTTGATGCACCGGCAGAGTTCAAGGACTGGGATCCATGAACAAGGGCTGATGGGCAGAGTGAATCTCCAAGACACAGCAGGGGGATACACGTTCCCAAACTTCTTCCCTTTCTGTCCATAGCTGATAGGCCTCCTGCTAAGTCAGAAAGGACACAAGGAACCTGCCAGCACTAATGGAACATCCAATGTGCACCCAGCTCGACGCAGGGCTCTGCGGAGGAGATGACAAGGAAGATATGGCCCCACTTTGGGGTAGCAAAATTAAGCTGCTTAGAAGGTCCCAGAAACTAGAGGGTAATTTAGCTCTTGTATTAAGTGCTACCAAAAAAAAGCATGTGTTTTTTGGCCTAGTAATTCCTCTTCTGGGAATCTGTGATAAGGATTTAATATAAAATGCTAGAAGGGGGAAATCTTTATATAAAAATTAAATTATTCATAATTGAAGGTGAGAGAGAGGGCAATAAATTGAAGCCCCAAAATTAACACATGGACAAGTAAATTATAGTATCTCCTGTCTGATGAACTATTGCACCTGCTGCAGCTGTTAAAAGTCAGGTTCATAAAAAAAACTATAGTGATGGGGAAATATTTCATGTAAGAGGGGAAGGCAGGATGCAAATTGGTGCATTTTGCACATCTTGACTGAATAAATTGCATGTTTTTAGAAACTGAAAGGAAATACCCTACAATGTTAAATGGAGCAGGAGAGAGAAATGGGGAAGTTCACAAAGCCACAGTAAATGATTTTAGAACAATCCTGGGTAGCGAGTGAGGTGCAGGTGACACTTTTCTGTGCATCATGACTTCATGATTTCAGAACCCACCTGGAAAGCTGAGGATGGCAGATCAGAGGAGAGCCAGGTCAGAATGAGACGACGTCATGGCCAAGGTCACATCATATATAGTTTTCTACTGCTGCCCTTACAAAGTGTCATACACTTGCTGTCTCAAATTTGTTATCTTAGTTTTTGTAGGTCAGAAGTCTGGGTAGGTGTGACCAGGTCCACTGCTTAAAGTCTTACAAGGTCAAAATCAAAAAGTCAGCAGAGCCGTGTTGCTTCCTGGAGGCTTTTGGGAAGGATCTACTCATACCCCATGCACGGTGTTGGCTGAATGCAGTTGCCGCAGTTGGAGGACGGCGCTCGTTTCCTCCCCTGCTATCAGCCAGGGGCTGGTCTTTGGGGCTAGGGTCACCCACATTCCTTCTCATGCTTCCCAGTGGGCCTGTCCGGCAACACCTGCTCAGGTCCCTCTCACACTTTGAATCCCTCTGACTTTTCCTTCGGCCGCATCTCTTGGACTCCAACTGGAGGAAGTTCCCTGCTTTCAGGGGTTCATGCGGTCCCACGGGCCAGTGTTGGACTCAAGAGAACCTCCCTGGTCGATGCCCACGGCCATAACTGCAGAGCCAGGGAACCCACACACCACAGGTTCCAGGGATTCAGCGTGAGCAGTCTTGGGACCCACTCTGCCCCCTGCAGGCTCCAAGACTCCCTCAGAAGCAGCTGCCCTTGCTTCCCGACCACCCAACACCCCGCAGCAGAGCAAGCCTCCCGGCGTCTGCTCCCATCCACAGGAGTCCCAGCCGTCCCGTCTCCCAACATTTCCATGGAGCCGGTCTTCACCGGCCACCTCCAGCTGACCGTGCTGGGCCACACAGCACCTTCCACTGTTTCCTCCCCATGAAAACTGTGTCCACAGAGCATCTCCCTGGATTGTTCCAACAGCAGCCAGCACCAAGCAGGCTGCAGCTACCCAAAGGAAACATTTATCAGGCGACAGGGGTATAAATATGAGAGAGAAGAGGAAAGACATTTCATCCGTTGACCTTTTCTCTTGGACAAACTTCAGGGAGTGGTTCTTGAGGTGTGATTCTCAGAGCCCCCTGGGGGAGCAGTGACCAATAAAGGCTGGTTCCTGGGTCCCTACCTGGAATCTGCTTAACCAGAACCTTTGGGCCCCAGGGTCCTGGAATCTGAATTCTAAACACACCCTCCTCCCCTCCCTCAGGTGATTCATGCATGCATTCGTTAAAGCTAGCGGCCTCAAAACACAAAGCTGGCAGGTAGCAAGTTAGAAAGGCTTGTGTCTTATGGGACGGAAAAGCAGAGGATGGGCTGGACTCTCCTCTGAACTCTGAAACGAACAGATAACCAAGGGAAACAATAGATAAAAGGAAGGATTACTCATCACTGACCTCAGTGAGGGAAAGAGAGGCCAAGCAAGACAAATGAGGTGCCGCTTTGTGGAGATGGGTGCTCAGGGCCAGCGGGGAGCTGGAACGGCCTGTCGGAGCTGTAGTGTTGCCTCTTTGTAGCTGGCTCTGAGGATGAGCCTGAATCAGAGCTACTGCTGAAGAGTGGACCAGTATCCTGCTTCGGTGCCCAGGTTTAGGGGCTGGTGGGCCTGGCTCCTCCAAGCTCACCGGCCGCCTATTACTGGGAAAGATCATATTCTCGCTCAGATTGCTTCCTTATCTGTAAAATGGAGAGAATAACAGTCCTTTCTTCATAGTGCCTGTGAAGATTAGGAGAGGTGGATCACATAAGGCTGTTAGCCTCTAAGTGCTTTTATCAGTTAGGAATGCTTTAGGTGGCAAATAAGAGAAAATTCATGACGAGAAACCCAGAGATTGGCTCTTGCATTCACAATGATTCAGCAGCTCAACAAGGTGGAGACAGAGATCTTTGTGATTGTCTACACCAGGTCTCCTCAAGCTTTAATGAGCATATAGATTTCCTGGGAATCCTGCTGAAATGCAGATTTTTATTCAGTAGGTCCAGAAGGAGGCCTAACATTCTGTGTTTCTAATAATCTGGCCCACAGACCAAACTTGGAGTAACAAAATTCTTGGCCTTTCTCTCATCACTACAAAATGACTGCTATAGCTCTAGTCATCACATTTGCAGATAAGACAGGAAGGGGTAGGAGAGAAAGCTATACCAGCCATATCTACTCCTTTTATCTAGTAAAAATAAGATTTTCTCATGCGTTGCTAGAATCCCTAGGTTTCAGTGGTCTAAAATGGACCTCAGAGTCATCTGTAGCTACAAAGGAAGCTAGTAAATGAGAGACAGGATTGTCGTGATGCGCTTAAAGCTTAGGCTTCAAAACGATCATGATTCACACAGAGCTGGGCGTGTTGCCACCCACCATAAAATTGGACACATTTAGCAATGAAGGAAAGGATGGTCATTGAAAAACAAATAACAGCATTCTATAACGTCTGTTGTATGAATAAACAGCTTCACACAAAGCAAACTCTCAATAAATGGTAGCAGATTCAGCAGCAGCATCTCATGACTATGACCTGAGAGGACAAGACAAGCTGCTCTCCCCACCGCCATCATCCATTCCCCAACAACCGCATGCAGAATGGGGGTGGGGTGGGGAGAGGGGACTTCAGGGCACTTGTTTCCCTGAGAGCCAGTCTCTCGGGCTGCACAGGGCATGTCGGGCCATCGGAACTGCCTCATGCAGCCTTCGAGAAAGCCTCTACACTTACCAATACCTAAGCTTCCTGGGGTCACATAGCTCAGGTAAATCCCAGAGTAAATAGCCAGGGGAACTTCCCCTCTTTGCAGCTCATAGTTCCCGGAGAAGAGGAATTTCCAACTTCACTTACCCCCTGCGGCGGCTTGCTCGGTCGGTAGAGGTGGGGTCTGGCTGCGGACGAGGGGTCGGTCCAGCTCTGGACGAGGGGTCGGTCCTACTTGGGACGAGGGGTCGGTCCGGCAGCAGACGAGGGATCGGTCTCACAAGGGGTTGCGCGGTTCAGCTGACGGGGTCGCCCGGCGAAGCCGGCGACGAAGGGGTCGCCCGGAGAAGCAGGCGACGAAGGGGTCGCCCGGAGAAGCAGGCGACGAACTGGGGACAAGGGAGGCCAGGCCCTTGTCGGGGGCTCTCAGGACTGGAGGGCGCACGGCAGAAGAACTACCGCGGAGACAAGGTAAACACGCAAGTCCATTTTACTGAGGGAGAGGCAACAGTTTTATAGGGGCTGGGGAAGGCTGATTGGTCAAAGCCACGCCCTGTTCTGATTGGTTGCCGGCGAAAGGTCAGTGGGCGGTACTGGACGGGGGAGGGGTGGTGGTTAGGGATTGGCTGTCGCTGTTGCTGGGGGAAGGGGCAGGGTTTAGGGATTGGTGGCTGCTGTTGCTGGGGTGGAGGGCAGACTTGAGTTTCCCGCCCACGCCTGGCTGTTGCTGCTGTGGGGGGCGGGGGGAGGGAAAAGGGCAGACTGGATTTTTCCGCCCACGCCTGGCTGTTGCTGCTGTCGGGGGAGGGGAAAAGGGCAGACTGGAATTTTCTCCGCCCACGCCTGGCTGTTGCTGCTGTCGGGGGAGGGGAAAAGGGCAGACTGGAATTTTCTGCCCTGCGCCTGCGCAGGGAGAAGGAAGAAGAAGGGTGCCGCCCCACAAGGCATCGGGTGGCGCCATCTGGGAGGAGGGGCGGCCGCGGAAGCATGGCTGCCGAGAAGGGGAGACCCGAGGGCACTCTGCGCCCATGCCGAGCTCCCTTCAGGGGTGGCGGTGGGCCCGACCAACCACCCTTTCATGGGGGCAGCGGAACTAGGCCTACCGCGGCAGCCCCCCTCGCCAGGCCAGCAAACCACACTTCAGCCCGAGGGGTGACCGCAACCCCCAGTGCAAGACTCAAAGACAGCAGAGGCTGTTTCAAGGGAGCTGCCTCCTTTACCAATCGTACGAAGCAGGTGCACATCCACCAGACCCACGTTGTGAATTTAGCGGAGAAGAGAAAACATGTCCTTGGAAAATATCCAAGTCTGCTCCCTTTCCCAAGGCCAGAAGTGGAGAAACCCCAGAGAACCTGGAAGCTGCGGAAATGGACCGCCACCTGGCACACAGGGCAGAGCTCAGCTCCTGCTGAAAGCCGTCTGACCTTCCAGGGTCCCTTCCTGCCACTTGCCATTTGGGTTTTGTTTTTAACCGAGCTTCCCCATGAGACAGGCCACATCACCGATGTTCTCACAAAGCCCATTTTGCAGAGGGAGAAGAGCAGAGGACCAGAAAGGTAGGGTCTGAAAGTTTGCTCTGCATTTGTCTAACTCTGGAGGAGCCGATGTTTAGCTCTAGCTAAGATGCTATAAGCACTGTTGGGATTTGTAAAAAGTAAAAAATGCCCCGCAGGAGGCAGTTATGGACCTAAAGAAAATCCAACAGGATTTGAAGTACAAAAGTCTGAGTTCAAATTCTGGAGTTTCCTGCTTAGCACTTCTGTGGTGACTGAGCCAGCGTTTCACACCCAGGTTGTCCAGCCTTGATCTGGAAGGATCTGGGTGATGAGAACAGAGGTGGGAGAATAAGAACCATGCTTAAGAGGATGGTCGCAATCTGGCAGGCAGGGTTGTGGTTGCTTTACTGTCTGAACTCTCTTGCAACATCTAACGTGGAAGGTATATAACATGATCATCCCCACTTTTCAGATGGGGAAACCAGGGCACAGAGAGATTAAGTAACGTGCCCAAGGTCACATAGCTGATAGGCGGCAGAGCTAAATTCCAACCCAGGCACTTTGGCCCCAGAGCCCAGGCCCATTTCTGCTCAGTTCCATGGTTCTTGGCACACTTTGCAGCCTCTTAAGGGACAGACCATGTGAGGTCTGATTTTGATATCTGGTATTACTGCCCCCATCTCACACAGAAATGTTGTGTGATGTGCCCAAAGACACCCAGGGACCCTCTGCCTTATGAGACCAAGAGAAACATGGAAAGGAAGCCGCTCTGTGAGTTCCGTCCTCCCTCCCCTCCTGCAGCCCGTCTCCCCACAGCAGCCCCCCATAGAAACCACCGCCCCCAATCCGCCCGTCCCACGGCCAATGGCCCCGAATCAAGAGCACAGGCTGCCATTCATCCCACTGGCAGGAAACCCATTTAAGCATTTTGCTATTTTCACTTCTGCCAAGCTGTAGGGGTGACGCAAAGAACCTTTTTTATTTTTTCTTTTAATAATGCATAATTACCTCTCCTCAATCATCCTGGGAGAAAGCGTGCCTTTCAATCTAACATTGATGCTCGAAAAAATGGGATGGGGAAAGGCTGAGACACATTTTCAATGCCCAGAAAGAACCTTTTTTTAGGTCTCTGGAGGGGAGAGTAAGCATAGATGGATGTAGCGTTTGTGTTACTGGTCGTGATCCCCGTGAAAGGCTGTAACGAGTAAAAAGTAAGGGGGGGAGGCGGGGCGGAAGGAAGGCCTTCTCCTGTAAGGGCTCCCTCCCCCACCCCTTGAAGCCACCGTCCGATTAAGCTGCAGCCTCGGGCACCTTAATTAATCCATCCCTCTGGGTCCGTGGCATTTGTCACCAAACCTCGACCACTCCGACTGCTCTCCACCAAAGAGCTCATTGTTATTCGGGTCTTCATTCTAAAATGATGAAAGTATCCACAACCCACGGGAAGAGAGAAGAGCACGTGAAACAAATAGTCCCCAGTGGTATTAGAACAGCAGACCTGACGGGGCTGGCCCGTGGAGCTAAATCCCAAGTGAAGGAGGTTTGAAAAACCGGCGCAATGGGAGATTTATAAAGATGAGCGCAGAGAAAGCTGCCTGTGCAGAGTGAGTTATAAAATAAGGAGAGGAACAATACATAAACCTATGTAGGAACTATACTAGAAGCAACACCTAAAGATGGGGAGGATTAAGTGTATCCACCTGCCTACACATTGACCATTTAATCACTCTACCACACAGCTGGCGAGTATTGATGGTTATCAGGCTCAAATGTCCTAGAGTAATTATAACCAGACCTAACACTTACTGCAGGGCTACATATCTCTACATATCGTTATTTCATTTCACATTCATGACATCCTCAAGAGGAGAAGTGCTGTTTTTGTATCCATTGTACCAATCAGGAAACTGAGGCACAGAATGGTTACGTTCCTTGCCCAGGTCACTGCACTAGAAAAGCGACGGTTCAAACCCGGGGAGTCTGGCTCCAGAGCCCACAATTTCAGTAACAATCAGGGCAGCAAGAGCTTAGCACAGGGGTTAAGAAACAGGCTTTGGAGTCGGGCTGGCCTGGATTTGAATGCCAGGCCTGTGACTCTTCCTTCCCCTACAGAATCGCAATATTTGAAACCTTGAGCAACCACTCGAGACCCTCTGGTTAGACTCCCTGATTCCACAGGTGCAGAACCTGGGGGTCCTAAGGAAGGCCAAGCTCCCACCGGGACACCTTCGAGGCCCTCTTCTGCACTGCACCATCAGCCCCTCCCACTCACCTGCCCGTGGAATGACAGAGGGACCAGCCCCTCCCCGCCCCAACGCAACCTGCTCTCAGCACGGCTGCTCTCAGCACAGCTGCTCCACGGCCCGACCGGCCACAGACTCGGGGCTGGGGAGCCTGGGGTGCAGGACTTGCTGAACACCACAGCAACCATCTGGGGTCTAAGGTGTCTGCAATTATCCACCCAAAGAGGCACCCAGGACCAGAGGCCAGCAGCTCCTCCCCTGGACAGCCACCTCCCTGCTCGGGAGTAAACCCGAACAGGCTTCTCCTTTGATCCTTGGCTGGATCACAACTCCTGGAATGGGAATGTATAATGGTGCAGCCACTTGGGATCTCCGTCTGGCAGTTCCTCAAACGTTTAACACAGGATTGCCAAATTCCACTCTGAGAGAATTCCCAAGAGAAATGAAAACATATGTCCACACAAAACCTTGCAGGCCAATGTTCACAGCAGCATCATCCATAACAGCCAAGAAGTGGAAACAGCCCAAAGAATCCATCAACTGAGGAGTGGATAAATGTAGTCTACACACCCAACGGACTATTCAGCCACAAAAAAGAATGAAGTGCTGATACATGCTGCAAGGTGGATGAACCTCGAAAGCACGACGCTGAGTGGGAGAAGTCAGTCACAAATTGACTGATAGGGCTCCATTGATTTGAAAAGACCAGAAAAGTGAAATCTGTAAAGACAAAGGAGATTGGTGGTTGCCTAGGATGGCGGGTGGGGGGGGGGGCGGTTAGAGGGTGACAGCTAAAGGACATTGGGTTTATTTTTGCGGTTCTACAATTGACCGTGGTGGTAGTTCACATACCTGTGAATATTATTCTAAAAACCACTGAACTGTACACTTCAAATGGGTGAACTGTATGGTACATGAATTATGTCTTATTATAGATGTTTAGGAAAAAAAAATGCTACTGGGAATTCAAGAGGATAAATGTAACAGAGTTACACATGGCTCAGAGATGGCGACTCATAAATTCCTTAAAAGTTTGATCTTTTAATTAAAAAGCAAAAACACATCTTACTCCTTCTCTCCTCCCCAAATGGGCTGGTGTCGTCTGGTGGGAGCCCCAGGGGTTGTAATGCCAGCTGGGGCTGTAGGGGACCTAGGCCCGGCCTGAGATGTCAGCCCTCACAGCTCACCACAGCGAAGCTTGACTCTTTCCAACCCCCTTTTTGCAGCTGTGGGAACTGAAGCACAGAGTGGTTAAGCCACTTCCCCCAGGTCGAACAGGTAGCTGCAGAGTCCAGACATCCAGGCTTGGGGTCCACGAGTGCACCCACCACCCCACTCTCAGAACGGCCAGCCAGCGATGCTTCAGGAAACAGCCTCCGGCGACATGGCTCAGCGAAGCCCACATTCCAGCCCCGCCACCGCGCTCACCGCTACCTCCTACCAAACTGATTCCCGCTTCCCCTTTATTTTCATTACGCTAATTGTTTTCCTTATTTTTTGGAGAAAAAAAATATCAATCCTGAATGAAACCAAGTTTAGTTGCAAATGAAACTGAATTGTCCACAACTGAAAGGGTATAATTACAGAATGTTCATCTCAGGGTGCCCCCCCCGAAAAAACCAAAAATACACTAACATTTGCAAAAAAGAATTCATCTTTACCTAAAACTGTAATTAAGCGGCTGCTGACGGTTACCTAGGTGACATTTTTTTAAAAAAGAAAAGAAAAAATCCTCCACTACAGCTCCTCACACTGGCAGCCAAATAAGTCAACAGGTTGCCCAGGAAACTGTTTCCTTGACGACCACGAGGATGGAGGGGGCATAAGAGTTGGGGAAATGTCAGTGCAACAATGCCCCATTGAAGGAGAAAAGGCCCCTTTGGCGTGGCTGAGCAACTTCCCCAACTGCCACTGAACTGCCACGCACGGGACAAAAATGATTCTCTGTACATGATGAGGGCAGCGAGGGGAAATGTCAAAATCCAAGGCTCCCTCGAGTCACTCACCCACTGGGTGGATTTCTATTCGTGGAAATCTCAGGCTGTAGACCCTTCTGGCTTAGAAACAGAAACAAACAAAAAAGCCCCATTCATTCCTTCACTCGCTCCACAGGTGCTGCCCACGTCCACCTCCTTCAGGTGGCTCTGACCCCTGGTCCTTGTCGCCTGGCCCTGACCATTGCCTGAAATTTTCCGGTGCCCTCCAGGCAGGTTGACTTGTGCTTTCTTGGCCCAGTGGGGGAAGTAGAAGGGAGAGGGAGTGTCTCAGCAGGATGAAAGCCCCCGGAGCTGCGGGACAATTTGGCCACCGGCTTTATTTTTCAAAGGCGGAATAGCCAGAGGGTGGGGTTCAGAATGCTGGGGAAGGGACTAAGTGCCCTGAGGAACTTCAAGACGGAAAAGGGAGGTGTGACCCCAGAGCACAAAAAGAGCTAGAAATGGGGGGTGTGTCATGCCCTTGGAAGGTGGCGCTCCCTGGGGCTCAGGGCATGAGAGAAGCAGCAGGCGTGGGATCTGCTGGGACAGCCATGTGTCCCCAAAGTGACCAGCATGGACAGATGACCACAGGGGCTTCACCAGGGCCTCGGGGCCATGTAAGGCCCCTAGACCTCCCCCTACCCTGGGGGAGCAGGAAGTCCCAAGAACATTGAGGAAGACTTGAAGTAGATTTTCAAAGAAAATCAAGAAATCTGCTCTATTTCTTGTACTCCTACGTGGGGGGACAGAGAACCATACTTGTCACATATAATTTTCAGTGCTGCATTTTTTCAAACTGCTTGAGAAGCTTCTGAGGTTGAATTTGGCAGAGAGAGGAAAGGATGGAAGAGGAATGATCCAGAAGTTTCTGGAACTGGGAATTCCAAGCCTATTTTCCTTTCCGTAAAACTCTTTCCCCTAGGTTGGCCCCACGTTGCCACTGCCTGGCACCTTTTCCAAAAGTGCTTTCTTTAATGTAATTTTTTTTTTTAATTTCTCCCCCCTCCCTCCATTGTCTGCTCTCTGTGTCCATTCACTGTGTGTTCTTCTGTGTCTGCTTATATTCTCATTAGGCGGCTCTGGGAAGCGATCCTGGGACCTTCCAGAGTAGGAGAAAGGTGATTACTCTCTCATGCCACCTCAGCTCCCTGATCTGCCGCATCTCTCATTGTCTCTCCTCTGTCTCTTTTTGTTGCATCATCTTGCTGCGCCAGCTCTCTGCACAGGCCAGCACTCCTGCGCAGGGCAGCACTCTGCGTGGGCCAGCACTCTGCGTGGGCCAGCTCGCCACACGAGCCAGCTTGCCCTCACCAGGGGGGCCCTGGGTATTGAACCCTGGACCTCCTATATGGTGGATGGGAGCCCAACTGCTTGAGCCACATCTGCTTCCCTCCAAATATGCTTTTAATTAAATTATTCTTTGGTTGTAAATGAGAGCATGATGATAACACTACTAATCCTTCCAGGGGAGCAGGGAATTCAGGGTTATCCTCCTTTCAGGGTCCCCCTGCCTCTGGCAAACTGATCTATTTAGGTGCATGTCATTAGCACACACTTAGAACCCTAACAAGAATAGCTTATATTTGCATCACAGGCAAATTGTTTGCTTTTTACAACAAACGCTGTGCTGCTGTGCGGCACAGACTCATTTTACAAATGAAAAAACAAGGCCAGGGGAAGCTGCAGACTTGGCGGGAGCCAGCGAGCAGACTCAGTGCAGGGCGGAGAGCCAAAGCCAGGCTGACCCCAGGGCCTGCCCTCCCTGCCGTCCCTCTCCTCGTCTCTGTGTTTTTCTCCTCCTATGTTTCTCCTTTCCCCTGTTTTAGTTCTTTTTTTATCTTTGCCCCCTCAACCATTACATTTTCCCTGCCTTAGAACAAAGGTTCTCAAATTGGGGTGACCCTCCGCCCCCACCTGCTCCCCAGGGGACATTCGGCAATGTGGATTCACTTTGGCTGTCATCCTGGGAGCGGGGCAGCTGGGTAGCCCTGGGAGGCTCAGGCCAGCCCCGACGACAGGAGCTGTCCAGCCCAGGGATTGTGGAAGATGAAGAGCTGGTCCGCGGGAGCCTGGGCACTGCCTGCCTCCTGGAGCCGTTACTGCTGTTGTTGACGATGTTATCTGCAGCCCTGTGGCAGCTGGGAAGTCCGAGTTATTTACAGCACGGGAAGAATAAAAAACACATTGAGCTCCGGCGCGTTTGTTCATTTAAGACCTAGTCATCTCCGTCCTTCCGTGGGAGAGGCCTGCGGTCCACAAGGGAGTGGAATGTCTTGTTTCGTGCACAAGGTCAAACCCTGACCTTTACCTTCTAAATCTAAATGTACAACTCTAGAAATAGTGCTCAAGAGCCCCGGAGGTAGGGGTCCCAGAAGCCTTTTAAGAGATAGACCCACCACCGGATCTAACCACATAATCGACGGGAATGCGCTATAACTCCTTCTTCCCAAATGCCAACAGATTCACAGAAAAAAAAAAAAAAAAAGGCATCCAGGGAACACAAATACACCCACAAGGCACTGCTTACAAATTGAAGAATCTTAGGCCTCAAAAACAGCCAAAGATAAAGTATATTGCTCAACCTCCTTTTTTTCCCTTTACACCCACCTGCCACTCAACAAAGAAAATGTCTGGAAGGTACTGGAGATGAAAGCAATTTGCATATTAAACAGTCCCACGGAGGTGAAACTCACAGCATCAGAGATTATCACGAGAGAGGTGTAAACCAGAGAAGGGAGGGGAAAGGGGGAAAAAAACTGTTCAGCGTCTGAAAAACACTAGCTAAAAATATCCCTGCCACATGTCACTTACAAATTCAAAGGGCTGTTTAGACAATACTATGATCAGACTGCGATTGATACATATTTTCCCCCCAGTGATTAAACACTGCCTGATTTTTAAGTACCAAACAGCTGCCTCCAGGTTTGTCTTGAAAAAAGTGCTCTTCACCTTCTATTTTTGATTTGCGCACCAGGGGGTCCCAATCACGGCTCCTGCATCCCCAGCGCCTAAACTCAGATGACGCTCGCCTGGCAGGAAGGGGCAGCTGGAAGGAGGCTGGGCAAGAGAGGAGGGGAGCAGCGAGGCCACAGTGACCGGAAGGCAAGGAGGCCCCTGCACCCTCCGCTTAGCTGCTTTTCGCCCAAACCAGGAGAGGGAGGGGGGATCACAATGATAAAAAGGAGCACAGCCTGTGGCTCTGGAATTAATTAATTATTCCCCCCTCACCTTGAGAGGGAAGACAGAACAAACAGCTCAGTAAAATCAGGCGAAGCTTCCTAGAGACCTGGACAAGGCTTTCAATGAATGCCAGCAAAAGGCTTCTGTTAAGAGTCTCCCCACGTGCCGTGGAGGCTGAGAGAGGTGGCCAGTGCGTCTCAGTTTCTTTGAGTAAAAGAGGAAGAGTCAGGGTTCCTAGGAACGGAAGAAAAGGTACTGGAGAAGAAGAGTTAGCTAATGGGTCTGAGGTCTCCTTTGGGGTGATGAAAATACTCTAAAATTAGATAATGGTGATGGTTGTACAACTCTGAATACACCAAAGGAAAAAACACCGAATTGTGCATTTGAAAAGGGTGGTGTTTTGTCTGTAAATTACATCTCAATCAAGCTATTATTTTAAAGAGAGCAAGAAAGCCAAGAAATTACTCTAAATAAATATTCCTGGGGAGCGGGTGTAGCTCAGTGGCTGAGCACCTGCTTCCCACGTAAGAGGTCCTGGGTTCAATCCCCAGTACCTCCCATAAAGCAAATATATATATAACTTTTTCCTTAAAAACATAGGTTGGTGGCTAATCACGAAGGACCCTGGGTGCCTCTCGTCACTTGCAGTTGTGGGCACTGAGCTCCTACTCAACCTCTTTGAACCTCATTCGTCACGTCTGTACATGGGGCATTGAAGAGTTCTTGTCCCATTGACTAGGTGCGATGCTGGCACAGGAAGTGATGAAGGAAGGGTTTGCTAGTGGCTGCCCGTGTCTGTGGGCCTGGGCAGGAAGTGTGGTGAGCCCACAACTTTCAGCAGACAGGACAAGGGACACTGTTGTGAGAGCGGGTCTGCCAAACCCCTTGCACAATCCGCCGACCAAGAGAATAGCAATCGCTGGCATTTACTGAGCACTTACTATATCCTAAACACCTCATTTAACCTGCATTTCAACTCCAGGGGGCAGGAACTGTTATATCCCTCTCCTCCTCCCCAAGTTACAAAGCCATCCTTTGCTCCAAATCACTGAGGCTACTAGAGACAGAGCTGGTTCAAAGCCAGACCGTCTGGCACCTGAGCTGGGCCCAGGTGAGCTGAAGCTCAAGAGAGCAGATTGTGCGATATCCAGGGACTCTGATTGCTAAATGTGCAAAAATTTTACAAACTGGTGTTAAACCATTGGTAGCAACCATTGTAGCAATCAATGCGATTAGAGTATTTACACCAATTACAAATCAGGGGTTTTGTTTTTGTTTTTGTCCAGGTTGCCAGCACACGCTAACTACCGCAGAATCTCAGAGAGAGTACATTTAGGTCCTCCTTCCCACAAGTAATAGTAAGAAACCCTTACATTTTCATGGCACATCTACTATCTAAGTACACTGTTACTGAACTGAACAAAAAGAACTGCAAGCTAAAAATTGTTATTGGCATCCATGATCACGAAACAGAGGCTCCAGGAGGCGATGAGCCTAAGGGTCTGGGTGGACCACAGGCCTTCAGAAGTCTAGCCTGGTCCTCTTTTCTTGAAAGGCGACAAACCCAGGAGTCTGTGGAAGGTAGGGTCTGCTTAAAGCCACCCAGCGTCTCCGCAGCAATGTGTGGAGGGGACTTTGGGAAGGGGACTCTCCCCCTCATTCCACAGGTTTCACAGTCCCCCAGCAGAACAGGCAAAAGTTCTCCAGTGTCCACACGGGACAATCCGGAGGTGGAAATTAAGTGGATGTTAATTTTAAAGCAAGTGAAACTTGAGGTAAAGTCTGACAGAGCCCAGTGCTTTGCATAAGAGAAATAAAAATGTTTCCTGAAGGAATGAATGAGCGAGTGAATGAGTAAATTAGTCCCTCCAGCACTTGGAGATTTACTGACTCCGTCCTCAGCTTTAAGTCAGGGGCTGTGTGTCCATCAATTTCACAAACGGCCTCAACAAAAGGCCCTCCCTGCAGCCACACCTTTGCCCTAACTTCCCAGTCTCCTTCTTCTCTGATGCTGGCTTTGGGCATGTGCCTTGCTTTGGCCAATGAGATTTATTAGCCAACAGCCTCCAAGGTGAGCTTGGGAAGTGTGTGGATGCACCTGCTGGCCCTCAAGCACAGCTGCAACACCAGCTCTCTTAGACCACTGCCTCCACACCAAGGACAAGCCCAGACTCTTCAGGAATGTGCAGGCACATGGGAGAACGCCAAGTCGTCCTAGCCAATGCCATGCCAGACCACCCGCCCCCAGCTGACCACAACTGTGAGTGGGCCCAGCCGAGCTCAGCACCATTTCCCAGCTTTCCCGTAAACTCAGGAGAAATAATAAAAGGTTAACG
Source organism: Dasypus novemcinctus (assembly GCF_030445035.2). Lineage (NCBI taxonomy): Eukaryota > Metazoa > Chordata > Mammalia > Cingulata > Dasypodidae > Dasypus > Dasypus novemcinctus. Next base: position 54,594,846 of record NC_080696.1, on the reverse strand, counting down.
CTGGAAGCAACTAAATTTTGGCGGTGCTTTGTTATGCAGCTGTAGCTACCTGACAGAGGCTGCCTGCTCTGCAGTTCTCGAAAAAGCTCAGAGGTGCCCACTCCTTTCTCCCTTGTGAAACTGCCACCTCATTGAGAATGGGATGAAATGCTTCCCGTGTGACTTCTTTTTCTGAAGAGTCAGATACAGGATCATCCCCCAGTGAGAGCAACAGAGAAATCTGCCTCGAGCTTAATGAGCAAAGGCATTTCTGAACACCAGCACTCCTTTGGGGACCACAGCCCCATGGCTGAGGCAGACTCTTCAAGAAATTCTGAAGAAACAGCGGCTTGGCCTCCATTCCTGCTTTGGAAGGTGAGCCTTGCCTCATGGCCCAGCTGTCCTCCCTCCCTCCCTCCCCTGCCCCCACCCCTCCCTACACCTGATTCCTGGTCCGGGTTAGAAGGACGCCACTTACTGACACCGTCTGATCTACAGCACAGGTGGGCCCACCCCTCCTCCTGGGATTTCTTTTCCAGGCATGACACGAAGTTTCAAGATTCACCAGAGACAGCACAGCTGAGAAGGGGCAGAATCCAAAATATGATCTTCAGACTCTCCCAGCAGAGGTGGGAGTTTCCCTGCTCCAAGTGAGATCCCTGGACCAGCAGCAGGAGCAGCTGCCGGGAAGCTGTTACAAATGCAGATTCTCAGGCCACACCCCGGACCTAGTGCCGTCAGAACCTGCATTTGAACAAAATATCATTCCAGTCGGGGCAGCTGCTGCTCCACAACACTGGTTCCTGCGCCCTGGTGTCGAGGACCCTGCAGTGGCCCCAGAGAGGGTCGAAGCTGACTATCGCCTTCCCTCTTGGTATGACAAAGGAGGCCTCCCCGTGGCCCCTGCACGCGCGCCACTGCCTGCAATACGAGCGGGTCGTGGCGCTCCGGCCCTTGAGCCCTGCTGGGAAGCTTTGCTCCCCCGGAGCACCGGTGCAGCGCACGGAGGGCCCCTCAAACATGCCAGCGTGGCCCGGGATTCATTCCCCCGAATCTCTTCATCTTGCCACGGGACTGCAGGATCGCGCCTTGCCTGAAACACCAGAGCTTGGTTGGAAGTAATCTCCCTGGAAATCATTAACCTGGTTCATTAACAAGGAAAAAATCCTAAAGATGCTTTAAACTTTTAAAACATCCTTGCAAGCTCATAGCAATGAAAACTAAGCCTTCTTAAAACAAAAGAGGCTTTATAGGAGAAATTTAATTTTGATCTAAAACGGCCTCTGAATTTTAACAATCCTATTTTAAGCTCTTAATAAGCCCTGGAAATCCAGTTACTTTGAATTAACGCACACCAACACCCTCCCTGAAATAATTTATACCTTCACTCATCACAGGGACTATCCACCCCCACCCCCCATATTATACACGGCGGGTATAGACGCATATTATACACATGTCTATAAGGTTTTGATGTGCTGCTTCTTCGGACCCAGAATTTTCTCTAAATCTCTCAGATTTGGTGTGAAAAAAACAATTGAAAAACAGACCCCAGGCTGTGTTTCCAAATGGTTTTTTGTCCCCCTTTTCACAATAACCTTTTCGAGAAAGAACTGGTGAGGCTGAAGGTGACTGTAATTATACAGCTGCTAACATTGAAAAGAGAAGGCTGTGCAATGACAAAGATAAGGCAGGGGTTGAGACTTTTAGGGAACATGCAAATGTATTCTGATCTTTTTCAACTGCCTTCTGAAGGAAAAAAAAAATCTTGTTTAAAAGATGTTCTTGAGGTGGAGGTGGTGGCAGGTTAATTAGAAATGACTGGGAGAGGGAAAGCCTAAGGCTCTCTCTTGTCCAGGCTGGGTTGAAGCCACCAGCCCCCTACCTTCAGAAGGTGGTTAAATGGGCTCGCCGCCCGAGATTTGAAACCGGTCACTGGAGCGACTGACAGGTGCCAGCCCCACGCCCCTCCCCCTTTTCCTGGTGCCACATCCTGATTTTTCTGTGGAGAAACTTTCCTCCCTCTCAGTCTGTGGGGGTTGGGAGGTGCTTAATTCACCTCTGACCCCAAGGTAGGTGCTTGGCCCAGGCTTAGCCAATGCACTCATTTCGTTTTACCCTGGTGATTGGCTCAGGGTTGAGCATGTAACCTCAGTCTGCCCAGTTAAAGTCATCTCCAGGGCTTTTCCCCCTGGAAAGAGATGTTTTCTCTCCACTGGGAATTTCAAGCTGGAAGCTGACGGGTTGAAGCTGGATTGGCTAGGACCTCAGGAGAAAAGCCTGCCTGAAAATGAAGCCAACATATCAGAAGGCAGAGGGGAGTCAAGGAAAGAGACTAGTTCTTCCTGAGCCCTGGATCCAGCCGTACCTGAAACCTTTAGCGTTCTAAAATATGAGAACTGATAGATCGCGGCTCTTTTGGCTTATCCTTGTTCTTATTTTTGTTTGCCTAAACGAGTTTGAATTAGGTTTCTGTCCCTTGCAACCAAAACAATCGACCTTGTTCTATTCAAAATCCTCAAGGTTTTCAACTGCAAAGCCAAAGAAAACAGCAAATTTCTGAGCCAACAACAAAAGTCTCAGGAGATCACGTAGTCTAGCCCCTGGTATCTGAGCATGCAAGTAGTCTAAAAAATTGTGTTAGTTATGTTCTTAGTAAAGAGCCCAAGAGACTAGGACTCTGCATCATCCATCCAGAACCCACATAAAACACTCTAGACTATGAGATGAAATTTTAAAAATGCAACATACGTCTGTAGGTGGCTTGGGAAATAGTCTTCTGGCTAACCAAAAAGAAAAAAAGAAAAACACCAACACAACCAAAATCCTAATATTAGATCTCATGTGCTCCCAAGTAAACTTTTTCTCTTATAGAACAAATTGTTTCTATAGAAACGAATGCTTTTCTAGCAACCCAATCCCTATTAGGGTTGCTATGGAAACAGATCAAGAAAATTGGGGAAAATGTAGAGAAAGGTAAATGCCTGCTCAGTATTTTTTTTTTCCTGGAAACCCAGAGGGCAAATGTCTTTTTACTTCTGAATACCTTGGTTCTTGGGCCAGACTCCACACACACGGAGAATATAATTCTAACTCTGTTGCATTCTCAATTCCCTGGGGAGGGTTTCATCAAGTCTTTGAAATTTAATTCAGAATATGGCAAGTTTTACTAAGAACCACCTTCTAAAGATTGCTTTCAGGTCTGGAGTTAGGCGAGGGGGAGTTAAGAAGGTATAGGGCTGTGATGTAAAAACACAGTAATAAGGGGGCTGACAGCCAAGCACATTCTACAGATATTGGCTTCAGGAGAGGCAGCCTTCATTTGGGGAAAGAAGCTCACAAGTTTTGCTAAAGCGTAACTGAACTGTATGCAGTGAAGTCACGTGGCAGGCCCCCCCCCCCCCCGGGGCCTTGCAGTGTAAGTGAGGAACGCCCAAGGTGAGTGTTTTCCTTTCTTTATTCCAGAGTGGGGAGGGAATACAAACCAGAGTTAGGCATACTCCCTCTTCTATCACTCTGTTTCTGGAATCTTCTATTTACAAGTAATGTATGGCATCTATCTGGTGAATGATGAAAGTCTCTCAACACTCAGCAACTACATAGCCAGCAGGATGGAGTTCAGAGAGATCTGAAGCCAGAAAACCATAATCACCAACTGTGTGACCTTGGGATAAGCATTACCTGGCTCTGAGCCACTTAACATCCCCATTTGTAAAATGGGCTCAACAAGATCTGTGAAATGAGCACCCGGTTGGTACAGAGTGGAGTTAGCAAGACCCCTTCACACTACCCTCATATGTATTCAGAAGCCAGACAGATAATGTAGATGAGTGCAACCAGCAGTATGTGGAAGACAATAGAGAGCAGTGGGGCCTGTGACAAAAATGGGCAGCATCAGGTTCCTATAAAGGAAAATCAAAAGTATTTATAACACTGTGTCTGCCGGCTGAAAACCCCACGCCTGCATCTGAGTCACATGGGGATTGAGCCTTGTGCCAAGTGGGGATAACGTAAATATCGATGGAGTGGAGCCTTCCCCCATAGAAACTTGACTGCTGGTTGCCGGTGGAATTGGAGGGAGGGACACGGAGGGAGACTGCAGGGCAAGAAGGGAGGCATCGCCACATCAGGCCACACTTAGCACCTTCTTACCCCCTCCACTGCCTGCCACTGGGATCTTGCGCCTGAAAGGCGACGGTGGATTCTTCCCTGGTCTCCCTGCTTCCTCTCCCACCCCCACCCCCCACGGTCAACCCTCCACACGCAGCCAGAGGAAACTTCTTAAAACAAATGTCAAATCATGGGCCTCCTCCACCCCAAACCCTCCAATGGCTTTCCGCTTCCTTCCAAATAAAAACCACAGTTGAGGCAGTAACCCACAGGCCCCAAGCGAAGGCCCCCACCTGCCATCCTCCGTGCCCCCCCCTCCCTGCAGGGCCACTCCGTGCCAGCACTGGCTCCACCCCCTTCTTCAAATACGCCGCGCATGCGCCTGCCTCACGGCCTTGCTCCCTGCTCTCCCTTCCCGGGGGGGCTCCTTCTCGGTAAAGCCTTCCTTCGGCCACTCTATGAAACACCCCCACTCCCAGAACTCAGCTCCTTCCCTGCTTTAGTTCTCTCCAAAGCACCTATCACCAGCCGACATGTTATTTTTTCCTCATTCCTCACTGGAAGAGCAACTCTGTAAGAACAGGGAATTTTGTCTGTCTTTGTTTCTGGATTCCCAGTGCCCAGAGCATCACCCAGCAGAGGAGAGGCTCTCAGTGACCCTTTGTCGAATGGCAGTTAATGAAGTCAGCACTCTGAGGAGCTGGGAGGGGAGCTGAGGAGCGCCTGGAGAAGGCTCCAGAGCCTGTGGAAGGCCCGGCTCCCCGGGGCAGACATTCACGCCGCAGGCTGCTCGTGCCACGTGCGTGCGCACGCACCACGTGCCAGGCCCTGCGAGCTGGAGGTGGCGTGCAGCGGTGAACGTGGCAGGTAGAATCCCTGCCTCCCGCAGCCTCGCACTCTGGGGGAGAGACGGACAGTAAATGAGCAAGCGTAACTGAAGAAAGAGAACACAAGGGAGGAGTGAAGGAGAGGGCAGGGAGGCTGCAGACTTAGATTGGGTGGTCAGGGATGGCTTCTCGGAGGAGGTGGTGTTTGGGCAGAGACCTGAGGAGTGAGGAAAGCAGCTGCACCTGCTCAGGCTCCGTCACCCCCTTCCTTCTTGACCCTGTCCCTGGCCCGCGTCCCACCTGTGCCGGCTGCCCTCACCCTCTCCGATTTGGGCAAAGCACCTCGTCACAGGTAAGGGAGCTGCCAGGAGGAATTTGCCCCGCTCAGTCCTGTTTGCTGTGTTTCCCTTGGTCAAGAAGCTACAGGGAGTGAGAGCGCTAATATCCCTTCCTTCCGGATGGCGTGATCCAGCCCTTTTCTCCCCTTCTTTGATGTAAATCCCCCTTTTATCTAGAAAGGTGAAACACCCAGCTAAAAGATGGCATTTCCCAGCCTCTCTTGAAGCTAGCTGTGGCTTTGTGACCAAGTTCTGTGTTGTGTGAGAATTCTTGAAATGTTCCTTAAAGGGAGCTGCCCTGGCTGGGAAGTGGGCTCCTTCTGCCCTTTGCCTCTTCTTCCTTCCCGATGCCTGGACTGCAGATCTAATGGCTAAGGCTCCAGCAGCCATTTTGGACCATGAGGCTACCTTGAAGGCGATGGTGCAAAAGGACAGAAGAAGCCTATTCCTGTGGGCTTTGGGAACCAAGGAGTTGCCAAACCAGCCTCAGACTGGCTACTCCTAGACTTCTTTCTAATGAGAGAAAAATCCACTTCCATTTTGTTGCCGCTGCTGTTACTGGGTAATCTAATCACAGCTGATATATACCAGGGCCCCGGGCCCTGGGCATCACTGCCTTCATGGATCCCTTCCTCCATAAAAAACTATTAAAAATTATATTTTATGACTGCATTGTTGTAAAGGCAAATATAATCCAGGCTGAATTTATTATTATGTAGTCATTATTATATCTATTCTTCTGATCGTAAAAGAAATGAAAATGAAAACACCTTTGTGGCTCCCTGGATGTATCGTAGGTGCTGGCCCCCATGCCTCCTGTGTCTAAGAGGTACGTCCATTCGCTTCCTTTGCCCTTCCTATCGTTTATGGGATAAGTATCATTATTCTTCCTATTTCTCAGATTAAGAAACTGAGGCCAGAAAGGTCAGTACCTTTCTCAGATTTGCATCCTGGCCCATCCAACCCCAAAGCCTCAGCTTTTCCATCCTTTGAAAGGAGTTATTTTTAGCACCCAAAGGAGATTCATGATGGAGATTTTATTATTATTAATGCAAACAGCTCTGACTACTTAGGAAAATAGACCTGATGGATGGTAACGAAGCGTATTGGACACTTAGAACTTCTGGTAGCTCCTTTTTATTTTAATCCACCAGAGACACCCAGCTATGAGGCTCATCTCTGCAAGAAATGTTTTAAATATCCATCTTTTAGGGCTGGATTTACTCGTCCAACCCCACAAAGAAAATAACTCCACTTAGCTTTACAGACTCTACAATGAAAAGTAAATTATTTTTCTGGAAATGACCCTAAAATAGCACAGAATGGGGCTGCTACAGATACCAGAGGCAATCAGGCTTGGATATGTTAGTCTTAAGGGCAAAAAAAAAAAAAAAAATGTGTTTTGAAACACGGAGTCGCTTCTGTGGTCTTGGGAAGAAAAATTGATTTTCAAGATAGCACAATAAATCATGTGGGGAAACAACTTTGGAGAAAAACAGCATGAAGTTTGAGAGGCTGGCCGAGCACACAATTCATCTTGCAAGCCTTCACAGACGGGGGCCAGGAAGAAATCTTTCTGTACCTCATTGCTAAGTTTATTTCCTTTCGTGTCCTCCTACCACAAATTAAAAGGCAAGGCAATGTTGATGAAACAAAAATCACACCACTGCTTGCGTTCTGCAGCCCGGGGCCACGAGGGGAGAGATGAGGAAACAGTTGGTTTCTTGAAAATAGCTGCACAATGCTGCCTTCACAGAGCTTTTGTCTTTCCAAGCCAAGAGCCAAAAAGACAAATTAAGCCTCAAACACTGTTTTTCCTTTAGTCGTTTATCCACCCAGCATTTATTAGGTACCTTCTGGATGCATGACACCATATCAGACACCAAAGGACACTTACAAGACCCTGCCCTTGGAAAGCTGAATTAGTAGCCATATGAGAACTGGGGGGGGGGGGGGGGGGACCAGAAGAAACAGGGCATTGTTTGGGAATAGTAAAATCCTTTGGGATGGAAGGTATGGGGGGGGGGAGGGGGAAACAATGCACCCACCCCCAAGATATCCCCATCCTAATCCCCGGTACCTGTAAATATGTTACCTTACCTGGCAAAAGAGACTCTGCTGGTGGGGTTAAGGATTTTGTGATAGGGAGATTATCTGGGTTTATCCAGGTGCACCCAAAATAGTCACAAGGTCCTTATCAGAAGGAGTCAGCAGAGTGAGAGTCAGAGGAGGAGAAGTGAGGAGGGAAGCTGAGGTCAGAAAGATGCCCTCGCTGGGTGGGGGGAGGAGGGCGCGGCCAGCCAAGCCAGGCTGCCGCCTCTCGAAGTCGGAGAGAGCAAGAAAATCGATTCTTCCATCGTCTCCAGAAGGAACTCAGCCCCACTGGCATCTTGATTTTAGCCCAGTAACACCCCTTTTGGACCTCTGGCCTCCAGAACTGTAAGATAATGAATCTGTGTTTGTTTAAGGCACTAAATTTCTGGTAATTTTTTACAGCAGCAAAGAGGAAACTCCTGTAGAGAGTACAACCTTCAGTATTCGGATGAGTAAGAGTCTAGGGGGAATAAAACAAATCAAGAATAAACTCCTCTGCATCAAGAAGATCAAGAAATTGCTGTGGCTGTCGGGAAGGAAATAGAAAAGAGAGGAGATGGAAAATCAAGAAGAAAGGAGGGATATGAAGCACTATGGCAGGGAAGCTAAAGGACTTATAAAAACAGGAATTTCATCCCCACCTCACACGACTTATAAAAACCAACTCTAGAGGGATTACAAATCTAAATGTGAGCCATTAAACAATATGCCTCTCAAATACAGCAGGAGAACATCTCCAAGTACTTGGGGCAGGCAAAGAATTAGTAAACAGGCCACCAAAAATGCTCCAACTTTGAATGAAAAAAAAAAAGGTAAATCAGACTACATTGAAGTTAAGAACATCTGTTCATTGAAAGATAGCATTAAGAGAGTGAAAAGGCTTGTCGATATGTCTAACGAAGAACTTGTATCCAGAATATATAAAGAACCTCTACAAATCAATAAGGAAAATGCAGACAATCCAATAGAAAAGGTGGCAAAACATTTGGGCAGGCACTTCAGAAAAGAGTATATAAAAATAACCAAGAGAGATGAAAAGGAGCATAAGTCCATTGGTCATCAAGGAAATGTGATTCAATTCCACACCTACCAGAATGACTAAAATAAGAGAGACAGAAGGAAACGTGTGTCGCTCAAGCAGTTGGACACCTGCTTACCACATGGGAGGGCCCAGATTCAATTCCCAGTACCTCCTATAGAAGATGAGCAAGACAGTGAGCTGATGAAATGGATTGGTGCAACAAGCTGATGCAACAAGATGACACAACAAGGAAACACAATGAGAGACACAATGAGCAGAGAGTGCATGTGGCTCAAGCAATTGGGCACCTCCCTCCCTACCACATGAAAAGTCCCGGGTTCGGTTCCTGTGTCTCCTAAAAAAAAAAGAAGACAACAAGCAGACATAGAGAGTATAAACAACGAGGGGGAATGGAGAAATATTATAAATAAATAAAATAAAAATTTTTTTTTAAAGAGAGATACCAAGTGTTGACAAGAGTATAGAACAACTAGACCTCTTGTATTCTGCTGATGTGAGTATAAATTAGTACTACATCTTTAGAAACTGTCAGTATCCACTAAAGCTGATCATATGCATAATCTAGGACCCCACAGTGCTATTCCTAGGTGTATGCTCTACAGAAATGCATAATATGTTTTCTGAAAGGTATATATGGGCCTGTTTAGAATAGTCCCGCGCTGGAAACTACTCTGATGCCTAGCAATAGGAAAGTGAGCAAATAAATTAGATTATATTCACACAATGGAACACAGCAACAACAGTGAGCTGATAGAGCTGTACGTAGCAGCGGGGATGATTCTCTCAAGTTTAATGTTTAGTGAAAGAAAACAAAAGAATACATAGTGCATGCTTCCATTTATATGAGGTTTAAAAACAGGCAAAACCAGTCCATGGTATTAAAAGTCAGGACATCCTTGGGTAGGCGGTATTGACTAGGAGAGGGAAACAACGACTTAACCGGGCACTAGAATGTTCTGCTTCTCCCTCTAGGCAAGGGTGTGCTCATTTTATGAAAATTCCTAATTTGTTCACTTTCTGTGTATATCTGATACCTGAAGAAAAAGTTCACATTCAACAACAATGGAAGAATAATATTCAGTTGGAAATTGTTGGAATCTTAGCCACAAAAACCACCCCCTTGTCTTCTCGAAACTTTTCAGTTTCCAGGTAGACTCTGAGTCAACTGAATGATTCTACAGTTTACCAAATAGATGACCTGGGCCAGTCCCTGCTACCTCTAAGGCCCAGGATGTGCAACGGGGAATAACGACACCCGTGGGCAGGACTTTCGGTGAGAATGATGGAAAGCATCTGGTTTGCAAGATATGCCCGCGAAGTCAGCTGTTGTCCCAGAACTGAATTGAGTCTGGCAGAAGACAGCTCCTTGAGAGCACGGGAGGCTGGGGCCTGTCGAAACAACTTTGCTCTTTTCCTGTACTCCTGGCAGAAATGTCCACAAGGAAAGACATGACCTTTAAGTTGATAGCTCCGGGAAAGCTGCTGTTCCTACCTGCATAGCCCCGTCCCCCTCTCCAGGAAGGTGGCTGTGGCCAAGGGGATTTAAGAAGCACGGGGTCCGGGATGGCAAGGGCTGGAAGCAACGGGGTGTATAAAGGAACCACAGAGATAATTAAGAAGCGGTTCATTTGCAATAATTATGCTCTGGATGGTTAATTCTTTCAAGACACTAAACAGCCCTTTCCTGGGGCTACAATAATTGACTCTGTCACAGGCATTCCACACTGCTGTTTGGAGGCATCTGCTGGACAACCTGCTGACTCACTGCAACACACGCACACTCACACTCAAACGCACTTCACGATCTTTGCTCATGAATAGCGTGGTCTGAGCAGAGGTGCCAGGGTGGAGAGGGCTGGGGAAAGACTGAAGGAAAGGTGGGCTGTCCTCAGGAGCAGACACAGGGAGAACGGTGACTTGAGGCGGGCTGCCACGAGGACGTCCGATTGCCTCAGTTCAAACCTGACTCCAGCTTTTCCAGCTGTGTGACCTCGGCCAGTCACTCAGTTCCTGGAGCCTCAACTCTTCAACTGTGAAATGGGAATAAGCACCCTCACCTTGTAGTGTTGTTGTAAGGATTCAACGACCTAATGGGTAGCACCTGGCACTGCAGAGGTGCTTAATAACCACTGGCTAGTTTCCTCACAACGGACACAGACTGAGCAGTGATCACATACCTGGGACAAAACTGGGAAAGTTTGCAGCTGGTCCAGGGGAACCAGTACGGGCTTTTGTCCTGCTGCACTGGGAATCCACTGTGTGACCTTGGGAAATGTCCTTGACCTTTCTGTGCCTCATTTTTTCTTTTGAAAAGTGGAGTGATAATTCGCCCCGAGAAGGGTTGTGTTGTGATTAGATGAAACAGGACCTGGATATAACAGATCCTCAAGAAATGCTGACTCTATGCCTTTGTGTACCTTCAAGGCCAGCTCTACGGGAGAGCCTGCTCTCCTGACACAAGCAGGCAGGCAGCTGTTCATAGATTTCACAGGCACTAAAACTAGCAGCTGATACCCCAGGGAGCCCCAAACTACTTTGCAGCCTTAAGAAACTCCATCAATTGCCCTTCCTGGCTGCATCCCAGGCTTTTCCCAAATTGACTCTGACCTTGGAAATCAGACAGGGCTCCTTAGTCGCGATGAGCCCCCTCTCTCTGGAGGGAGTAGGGGGTAATTTCCCCCAAGCAAGCCTCCCTTGCTCACCTGGATGGCAGGTGGGGCGATGAGGCAGCCCTCACAGGTCAGCACCAGCCCTGGCTCCCCTACCTTGGGCTAACCCCATGGAGAAAGGGCTGGTGTGCGATGGCACCAGCTCCAGTTTCTGGCTCCACATGGCAAGGCAGAGGCCAGGAGTTAGCACCCACACGTCACAGAGAGCCGGAGGGGCCTTCTGGCCCCCTGTCTTGACTCCTGTCCCTCCGATCCACCACCACCTGGAGTCATCTTCCCACAGCACTAATTGGACCATCTCATTCACCTGCTCCCGAATACCCAGTAGCTTCCATGACCTTCAGGGCAAAGCCCGCCATGAAGCACAGCCTGCAAGGCTCTTTGGACTCTGCTCTCTGCCAGCCCCTTGGGATTCTCATTTTGGCCCTGCCTGCCCTTCGCCCCACCTCTTCCCCCGAGACACGCCCCGAGCACCATCCTGCCAGCGGCTGTTCTCGTCCACACGGCACACATTTACACCTGCTCTCCACGCTCCCGGAAAGCACCGCCCTCCTTCTCCACCTGGGGAGATGCCTGCCCTCCCTTGGTCCCAGCTGGCACGGACACTCTCCCACGCCTCACCCTGCTGAGTTTAGGCCTCCCTTTGAAGTCCCCTTGGGCATCCTAAACCTCCGTTCCTTCCTCCTCTCGTTACTGAGCACTGCCGTGAGCCGGGGACTGCACTGGACTCTGAGGGCAGAGAGAAAGAGGAGGAGCAGCCCCTGTGTGGGACCCGCCATCCGGCTGCTCGATGCTAGCACAAAGAACAGGATGTCAACAAGGCGTTGGCGTGAGCACTGAGGAGGGAGCACAAGGTGCTGGGAAAGCCTTGAGAAGGGGAGAAGGGTCTTAACCAAGTCCGGGGAAGCATCAAACACTCCCTGATGATGTGCTATTTTTTTTTTAGATTTATTTTTTACTTATTTCTCTCCCCTTCCCCGCCCCCCCCCCCAGGTGTCTGCTCTCTGTGTCCATTTGCTGTGTGTTCTTCTGTGTCCGCTTGTATTCTTGTCAGCGGCACCGGAATCTGTGTCTCAATTTGTTGCGTCATCTTGCTGTGTCAGCTCTCCATGTGTGCAGCACCACTCCTGGGCAGGCTGCGCTTTTTTCGCACGGGGCGGCTCTCCTTGAGGGGCACACTCCTTGCACGTGGGATAATGTGTTATTTAAACCAAAACATACAGAATGAGTAGGCACTAGCCGGAGAGGAAGGGGGAAGGAGAGGAAGACCCCAGGCAGAAGGAATGAAAGGCCAAGGCCCTGAGGCTAGAAAGAGCCTGGCCCCCCTGGGAGGGAAGGAGCAGGGTGGGCGCAGCACGAGGTGGCCGAGTTGGGGAAGACGTTGGAGGGGTGGGAAAGGCCATAAGGCAAGTGGTGGACGGACGGCATCTGGGGCCAGGAGCAGAGCTTCTCCCCAGGCAATGGGAAGCCCAGTGGTTTTTAAGCATGCAGAAGAGACGGCCTCTGTCCTGTTGAAAGTTCACTCTGGCTGCAGGACAGAAAACAGACTAGAGGGGACAAGAGTGGAGGCGGGAGCACAGCAAAGACCCTCCCAGAGGCCCAGGTGGCCTGGAGAAGGATGGCAGCATGCGGGGGGAGGGGGGGGCATGGAATGAAGGGGAGGGGCCTAATCAACGATGATGGGGAGGGTCTCCAGGACCAGTGCCGGGCTGGGACTGAGGGGCCTGCCCGGGGGTCTGTTCTGGGCCGCTGGGTCTGAGGGGGGCCGTCTAGGGGATGGAGTGGGCTGATGGGGACGGGAAGCTGGATCTGGGGTTCCATTTTGGAGACACCACGTCTGCAATGCCTGTGGACCTCCAAGGGGGGCGTCCGCGCGGCCCCTGGAGACCAAGCGCTTGGCATGCATTTTTCCCATGTTCGGCACCTACCTCAAAGCCCACAGGCCAGGAAAGAGAGCCCTCGATGCCACTTCCAGCACCTTCCTTCCTTTCCAGCAGACCCTGCTGCCTCTTGTCCCCCGCACTCCACAGTCCATCAGATGCCACCACTGTGTCCCACACAGGAAAAAGGGAGAAAACCCTCCTGGCTCGCTGTTGGACCCTGCTACCGGAGGCCCAAGGCGGCATTCTCGAACCCCAGCACCCCAAAGAGGCCCCTTCAGCTTCTACCGCTAACATCCCTCCACAAAGAGACTCCGAGCCCGATGGGAAGGACACCATGGGTTGCCTGCCCACTGGGTAACCCAGTCCTGATCTTGGTCAGGTGGCTCCAGGGGTGAAGCTAGTCCCGATAATCCTTTAGGAATCTATCAGCGAATGGTCCTGAGTGGGCACATGACCTGATTTATGAGCTATAAAGTGCAGTCAGTGGGGGCTTCTGGAGAGACTTCTCTCTCTGATAAAAGGGACAGCCTAAGGTTTTTTTGTTTCCCTCCCACCTTTCCTCCTCAGGTCACAATTGTGGGCAGAAGTGATGCCTAGAGCTGCAGCAGCCATTCTGTGACCTGGAGGAAACGAGCCTAAGGATGAAAATCCAACCTGCTGAGGGCAATAGAACTGACCGATGGAAGTATTCTGGATTCTTATTGGCACTGTTGTGTTGCTCAATTAACCTGAGACCATCAATCCTTCTTGTTGAGGCAATAAGTGACCTTATGTTTTAAGCTACCTTTGTTTGGAATTTCTTTAATTGCAGCTGAAAGCCATACATCCAAGTCTCCAGTTATCCCCACTCTCATCTCACTAACTAGAATGTCTACCCCATGACAAAAGAGGTTTTTGTCAGTTGGGTCCCCAGTGTCCAGAACAGTGCCTGGCACAAAGGAGGTGTTCAAGAAATGTTCAGTGAATGAATGAATCTTTGCACCAGTGCCTAATCACCAATCTCCTACCATGTTCATTCAGAAAGCCCATGCCCATTAGCACACTCACTCAAGCAAGCCTTCCAACAATAGCTGCCATGCCTTAAGGGCTTTCACGTGCTAGGAACTGTGCTAAACCCTCTATATGTGCAATCTCACTTAGGCTTCCTGACAACACTAGGAGCTGGGAGGTCGTTTCTAGTTTTGAGGTCATGTACCTTGCCCAAAGGCGCAGCTAGAAGAGTTGGGATTCCAACCCAGGCTATCAACTCTAAAGTTTGTGCACTCAGTTGCCTTGCTCTGCAACCTGCTGCATACATGATACGGCCCCACACACCCAGGAACCCCCTGGGGCAGCTGAGACCTGGGAGAGGAGGAGGGGAGGCAGACCAGGGCAGAGGTCCAGAGGTGAGGAAGGTGCCTGCCTTACTCCCAACATTGACAGTCACCAGGGGAGGAGGCAGCCACTAGCATTAATCCACAGACAGCTGAGCATTAAAGGAAAAGATAAGCGGCTGGTCCAGGAGAAGTATGGCGTGTACAGAAGAGCCACGGCACAGAGTCTACAGCAAGAGCCTCGTCGGACCTGGCCTACCCCTGCTGGGGTTTAGTGTATACCCAGGGGACCTGAATCTCTGGACTGCCCTTGTGATAGCCAGGCCCTGAACCTCAACAGACTTGCAACTCCTACCCTCTGGTTTATTGGACTTACCCTGGCCAGCTAACGGGGAGGTGAAGAAGGTCAACCACCACACCAGGGAGCCAAGAGTGCCTACAAGTGCAAGTATCCATGTGGAATCTAAGCCCCCTCTTGATGTAGAGGGGGACTGGACATAACCATCCCATAGGCCACAAGATGGAGGAATAGAGTATGGATTAGAGTGGACTTACTAGTGTTTTGCTGGGGAACTATTGTGATTAGTAAGGGAAGAAATTGTAGTATTGATGTGGAGAAAGTGGCCACAGTAGCTGCTGATGGTAGGAAGAGGGAAGAAGAGATACGATGTGGGGGCATTTTCAGGATTTGGAGTTGCCCTGGGTGGTGCTGCAGGGACAGAATCTGGACATTGTCCTGCCATGGCCCACAGTGTAGACTACAATGTAGACCACTGTCCATGTGGGGCAGCTGTGCTCCAAAATGTATACACCAGGTGCAGCGAATGTGCCACAATGATGGAAGAGGTTGTCGATGTGGGATGAGTGGGGTGAAGGGGGTGGGGGATATGGGGACCTCATATTTTTTTATTGTAACATTTAAAAGAAAACAAAGAAGAAGAAAAAAAAAAAGAACCCTGCCAGCCCTGTGAAGTTCATTCCACCCCTTCCGACCAGGTTTCGATCAGCCGTCCTGGCCAGCAGCTGGCGCGCCCCCTCCTCTTCTCATCTGGCTCTGGATAAGTCTGTGGGGCCAGCAGGTGGCGGTGTCCTCTCCACCCTCCCCATATCGTAAGCAAATCTTTCTCGCCTGCTCTGTTTTTCTCCTTAGCATTTGTCACACTCTGATAGGCAATGTATTTGTTGCCTGTTTACTACTTTTGACTCTCCTTCCCCACCCCCAATCCAGAAGGTGCCTGCCCAGGTCAGGGATTTTCATCACATCTGTTCCCTGCCACAGTCCAGTACCTAGAACAGGTGCAGTACATTGCAGGACTCAGTATTTGCTGAATGGAAGATGAATATGTGCAGTTGTGCATTTTTCTGGGAAAAAGGATTCCACCAAGTTCTTGAAGCACCCCAAAACAGATCCTGAACCCCTGATCTGGCTGACCTAAACCCCTTCCAACTCCAGCTTCTGGGAATGTAGTGACAAGTGAAGCAAACTCTGCTGGGGGGTGAGGAAGACTAGCAGGTCCAGTCAAGATGGGGGTCAAACTCCCCGGGCCAGTGGGGGACCTGCTAGTGCGCAGGACAGTCACGACCCTATGGCCGGACCAGTCCTCAGAGGAACTCAGTAAATATCAACTGAGTTCTAATTCAGACAAATGGTCAGAAACTTAACAGAAATGAGCCATAAACTTTGGACATAACTAACCCCACAGAAAGGCTGAATAAAAGTAAATTTGAGGGAAGCGGCTATGGCTCAATCGATTGGGCTCCTGTCTACCATATGGGAGGCCCTGGGTTCACGTCCTGGGGCCTCCTTGTGGAGGCAGGCTCATCCACACGCTGCGGAGAGGTGACAGCCCGTGCCTGCGGGGAGCTGACGACCTGTGCCCACAGAGAACTGGCGCAGCAAGATGACACAAAAAAGGGAGACAAGCAGACAGCAGAAGAAAGCACAGCAAATGAACACAGAGAGCAGACAGCAAGCAAGTCGGCAGCAAGCAGGGGGGATAAATAAAAATAAAAAATAAATGGGAAGCAGACTTGGCCCAAAAGATAGGGTGTCCACCTACCACATGGGAGATCCGTGGTTCAAACCCCGGGCCTCCTTGACCCGTGTGGAGCTGGCCCATGCACAGTGCTGATGTGCGCAAGAAGTCCCATGCCACGCAGGGGTGTCCCCCATGTAGGGTAGCCCCACGCACAAGGAGTACGCCACGTAAGGAGAGCCGCCCAGCGCGAAAGAAAGTGCAGCCTGCCCAGGAATGGTGCCGCACACACGGAGAACTGACACAACAAGAATAGACACAGATTCCTGGTGCGGCTGACAACAATACAACAATGGAAGAGGACACGGAAGAATGCACAGTGAATGGACACAGAGAGCAGACAACTGGGGCCGGGGAGGGGGGAGGAAAGGGGAGAGAAGTAAAAAATAAAATCTTTAATAAATAATAAATAAATTTGACACACCTACAGTGTTCCCTGCATTGAGCTGATGGTTAGGGAGAAAGATGTGGGGAATCAAGGTCCTGCTAATAGTGACATGGGGCAGACAGATGCAAACAAGGAGGGAGTGAAAGTTGATGAGCTAGGCCTGCATCCTGTGGATGAGTCTGCTTAGCCAGCCTGGGCACAAGGCTTGACTTAAATAAACAACATTGCAAGTATTTTAAAAACTGTCTTTGCAAAGTGATGCATGGCCCATTGCAGAGATTTTTTGTCACGGCTTGGGCTGCACTGAACAAGTCCACAGTCAAAATACCCAAAACAACTAGTTTATGCCATGAAATCAGATAAACAGACAAAGGTTTGCAAAAAATCTGGTAAAGATGAGATCACTGCAGATGATGGACTCTGCACACCCACCCTCTCTGGCCGCTAGTTTGCTGATCTCTGAATTATTTAATAAGGAAGGAAATGGTAGGATGTGTTACCGTGTCACTGGGAAATAGTTGACTGGAGGTTGCCAGAGGTCACTTGCAGGGGCAAACTCAGTTCCAAGAACCAGCAGAAAAGCCACCCCTCCCCATGCTCTTCAGTCAATCGTCTTCATCACAAACACGTACTCGCCAGCCCCACAGGTTCCTTCTGGGGAGCTTCTCGGTGCCTCGGAAAAGCAGTGAAGAAACTTGCACATTGCAGTTCCCACTGTTTCAATTTACTCTTCCAGTTGAGACACATCAAACGAGAGAGGCTTGAAATTAAATGTGATCTGGGTAGGCTGCTTTCTGACTCTGAATTCCTCTTTCAGGTTTCCTTCTGTTGGTTTGCACCCCCCTCCCTATCTTTCCCCCAAGGGAGCCGCCTTTCATCAGCCACTTTGCACTCCTCCTCTGGCCATGACCTCCAAACTCCTTTCCAGTTGGCAGGGACTTTCTAGCAGAGAAAATTCTTCTTTCAGAGAAGGAGGGAGGGAGAGAAAGTGGAAAGGGGTCTAACACTGGCTGAGTGCCTGCTAGGAGAGTCACATTTGTTCTCATCAAATAATCACAATGACACTATGCATGAGGTAGACAGCAGCCTTCCTCTCCTATGGAAGGAATGGGGCTCAGGGGAAACCGAGGCAAAGAGAAGGGAAGTCTTTAACTGAGATATAAAATCAGGGATATGAAATTTGCCTTCTGTCTGTCTGACACTGAATTCATTCTTCTAAAACAGGCTGCATCTTGCCACCATGCTCCAAGCACTTTGCCCTTCGTAAGCCTTCCTGGGATGAAGAGAGCACAGATAAGAATCTTCTATTAGGAATGTCACATTTGCAGAAGACACAACACTGCTAGTAGCCAGATTAACGGGTGTAATACCAGAGGAAAAAAACTCAATACTGCTATTTCATTAGAAAGTGTTCAGAATCAATAAAATTATTTTGGATCACTGAAATTAAAATTCAATATACTTTAATACAAAAGTTTATATATAAAATATGTCATATTGTAAGATTTTTAAAAATTACAAGCATATAAAATTAATATAGTATTATTAAAATTCTTATTAAAATCATATAAAAATATGAAAATAACAAATTCAATACTGGATAAAAATAGAAAAACTTTATGTGGTCAGGAAAACATTTTAATAAAACATTATTTGATTAAATGCAATAAAAAAAAAGTGTGTCAATGTTGTCACAGTTCAACAATGTTGCACCAATTTTTCTAGCTGCTAAAAAAGTTTTTTGTGTGGTTCCCATGCTAGTCAAAGAAATGAAGAGAAGAGAGTTATTAGCTAACCCCAAATATTTCCCCCAACACTCTCATATTCAAATGACCTTGAGACCTTTTGAAACAATTTCTTGTTTCTTTGCAGAGAATACAGTCTTTTATTGATAGGGCTCTGGAGTTTTTGTTTTAAGAAAACTGTTAACAGTTCAGTTACAAGTTCTTCCATTTCATCGTTTACTGTTACAGAAATTACTTGCATCAATTGTTGTTGCAGTTACCTGTATCAGGTTCAAAACTGTTGTGTTCATGGCCCACTTAAATTTAGAGGGAATTTAAACCACAATTATCCTTGCAACATAAGCTCTGCCTTGTCGAATATAATTTTTCCCCTCTCTTGAGGATAATGGAGAAGGGAAAGATGTCTTCTAAGCAAGTGATCTTGTTTAGTTCCAATTAGAATTGTTAAAGCACCATAAAACCCTCTGGTAATGTCTCACAATGTAATGATTCAGCTTTCATACTTCTTAAAATATCAAAATAAATAGCAGTATTACGTTTTTTAAAAACAGTATTTTGGCACTCAAAAAATAGCATTGTATACCAGAACATACACACACACAAATTACTGCAATCATTAGTCCAGTTGCTAGGAAACCTGTGAACAAGCCTAAAGCTAGGGTGTAGGTAATAGGGTACTTCTTCAAGCAAAATAAGAAACCTGAAATTAGTTTTAGCAATCACTGGTAACAAAGAATGCAAGGTGTTGTTTAATTGTATTTCTTTAGATCATACACTGAATTGCATCCTCTTCTGAATAAATATGCAAATACAAATCATTAGAAATAACTAGAGGTGGTGCTTGTTGTTCTTTTAATGTCATATTTATTTTCAAAATGCACATTGTTTTTTCTATTTTCCAGGCTATGTGGTGGTCCAGTCACACTCCAGTGGAGGCACCATGGATCCAGAACAGCAACCTGAATTGCAAGTACTTTGAAGTGCAGCCTTAGACATCCTGACCAATAAAATAATGGCAAACAAAAGAGGGGCTACAGACAGTTCTTGACAAAGAGAGAAAAAGCTGAAAGTATTTTTCAAAGATGAATGTGGCCATGCAAGCTCCTGCTAGGCTGAGCCTTGCACAGAAAATAACTATTGTGTCAACTCTCAGGTTGCGAAGGAACACAACAACACAACAACATTAAGGAATGGGGGAGTGAACAAAAGCAGGCAGATGTAGACAGGATTTGACGCTTGGAATAAAGGAATAGCAGGAGGTTAGTTTCCTGACTTTTTATGACTTTTAGCCTGAGGTCAGGACACAGTCAGTGCTGAATAGAGCAGCTAAAACCCTGATGGAAAATCCAGTGTTTCCGACCTGAAAAAAAAAAGATACAGAGTTCAAGACAATCACAACCACTGGAAAGTGAGGGGCAAATTTTGGAAAGGAGAGAACCAGAGAGTGCAAGCCCAAACTCTATATATAAACTTTGAACTAATCTCCATTTAAATTCTGAACTGTATATGCATGAGGCAGACTCCAAACAGCCCAGATAAGAATTTTTTTAAAAACTGAACTGAGATTTTAGCTGAGTGAGACACATTTTGTAGTTTTAGTTCAACCAAAATAAGTGTCTTCTTTTAAAAAGTCAATACTTTTTGGAGTAATATAATAGAATCTAAACTCCCATGACATAATATTTACAGCATTCAGGTTATAAACCAAAATTATTCATCATACAAAGAAACAGAAAAATGTGGCCCATTTTCAAGGGCTAACATAACTGCTCAAAGATGTACAGAAAAATGTGATTATAGTGAATAAAAAGATGGGAAATTATGACAGAAAAATTTTAAGACTACCAAAGAATGTACTAAATGGAAATCTTATAACTGAAAAATACAGTATATGAAATAAAAAATTCACTGGACAAGTTTAACAACAGAATAGAGATGACAGAAGAAAGAGATGCTCGCTTTAAAGATAGATGAATAGAAATTGTCCAAACTAAAGAAGAGAATGAATAAAGATTTTTAAAAATTAACAGAACCTCAGAAACCTATGGAGTAATATCAAAAGGTCCAAGAAGATAACTGAGGCAGCAAAAGGTCAAAAAAGCTGGAAGGAGAAGAATAGTATCTCAGCCTTGTGGGTTCAATGACAAGGATGATAGCTATGGGTCTGTGGAAAGGAAACATCAGATTCAAGAAATATTAAGAAGAAGGAAACATCGAGTCTTGGTGACTAGTTGCATACAGGCATACAAAAGAAAGAAAAGTCTCAAAACTAAGTCTGCAGTTATGAGATCATGAAACCATGAGTGAAAATGAGGAATTATGACTACAATAAAAAAAAAATAAGCAAATTCAAAAGACAGATGAAAAACCAGGAGTTCTTTTTGAATATGCAAACTGTTTGCAACTAATTATCTACAGCTACCCTAAATACACAAACACTCACATAAAATTGGGGGAAAAAAAATAATCTTACTACTAGATTTTAAAGTGCGTAAAAATAGAGGGGGGAAAAGAGGCCAAAAATGTGCTAGAAAATTTGGCAAAGGACATAAACAGACAGTTAACAGAAAATAAATACAAATGGTCTTTAAACATGGGAGAGATGCTTAACTTTATTCATAATAAGAAAAATGCAAACTATGAAAATATTATTTCTCCCCTCTCAGATTGACAAATTCAAAATATTAACACCAATCTCTATTGGCAAGGATGTGAGAAATTAGGATGCATACATTGCTAGTAGCAGTACTAAACGGAATGACCCCTAGGGAGGGAAATTCAGCAATACCTAAAAAAAATCACATATTCATTTTCCCTTTGACCCACTGTTTTAGTTTTGTAGGCTGCTTAAAGCAAATACCATGAAATGGTTTTGCTTGAACAACGAAAATTTATTAGCTTACAGTTTTGAGACCAAGAAAATGTCCAAATCAAGGCAATGTTTTCTTCTTGAAGACCAGCTGCTAGCAATCCTTGGCCCCTCTGCCACAAGACGAAGTGTAGGGTTCTGTGTGCTGGTCTCTCCCCTCTCTTTCAGGTTTCCTTGCTTTCAGGTTCTTGCTTCTGTGGCCTCCCTCTCCCCCTCCCTCTCCCCCTCCCTCTCCCCCTCCCTCTCCCTCTCCCTATCCCCCTCCCTCTCCCCCCTCCCCCTCCCTCTCCCCCTCCCTCACCCCCTCCTTTTCCCCCTCCCTCTCCCTCTCCCTCTCCCTCTCCCTCTCCCTCTCCCTCTCCCTCTCTCTCTGCCTTCATTCTGTTCACATAGGATTCTAATAACAGGATTAAGTCCTATCCTGAATGAGGTGGGTCACACTTTAACTGAAGTAGTCTCCTCAAAAGATTCTACTTACAATGGATTTACAACCCACAGGAATGGATTCGATTTAAGGACATGTTTTTCTGGGGGTACATACGGGTCAAACCACCATACCCACCAATCCCACTTTCAAGAATTTATTCTGAAGATAAAGATCCACAAGGGAAGCGGACTTGGCCCAGTGGTTAGGGCGTCCGTCTACCACATGGGAGGTCCGTGGTTCAAACCCCGGGCCTCCTTGAACCGTGTAGAGCTGGCCCATGCGCAGGGCTGATGCGCGCAAGGAATGCTGTGCCACACAGGAGTGTCCCCCACGTAGGGGAGCCCCACGTGCAAGGAGTGCGCCCCGTAAGGAGAGCTGCCAGCGTGAAAGAAAGTGCAGCCTGCCTAAGAATGGTGCCACCCACACGGAGAGCTGACGCAACAAGATGACGCAACAAAAAGAAACACAGATTCCCATGCTGCAGACAACAGCAGAAGCAGACAAAGAAGACGACGCAGCATAGACACAGAGAACAGACAACCTGGGCGGGGGGGTCGGGGGGAAGTAGAGAGAAAGAAATAAATAAATCTTTAAAAAAAATCCACAAATATTTTTAAAACATATACAAAGTGTTATTCGTTTTAGCGTTATTGGTAGTAACAAAATTTTGGAAACAATCAAAATACCCTCCACGACTGAATAAACTATAGGTCAGCCACACAGGGAGTACTTATGATGTTGTAAAAGTAAAAAAAATTAAGATTTCTGTGAGCTGATATGGAGTGATTTTCAGGATATATTGTCAAGAGGGGGAAAACAAGGTATAAAAAGTTATATATATTGTGTGTGTGTGTTTGATGAACTTTGCAAAATGAAACACAGGAAGAATAAAACAAACTAAAGAGAATTATATGCTACAGGGAGTAGGTGAGATGGGTAAAAGGGGTAGGATAGAAGAGGGTCTTTTCTGAGTGTTAGAGGTTTGCAATAATTAACAAGCTGTAACACAGTTTCCCCCGATAGGCATTGGGAAAAGGCAAACCCCCTCCCTGGTGTCTGAGGGCACAGCACTTTCCCACAGGTTAAACAAAGAAACCCCTTAGAGACAGGAGTGAAGGGAGATAGAGATCTTCACCATCTGCATACCAGAGGGAGATGGAGCCCTTCCCTACCTGCACATCACAGGGAGATAAAGAAACCCTTTAATCCCTACAGATCGAAGAAACACCTGCTCCTGCAGCATTCCAGGAAACCACAGCTCCCTAACCCACTATCCTCTAGTCATGTCAGGGAAAGTTTTCACCTCTAGAGCTTCCTATTGGTCCCTGCACCTCACTCAGACTCTCAACCCCCTCCCACCAACTATCACTTCCCTCCTAGGACAGTTCTGTATAAATTCAAATTCCCCCCTTCCAGGAGTAGGCTGAAGTCTGTTCTTCAGACCCCCTCCATTGGGAGAACTTCTCTATAATAAATTCTCTGCCTGTGGTCTCCATGTCCCAGTAAGTGCTGTTTTTCTCCAACACTGAGACTACCTTTTTATATAGTTTTTCTTCTCAATTGTGTACATTAAATCTAAAAGTTTGAAAGAAGCAAACCCTAAAACTGAAAGTGAGCCGAAACAATCAATCTAACAGCACAACAAATAAATATTAGAAATCCGCAGAGAAAATAATTAAGTAACTTTTAGACATATGCTCTGCCTGGACATCTTTAGTGGGTGGGACAAAAAAAAGAACTGTAAAGAAATACTGGACTTGCTTTAGTAGCTTTGTTGTTGATAGCAGTAATAGTGCAGTAATTCTGAAAGTATTTTGTGTGTATTGTGTGATAGAGCAAGTGGTAAACATCTCAGTGTTGTAAATGAGAGCTCCCACCGTGGGAGGATGAAGACACACGTATGGATTGTGAGCTGAGGAAGAAGTGGAGGTATCACTATCAGCTCAATTGAAATACATGCTTATCCTAGCTCTCCACTCAAATGGTGTTGAAGTAAGGACTCCCCGGTAGCAAGAAAACACACCCAGCATCTAGATCTTAGTTTCCAAATATCCTGCCCCTCTAAAAGCAGAAATGTCTGGCTCTATTTCTGATGCCAAAAGGTAAGGAAGTGCTCAAAAACTGACGGGGGCATTTCACAAGTTCAATGAAGCCAGCTTGAAGGGGCCCCCACTACTCAAAGCTGGAGATGGGGGGGAAGACCATAAGACTCTAGTGATACTAAAAATAGGCAGTTGAAAAGGGTTGGGTCAGGGGACAAACACATCTTTACACAAGAATGCTAACTGATGAATGCAGAATGAATGACAGAAAGTCACTATTTTGTAATTGATTCAGGCAAGGACCAGCAACGATGCTAAAACCAGTGCGGGGAAATCTGCTGGGAAACAGGATAATCACATGGTTTCACTTGGTAATTATAAAAGGGATAAAGGATATTTACCATAGAGAAATTTGGCAGATACTTTCTTAAACAATGCTCAAATGTAGGATCACGAGTAAAGGGCAAACTGACAATATGGGCTTTCTGACATCACGCAACAGGAAGGAAAAAAATCCCCTATGTATTACCCTTGCCAAAAATATTTAACCTAAATATAAATGTAAAGAAATAATCAGGCAAATCCAGATTGGACATTCTAGAAGACAATTTTCCTGGGTTCTTAAAAAAATGCCAATGTCATGAGAGACAGGGAGGAGGAAAAAAAGACAAGGGGAGGGTGATATGAGGAAAATTCTAGATTAAAGGAACCTAAGACATGGCAACTAAATGCAATGTGTAATCCTTGATTGGATTCTCAATCAAGAAGGGGAAAAAAGCAGGTACAAAGAACATGCTGAGGGAAACGGACTTTGGCCCAGTGGTTAGGGCGTCCGTCTACCACATGGGAGGTCCGCAGTTCAAGCCCCGGGCCTCTTTGACCCGTGTGCAGCTGGCCCATGCGCAGTGCTGATGCACGCAAGGAGTGCTGTGCTACACAGGGGTGTCCCCCGCGTAGGGGAGCCCCACGCGCAAGAAGTGCACCCGTAAGGAGAGCCACCCAGCACGAAGGAAAGTGCAGCCTGCCCAGGAATGGCGCCGCCCACACTTCCCGTGCCGCTGACGACAACAGAAGCAGACAAAGAAAGAAGACGCAGCAAAAAGACACAGAAAACAGACAACCGGGGGAGGGGAGGGGAATTAAATAAATAAAAATAAATCTTTAAAAAAAAATAAAAAAAAAGAACATGTTGAGATATTAAGATAACTGGGAAAATTGGAATATGGATGTAATAATATTAGATAATATTGTAATAGCAATACGGAACTTCACAAATGTGATGATGGTATTGCAGTTACATAGGAGAACATCCTAGGAGATGCGGGCTGAAGGTCATGATATTTGCCATTTACTTGCAAATGGTTCAGAAAAAAAAATAATGCAGCAAAAATGTCAACTGCCAACAATGAGTCAAAATGAAGGGTATAAAAAAGATGACTGGAGTACACTTTTACCTTTTCAATAGATTTCAAATATTTCAAAATAAAAAGTTGGAAAAATGATGAATTGAGCACAAAAAAAACAATTATATATGTGGACAAAGGGAGTCCTCTTTCATCAATAGGTGTGGATGCTGCTAGAATAGCAACAGGTAAGTTGTTAATTGCTCAGCAACATCAATGGAAAACACCCTGTTCATTTATACCGGAGAATGGAGAAAGAAAACAATTTGCAACCAAATGATGCACGTGAAAGAAACTCCAGCTGTCCCTACTCAGATGGAAACTGAAAAATTAGATCTTACCTATGTTTGATTTCTGGGAAGCCACTTGGCAGAACTTTCCAAAGCCTTGCGCCTGCGACTGCACTCCCCTGTCTGGGAGGAACATGCATGGCCCATACGCCTCCCGGAGCTGGCACCTCCATGCCATCTACCTCATTGAGCTCCGTTAAAAGACCAAGGCACAGAAGACAAAGAATACTCCACTACCATTGATATGTGCAGATATGCTCGTGTCTGCACAAAACAGTTCTAGAAGAGGAAAAAAAAGTGGTAACTAATCTCTAGGGAGGAAAACCAAGCTGCTAAGGTCCTGGGTGGAAAGAAGGGTGGTGGCTCACCTTTCATCCTTTTTGTCTGTTTCGGTTGTTCTCCATGTGAATGTAGCCACTATTCAAAAACTAAAATAAAAAACTAGAAAATGAACAATGGGAAATGGATGGATGACCAGAAAGAGGGGTTTACGCAACCCCATTCTAGACATCTGCTCCCTAACGGCCCTGCCCCACCCCTGCCGGGCTCACTCAGCTTCACGCTGCTCTGTGTCTCTCCTGATTCAGGGACCCCACCCCACTCGCACCCTGAGACACCTCCCTCCAGCGCCCTGGGTCCCAGCCCTAATCAGCAGACTTCGTTTTAACACCCATCCACTTTGTCTGCCAGGACAGAACCGAATGGCAGCAAATCTCTTGCACTGGAATCGCTTGACCTCTAGCACGGAGCGGAATTCTCTTTCCACCCTGGCAAGTCTTCAGATGAGTTGCCGTGGCCCCATGTGTCCCTGGGGACCCCCTGGTGCCCTCCTTTCCTCCGTCTCTGTGGTAATGTGCTTTTAACATTTCGGCCCCCAGGAGCTGATTCTCTGGCCTCTGCCTGAGCTGTTTCAGGCTGTTTTCATTCCCAGCAAAGGGCAAGGACTGTGCGAAGGGCTGAGATACCTTCTCAGTTGTGCAAAGGGCTGAGACACCTTCTCAGCTGTGCAAAGGGCTGAGACACCTTCTCAATTGTGCAAAGGGCTGAGACACCTCAGTTGTGCAAAGGGCTGAGACACCGTCTCAGTTGTGCAAAGGGCTGAGAACCTTCTAACTTCTGCTGCCAGGCCGGTGGAAATGAAGAAAAGCCATCTCCAGCAAATGGGAGCACTTGGAGGCCTGGGTGCATCGCTGCATCACTCCTGCCCCCATCACGGGCCACAAGCCCACCAGCGGTCACTCAGGAACAGCAAAGGCCATCAGGCCTCAATCTTTTATGAACAAAGAGGTTTAGGGAGGCCCACCCAAGTCCCCTTTTCAGAGGTGCAGCTACCCTCACCTGCTATGCTATAGGAGCATTGGCCACTGATGGCTCCTAGCAGCCCCCTCCCTGCAGCCTGGAGCTTCCCCACCCCCACCACAGGAAACAGGGGTGCCAGAGCCCCTTGCCTCAAGGTCACACCAACTCGAGTGCAATTCACGCCAGCCCAGACTGTCTCCTTGCTCAGCTCCAACCCCGCACAGTCCTGCTTCCCTCCGTGCCTCTCAATCCCTCAGACACATGCTCCAGAATTCCCACCTCGGGCTCCACCTTTGGGGAACCCCACCTAAGAGGCCTCACGCTGCCCCATCACCGAGCTCCCCTGACGGCTCCTCCATGCAGCTGGATCGTACAAGCACTCCCAAAGTGAACCTCGCAACAATCCCAGCAGGCAAGGCACAACTATTAACCCGTCACACAGGGCTATGGTGTGGACCACAGGCCATGGGGTGCAGCGATGCCCAGAGATGTACTCACCAGATGCAATGGATGTGTCATGATGACGGGGGAGAGTGTTACTGTCAGGGGAGTGGTGGGGTGGGGGCAGTGGGGGTGAATGGGGACCTCATATTTTTTGAATGTAATATTGTTTTTTAAAATGAATAAATAAAATAAAATTGAAAAAAAAAAAAACCCATCACACAGATGAAGAAACAAAGGCTGGCCAAGGTGAGTGGGCTTCCCCAAAGTCACACAGCCTGTAGCTGGTGGAACCGGAAAGGAGCTAGAGACCCCAGTGGCCCACTTCCCATTTAGGGAAACTGAGAGACTGGGACAGAACTTCTGGCAGCCTGGGGTCTGGTATCCAGACTCTCACTACAGTGCTCTTTCTGTCACATCACACCTTTTACTTCTAGCCTTTTAAGCACAATACAAGAACCTCATGTTAACACACACACACACACACACACACGCTCACATTAAGTTGGATCTTTCATTTCAAACAACCCAAGACAGATACAAATTAGTCTGTCGTTCTTTAATTTCCAAACGTGAATTTCACAGGCCTGGATCCCAGGCTAGACCACACACATTTTAACACCTGATTACCGCCAATTAATTTTGTTCCTCCTGGAGAACAATCCAGCTCTGTTTTTTATGGAGGCCCAAGATCAGCCATTCCTAGGAGGAAGTCCAGCCTTTGCAGGGCTCTTAACCAGGGGTCCGTGAGCTTGAATTGAAATTTTTAAAAAAACATTATTCTTGTGGGTTGGAACGGGCGTGATATGTTTATTAAATAATACAGAGTGTGTGTGGACTTAGTAAGGGTCCGTGGTTTTCACCTGACTGGCAAAGGGGTCCGTGAAAGAAAAAAAGGTTAAGGGAAGCAAATTTGGCCCAGTGGTTAGGGGGTCCGTCTACCCCATGGGAGGTCCGCGGTTCAGATCTTGGGCCTCCTTGACCCGTGTGGAGCTGGCCCATGCGCAGCGCTGATGCACGCAAGGAGTGCCGCGCCATGCAGGGGTGTCCCCGCGTAGGGGAGCCCCACGCACAAGGAGTGCGCCCCGTAAGGAGAGCCGCCCAGTGCCAAAGAAAGTGCAGCCTGCCTAAGAATGGCGCCACCCACATGGAGAAATGACACAAGATGACGTAGCAAAAAGAAACACAGATTCCCATACTGCTGACAACAACAGAAGCGGACAAAGAAGACGCAGCAAATAGACACAGAGAACAGACAACCGGGGTTGGGGAAAGGGGAGAGAAATAAATAAATAAATAAATAAATAAATAAATAAATAAATAAATAAATAAATCTTAAAAAAACAATGTTAAGAGCCCCTGCTTTAGGGTACTCAAAGGAAAGAGTAAGATCCGTGGTGTGATCCCAGGGGTTACAAGATTTGTCCTAGCACTTAACCTCCCTCTACTGCCCAAAACTCCATTAGCATAAACCTTGGGCTAAGAATTTCTTGAGGGTTTAATGTGTGCCACATGCTTACCAAGTGTTTATCTGCGTCATCTCTTTCATATATATATATATATATTTTTAAAGATTTATTATTTATTTATTTATTTCCCTTCCCCCCCCCCCCAGTTGTCTGCTCTGTGTCCATTCGCTGTGACCGATTCTATCCTTATCAGCAGCACCGGGAATCTGTGTTTCTTTTTGTTGCATCATCCTGTTGTGTCAGCTCTCCGTGTGTGCGGCGCCATTCCTGGGCAGACTGAACTTTCTTTCACGCTGGGTGGCTCTCCTTACGGGGCACACTCCTTGCGTGTGGGGCTCCCCAATGCAGGGGACACCCCTGAGTGGCACAGCACTCCTTGCGCACATCAGCACTGCGCATGGGCCAGCTCCACACAGGTCAAGAAGGCCCGGGGTTTGAACCTTGGACCTCCCATGTGGTAGGTGATTGCCCTATCCATTGGGCCAAGTCCGTTTCCCTGTCATCTCTTTTAATCCCTACAACCATCCTATTTGTGGAATAATACCTTTTGACAGACAAGGAAACTGAGGCTCAGAAAAGACAAGTAAATTGCCAAGATTTGCACTGCTAGAAAGTGCCAGAACCAGTGCAGGCACCCAGACAGACTGAGTCCAGAACCCCCACTCTGCCATCAGGTAAACTGTATTCTAACTGTGATGCCAAGAACTAGCCTTGCCCAGGTGTACGCAGCCCTTTGCAACCTGCCTCAAGGGGATTTTTTTTTGTGTTTTTTTTTTTAAACAAAAAGGCCCAAACAGATAGAGAACCAATGGGAAATAAGATTCAGGTTCCTGCAGAGAGGTGAAACTTCTCAATTGTGAGAAATGTGTCCATATGCATCCACATTGCAGAAATACAGAGAAGGAATAAACAGAGCCAAAGCTGCTAGCAAACCTGTCGGCATTTCCGTGTGAAGAAAAAGGGACTGAAGGGCACCAGTCTAGTTTTGTTTCATTTTGCTTCACTTTTTTCTGGAAGGTCATTGGTGGACATTCCTGCCCTTGCTGGTGATTAAGTGTTTCTTCAATTATCGGTTTGAGGCTGAGTCCAGCAAGCTCTTGTCCTCTGCTATTGTCACAAGGAAACAAAAGGCATTAGCCTCCCACGTGGCGCTCTTTTGGGGCCACGGGTGGTTGCAGACACACTGCCTGTGCAAGAGACCGAGCCGTGGTCGTGATGGGGCACTGCAGTGAGTGCCCAAATTCAGATAATAGTGGCCTGGTGTCTCTGTTACTATCATGAGGAAACACAGACAGGGCTTGAGTCTGCCCTCTTCTTCTCGTCTTCTCTCTGATGATGCCCCTGCAGAAAACCGTGCCGGAAAGGAGATTGAGGGGGCATTTGTTTCTCTGTCTCTGACCCTCTGAACGTTTGAAAGTCTCAGCAGCACCATCCAGAAGTCCCCGGGCTCCCAGGCTGGCCGTCGCTGTCTGTGACCTAGACATCCGAGCCTTCAGCCCTGATCGGTTCAGGGAGACGTGGCCTTTTCTCTCATTCCACGTCACTTCCAAAACCCTTCCCCGTCTTCCCTTGGCCTTCTTGAGAAGGGCAAGACTCAGAGGCATTGAAGGCTTCTGTGATCGAGAGCCTGGAGGCTGCTGTGCTGGGGGGTGGCACCCCTGGTTTGGAATCTCAGCTATGTGAGCTTGGGTGGTCTCTTTGCCTACCCGAGCCTTGGTTTTTGGATCAGTTATCTATTGCTGCATTGAAAAATGACCCTAAAACTTAGAAGCTAAAACAATACACCTTTATACTTTCACAGTTTCAGGGCCTCAGGGATCCAGGCCCAGCTCAGCTCAGGGCCTCCCAAGGCTGCAGGCTCATCTAAAGGCTCGCTGGGGATGGAGCCACTTCCAAGCTCACTCCTGACCACACTGAGGGTCCTGCTTCCCCAATAACAGTTGGTGGGAGGCTGCCCTCAGTTCCGTGCCACGTGGGTCTCTCCAGCTTGCTTCTTCAGGGCAAGTGGGTAAGAAGAGCCAGAGAGAAAGGGCCTGGAGAGAGCAGCAATGCCATGATTCGGTTATGAGAGAAATCAGTCTCCCGTAACTTAATCCCAGAAATGGCATCCATCAGTTTTGCCTTATTCTCTGTGTTAGAAGCAAGTCCCTAGGTCCAGCCCACACTCCAGGGGTAACAGATCAAAAAGGGCGTGAACACTGGAGGTGGGGTCACTGGAGCCCACTGCAGAAGCTGCCTTCTGCAGGTTCCTGCTCCATAAGACACAGGAGAAACGAGTCTTACAAGGATTGCATGGCATCATATATATAAAGTATTTATCCATGTGTTTGATACATTAGAAGTACCCAAAAAAACGGTTCTCCAACACCTCTAGACCAGTGTTTCTCAACTTTTTTTTTCATTACCACCTCTTCCAAGGAGACATTTAGACAGGTTTTTTTTTCCATAATGGCCCCTCTCCCCATGAAATTTTAATACCACAGATATACTGTAGAGGACTGAGTTCTGGAAAGCCACAAATCACTGTAAAATCTGAGATTTTTTTCACCCTCCAAGAATCAATTTTCTTCCTCTCACAGGCAGCATCACTCCGATAGCAGAGACATGCTCTCGATTCATCTCTCCTTTCTCCTGCCTCCGTGTCAGTGCTCACACACATGCACACACACACACTGTCTGTGTGCATCCACACAGAACATTTGGCCTTTCCCCTGATGTGGCGTGCTTACTTCTGCTCACGCGGTCTCTCTGCGCAAGCATCCTTTTTCCCTTATTTGCCTGATTAACTCCTGTCACCCCAGAAGGTTCAGCTGAAGTACCGCATGACAGCAGCCTCTGAGGAGCCCTCAGTGGTCCCCGCTCCCGGGGCTTACACCCTGGAGAAACCCTGCTCCGTCAAGTGGGCTGCATCCAGTGAGTCACTTCTGATGAGTGTAGCAAGGCCAAAGTGACAGGATGCCATTTCTTAAACTAGGTTACAGAAAGGCTCTGTCTTCCAGCTTGCTCCCTCCCTCTTGCTCTCTTGCTTGTTCACTTCGATGAAACCACCCGCTGTGTTGTGAGCTGCCCCATGGAAAGGCCCAGGTGACAGCCAGCGAGGAGCTGAATCCTGCCAAGAACCTCGTGAGTGAGGTTGGAAGTGGGTCCTCTCCACCCACGGAATCTTCAGATGAGACGCAGCCTTGATTTATAGCCTTTGAGAAACCTTGAGACCAAGGTGCTCAACCAAGGCCAGATTCGTGACCCACAGAAACCATGGGCTAGTAAATACGTGTTGTCTTAAGCTGCCAGGTTTTGAGTAATTTGCTACACAGCAACGAATCACTAATACAATCAGCTCTCTTCAGAAGACTTTCTGGATTCTACCACTTGGACACATGCACAGACAAACATACAAACTCATTTGAACACACTCACATACACTCACAAATGCGCACCCACTCACACACACACGAGCTTTGGGCATCCTTTTCCTGTAATAACTTGATCTTAGAATTTCTTGTCATTGTGTTTTTACTTCCCAGTCTCTCCTACTGTGGGCCCTTGAGGCCTTTGTCTACATTTTTCTTTCTCTCCCCTTCCCCCGCCCCCACCCTGTTGTCTGCTCTCTCATGTCCATTTGCTGTGTGTTTTTCTGTGTCCGCTTGTGTTCTTGGTGGCACAGGAATCTGCGTTTCTTTTTTGTTGCATCATCTTGCTGTATCAGCTGTGTGTGCAGTGCCACTCCTGGGTAGGCTGCGCTTTTTTTGTGCAGGGTGGCTCTCCTTGCGGGGCACACTCATTGCGCATGGGGCTCCTCTACATGTGGGACACCCCTGCGTGCCACAGCACTCCTTGCACACGGCAGCTCTGCACATGGGCCAGCTCACCACACAGGCCAGGAGACCTTGGGTTCACACTCTGGGCCTCCTATGTGGTAGGCAGATGCTCTGTCAGTTGAGTCACATCCGCTTCCCTGTCAGCATATTTTTAAAGTTTGATACTTCTAGGTGCTCAATAAAAAGTCAATAATTTAACATCAATCATTACTTCCTGTCAGAAGTGCTATTGCTTGAGCGGCTGTTTCTCCCTTCCTCTTTCCCACAAACAGAAAGATTGTCTTCGAAAGATTCCTCTTCCATCAGCCTGCCTCCACTGCCAATGGGAAATTACTTACTCTTCCTTCCTAGAAAACAGCCCATGGTTAATCCCCAGGGAATAAAGAGAAAAGGAGATAGGAAATATTTCCCAAGCACCTGCTGTGTGTCTGGAGCACTACAAAGTTGTTGTGTTTTTTTTTTTTCAAGTATTTCTTAAAAGGAAATCAAAGCTGTTGGAGACCTGGGACTTAGCAACACTGCCAGGCAGTTTCTGATCACGAAACAAAGTGAAGAGTACTGACAGCCAGCACTTCAAGAAGCAGGAGGCAGGACGGCATGGAGGCTTGGGCTCCAAAGCCCTGCTGCTGGAGCTTGGAACCAGCTCTTCCACTCAACAGTGTGGTAACTTGGGGCAAGTTACTTAACCTCTCTGGGCCTGGTTCCTCCTCCATAAAATGTATATAACCCTGGGGGCGGGGTGGCGGTGGATGTGATTCAAGCATTTGGGTTCCTGCCTCCCACATGGGAGGTCCTGGGTTCAGTTCCCGGTATCTCCTAAAGAAGATGAGCAGACAGTGAGTGGACACAATGAGCAGACACAGCAAGCAGACACAGAGAGCAGACAGATGAGGGAGCCATCTGGGGAGAGGGGAGGGTGTAAATCACCATAGCACATGCCTCATAGGGCTTTTGCAAGGGTTTTAAAGATAATACAAGTACAATGCCTAAAATAGGGCTCAATAAACAGCAACCCATTTCTTATCATTTATCATTAAGTTCAGAAAAGGGAGAGATAAGAATAAGTGGGAGCAGGCAGGGAAGACTTCCTGGAAGCGGTGGAACCGAGGTAGGACTAACTGAATGGATGGGATTTGCTTCTGCTCATGTTGTTCTCTCGGCCTAAACATCCCTTTTCCCCTTTTCGCCTGATTAACTCCTGGTCGCCTGAAAGGTTCACCTGAAGTACTGGTGTGATTGAGCAGAAACCACTGAGGGAGATAACTGGCTGCAGAAACTGCACAAACTGTTGATGATCCAAGGAGAGACCTGGATGATGGAGCCCGAGTGATAGTCTTGCAAGACAGCCTCAGGACAGGCAAAGAAAGCAGAGGCCCCCACTTACTGGGGCTCATTCTCACTCTCAGCTGGTGGAGAGTGGGGAAGTCAGGGACGGTGGTTCTGCCACGCTCCGCAGGGAGTCGCTGGAGCACAGCTAAAGCGATAGACGCCTGAGATGGCAAGAGAGTACAGACTGACTCCTCGGCGCGGGAAACCAGCCCCCTAGGCAAGCAGAATTAAACACGCTAATCAAGACCCTTCCCATCCAAGCACACGTGGGCAGTGTTTATCTTAGATAAACCCTCACCTTTATGCACACAGGAGCATGTCCAAAGAATCACTGCAGCATGGATTATAACTAAACCAAATGGAGTGGAACACTACACAGCAGACAAAATGACTAGGATGGTTCTGTATGTATTCACATGTAAACTTTTAAAGGAAGTTAGCAGAGAATAGGTCCGGCATAATACCATGTGAAGTTCCATGTTACAGAAGGCACACATGCACACACACATGCCCCTGTGGTAAACACAGCCAACAGGTCTGGAAATAAATCCCCTTATCTGGGAAAGCAACTTCCTTGGGGGAAGGGGTTACAACTGGCAGGTGATGTTGGGGCCACTCCGTATTGGTGGGGAGGCCAGAGCACAGGTTTGCAAGCCAAACAGCTGCATTGCAATCCCAGCGGGGTGAGCTGGCCCTCTGCATCTGTTTCTTCATCTGTGGAAAGGAATAATAATGCACTTACCTCATGAGTTGCTAGGATTGTTAAATGAGTGGAAACATACCAAGCCCTTAAAACGGTGCCAGATGCAGTCTCTTTGTAAACATTCACTATTGCTGTCATTGTTATTGGCATGGGTCCCCAATAGTCAGAAGAACAAACAAAAATGTTTCAAGAGAAAGGGTTTGCCTAGAACGGGGGCATTAAAGGTAGGTCCCCAAACTCTGGGCCTGCAGAGGGCATTTGTTCCTCCCAACGTGAGCCTGCGGAAGGTTCTAGACTGTGATTTGTCTCTCAGACCCATCATGCCTCTGGGACAGCAGCAGTCGCATGGGCTGTGGTCTTCTGCTCCCACCTAATTAATCATTCCAGCTTTGCTGTCACTTCATCCACCCTCCAAGGCCCTCTAATGGTGTCTAATTATTTATCTGCAAGGGCCCCAGCTTCCCTGAATGTTTAAACAAACCCAGTGAATCCAGACTGACTAAGTAATTCTCTGAAGCAGCACCTGGAGAAAGCAAGCCCTGAACAGGGCTCAGTCAACACAGCTGCAAAGCCTGGGATGGGACGCAGGCAGCCCTGCAGCTGGCACTGTGCCCTCCGTGTGAGCTGGAGAGTGCCTCTGTTTCTCCTTTCATTGTTTTTTTTTAAAGATTTATTTATTCATTTATTTCCCCCCTTCCCCTCCTCCCACCCTGCTGTTTTTGCTGTCTGTGTTGTCTTCTCTTTTCATTTTCTCTCCTCTAGGATTTACTGGGATTCAATCCTAAAGCACTCTGATGGGGAAAGAGGTTCCCTGTCAGCTGTGCCACCTCAGTTCCTGGTTTCTGCTGTACTTCACTTTGACTCTCCCCTTGTCTCTCTTTTCATGTGTCATCATCTTGCTGCGTGACTCACTTGTGCGGGGCACTGGCTCACCATGCGGGCACTTGTGCAGGCACTAGTGTGGGCACTGGCTCACTGCACAGGCACACTTTCTCTTCTTCTTTTTCACCAGGAGGCCCCAGAGATCAAACCCAGGTCTTCCAATATGGTAGGCAGAAGCTCTATCAGTTGAGCCATCTCTGCTTCCCTCTCCTTTCATTGTTAATTATGATGATGCTTCATTCGGAAATATTATCTGAGAAAAAAATAATCACAATTCTGTTTCATGTGTAAGGGGGATAATTTTGAGTTTCAAATAATCCACAGTAATATGGTACATAATGAAAATACTGATTTTTCTTATTTTACTATCTAACATAGCCACTTTAGAGCACCGTTCCAAAGTCACTACAGGTGTCTCAAAAGAGCCATAATCTCATAGGATGTCCTGGGAGGTCGCAAAGCCACTTGGCTCTAGTAGCAGATCCCGGTTCACACAGGGGCTCCACCCCTGCCCCTTGCTCCAGCCGTAAGTTTCCCCTGAGCATAGGACTAGAGCCTGGTTCACAGGGTCACAGGGAGGACTTGATAAACAGTTCAGAGTTAGGGTCCTCAGAACACGCCCACAGAAGCACTCAGTAAGCCACAGTTACCCTTACTATCAACTTCTGTAATTTTGGTGAAAAAGAAATACCAGTGAGCCAGTTTACTTTAACACCACAGACAACGTAGCTGGCGGAGTGAGCTGGTTTTCATTTCTAAACAAGTCAATACAGAGTTGTTGGCACAAGTAGAATCTGTTCAGTCTGGGGTAGGTATTAGGCCAGGGTGTCAACAGCATCAAACTAGAGACTAGGTGCTGAATCTGGCTCATTCAATAAGATTTCAGATCAAATTCCCAATCCCAGGCTTCCCTTGGGCAAGCAGGTGCCCCAGCAGCTGTGAGCTGCATTCTCTCACAGCAACACATAGCTGAGCCAAGGAGCAGCTGCTGTCCCACCCCACCCACTGGAGGCATGCTCTCTCTAGATCACCATAGCTCCCTGTGGTATCTCAGACAGACCCTCGACCAGCTCACATGGCCTGCCTGCTCCCTGTTGTCATTCCAATTGGCCACCCCTGTCATCAGAGTGATGTACACAGAAATAAATCACAAGTGCTGCCTTTACCCAGGAAGCTTGGAAATGAGCTGGAGAAACACAGAGTCACAAATGATGAGAGTTCACTATAGCGCATGAGGAGATTCACCAAAAGCAGACGGGAGGTTCTGGGCTCTTCCTACTGGAGGTGACTGTCAAACTGAACCTTGGAGGATGGATAAGACAAAGGAGTGTCTGGGAGGAAGAAATGGTAAGAAAAGAAGCAAAGAACAAGAAAGTATGAGTGGTGAGCAGAGAACGGGGCGTATGTTCCATCTGCAGCCAGAATGCAAAGGATATAAAGGAAGAGCAAGGTTGGGGTTAGGGCTAGAAAGGTACGGTGGAGAAGTTCGAATGCCAAACTGAGCTTAGACTTTTACCAACAGGAAGTATCAAAGCAACAGAGTCTGAGTTGCGATTTAGGGAGAAGGAGCTGAGCCTACTGTGCAGAATGATTCGGTTCAGAGTGGGAGGTACCATCAGGGAAGCACCAAGTGAATTCACAGAGCCTGGACGTTTGGGAACTTTAGTAATAGAGAGATACAACCTTCACATCCCAAGGAAATGTATAAACCCTGGCAAGATGCCAGAAGTCAACCAACAAACGAACAGGGTGCTTTTCCTTGTTCCTTGCTGACTTGCCTCCTCGCTGACTCTGTAGGGGATGAGCTTTCTAACTTTTAAAGTTCTGAAATCCGATTTTCGGGCAACTCCTGGCATTGGAGAAAGGGCTGGTGCACTGCTGGAGGGCTGGACGTGCTCCGGTATGTGGAAGGCAGTTCCAGCCCCCCCAGTTCCAGGTGCAAATTCCTCCACTGAACTGTCCCCAAACTCCCATTAGGCAAAGCAAGATTCTCTCCTATATAGTAACCGACAGTTTCTAATCTGTAACCACAAAGTCAAGTCACATTTTCTTCGCTAATTCAAAATGCAGTGACGCTAAGCCTCTCTGTGGGCAGGGACTCCACATTCTTGGGGGCTGCCACCCCAAGTCGTTAACATTGGCCCTTAAATCTAGCCATTGGTTTCTCTCCTTGCACAGCTCCATGCCTAACTTCAACAACCTACCTCCTTTCCCGCCTCCCTTCCCAGGACAACTGACGATGAGAGCACGTATCTCCTCCAGAAGAGCTTGCGCCTACGCTCCACGGCTTCACTGACAATCACAAAATCATCCACGGCGATACACTTCCTGAAGTCTGAGTAATTCAGGCTCAGGTTGATTCGCGGGCAATTTAATATACATATGTTCTTGAAACTGTGTGCGTGGGTAGGGTGGGTGGGGTGTGGTTTATTTCTTTTTGTCAATGATTTGAAAAGTGTTGGAATCTTGGGCTGAATTTTGCAGGAAACTGCAGCAGTAAGAGCTTTCCAGAATGAGAAAGAGAAAACAGTTTAACTATGGACATAAACAGATTGGTTCGGTAATGCTTCTTTCTTCAGAAAGTCCAAAACCTGCAAAGGTTAAGTAAATGTGAATGGCAAATGCCGAAGAGGTTGCTGTTGACAGGCAGTATTGGAATCCTATGTTCATAGTGAAATATCTGGGGGTTATGGGAGAGAAATGGTTCATAAATTTAATAATCTTGTTAACCAGAAAGTCACACTATATTTCATAGCAAATTTCCTCTAAGTATGATGAACTATGGAGGAATAATTAGGTATAATAATCAGATTATTTATGTCTAACTTCTATGCCCAGATCCACTGCGGCATTTATGCATCTCAGGCAGTTGTTGAACTTTACATTTTTTCACTAAGTATTACAATTCTCTTCATTGCCTCACTAAGTGCAACATACGTACAACTAGGGGTTCACAAGGTAATTTTAGGTGGCATACAAATGAATATTTTGTTTTAATTTAATAACATTTATTGCATTTATGTTTTGGATTACTTTCTGTTTGTGCCATGTTATACTGGTGTTCTATTTACCATAGTGATAAAAAGTTTCTTTGCAAAATAAATCTATTTAGCCAAAAAGAATAAGTTGAGGTAGCAAAATATTGTCAATATAATTAATAGCACTGGAATATATATTTGAATGTGGTTTAAAGGGGAAATTTTAGGTTACATATGTAAGTTACTAAAATTAAAATTAAATATATGTATACACATCCATAGTCCTGTACAACACAGTGAACTCTAGAGCAAACCATTAACTATAATTAACAGTATGATTATAAAAATGTTGTTCATCAATTGCCTCAAAGGTACCACACTAATACAAGGTATTGATAATGTGGTAGTATATGGGAACTCTGCAGTTTATGCATGATGTTTCTGTAAACCTACAACTTCTCTAATAAAAAAAAAATAGAAAACACACACAAAGAGTAAGCTGATTTAAAGAAAAACTTTAAGTCAACTCTAATGCAGATATTGGCATGGATGTAGTGTAAAACCAGAATGCAGGAGACTTGAGTTTGCAAAACACTTCTCTTGAATAAAAGGAAAACGTGATGGGAACTTAGATGTGATTTCCTCTAATTGTACTCTTTTTAAATAATTTCCTATCATTTCCAGTGTCTTAACATGGCAGGCCCTCAAACATATTTGTTGGATAATTAGATGAACGAATCAATCAACAGAAGAAACTCACCACAAGACCCACAGAATCATCTATGACTGATCCAGTTCATAGCAATAACACAACACAAACAAGACATTGAGTATTATTATGTGCCAGGCTCTTTGTTAAATGCTTTCACCATCTCACTAAAGCCCCACAATAACTTTGTGCAATAAGTATTTAGTCTCCCCTTTTTACATAGGAGTGCCACACAGTGCCACCTGTCCGAGTGTATCAGTTGTTGCCTGAACTGTGAGGGTATTTGTGGTTTATCTGACAAGAAGCCAAATCTGGACAGTTCCAGGGTCCATTCAGTGGCTCACCATGGTCAGGTATCTCTGCAAGTCTCCTGACTTCCCTCATGGTACAAGATGGCTACCACAGCTACACACATCACATCCTTACACACTGCCCCAGCAGGAAGGCTATGGGGGATGACAACAGCCAGCTCTTCTCTCCACAAGGCCTTACCCAGGGAGCAGTCTCTTTCTCTGAGGCTCCCAGCACAATTTCCCTTACATCTCCTTGGCCAAAACTGGTCACATAGCAATCCCTAGTTTCAAAGGAGGCTGGGAAAGCCAGTATCTAGCAAAGGGA